>NC_138197.1:27523820-28230938 GCF_964194105.1 Spermophilus citellus | reverse complement strand
TACTGATGTTATTCTTGGTTTTGACAATGTAATACTATGTATACATAGTAAGTTACCAACAACCAAACAAAGCAAGAGAACATGTATGCATGTGTATATAAGTGTACACACAAGTGTAGACATGCTACCAGGGCACAGATGTGTTCACATGTGCATGCTGCCCCCATGGATATGTACCAGGACACAGAATGCATGAACACCTGTGTATGCCACACACACAGACATGCTTCCAGGGCCACATGTGCAGCCATGTAAGTTTGTAAGAGAGCATGGTGGGTGGGGTGGGGGTGGGGGAGGCAAAAAGAGGGAGGAAAAATGTCCTTTTGCTGTTTAGGCAGCATGCTGAGCTGCGGATCTGATTTTCACAAAAGGATTACTAGATTACATTCTTTACCACAGGCAGCTGTCCCTGTCAAATAAATAATCACCGCCTTGCATTTCTATATCACCTTTCATCCCACAGCCCTTTCCCCACATCTAGGACCAGCCTGGGAATGGCTTCAGCCCCTCTCAGAAAAGGGTGGAAGGAGAAGCAGGGGAGGGGGCAGCCCGCACAAAGGACACCAGCCTGAACCCACAAGGCTTCAAGAGAGGGAGGCTGGGGGCCAGCCAGAGAAAAGCCCCTCAGTGCCAAGAGGGAAGCCCCCGGTAGGAGCCCTCTGGATGAATAAAGCTGTGGTCATGGAGCAGGGCAGGCAGCAGGCTCCAGGGTGGGCCTCACTGAGCAGCAGCAGGGCGGAGCGATAATCGGTCCTCAGGTGTGAGTGTGTGAAGCTGGCAAGGGCCTTAGGCACTCAGTGCCTTTGTCTCCTCGTTGGTACAAATATGCCTATCACACAGGAGGCCTAGGAGCATCCACCTGCACCAAATCTTGCTATTCACCTGCTGGCCAGGTGAGAAAGGAGGCAGATGGAGAAAGTGGGCTTTGGGACCTGGTGGAAAATGTAGACACTTATTGGTTCCAAGGACAGAAATTCCAAGTTCTCCCAAGTGGCTGACTGTCACAGGTCTCCTATTGAGCAGCACAGGAAGGGGCCCTTGTATTTAAACCTCAGGTGGCTGTGATGTTATTGCTGCCCAGAGGAAAGGCAAGGGCTGCCAAGAGAGCAGGGTGGGTGTGGGCTGGGGTGGAGCTAAGGATGGGCAGCCCCACCCCAGAGGGAAGCCTCCGGGCCACAGGGCCAGTGTTGCCCCAGCAATAAGATATCTGGACCCCACTTCTGGGGTACTAACAGTCTAGTTGGAGAGGCAACTGCACACTGAAACATCAGGTCTCAACAGGAGAGCGGGGCAATCACCATCACAAGCCCAGGGTGAATGAGGACCAGGTCAAACGCCACAGGTACCACTGGTGACAGGCTTCCTCAGAGAGAGAGGGCTCCTGCCAGCCCTGGAAAGATGTGTGGGACTCAGTGGCAGGGGCAGGAGGAAGGGAGGCAGGCACCGAGATGAGGAGCCTCATCACAGCAAGCCGCAGAGGCAGGCAGACATCCATCACAGCCGTGTTGAGGAACAAGGGGAGTGGGCTGGAAAAGCCATCTGAAGCCACCCCGAGAAGGGCCGGGCTGCAGTCTGTGAGTTAGGACACCTGTGTGCCTACGGCTCGAGCACAACTGCACTTAGTCGAGAGGGCTGGGGAAGCCGGGGAGGTGGAGGGCTTTGGCATCCAGAAGCAAGTTTTAAGTGGACGGGGTGAGAGTTCTTTTTGAACTTCCTCATGACACAGGATATTTGACAGCTGATAGAGACTAGACGCTTCAGTCACCTGGGGTGATACAAAACTCAGACCTCCCCTTTGGCCAGGACCCCTAAAGCCCTTGATCCTCATAAAGCGAATCCCATGGCTCCCCTCTGGCCTCTTGCACAGGACCCCAAAGTCCCCTTTGGGCTCCACTGTGAACCCACCAGTGGACACAGCCCTTCCCCACAGCTTCTTTTTGGCATCCCCCACTAAACCCTGAAACTCCATTGTTCCTTCCTCCAAACGCATCCAAATTTCCCTCAAATCTTCCAAATAAAACCCCAAATTTCTCTTTGACCTCCAAATTTCCACTGGTCCTTTCCCAGGAAGTCAGTATGTCCTTTTGCTTTCACCCACAGGACCTCAGAGCTTCATGCATTTGCCCCCCCATAAACCTTCCCCCCCCAGGTCTCCAACACCTAACCCCCAAACACCCCTATGTCCACAAACTCCAGGCCACGCTTTGACTTCCCATACCAAACTACAAATCTTCCTCCTTCAAATTCCCCCAAGAAAGCCCGAACTCTCCTTGAGCCTTCAACATCCAACGTCTCAGCTTCTCAACATCCCATGCCAATCTAAAATCCCTCCCGCTCTCCATTTGAAAGCCTCAGTTTCCTTTCAGGGACCTTTCTGCAGGCTGGGAATGCCAAGGGCAGTACTTGCCAGCCCATCTGAGGCAGATGTCAGGCTTTTTATTTTCCATTCTTCCTGGCCCTGCAGTGTAGGATAGCGATGTTTTACACCACACCTGACTCTTCTTGAGATTTTTAACAACACCCACATTGACCTGTACTCTGTCAATAAGTTTCAGGGGGAAAAAAAAAAAAACAACAACAACAGAATTTCCTTGGTTCCAGCAATCAAATTCTAAGACTCCCAGAAGCGGTCCTAGGCAACACCCAACAACCTCAAATGCCATGACATGTCAACTGCCAGGACCATTTCTAAATGCTTACTCTCCATTTTGGGATTCACCTCGCTGCAGATCAACCCTGGTCCACACCACCCCTGGAGTACCTCTAGCCTCAGTAACCCCACTCCAAGCCATCCTGGTGGCTGCTCTGAGATGCCCGCCATGTAAGGCTTTCCCAGGAACATGGGTGACCAAGAGCTACAGTGCTGCAAACAAATTCTACAGCAAGCGACCAGCCAGAGGACCCTATGGTCACCGCATGGGATGATGTGGGTGGGATGATGTGGGTGCTACAGCCCGAGCCCTCGGTGGGTCAGCTGCAGGGACTGGAGACTCACCAGCAGTGAAGGGAGCAAAAAACCTGAGGGGCTGCATGGGGCTGAAGGAATCCCAGGCTGAATACCAGATCAAGGGCCATACCAAGGAAGGGCAGGAGGTGGGTCAAGCTAGACAGAACCCCACCATCTCTAAGCTATCCCACCCTAAGAGCCAGGTCCCCGGGAGCAAAGTCCCTCCTGCTGCACAGTAAGGAGACATAGGCACAGTAAGGCTGGCCTTTGAGGAGGTGAGGAAAGGAGGGGAGGGAGGAGGTGTGAACAGAAAAGGAGAAAATCTAATTAAAGCTGGTTCCTGCTCAGCCACCTGCTAAAAACCACAGCTCACCCAAGACTTGGGCGGAAGGATCACTAAAAACACTGCCAAAGTTCCTCTCCTCAGCCTCAGACAGACGAAGGCAGAGAACAGCAAACAGGGCCTTCCCTAGATCCACACCCCACCCCCAAAGAAAAAGGCCCCAGAAGCTGAAACCTGAGCGGATGCCAAGGGGCAGCAGGAGGCAATTTGCAGCAAGGAAAACTGAGCCCTCTGGCCAGATGTGGGCCCTGGGCAGGGGGCCGGCCAGTGCTAAGCAGCACGCTGTGTAGACTGAGGTACCCCCTCCTCAGGCCCTCTACACCCAGGAGCCCTAGGCTCTGAGCTGGGGGCAGAGTGCCGATTCCTAGCTCCCCAGGGGAGAGTAGAGGAGGGAACAATGTCGAGGACCTACCCGGCCTGCAGGGCTGGTGGCTCTAGACCAGGAAAGGGCATGGTGAGAGGGACGGAGAGAAGGTGAAGCAAAGGAAGGAGGAGGAGGAGGAGGAAGGAAAAGAAGAAACAGGGGAGGGGAAGGCGCAAGAAGAGGTCTGCTTGGCTAGAGCAGGCAGGAGGGGCGGAGCAGGGTGCTGGGGCCTCTTCCACCTGACACACTGGCCCAGCTGAGCTCCTTCCTCTGACATTTGTGAGCCAGCAGGAGACAAAGGGCACTCTCCTTCTCGGCATGGCCTGCCCCTCACAGCCCTTCCAGCCCTCCAGGCACGCTCTCCCGCCTGCTCGGCACTGAGGGGCTTCCTCACTCCTAACAGGTAGGCCGGCTTCCCAGCCTCCTGCCAGCCCCCCAGCCTCCTGCCAGCCCCAGCCCCAGCAGAGGGCCAGACCCAGGGGCAGGGGACAGATGGGTAATCACACCATGAGGCCAGAGGTCAGAGTCCTCCAAACCAGAGTAAAAGCCACTGGGCACTGCCACCTACCATCCATCCACAGATGACGGATGCGGCACCAGGCTGCTGAGAGGAGAGGTGAGGCCCAAGGAAGGGAAGGACCAGCCTCAAGGTCACAAAGCCAGTGAGTGGGACAGTCAGACTCAGATACCTGACTGCCAGCTCTGTGCTCTCCTGCCCCATACCACCTTCTTCAGAGTCCGGGGCCTGTAGGCCCTGGCCAAGGAAACCACACTGCTCCATCTCTTGAGAATCAAGGAGGCTGAGAAAGAGGAGGGAAGGAAGTTGAGCCCCCTAAAGAGCCAAATGCAGAAATCCGTGTGACAAGAGGTGGAATTATTTCCCTTGAAAAAAGAAATTAATAAAAAGCCCTCCCTTACCAGACCCCAGGGGTATTTGGCTATAAGCTGATGTAATAGAGAGGAGAGGCCAAGGGGAGAGGAGCCCCCACCCCCACCCCCAGCAAGCCTACTGCCAGAGCACGACGGGGAAGCTGCAGCTGGAGCTGGGGGCGGGGTGGAGAAGACAGGCCAGGCAGGATGTTGGAGCCTGGGATGGAGTGGAGCCTGCTGTCTGGCTGGAAAGCAGAAGCCTTTGAACCAGTAACCAGGGCTTAGCGCTACCTTGGGGCCCAAAAACAGGCCTGGCATGGTTGTGGGGTGCACAGAGCAGAGCATGTGAGAGGCATCAATGTCTACAATTAAACTTGGAGGATGTGAAGCCAGGTGGGAGGCGGAAAGCAGCGGGCAGGGTCCTGGGATAGTCGGGAGGTCAGGACAATGACTTGAGCTCCAGAGGCAGATAGCTGGGGTCTTCCAGTGAGAGGGGAATGAAGACCTGGGACGACCAAGGGAGCATGACCCAGGGACAAGTAGGCAAGGCCAGGGCCCAGCTTCCCATGGACTCCTCCCCCAACTGATGAAGCTGTCATGCCCATACAGGGCCCTGAGTCTGCAGCCCAGATAGAGTGGAGGTGGGGGAGAGGAGCAGGCCCCCAAGAAGGCCTGTCTTGGAGAGGGAAAAAGGATGAAGGAGAGCCCAGGAACTATGCCCACTACCGATAAGTAGCCTTGGAAGCTATAGGACCTTGCAGAAACAGGCAAATAAGACACAGGCCATGACCACAGTGGCCTTCCTGAAGGAAGAGGGCAAGGGAGTGCCAGCCAAAGCCTGCCTGACTCAGATAAGCCCAATACAAACTTAAGAGGCCAACTCGGTGCCCACCACGCCAGCCCTCCTATGCTCAATGCCTTCATGGTGCATCTGGCCAGTGGAAGGAGATTGATGGACCTGGTAGCTCCACAGAGCAGTGTGGGCCACTTCTCTGGTCCCACACCAGGAGTGAGTCCCAGCTGACCTTCCCCCATCCCAGCCTCCAGCTTGTGGTACACAATGGTGAGGTGCTCAGAAACGGGGGCAGCAGCAGGTTGACACCTCTTCATTCGAGTGACCATGTTTATCATCCTGTCTTTGAAATGCTGGACACATCCTTAACTCTCTGAGCCTCAAGTTCCTCATTGGTAAAGGGGAGATACTCCAGTACCTGACACAGGGCTGCTGGGATGACTCAGCAAGACCCCCAAAGTTGAGGAAGAACTGAGTGAGCAGGAATGACATACAAGGGCTTGAGAATGACCCTGATGAGTGGCACGTGACTCATCACCGGCCTCTGGTGCCCACCTGCCTGGATTCAAGGCCCTGCTCATCCAGGACCAGCTGTGCACAACAGGATAAGACACTACACCTGGGAGCTGTTGGGAGGCTTGGAGTCCGGAGTCAGTGTCACGCAGTGCTCTGTAAGAGTTTGCTATTATTAGGGGGCACCTGGGGGAATTAATCCCACTTTCCTCAGAGACACTGGGTCTCAGCTTCTGGTCCCTTTGCCACATGGGAAACCCAGCCAAGGCCTGGCGATAAACACTTGCCTGACAGAGGGAGCTGTTAAAAAGAGTCTACGCCACATGGAAGGGTCCTGAAGGGCCATCTTGCAACCTGGGACTACTGGGCTAAGGCAGCCACTTCCCAAGAGTACTGAAGGAGATTCAGATTCAGCTCTCAGAGGGCTGGCCCGGCTTCACCCCAGCTCTTATCCATGCTGGACCCAGTGAGAGTGGAATTGGAGTCCCTGGGCCAGCCAAGTGACGGCTGATCCACCCAGAGCAAGGGCTTGACTGGACCAGTTTCTAGAGAAACTGGTAGGTCGCCTGCTGCCATCTAGTGGCAGGCACACATAAAAGCAGGCAACAAGCTGAAGACGGTCAGCAAGGTCTCTGGACCAGGGGCTGCGCAACCAGGCAGAACCTTGAGTATCAGGAGGATAAAATGGTGCAAAAGGTAACAAAAACCAAAGGCCTACGGGCTACCCTCCCAGGGATCTGGGGACTACAGTTCACATTGCGGTGGTGCAATGGTCTGCAGCCTCCGGTTGCCCTGCTTGACCTCATGCTGCTCCTCTTCCTCCCTTCTCGACACGGACGGTTTGCCTGGGCAAACACTGCTGCCTCTCCACGCTGCACCACCCTCCCTCGCGTTTCCACCCTGGGCCATCATCACTTGATTTTATGTCCATCTTTTCCACCAGACCAGCTCTTAGTTTGTGGTCACATAAACGAGCTGAGCGGCTGGCTCCACAGGCCACACCAAGCAGGGCCTCAGAGCCTCAAATGCTTCCCACCTCCTGTTCTGGAAGCTGCAGGGCCCTAAACAGTCATTTACCATGCCACTGTCCTTGGGCCTCCCTCAGTCCTTCCAGAAGGCCCATCTGTCGGCCGGCTCACCTGTGGGCCTTCAGAACCAGGTGACCTTCCATCACTACACAGCAACTCGGAGCAGAAGCAAGCAGGTCTCACAGAAACGAGGCTGGTTTTCCTGTCCAATCGGCAGGATAGGCAGAAACGGGAGACCCGGGGTCCAGCCTTGGCTGGCCCCAGCTGGCCATGTCACATGCAAAGCAAGTTTTTTCCTTCTTCAAACCTAAAAATGTCCATGTTTGTACATGAAGGATCATCACTTAATTCAAACTAAAGTGTCCATGACTGATGACAGCTAATGGTACAGTTGTTCCCATAATACACTCGTCTTGAGAGGGTACAAAGTCTCAACTCAGCACTCATTCATTCAATAATAAAAACTGCACTGAGCGGCTGGGGTTGTGACTCAGTGGCAGAGCACTTGCCTATGTGAGGCACTGGGTTAGATCCTCAGCACCACATAAAACAAACAAATTAATTAATTAAAGGTATTGTGTCCATCTACGATTTAAAATATTTTAAAAAAGAAAAACACTGAGCACAAATGCTGGGGGTGGGGGGAGACTGCTATTTTTAGCAATGTGACTTGTTTAGCTGTTTCTAGTCACAGCCTGCAGAGGGAGGCCAACAAGAAAGGCCAAGGGCCTATGACCTGCCCAGAGGCTTGAGGCCCAGCAAGATCAGGGCGGCCATCCCTCACATTACACCTTCTAGGTGCTGTTCCAAGGATCCACCCCTCATGACAGACCTAGGAGCTGAGCCTACCTGCAACTGAGGAAATCAAAACCCAGGCAGGTTCCAGCCCTAAACTTGCCAGGAGTTACAACGCCAGTGTCACGTAGGTGTTGCACCTGGGCAGCCTCTGGCTCTTACCCTTGTGCCATGGTGTGTGATCGCCATTACCATACCCTCTCCTCCCTTCATCCATCTAACTTCACGGCACCTGATCCGTGGACACCTCCACCCACCCCACTTGAGGTTCCTGAGCCGCCCCTTACTCAAGACTATATGCCACAGTTAATCAGTCACCCGAGTGGGAAAACTCAATGCTGTCCACTTATGCAGCGTCATTTTAGGGCAACCTGAACTCATTTTGTTTGATATGATCAATCTGATGGTATTATTTATTTTGGAGTTTTGATAATGAGAAAAGTAAAAATTTTAAAAAGAATAATTGGAAAGAAAAGGTCTGGAAGTTCTGGAAGGACCCAGAATCCACACTAAATTTTACCTGTAATTTCCCCTAGGAAGGACACTAGGGGTTGTGGGAGATGGGTGGGAATAGGGACTCCTACCTTTTACTCTAGTTTTTTCATGTTATTTGATTTTTTTTACAACAAATACGTTTTCATACAATAGTTGGGTCACTGTTTAAAATAAATCCAGCATTCACACAGACATCCGAACCCTGCCCTGGTAGGAAGGTGCCTATGGGCTAGGTCTCAAGGACAGAGGCCTGGAGGAGAGGAGGCCTTGGCTTTCTCCAGGGTGGGTGGGGTCTCAGTACGGAGGCAGATGGTGAAGTGGTTTCTGGAACACAGGCACAAACTCTCAGCCCCCCAAAATACCTCTCCCATCTGCTCAGTCATGCCTGAGATTCCTTCACTGAGGGACAGGCTTTGATTCCAGTCAGAAATAGGTCTGAAACCATAAACCCACCCGAGAGAAACAGAACGATGGCTTCTAGTCACCCTTGGAGGGAACGGGGTTGCTGGTCGTGGGGAAGCAGGTTCCTATCAGGCCTCCACACAATCCTGCAGAAGGGCGGGGGAGTTCAGGCCCCAGAGATGAGGAAGAGGGTTCGTGCCAGCCTGCAGGGAGGCATCTTGTCACCTGAACGGCGTGGAAGGAGATGGCACAGACCAGGCAGGGGAAGGCAAGGCTGAGGGCCCACAGCCACGTGGGGCGGGGGGGGGGGGGAGAATCTGAGTGTGAAGAGCTCCCACAGAGGAGGGCACGGAGGCGCCTGCCAGACTGGATAGGGAAAAGCAGCCTTTCTAGAACCAGGGAAGGGGAGTCCCCACACCAGGCTGGACCCAGCCTCGCTGGAGGCCTGCCCAGCAATCTGGGCATTTTAAACAGAATCTAGACAAATGGAGCCCCATTTTGAGAAATTTGAATAGAGTGGTGGAAAAAGTTTAGAACAGGGCCAAGAGAATGTGGAATGTCAAAGCTGAAGGAGGAGGCTCAGCGCCATCAGTCATCAGGAAATGCAAGTCAAGCCCTAATGAGATGCCACTTCACACCTAGGACATCCAGGTGTGTGTGTGTGTGTGTGTGTGTGTGTGTGTGTTTCATGGGAAATAACAAGTGTTGGCAAGAAGGTGGAGAAACTGGAACCTGCACACATTGCTGGTGGAAATGAAAAATGGCCCTGCTGCTGGAGAGAAGTCTGGCTCTTCCTCAACATGTAAAACATAGAATTACGGTTCGATCCAGCAATCCACTCCTAGCTATATACCCAACAGAACAGAAAACAGGTGTCCAAACAAGAACCTTGTATTGGAGTGTTCACAACAGCTCTATTCACAATAGTCAAAGTCCATCAACAGATAAATAGATAAAATGTTGTACATATACGTGATGGAATATTACTTGGCCACAAAAAGGAAGTACTGTTCCATGCTACAACATGGATGAATAGAAGATATATCCTAAATGAAATAAGCCAAATACAAAAGGTCACATATTGTATGATTGTATGTATGAAGCATCCAGAAAAAGCAAATTCACATACTGACAGCAAATTAGTAGATGTCAGTGGTTGGGGTGGGGGGCTACGGGATGATAGCTAAGGGGCACAGTTTCTATTTGGGAATATTGTGGAGCTAAGTAGTAGTGATGGTTTTACAACACAGTGAATTACTTAATGCCTCTAGACTGAACATTTAAAATGGTTACAATGGTACATTTTATGTATATGTATTGTTATCACAATAAAAAGTCTTTAAAAATGAAGAGGACTTCAGGAGAGGCATGATACCTGGTCAGGCCATCCACTGGGTCAGAGGCCAGGGCTTGTTCTGGAGCTTGTTCTAGAGCCTCCCAGAAGGCAAACTCAAGAGCACAGTCACACCATGGCCGACTTCCCCACGCGTGGCCACATGCAGGCACTGCCCCCGAGGGTTTAGAGCATCCAGCATTTTCTCTGAACATCACAACAAACTCGTGTGTGGGTGCAAGTAGCACTTTCATTTTCAGGTGGAAAACCTGAGGCTTAGCGCAGGGAGGTAAGTAGCCCACAGTATCTGGTCAGTGGAGAGGCTGAGATTCAAATCTGTGCACCGAACTGTAGCCTCCAGCTATGGCTATCCTCAAACCAGACACTGGGGTGGGGGGGTCGGAAAGACTGAGCTTAACCAGGTCCAGCTCTCACAGGCTTGCAGGTGACCCTTGGCTATCTACTGGGTCTTGCAGTGCCTCAGTGTCCTCCTCTCTGAAAACTGGAATAACACCATCAACCTTGAAGGCCTACTAAGGCAAAAGATGAGATAATGGGTATGCCTAGCAGCTCCTGGCACATAAAAGGGGTTCCAGAAATATTCAGTTCCTCCCTCACCCCAAAGTGGAGCAGACTGCCTTAGCAGGTAGACAGGCATGGGGGTGAGGTCCTGCAGAGAGCTACTCAGAAAGAACAAGTCTCAGACAGGGATTGGCCCAGATGACCTTGAAGGTGTGACCCCTGAACTGTGATGTGGCCTGTACTCTGAGACCCTTCCCCAAGTCTGGGCTTCATAGAGGAGAACAGGAAGTGATTCAAGGGCACTGGGATCCTAAAGGCATCAAGGTAACCAGGAAAGAAAAAAAAGAAAAGGTGTAAAGGAATAGAAGGCTAGGAACAGCAGAAATAAAGTTTGCCAATAAAAATAGAAGGAGCGTCCATTTTTAGAGCGTTCTCAGTGTGCCAGACGCTATGCTAAGCATTTTACATAGATTATCTCACTGAGTCCTCACATCTCTGGGGGGCAGGCTATTATTAACCCCATCTTCCCAATCAGGATGCTGAAGCTGCAAGAGGTTAAAAGGTCTGTTCAAGGTCACGCAGCTAGGAAGTATCCACTCTGCCAGTCCTGAGTACCAGTCTCCAGAAACTGATTCAGTCACCCGACTTTCAGGGTGAGGTGCCTGGCTCCCTCTGCCTGGCTCCTGCCCTCTGCGTTCCGTCACTGGAGGTCTCTCCAGAGCAGATAATCTGCCCCAAGCAACAGAATCCTTCCCCGGCATCGCTGTGGCCAGGAAGCCGAAGCTAGAAGCTGATGCTAAGAAGAAAATGTGAGAGTCTCTGGTAAATATTTGGGAACTTTCTGTTAAACAGAGAAAAATAAATAGGGGAGCTTCTGTTTTCAGCAGCTCCGCCAGTTTTAGGGAGAAACCACGGTCCGCTCATGCTGCTGCCCAACACTGTCAGGGCCTGTGGGTGTGCTGCTGTGTGGGCAAGAGGGGCTCGGGTTTCCCATGCTGGTGGGGTATGGCCAGTCACTGGGCCCATGGCTGGTGGCACTCTGGAGCAGCCTGGGGATGTTCCAGAAGCAGCAAGGAAGTGACCTTCTGGCATCCCCCTAGCACTACCCTGAAGGAACCACAGGGACGTCATGCTGCCTACAAACCCCCCCAACCCCGTTATCAAGTACCTGCCACTGATCAGTAGCCCATGCAAGGCAGAGGCCACAGAGAAGCCATCCAAAGAGGGGCCAGTGTCAGGCTCAGGGCCCACATTCTGCCCAAGGGAGGAAGGAGGACACTGGTGGGCAGGGGGAAGGACTCCGCTCTGCCTGGTTCCACCATCCCCCCTCTGAGCCTTGGAACTCCAGTTCATGCAAGAGACCCTCTGATGTTATTCTCCAGCCACTTCCTAGGGAACGATGAGGATGCAAGAGGCAAACTCCAAAAGGATGCAGAGGTCTTACCCTTCTCTTAAGCTGGTATTTGAGGGCCGTAATGTATCAGACACTATGGTAAACCTTACATAGATCATTGCATTTGCTTTTCATTACAGCCTGACCAGGGGTTAACCCCATCACCACCGTTTCAAAAAAGGACAAATGCAGGGAGCCGTGGCGCACGCCTGTAATCCCAGCAGCTCAGGAGGCTGAGGCAGGAGGATTGAGAGTTCAAGGCCAGCCTCAGCAAAAGTGAGGCGCTAAGCAACTCAGTGAAACCCTGTCTCTAAATAAAATACAAAATAAGGCTGGGGATGTGGCTCAGTGGTTGAGTGCTTCTGAGTTCAATCCCCGGTAGAAAAAAAAAAAAGTGGACAAATTGTCAAAGAATTAAGTGACCATGCAATGGAATCAGGAAGCAGAGCCACATGGTCTGACCTCAGAATCCCTCACTTTTAACCAAGATCCTTGACCACTTCCTAAAACAGACCCTCAGGATCTGGGAAAGAATCATTAAACAGGGCTGGGGTTGTGGCTCAGCAGTAGAGCACTAGCCTAGCACCTGCAAGGCCCTGGGTTCTATCCTCAGCACCATATAAAAAAATGAATAAATAAAATAAAGGTATTATGTCCAACAACGACTAAAAAATAAATTTTAAAAAAAGAGTCATTAAACATAATTGTTAGCCTCAGAACATTTTCAACCTGATAAGGGAAATGGACAAATGGCCCCAGTGCACAGGAATCTACCTGTGAGCTCACAGGTGTTGTGATGGGCATCCATCATTTTTATCACAGTCAGGCACTGGAGAGCTGCTGGGAAGGAGAAGAGTGGGACTTTAATTCTAAAATATGAGGGTGCACAACAGCCAAAAGGTAGACACACCCGATGACCAAGGATGGATGGATGGACAGACAGAGGGACAGATGGGTGAACAAACCGGTATACACACACAATGGATTATTATTTAGCAATAAAAATAAAATTCTGACACTTGCTACAACATCAGTGATCCTTGAAGATACTATGCTGAGTGAAATAAGCCAGATACATTGTATGCTTCCACTTCCATGAGGTACCTAGAACAGTCAAACACAGAGACAGAAGTTAGGAAAAATGGTTACAAGGAGTTGAAGGAAGTGGGAGATGAACGTGATTGTGAATGCTACTCAGTATTGGTTTAGGAAGATGAACTGCTCTGGAGATGAATGGCAGAGACAGCTGAACAATGATGTGAACGCATTTAATTCCACAGGCCAGTGCACTTAACATGGTACATTTTGTGTTATGTGTATTCCACAACAATAAAAAACAATTTTAAAAGAAAAATAATATGCTGGTAGTGATGGTGAAGATCTGCTGGACTTGAACATTTTTTGTCTTTGCCTCATCCAATGATGGACAGAGTGCAGAGTGGTAACCCGGACAACCTTGGAGTGGGTGGCGTCTGGCTCATCATAAAGCCAGGAAGGTATTTCCTGAAAGAACGTAGGTACTCAATCTTGTGCTATGGCCTCCTTCAAGATACCTGGGAAACAGACCCTCTGGGCTTTGAAAGTTTGTTCCCTACTGAGTTTCAACAGAAACCAGGTGAGAACCAGAAGGAAGGCTGAGGGATCCAACTGGCTGAACTAGAGGAGAGAGGGTGTTCAGGGCACCTGAAATAATGACCACAGAACCATATTCCTGGCTCAGAGGGAACTGGAGGGGCCCCCTCCTCCAACAATCTTATAAATATTCTTATATCAGTAGGATAGCTACTGGTCCCTTAGTATGTACGCACAGCTAAAGAACTAACTCATTTGATCCCTGCAACACACTATAGGTTTCATTTTGGCACCCTACCCATTTTATAGAGCAGCGGGGCTCCAGAAAGTTAGGAGGTAGGCTCACAAGTCACCATCCTCATCACCCAGGGTCTGAACTCTAATCCAAAACCTAACTTCTTATTGTTTTTTTAATATCTTTTTAGTTGTAGAGGGACATAATACATTTATTTTTTTTATTGGGGTGCTGAGTGTTGAACCCAGTGCCTCATACATGATAGGCAAGCGCTCTACCACTGAGCCACAACCCAGCCCAAAACCTATTTTCTTTTTTTATTTGTTCCTTTTAATTATACATTATAGTAGAATGTATTTTGACATATCATGCATACATGAAGTACAACTTCTCATTCTTGTGGTTGTATATGATGTGGAGTTTCATTGGTTGTGTATTCATACATGAGCATAGGAAAGTTATGTCTGATTCACTCTACCATCTTTCCCATTCCCCTCCCCCTTCCCTACCCCCATCCCCCACTCCAATCTGGTGAACCTCCACTCCTCCCCACCTTTTTCTGCGTCAGCATCTGCATATCAGAGAGAACATTCAGCCTTTAGTTTTTTGGAACTGGCTTATTTCATGTAACATTATAATCTCTAGTTCCATCCATTTACTGGCAAGTGTTATAATTTCATTCTTATTTATGGCTGAGTAATATTGCATTGATGAATTATCCATTCATCTATTGAAGGGCACCTAGGTTGGTTCCACAACTTAGTTATTGTGAATTGAGCTGCTATGAACATTGATGTGGCCATGTCATTATAGTATGCTGATTTTAAGTCCTTTGGGTATATGCCAAGGAGTGGGATAACTGGGTCAAATGGTGGTTCCAGTCCAAGTTTTCTGAATCTCCATATTGCTTTCCAGCATGGCTGCACCAATCTGCAGTCCCACCAGCAATGTATGAATGTGCCTTTTCCCCCACATCCTCACCAACATTTATTGTTACTTGTACTCTTGATAATTATCATTCTGACTGGAATGAGATGGAATCTTAGTGTAGTTTTAATTTGCATTGCTTTAATTGCTAGGATGTTAACATTTTTTCATATATATGTTGGCCCATAATATTTCTTCTTCTATTAGGTATCTGTTTAGTTCCTTTACCTATTATTGATTGGGTTATTTGGTTTTTGTTTGTCTGTTTGTTTTGGTGTTAAGTTTTTTGAGTTCTTTTTATATCCTGGAGGTTATTGCTCTATCTGAGGTGCAGGTGGCAAAGCTCTTCTCCCATTCCGTAGGCTCTCTCTTCATGTTCTTGATTGTTTCCTTTGCTGTGAAGAAGCTTTTTAGTTTGATACCATCCTATTAATTGATTCTTAATTTTACTTCTTGCACTTCAAGAGTCTTGTTGAGGAATTCAGTTCCTAAACCAACACAATAGAGATTTGGGCCTACTTTTTCTTCTAGCAGGACCTCTGGTATAATGCCTAAGTCTTTTTTTTTTTTTTTAATTGGTTGTTCACAACATTACAAAGCTCTTGACATATCATACTTCATACATTAGATTGAAGTGGGTTATGAACCCCCAATTTTACCCCCAAATGCAGATTGCAGAATCACGTCGGTTACACATCCACAATTAATGCCTAAGTCTTTGATCCACTTTAAGTATTGTGCAGGGTAAGAGTTAGGGGTCTAATTTCATTTTATTACATATGAATTTCCAGTTTTCCCAGCACCATTTGTTAAAGCAACTATCTTTTCTATAATGTATGTTTATGGTACCTTTAACTAGTATGAGATAACTATATTTATGTGGGTTTGACTCTGTGTTTTCTATTCTGTACCATTGGTCTTCATGTCTGCCAAAATCTATTTTCTTAAACACTATAGATATGTTTGCCCTGATTTAAACATATCTATCTACTCTTTTATTTTTATTTTGTGAGACAGGGTCTTGCTATATTTCCCAGGCTGGCCCTGAACTCCTGAGTTCAAGCAATCCTCCTTCCTCAGCCTCCCCAGTGGCTGGAACCACAGGGAAGCCCACCTGGCAGCTACCATTTTCTTTGTGCACCTGGATGTGGCTCAGCAGAAAAGCACTTGCCTAACATGTGCAAGGCCCTAGGTTCAATCCCCAGCACCGCAAAAAAATAATTATTATGTATATGCCCCCATACATATATACACACATACTCGTATGTCTTCATATGTAAAACCCAGTGCCTCATACATGATAGGCAAGCACTCTACCACTGAACCACAACCCCAGCCAAAACCTATTTTCTTTTTTTTTTTTAATTTGTTCCTTTTAGTTATTTATTTATTTATTTTTAATACAACACTCCAAGGAAGTGTCTGTTGTTTGGAGTGAATACTGTCATAAAGGCCAGTCAGTATTTATCCAAATAACACGAATTGCGCCCTAAGCACCAGAAGCTATGCCAAGTTCTGATCAATAATCCACAAAACACAGGCTGTTGTTCTGCAGCTAGGATCCCAGGTGTTCTCCAGGCTCACTTGAGGGTCGGCTTCAAGCTCACGGCCCCACAAGGCTGTGAAACAGCCAGTGTCCCACTTGCCCATCCTCCCTGGGAAGCCAGGTCAGCTTGGTACTACCCAACAGGCCACGGCACACAGTGTCACTTTACACCGAGCCATTTAAGGCAGGCGCAGAAAATGTTTCCATCTGACAAAGACCATATGAACTATAGAGAGGGGAAAATCAATTGGGATCACATGAGTGGAAAGGAGCTTAAATTAGGGCTTTCTGTTAGAGTGAGAAACATAAAATGTCTCTTGTCACAGGGTTCGGGAAACACAGCCAATAAAAACAATACATATTTTTTAAAAATCGTCCTTTAGTTGTAAATTTACATCCAATTAAGGGAGAAAGCTGGAGGGGAAGAATGTGTTGGAGAAGGAAAGGAACCGAGCGGCCTCCCTGAACACATCTGTCACCTCTACGGAAGAAAGCTTCAGGCCCTCACTTCACAAGGCCGGGTGACGTGCCCGCCACGCACTGAACACCCTCGGCCTCTGAGACTCCCAGGGCACTCCCCATTTCTCTGTTATTACTCACTCAAGAAATTTTAGGAATTATATAAAAGAAAAATCACTAATAACCACTAACGCCATTAGCATTTCTGAGGCAGTTCCTCTTTCTTCTTCACTTTGTAAAAAAAAAACTAGGAATTATGGTATATACAGCTTACATCTTATAGGATTTGCTTAACATTTTTCAGAAATATTCTTGTGAGTCATTATAAATAAGTTTTGAATGTGATTTTTTTTAAAGGCTGCTCAACAGACCATCAAATGAATGTATTCAAAAACTATTTAAATTTATTTTTAACTGATACATAAAAACAAAAATTGTACATATTTATGGGGTACCATGTGATGTTTCGATACATGTATGCATTGTGTAATGTTTAAATCAGGGAAGACATATCTATCTCCTCAAACATTTATCATTTCTTTACAGTGAAAACATTCAAAATTCTTTCTTATGGCTTTTTGAAATATATAATACATTACCATTATCTACAGTCACCTGACATGCAATAGCATACTAGAACTTCTTACGTCTATCTAACTATAACTTAATGTATCCAAATTTATGTACCTAGTTTTCTATTATTGGTCATTTGATATGCTTACAATTTTTAACTATTATAAATAATGTTGCAATTAAGACATATAAAAACTTCTTCCAAGGAACAGGATCATGAATGAATTTTCTAGGACTCTGGATACAAACTGCCAAAAAATTGTACTAAAAATATTTCTAAGGAATGTTGCATTTTTGCAACTCCAGACATAAATGGCACTACATCTCAGCATTTTCTACACAGACCAGTTGAAATCATGCTGACAGCTGAATCAGTCCTGTGGGCTAAGAATTCCCCCACTTCTGTTCTGAAGTGTCCTCTGCTGGTTGCTGATCTACCAGCTGAAAATATTCTTCCAAGTTATCAGGCAACTCCACGGTTAACACCAAGCATACCACAGCTTGTGTCAAGTTCATTAACACCACACCTGTTTCCTCCATCTTGCTGTAAATCAGGGGGCACAGGGGCTGAAGCTTGCTCACCTCTACATCCCCTTCTAACATCTTCCACCCTTTTTGGGGGGCAGTGCTAGTGGCTGAACCTAGGGGTGCTCTGCCACTGAATGACATTCCCAGTCCTTTACAGTTTTTATTTGAGACAGGGTCTCACTAAGTTGCTCAGACTTGCCTTGAATTTAAGATTCCCCCATCTCAGCCTCCCAAGTACTGGGAACACAAGTGCTTACCACTGCACTCAGCCTCAAACTGTTTTAAATTCTTCCACACTCCCCCTTCTCCTGTGTCCCTCCTTAGGAAGTCATATGTCACAAGACTTTGAAGTAAGAAGGATCTGAGACCTTGGGAAAGCTCCTCACCACCTCCCCACCTCCCACCACCACCACCCCTTTTTTTTTGTTTTTTGCGATCCTGGGGTTTAAACCAGGGACCCTTTACCACTGAGCTATATCTCCTGCCTGTTTTTATTTTTTTGAGATAGAGTATCACTAAGTTGCCCACGCTGGCCTTGAACTTGAGATTCTCCTGCCTCAGTCTCCCCAGTTTCTGGGATTATAGGTGTGGCTCCTTACCCTCTTATGCTTCAGCTTTCTCATCCATAAAATAGGGGTAACAATACCTCCTTCTAAGAGTTACTGGAAGGCTTAAGTTAGATAATGCATATACTTAGTAACCATGTCAGGAACCTAGAAAATACACAATAAATGATAGCTTCTTAGGAAGAAAATAAAATCATAATACATAACAACAAACCCACCAAAAAATTGTTTAATCCTCTACCACTGGAGGAGATTAAAGACTCACAGCTGTTTCTCTCATCTGACACTCATCCAGCCCTGGATGCCTGTGGAGAGACTCAGAACCTTCAAGTACCATGCCAAACTCCCTGAACCTCAGACCCAGGGCAAGGGAGGGCTGGCAAAGCTAGTTCTGGGACAGTAGGCAGGCAGCTGGTCAGCGTGGAGTCACGGAAGCTCTGGGTCAGCTGTGCACAAAGGAGGGGTGAGAACAACCTACAGGGAAACCAAACAGAAACAGCCAGAAAGCAGCCCAACCAGAACAAGGAGAACATGCAGGAAGGTAGTTCAAGGTGCCATGGGCTCCTCTCCACAAGGAGCAAACAGGTGACTGGTACTGTCAGCGCTCCTTGGCTGACCCCAGCCAAATCTGCTATTGTTCACCGACGATCCTGGAGTTGAGTCACTGCGGCATTGTCCACCCTCTCTATCAGCAGGAAGCAGCTGGAGAGACCAACAGCAAGTGCAGGAAACTTTGGCCTCCACCAGATCCCCTCCCTGTTTGGGAGGCCCAGCATCCTGTCTGCCTGTCCTCCAGGGACCCCTACCCACCCCTGATGCATCCACAATTTGAAGACAAACCCTATTGCCCATTTCCATTTGCCTGGAGAGACACAAGCTCTTTGTGTGGCATTTTGGTGACTTTCCTAGAAGGGAGGTGGGTCTCCTGGATTCCAGTAAATAGAAACCAAGATAAAAGAAAATAGGCAGTAGACAAGAAAACAATTACATTAAATTCATTTGGAAAGGACGGACCCCATAGCAAGGAGATAATCTTTTCTCTGGACTGAAAACAAGAGCAAGCTTCTAACCTCCTCACTGCCACAGTATATTGGACAGAACTGAGGTGCACAGCTCTCTGGATGTATAAATGTATATAAATTTGACCTGGCTCTCAATGCTCAGATGGAGCACCCAAAAAATTCTTGCTGAGATTTAGGACCAACTCAAAAAAGCAGCAGGGTGGTTCATGGGTTCACGTCAGGCAAAACCAAGCCTAGTCCTGCCTGTAACCTTCAGTAACTGTGTCACTGATAAAGTGTAAGTGCCATCACATCTGTCAATCAAGGTTTGCAAAGTCTAGAACCTACAGGAGCCAGGTGGAAAATATAAGCTTGTGAGGCCACCTGGGTACAAGCACACATTCCCCACAAGGTATAAAGACTGAAGGACCAGGAAAGTCCACAGGCCCCACACGATGGTGGAGGCTGAGACTCAGATCCAGCCAACTATTGCTGTGGGGCAGTACAGTGTACTGTACTGTGTAGTTCAGTTTGCTTCCAACTTTCCACAGCCCAAATCCCTATTTTTGTGAAAAAAAAATCTTTCCAGCATTTAAATGTGGGCTCTAAAACACAGCAGCATTAGTTGGGTCAGAAAGAATACATCAGCGACCTGGATAGGACCTAAGACCCAAGATCAGACCTAAGGGCTAAGAGACAGCAACCTAAGTTCTAAACCTTAGGCTCCTCACCTGTACAATGAGAGCAAATAACAGAACCTCGTGTTGGGAGGATCAGGTAGCTTTAGGCTTGTCCAGCACTTCCCACGGCCTGACACACAGAAGGCACTTGATAAATGGCAACTATTAACTTGGGAGAGATGAAAGGGACTTCAGGAAGACCCACCCTAAGATTCCATTCTCCAAAAAGGAAACTTCACTCAGGGGTCCTGAACCATGATTTTCAAAAAAGCCATTGGCAAGAGCTCAGCAGAACCCAGGTCCGCTGACTCCCACCTCTTCCCAATACAGACTGGAAATATCACCTGTCACTGGGCAGGTGTTCCTCACTAGGGCTGGTCTTCCAACTGTCATGGCCAACTCCAGTTTCCCCCAGGAATGTGTTGTGCACACATTTTTGCCCCTCCTGCAGCATCCACGAGGTGATGGGGGCTCAGTTCATATGATCTGACTGAGTGGCTCCCGTCTCACCCCACATTCTGATTTATACTGAGTGTGTTCTAAGGCTGCACCCTGTGCCAAGCTCACTCTCCTGCCCTATCTCAGTCTGGGAAGAGTGGTAAAGGGCAGGCTGGGCATGAGAGGGGGCAGTGACATCAACAGGTATAAAAGATAAAGAGGGGACAGGGAAGGCCAGAAGGGACATGATTTGTGCCTGGAGCCAGAGTATGGGCTGGGTGGCTGGGGGAGCTGAGAGTAGGCTGGGAAGAAAGGCTGTGTCCTGGGCAGGCCAAGGAACCCAGGCATGAGCCATGAGGCCCTGCTGGCCTGCGGGTTTCTGCCTCAGGGCAGGTGTCATCAGCCCTCTCTGGGACAGGTCCTGTGGGTTAGCCAGCCAGGTTCAAAAGCACTGAGCTACACTTCCTGAGATGAACCTGAGTACCTCAAGGTTTGTGCCCTGGCTTGGCCTGGCTCCTGGCCCCAGGATTCCTGTTTGAACTTGTTCTTACTCAGACACATCCCACCTGGCTCCTGTAGGTACTAGACTTTGCAAACCTTGATTGACAGGATCTGGAGTTATGGCCTCGGAATTCCTCCTGTTGGTTCCAAAGCATACTTTAAAGCTTACCAATTAACACCAGCTGGAAAGCAAACCTTAGCTGGAAAGAGGCAGCCAGGGAAAGGAAGAACAAATGAGCCCAGGCAACACACTTCCCAAGGAAAGCAATTCAAGTCATAGGACTTTTACAGCCAAAAGGACCTTAGGGACCATCTGGTACCCCTTGCGTTACAGTGAGGAGCAGGGCCCATAAAGGAGTAGACATGCCCAAGGTCACACAGCCAGCTAATGCAGACAGACACCAGACTCCCTGGCCACTGGCTGCTAGCCTTCACCCTCTCCAAGGCAGCACTTCCCCGTTTCATCCTTTCAACTAAGAACACTTCCAACACTGCAGCAAAGAATGTGTCACACACCTCACCCCCTCCCCCCAGAAGCTCCCAGAAAATCCACACTAACAAAAGCCCAAGGTCACCACACCTTTTGGCACAGGTTTCTCTCCTGGCTCTCACTGCAGGAGGTAGCTGAAAGAAGGGAGAGAAAGGCTACAAAGAGGAGGGGCGTGCACTCCCACAGGGAGTCAGCAGGCTGATGGGAAAACACACACACACACACCACGTGGTCAAGTGAGAGGATTTCACAGCAAAGCACTAGGAAGGCAGGAAGTGACAGGGAGCTCCCGCAGGCCTTCCAGGCCTCCAGGTCAGGTCCCCTCCCCTCCTGCAAAGAACACAGACTAGGAAACGCCCCAGATCTGCATACCCTAACTCCTAGCTGGCAGAATTAATGAACTCTGAGCCTTGCCCCTCGTTTATGAAAGAGGTGCCTGGGCACCTGACACATACAAGGTAAAGCATTAACTGCTGGTTATTCGCATCAGTGAGACTTTCTGGCCCTTTGCCACTGTATAAGCATCCTAAGGACTACACATAGCACCTTATTCAGCTTGAGGAATGTTCATTTATGGACTGATTTTCTAACCAAACATCCCAGTCCCCCTTCACAGTGGAGGGTACAGCCAAAATGGCTGCCTTAGTTCCAGGTAGCCCCAGGGCAGTGCTGAGCTCCATTTTCATCTGACCCAGGGTTCTCACCGACAGGATGACCAGTTCCCCAGGCCCTCAGCTCACAACTCCCCCATGCTGCCCATCCAAGTTCTGCCTGGCTTTGTCACCTGCCTGCCATGCTTATTAGTAGATGTCACCTGACCCTATTCAAGTTTTTGGAGGAGTCAGGAGGAAAGGAGGAGGGAAGCGGATGGTAAATGTTTTCTGTGGGTTACAGATGAGGAAATTGAAGCAGGGAAATAAGGCCATCCACTGCCAGGCTGCCAGCCGGTAATCAGCCTAAGGCTGGTTCTCACACAGTGCCTGGGTGGTGATTCGCTGGGCAGAGGTGATCTAAGAGGGCTAAGGAATCTAAGGGCTGCAGATGCAGCAGGGCAGAGCCCACACAGAAGCTTTCCCATGTTTGTTAATAAGTTCCCTAAAAAAAAAAAAAAAAAAAAAAAAAAGGCAGAGGAAGGTAATCCAATAGGAAAGACAGATGATCATCCTCCTCCTCCTCCTCCTCCTCCTCCTCCTCCTCCTCCTCCTCCTCCTCCTCCTCCTCCTCCTCCTTCTCCCCCTTCTCATTACCACCAACTGACAGCTACATAGTGTTTTCCCTATGCCAGGCCAGGTCCAGATGCTTCACAAACTCACCCAATAATATATGAATACCCTGTGAAATAAGTTCTTTATTATCCCCATTTTATAGATAAGAAAAGGGTCCAGGTGCAGTGGCACATGCCTATAATCCCAGTGGCTCGGGAGGTAGAGGCAGGAGGAACTCGAGTTCAAAGCCTGAGGCTCAGCAAAAGAGGTGCTAAGCAACTCAGTGAGACCCTGTCTCTAAATAAAATACAAAATAGTGCTGGGGATGTGGCTCAGTGGTTGAGTGCCCCTGAGTTCAATCCCTGGTCTTATCTAATTTGCCCAAGGTCGCATGACTGGGGAATGACAGATCAGGATCTCGACCAGGTGTGTGGTAATGACCACTGTCCTATGCTGCCTCACACCATACAAGCCTCCTCCACCTCCGGGCCACCCTCCCGTCTTCCCAAGCCATGAGACCACAGCCTGCAAACAAACTCTCAGGCCTATAGGCTCTGGAACCTGGGGCAACTGCCTCCCAAGGTGCTTCCTCCAATTGCAGGAATCTGGCCAGCAGGTGCTGAGGTTAGGGAGGCAGACAAATGCTGCTGGCCTTGGGCTCCAGGCAGCAATGAGGACAGCAGGAGGTCACCAGGCCCCAGTCAAAGGGGATACTCTGTTCCCACAGACTCAGAGTCCCAGAAGAACAGATGGACAGGGGAATTTCTGAATGAGTAACTAACCACAGAAGAATAAAGTCATGTAAATCATCCCAGAACACAGTTAAAATAACATTAGGCATGGGTTTTCAAAAGCTGGCCCGAGGAGGTAGGAAATGCCCTAAACTGTGCTCCTCCGCTGTGGCCTGCCGCAGGGAAGTGCTGGGCCTGGTGTGGGTTTCTGGACTCTTCCTGGTTATAAAATACAAGGTTTTTACCCCATGGGCAGCAGATGAGGGATTGCTAAACACACTTGGATTTCTCCCACCAACAGGAGAGAGGCCCTAGGATACAAAACCAGACAAATGATCAAACCGATTCCTCTTGTTCTGTTTCTGTTAAAGTGCTTTTATTAATGGGCTGCAGCTTGTCGCGATCTCCCTCCAGCAGCTTATGAAAGGGAGCCCAAGAAAACATAACAACAGCTCTGCCCTATCAGGATGGGAAGTGACAGTGGGGAAAACTCAAAGCCCTTCCAGCAGGGTGAGCTGTGTTTGCAACGCACATCAGGAAGGCGGGCTGGGCAGCCCCCACTCCCCTGACTGAGCTTGGAAATGGGAGGAGCGGGGACATTGGACAGCCTTAGCTGGTATTTTTGTCATAATTCAGAACAAAGTTCTTTCCTGCTCACACAATTTTCATCCTGCTAGTAAAGTGAAGGTTTGTCTCCCCAAAGGCTTACAACTCATCCTGGCACTTGGTGTGCATATACCACCATCAGGATGTCATCCCACCCCTCAAAGCCACCTCTAGGTCAAGGCCAGGAACAACCAAGAACAAACTGGAGCTTGTCCAAAGGTGACAACAGGAATGACAGGTCTAGAAATGAAGTTATCTAAGAGACAGCTGAGGGAACTGGAGAGGAGGCGGGTGGGGAACTGTTGTCAAATGCTCGCAGCGTTGTCATGTGCACCAGGGGGCCGGCTGGCTCTCCCAGGCCCTGCTGGAGAGGCATGGCCAAAGAAAGCATGGCTCCAAAAGGAAGAGCCAAAAACCAGAGCTGCCCAGCAACAGGGGGCAGTTTCCACCAGCGGCAGTGTCCCAGCGGAGCCTGGCTCCAGAATGGAACCCAGTACCAGGGACAAGGAGAGAAGATGAGCTAGAGGACCCTTACTCCTCTGAGTCTGTCTCAAGCCCTGAGGAGCTGGGGACTGCAGGGGGTAGGGCTGTCTATCGCTCTTCAGTATTACCACTTACTAAGCGCTTACCAGGAGCTGGCATTATGCTCAGCCCTGCACAGCCATAAGCCAGCCAAACAGGTACACATCTGTCACATGTAAGTACCCCAAAATTCCTGTTGGATGAATAGAGAAGCAGATTGCCAATATCAAGCCACAGAGCTGGTTTACGAACCCAAATTAAAGCCACCAGGACCTGCATCCTGATCTACTGTACCTCATTGGAGCTACTGCCTGGGTCTTAAGAGACCTGTTAAGATGTTGGCTTGCAACTAGGTGTAGTGGCATGTGCCAGTAGTCCCAGCTACTGGGGAGGATCACAAGCCCAGGAGTTTGAGACCAGCCTGGGTTAAACATACAGAGATCCCATCTCAATATAAGAAGAAGAAGAAGAAAGAAAGAACTGACTGTAACCAAATGCAACCAGGACATCATTAGCAGAAAACAAATTTTGTTTTCCAAATATACCCTAATAAATATGCATTATTTTTAGGAAAGAAAATAGCAAAACTTTTATCTAAATAGTCACGTTCAATCAGAAATGTGTCCATTTAAGAACTGGTTGACCAATCAAAAAGAAAGTGAAAAGGGTTACTCAAAAAATAAAAGTAGCTGGGTCAAATTCCATTCCATTCCCAATTTTCTCAGGACTCTCCATACTACTTTCCATAGTAGTTTCACTAATTTGCAGTCCCCCAGCAATGTATGAGTGTACCTTTTTCACCACATCCTCACCAACATTTATTGTTGCCTATATTCTTGATGATTGCCATTCTGACTGGAGTGAGATGAAATCTTAGATTAGTTTTGATTTGCATTTCTCTAATTACTAGAGATGTTGAACACTTTTGCATATATTTGTTAAAATCAGCATACTGTAGTGACAGCCACATCAATGTTTACAGCAGATCGATTCATAATAGCTAGACTATGGAACCAATTTAGGAGGCCCTCAATAGATAAATGGATTAAAAAAAATGTGGTATAAATGAAATATTACTCAGCTTTAAAGAAGAGTAAAATTATGGAATTTGCCAGTAAATGGTTGGAGTTAGAAACTATCATGCTAAGTGAAATCAGCCAGTCCCACAAAACCAAAGGCTGACTGTTTTCTCAAATATGAGGATGTTAATTCACAATAAGGCAGGGGGCACTAGGGAAGAATAGTGTTACCTTAGATTAGATAGAGGGAAGTGATGGAAGGGGAGAGAAGGGGATGTGAGGATAGGAAAGATAGTAGAATGAAACAGATATTATTACTATATGTATATATGTGACTGCAAGACCAACATAATTCTGCAACATGTACACTCAGAAAAATGATAGATTATCCCACCTATGAGTGCTACATCAAAGTGCATAAATGCATTCTACTGTCATGTATAACCAATGAAAACAAATAAAAAGATTAAAAAATACCCAGTGCCACAAAAAAATGAAAATTATAAATATAAGTCAAAAGATGGCAACAATTCAAAGATCAGTCAACCAGTGAATGAATGGCATAAACAATAATGTGGTATATCCATTCAATCGAACATTATTTGTCCTTAAGAAGGAAAGAAATTCTGATGGTACATTCTACAACATAGATGAAAATTCTGAAAACATTATGCTAAGTAAAAAATCAGTCACAAAAGACCACATCTTGCAGGACCCCACAGATACAAAATGTCCCAAAGAGGAATAGCTATAGAGACAGAGAGTACACTGATGGTTATCTAGGGCTAGGATGGAAAGACAAATTGAGGAGAGGACAGAGTGACTGCTAATAGGATTTCTTTTGGTGGTGATGAAAGCGTTCTCAAGTCGACAGTGATGATGCTCACAAAACTGAGAATATGCTAAAAACCACTGAATTGTATGCTTTAAATGGGCTAATTTTATGGTAGTGAATTACACCTCAATAAAGTGAACCAGTTGGCCTTCTTCATTAATTTTAACAGATTACAGGGAATCTGATAAAGGGCAGAAATTACGGAGTTAATTAGGGGAAGCAGCAGCTCACTACTTCTTGCCAGTGTCACTCAACAAATATTTATTAAAAACATGTTATAAGCCATGCACTGCCTCACCTCAGGGGTCAGCAGTCATGCGCCAAATCCAACCCACTGCCAATTTTCATATGGCCTGCAAGCCAAGAATGATGTTTATATTTTACAAGACTAAAAAAAAAAAAAAAAAAACCAGAATAATATTTGATGGCATGTGGAAATTATATGAAATTCAAATTTCAATGTCCGTAAATAAATATTACTGGAACACAGCCATGCTTATTCATCTATGTATTCTCTATGGCCACTTTCGTGCTCCAAGGGCAGCGCTGAGGAACAGCAACAGAGCCCATATGGTCTGCCAAGCCTAAGATATTTACAATCGGGTCCTTTGCAGACAAAATTTGCCAACCTCTGTGCTAGAGATTAGAGTGTAGCAGAGGGGAAGGGTGAGGAGGAACAGTAGGGTCTCTGTCTCAAGGAGTTAATGACCAGCGAGGAAGACGATGCGGGCCTGAGGACCACACAGTGAGGGTACATCAATGGAGACAAATACGGCCATGCAGGAAAAATCCTCCAGCCTCTGAGCGCACCACACAAGACCTGGGCACCTGAGGGAGTGGGAGGGAGCCACATTTTCAAAGGCCCTGAGGAGGGAGAGAAGTGGCCCACCCAAGAGCCACAAGAAGGCCACCAAGGCCTTCACACAAAGCTTTCACAGCAGCCGGCACTCATTCCCCTGCCAGGCTAAGGTCCTGGAGAATGTGGCGGGGGGGCTGAGAGCCACCTGAAAGTTGTGTACAACCCTATGCCAGGTGACCTGGGAAGATAGAAAGTGGGAGAATTTATCAACTGAAAAATATGTATTGATTACCCAACAAAGTGTCCATCCCTTTCTTTATCCAGTTCATACACGACACAAAATAAGAAAAAGATGCGACCTTTGGCCAGGCACAGTGACACATGCCTATAATCCCAGAGGCTTGGCAGGAGACTCAGGCAGGAGGATCACGAATTCAAAGCCAGCCTCAGCAACAGTGAGGCGCTAAACAACTCAGTGAAACCCTGACTCTAAATAAAATATAATATAGGGCTGGGGGTGTGGCTCAGTAGCCAAGTGCCCTGAGTTCAATACTTGGTACAAAAAAAAAAAAAAATGCAAACTTTGGACTTCAAAAAGGAAACAGTAACTTAAAAATACAACCCCAAGTTCTCACAATGGTCTCACACCCCAGCTAGACTTGGGTCCTGCAACTCAAACATAAGTGCATTTGCCATTGCCAAGGTCTAGAATGTGATTCCCCAGAGTGTCTTCCAAAGGCCCACGTGTTAGAGGCTTGGTCCTCAGTCTGTGGCACTACTGGAGACACAATGACCTCCAGGAAGTAGGAACCCAGTGGAAGGAAGCTGGATCACTGGGGGCATGTCCTTGAGATGATATCTATCTATCTACCTATCTATCTATCTCTCCCCCGCCCTTTTCCAGCCATCATGAGTAGAGCAGCTTTTGCTCCACCAAGTGTTCCCACCATGATGTGCAGCCTCACCACAGGCCCAAAAGCAAGGGAACCAATAGACCACAGACTGAAACCTCTGAAATCATGAGCCAAAGTCAACCTTTTGTCCTTAGAAGTTGATTTATCTCAGGTATTTTGACAGTGATGGAAAGCTAACACACCAGACACCCCCAGGACTGTTCCCTCCATCTCTAGAGGTCTCCATCAGGTATGATTTACTGGGGGAAGCACCCCTCCCACCACATACTCTTTCTATCATGCTCCTGCATGCCCTACGCCCTGCCCTGCCCCATCACACTTGCCTCCATCTGATGGACATGTACCTCCTTTTTCCTTGACTCTTTTACTGAAATATAAATTTAATATAGGATATTAATAGTAGAAGCTTCAATTTGCTCACTGCTGTATTCTCAGCATGACCTGACACAGAGTCATCTCTCGATAAATATTCATAGAATAAATGCAAACACAAAACACCTAAAGAAAGGTAAAGGCTAAATATCCTTGGTTTGCAACCTTGAACAAGTTACTTCCTACTCAAACTTCTCATCTGTGAATAAATATAATGAAAGTGCCTACTTTGTGGGTAAAAAGGTAAGGAACACAGATTATTGTTATTATCACCTTCTTGTGTTGTGTGGGTCTTCCACATCTACAGGTTTTGCATCTGAGGATTCAACCAATAATGAACCAAAACTAGTCAGAAAAAAAGAAAGATCATGTCTATACTGAGCATGTGCAGACATTTTTCTTGTCATAATTCTCTAGACAATATAGTATGGCAATTATTTATATTGTATCAGGTACTCTAGGAAATCTAGGGATGATTAAAGTATACAGGAGTATGTGCACAGGCCTTTATATAAGGGACTGGAGCACCCATGGATTTAGTATCTGCAGAGGTTCTGGAAACAATCCCCACAGATGCTATGAGATGACAGTGTATATCTCATTTAATTCTCATAAAGTCCTATAAAATAACTTGTATTACAAATTCCTTGTAGACAGATAAAGAAAC
This sequence comes from Spermophilus citellus, assembly GCF_964194105.1. Taxonomy (NCBI): domain Eukaryota; kingdom Metazoa; phylum Chordata; class Mammalia; order Rodentia; family Sciuridae; genus Spermophilus; species Spermophilus citellus. The sequence continues at coordinate 28,201,954 of NC_138197.1, read as the reverse complement.
TGAAGCTAAGAGATCCTTGGTAAGTTATCCAAAATCAAACAAGAAGTAAATGACAGAATTAAAAACCCAACTCGGCAATATCAGACCTCAGGGTCCATGCTCCTTCCTCTATACCCAGCTGCAAAATAAAGTTGTCCAAAGAAGCTAGAGAAAGGGGGCCAGCATCTATTGGAGCAATCAGCATGTTCATGAAGGAGTGGGATTTCAGAGTAGGTTCTAAAGGAGTAAGAGATTCTAATGAGAGGCTAGGGCTGTAGCTCAGTGGTAGAGCACTTGCCTAGCATGGGTGAGGCACTGGGTTCAATCCTCGGCCCCACATAAAAAAATGAATAAATAAAATAAAAATATAAAAAATACATTTTAATAACAACAAAAAAAAAGGATTCTGATGAGCAGAGAATGCAAGAAAGTCATCCTAGGCCCAAGAAAGTGTAGATGGGGCAGGTTTTTCCACAGAAGCCAACATTATCACAACACCAACAAACAAGGACAATAGCAGACGCCTGAGGAGCATCTGATCCAACCATTCATTTTACAGAGCAAGAAACTAGGGTGTAAGGTGACAGAGGAACTGTGAAAGGCTGTACAAGGAGTAACTTATGCCTGTGTTGATGCTTTATTTTTATTCATTTCATTCTTTATAAAAATGACAAGCAATTGGGCTGGGGGTATAGCTCAGTGGTAAGGCACCTGACCCCCAGCAACGACAACAACAACAACAACAAAAAATAGCAATAACACGTATGTACTATAGCCAGAGAAAACAAGCCAGGATGAGGATAAGGTTAATAGTGTCCCCACCACTAGTCAGAAACAATGTCCAATAGTCTCGTATTTAACAGGTTCAGAGTTACATAAGCCACCGGCCTGCATCCAAGGGCAGAGTTTGAACCTCCTTGAAGTGTACTTGTATTGAAATTTTTGTTTCCAAATCTGTTTGTGATTCATTCATTTGTTCGTTCCCTCATTCTGCCAGCAATTACTGGGACCTTGGATAGAACCTGCACAGTTCCAGGCATGGGGATCCTTGTAATGCACATACATAGCTAAATGAGCTTTCATTCCTTGCCCACAAAGGCTGATGAAAACCATCCAGTGGTCTATTAAAAACAACAAGTGAGGACAACTAAATGCCCCAAGTATGTTCTGGCCAACGCTGGTCTCTGAGAGAATGCACGTGAGAGAGCTCTGCTCCCACCCATCTCTCACAAAGTTGAGAGCAAAGAGACTTTTTAAGGCAAAAAACCCATGATTTAAAAAAAAAAAAGAAAAGAAAAAAAAGCAGAAGGGTTGATGAGAGTAACATGATTTTGGAGACTGGAGGGCAGAAGGATGAATGGTAAGTGACACAAAGCTGAATCCTAATCCATCAGCACTCTGAAACCCCCAAAGGCTTAGCATCAGGGGGCACTGCAAACAGGAGGCAGATTAAAAATCTGCTGTAAAAATGGGACTAAATAGGGCTGGGGTTGTGGCTCAATGGTTGAGCACTTGCCAAGCATGCATGAGGCACTGGGTTCAATCCTGGCACCACATAAAAATAAACAAAATAAAGGTATTGTGTCCATCTACAACTAAAAAAATATATTTTTTAAAAATAGGACTAAATAAAACCAAACATCCATCGCTCATCCTCTGTCCCCACTTCCCTCAGCCAGTGTCCCTCCTCCACCCATCATCAGACGAGGAAGTAGCCATTTTCAATGGACAGCGCAAAGCAGGTCTGTGGACTGAGGAAACTGGACACAGGGTTAAGTTGACATGCGGAAGCTAAGACCCTTCTTCCATTAAGCTTCTGGGCACAGGGAGTCTGTCTTAGACCTTCCAATTAGATTATAAGAGTCTTCTCTAGGGAATCTCAACAATCTGCAGTACTAACTTGCTAAATTCATAAATGAACACACCAACCAGAAACCCTACATGAGGCCTGGGTCCTCTGTCTTCCTCCCCCTACCCCTCACACACGCACACTGTCTATCTGCCCCTGTCTCTCTCTTTCTCTCACTCACACACACACACACTGTCTGTCTGCCCCAACACACACCCATACACACACAAACACACACACACTGTCTGGGCACCCCACAACACACCCACACACACACAGCTTTAATTCACCTTTATTTGTGTGTGTGGTACTAGGGATTAAACCCAGGGGCATTCCACCACTAAGCTACATTCCTAGCCTTTTTTTTTTTTTTTTTTTTTTTGAGAGACAGGGTCTCACTAAGTTGCCCAGACTGGCCTCAAACTTGAAATCCTCCTGCCTTTGCCTCCTGAGTAGTCGCGATTACAGGTGTGTGCCATTATACCCTCCTTCAGTCACCTTTTTCATGCTTCATTCAAATGCTAGCAGACTTCCTAGGATCACTAGACTGAAGAAAGTTTGTCACAGGAAAGACTGGAAACACACACACATGTTATAGGAAACAATCAGGATGAATCCTTCCTTCCAAAAATAAGCTACCATTAATATCCTCAGAGACACAGGAGATGATATTGTATCCATGAAACCAAAACAGGCTGCTATAAAAGAAGAAGATTCAGACAACAAAATCTCTTAGAATTAAAAATAGGATAACTAGAATGAAAACTCAAAGAAAAGAAAGAAAATATCATAAAACTATCGAGCCGATCCAGGAGATTTAATATACAAATTCTAGACATTCCAAAGGAGAGGAGAAAATGGAGGGTGTAAATTATCAATGAAGGAATTCAATAAAATCTCCCAGAACTAAACATAATGTGTGCTCCAAGACTGAACAGACAGGTCCACAGGACACCCAACACATGGGGTGAAAACTGAGCCACACCAAGGCATGTCATGTGTGACATTTCAGAATACCAGAGACAGAGACTTTCACATTGGATGCTAGAGAATCCAGAGAGGGAAAACCAGGCCACCTAGAAAGGAGTGAAATGGGAATAGCGTTAGACTTCCAGACAGTAACCTTTACATGAAAAGTAAACAACGCTTTGCACACATGTGCATACACATGCCAATCCCCGGCTTAGATCTCTTACCAAGCCAGAATATCAATAAAATGTGAATGCCAAGTTCTTTTTTCAGATTTGCAAGGTTTACAAGCATTAAGAGTACCGATTATGTAGTACTTTGCCCCTGTGGCACATCTGTCACAGCAGGCTGCAAATGCAAGATGACTCCCTGTCTATACCACTAGACTCCAGGGGAGAGACTAGGTCTTACTCAGCTCAGTGCCTCCAGCAAGAGGTGCCATGGAATTTCACATGACAAGGACGCTAAGTGCAGGGAGGAGATGTGTAAACAGAATCTTCAAGAATAAGCAAAGATGGGCTGGGGATGTGGCTCAAGCGGTAGCGCACTCGCCTGGCATGCGTGCGGCCCAGGTTCGATCCTCAGCACCACATACCAACAAAGATGTTGTGTCCGCCGAGAACTAAAAAAATAAAATAAAATATTAAAAATTCTCTCTCTCTCTCTCTTTAAAAAAAAAAAAAGAATAAGCAAAGATGGTACAGCACAGTGTGGCTGCAGGCAGCAGGAATAGGTGCCAAGGCTCAGGGACCCATCACCATCCATGGGTTTGCTGACCACAGACAAAAGTCCCAGTCAACATCTGCAACTAAAGCCAGGAAAGCTTGAAGCCATGCTCAAGTAGAACTAGTGATATTATGAGTATCTGGGTTCACTTTAATATCCTTTATGGAACAAGGTAATCTACAATAAATAAACTACTACCTGAGTATAAAGCATGGGGATACTGAGGCAAAAGGCTGGCTGTGGGTGTGTCCTAAAGGTCCCCAGAGCAGCCTGGCAGCAACTAGGTGCAGGCCACCATGAAACCAGTGCCCTGTACAGAGATGGGAAGCCGGACATAACAAGAGGATGCGGAGGCTCTGGAAGAAGGGCACTTGAAATATGGCCACTGGGCTGGAACAGAGGGTTCACTGGACCTGGTCCCACTCTCCCCACCCCCACCCAGAAAAGCCGGAGATTTAAGGCTCTGAAAGATCACAGGACCAGAGAATGGGTGAAGGTCAAACACACTGGGAATACCATCTAAGTCTTCAGGTTGCCTCCTACCCCTTGAACCCTGTGTAGCCAACCTCGGGTTTTCATGCAGATTTTCACTGGCTGGATCTTGAGGTCAGGAAGGACAGTCGTGGATGAATAACGGTCTGGCCCTTGCACCACCCTTAACTCAAATTTATGGAGGCAGCTTTGTAGAGGGAGCCTCCCCTCCCCTCGCACCTCCCTCTGCTCTCCCCACGGAGGGGCCTCCAGCGGCGCAAGTCTAATTGGATTTCCACAGACCAGGGATGATTTCGTGCTCTGCAGTAGCAGCAGCGATGGCGGTGAGGTTTCTGAAATAGAAGCAGTCAAGGGCCTGTTTGCTTTGCCTCTGTGGCTGGTAACCCAGGGGGACCTGAGCAGCTGAGGAGGGCCCTTTTCTTCCTAGAATGGTGCCTTCCGCCCTGCTGATCAACACGCCCTCTCTGCCAGGCCCAGCCTCTGCAGCCACAGGCTGGGCTTTGCCGGTGGCACATATTCTTGGTTGGGAACACACTGCCTGCAGCTGGAGAAGCAGGGCCAGGCAGGGAGCCCTGTGGGAGGTGCGGCCTTCTCGCTTCTGAAACTCTCCCTCCTCTGCTCACAGAACAGACACACTTGACATTTCAGGCAGACAGCACCTCCCAGTCTGAACAGCTCAGAATAGTGAACCACCTGTGTGTCTCTCTGGGTCCTTAGTCTCTCAAAGTTCTCTCTCTTTATTACACAACAGGGGTAAACCGAGGCACGGGGTGGGGCCCAATACTTGCAGGGACTCCACTGTCATCGGAAACTCTCATGCCCAGTCAGGCAACCACCAGCTGCTGGTGCCTAGCTCTGACATATGCACCCTAGACAGCTCACCGTGGGCTTGGGAGGGCACATGCACAGGTGAACTAGGTACACACTTAAGCACGTGTGACAGCCACAGTGAAAGCAGACACATAACAAGCCCTACGCAAGAGTGTGCACATCAGGTGTGTGTATGTGGGGTAAAGGTAGAAGCCAGTGAGGGCGTGTGAGCAGATGTGTGTGAAGAACACATGTGCATGGTACGGGTAAATGTGTGTGTGAGAGCGGAAACAAGTATGAGGTCATGAGGGTGTATGTGAGCATGAAGTGTGTGTGTGTAGAGAGAGACAGAGAGAGAGAGAGAGAGAGAAAGGGGGAGGCGGGAGAGAAAGAGAGAGAGAAAGAGTGTGTGTGTGTGTGTGTGTGTGTGTGTGTGTGTGTGTGTACACACAGAGCAGACCCTGGGCCCCAGGGCCACACTGAGACAGTCGCTGAGTAAGGAGGGCAGGCAAGAAAGATCACTTCTCCAGACTCAGAAGCCAAAGCGTACGGTTAATATAAAAGGAACAACCTTATATCTAGAAGGCCCAGCTTCCTACTCCGCTTACCCCTGCCCCACCTGCCTGTGCTCCTGGGTTCTCTCTACCCGAGAGCGCTCCTGGGTTGCTCTACTCTCAGCCTTACTCTCTGACCTCAATTTTTCCACCTGTAGCATTTTTTTAAATTTTTTTCCCACTCCCCATCCCTAAACTGTAGCTCTTTTTTTTTTTTTTAGAGACAAAGAAAAACCCTCCTTCCTTCCTTAGGGAGTGATAAATACAAGGATTACGGAATGACATTCTGAAAGTGATTTGAATAACTTGGAAGAAAGGGGGGAGATAAAATACAGGGCATTTCAGCCCAGACTTTCCTCAGAACTGGGGGAGCTGCCGTCCCCAGGGAGGGTAGGGCTCACCTGCAGAGGTCTCCATCTGCCTGCTGGGGCACTGAGCCCAAGTCGGTAGCAGGAAGCTGGGGTCTCTTGGTAGCAGGCTTGTCTGAGGAGCCAAACACAAGACACAGGGTCCTCGCAGGCCAGAGAGGCTGCTGTCCACAGACGGGGCACAAACTCCACTCCCCAAGCAGCTTCCCCTAATCTGGAAACAATCTTCTCTTCCTTCTACCAAATAAGCAAGTTAAAGGAGGGGGCCTGTCCCTCACCTCCCTCCTGGGTGACCAGCTGAACACCTGAGAGTAGCCAAACAACAGGCTCAGAGGCGGTCTGACCATCACACCCAGATATTTGTTCACTGCTGTTCTCAACAATCAGTCCCTCTGTCCCTGAAAATACGAGCAATAGTCCAGAGCATGAACTTCGGCATCAGACTGACCTGCGCTGACAGCCAGCTCCACCACCTTTTACTTGTGTTCCTGGATAAAAAAATTTGATTTCTTGAAACTCGGCTTCCTCCTAATTAAAAAAGAGATAAGAGTTGTGAGGGTTAAATGAGACATGCACATAGAGACTCTGCACCATGCCGGACACACAACAAGCACTTGACAGCAAACAGTCACTATTACATAGCAGCATGGTGACCTGCCCCTCCCCACCCGCCACCGCAGCTCCAGTGCTGTGGGTGGAATCCAGGCCAGGCCTCACACCTGCTAGGCAAGTGCTCATGGAGCTCCGTCCCCGTCCTCACAGTGACCCTTTTGAAATACAAGGTAACTCTGTCACTCTTTTGCTCAAATTCCTCCAAAGGCGCCAATTTTTCCCACCATAAAAGCTACCACCCTTCAGCTGGCTTTCAAGGCCCCATGTGATCTGAGTCCCGTGATCTTCCCCAGGCTCTCTTCACTAAAGTTGGACCCGTCTTGAACAATCTTACAGGCGACTACCTCAAGGCCTGTGCATCTCCTGGTCTCTCTGCCCTGGAATGCACCTTCCTCTGCTATTTCCTTCTTCCACCTCTCCTTCAATGTCCCCTCCTGAGTAAGGCCTTTCACAATCCCTGCCAGTACCCCATCCTTCCCCCACTTCCCTGTTTTACTTCTCTCCATAGCATCTGTCACCATCCAATAAACTACAGATTTTAATTGCTTATCGTCTAGCTCCTCTACCAAAATAAAAGCTCTTGAGGGCAGGGATTTTTCTGTACACCTGCATCCCCAGAGCCTGGACAATGCCTGGTCCAGAGGAACCCCTTGAACATTTGTGGAAAGGAATGAGTCTTAGGACACCTAGAGTGGACCAAGCAGAGGCTGGCACTGGAAACAAGTCTTTTTGTTTTTAGAAACAAGTCTTAAGCTCCACTTTCCCACTAATAAGTTGCCTGCAATAACAAAAACAGGCCTCATTCTCAGCACTCGAGGTCACTGTCAAGAGGCAGCAATAGTAAGAGGTTGTCTAGGAATATGCTTTGGTGCTTGGCCTGGTGGAAAGCCCTAGAAAAATGGACAATCCCCTTCGGTACCCAGCTGGGAGCCAGAGTACTAAGAGGATACTACAGGAGATCCACTGCCTTGGGGAATCCTGCCAAGTCAGGACGGTCCCTAGATGGGCACACTGTATCCTATCTACTACTGAATCCTGTGCCCAGGACCTGCCTGCACAATGTAAGTGTTCCAACAAATGTTTGCTTGGAAGCATGAATAAGCAGATCCCATATAGATAGCCACGAAGAGAACAGAAAGATAATTGGTTAAAAGTCCTGAATAAAACATGAGTTGACCTCAAACAGCATGCAGACAATAGCTACCATGGAGAATACTGACAAAAATAGTGACAATATCAGCCCTCCACACCCATGGGTTGTACATCTGAGGATTCAGCCAAGCATGAACAAAAATTTTGGGGAAAATAAACCTGCTTCTGTACTGAACATGTACAGTCTTTTCTTCTTGATATTATTCCCTAAACAATATGGAGATGATTCAAAATACACAGGAGGGTGGGCAGAGACCGTATGCAAATACTGTGCCAGAGTTTAGGGTCCTCAGGGGGGTCCTGGAACCAACTCCATAGTGTGGGACGGCTGTTTAGTCACCCCAAGCCAGGTGTTTTCTGGTGCAGACACTAAGGAACTGGTGAAGACAGTCGAGGGGAATGAAGAACGACTTCAGGAAACCTCTTCTCAGTGAATGCATTTCAAGAAGCAGGGAAGGGCTGGGGTGTGGCTCGGTTGTACAGCACTTGCTTATTAGCTTGATCAAAACCCTGGGTTCAATGTCCAACACTGGAAAAAAAATTAATCTTAAAAAAAGTAGGCCAGGGCTAGAGATTTAGCTCAGGGGCAGAGCACTTGCTTAGCATGCATGAGCATGAGGCCCTAGGTTCGAACCTCAGCATTGCAAAAAAAAAAAAAAAAAAACAGAACATATGGTCAACATTAGCTATAATATTATACCCACTGTCTTTATTATTGTCTTGACACTTTTTTTTTCTTTTTAAATTTTTTGGTACCAGGAGTTGAACTCAGGGGTACTCTACCACTAAGCCATATCCCCAGCCTTTTTTTTTTTTTTTTTAGATAGGGTCTCACTAAATTGTCCAAGCTAGACTCAAACTTGTAATCCTCCCAAGTTGCTGGATTACAAGCATGCACCACCTTGCCCAACTATCTTGACACCTTCTGATGGAACAAGCTGAACAGTAGAAGTAGGAACACTGGGTTCTAAGACAGGCTCTCTCCGCAGTGGAACGTGGCCTTGGGCGCACAGCTTCACTGCTGAACTTGCCTTTCTCATTCAAAATGTGGACTGGTGAAGTGGGGCACTGTCCCAGTCACCCAGATGCTAGGACTCCCTCTCTGGGTCTCATTTATTCAGTCAACAAATAGCAGCTGGCAGAAGCCTTCCTAGACACAGGGCGTGCAGTAGCAAACACAGGCAGGCCCCTTCTCTTGTTGCTCCCTTGCCAATGGCGCTGACTTTGCGAGCCCACAAACATTCAGACCCATCCCTCAAATAACAAGGCCTTCTCCTCTTTGGGGAACAGGACTCTCATCTACAGAGTTTGAAGCCCTTGTTGAGGAACGTACCAAGTCCACTGTCTTCAGGATACTACAAGCTTCCCTGGGAAGTCAGCAGGCCTGACCCCTGAGGCAGCCCTCCCTTCTGCCCGCCCCCCAGAAGCCTTCTTCCCAGTTTGCAGAGAAAGAAACCAAGCTTTTGCTCATGTCAAACTTGTCTGGTGGCCAAGGCTAAGAGACCACAGAGTCCCAAGTCCCAAGTTCAAGAGTGTTCCTCTACATCCCTGATGGTGCCTGGCTAGGCCAACCTGAAAGAATTAGGAGCTGTACAACAAGTAGGGTGGCAAGAGCCCAAGACCCCTGGAGGTATAGCCAGGCACCTGCTACCTGGGCAGCTCTCTCTCCTCAGGCCTGCTTTCTGCACAGCCCTTGCCCCAGAGCCCATCCGAATGCAGCTCAGGAGACAACTGCAGAGAGAATGAGTGGGGTAGGCAAGTGCCAGGGATCCCCCTAACAGACAGCTGAGATAGAAAAGTCACCCAGCAAAAGTTCCTTCCACAGACAGGCTGGCAACTACTCTGGGGAAGCATAAGACAAAGCTCCGCTGAGAAGGTCCCTTGGCACATGACACCCCATCCAGAGGTTGACCTCCGGGCTCCTCCTCCAGCCACAGAGCTGCAGACTTGCACCTCCCGGCTGCAGGGGATCCAATTGCAGCTCCCCTCAGCCGTCTTAAAAACTGGAAAAGAGCAGGTGCATGAAGAGCCTCTGGAGCACCACCACTCACTGGACCACCCCCTCCCCACAGTGTGTGACTCACCATCCTAGACCTGGGGGTGACCCCACTTGGGAGCCTCCAGTCCTTGAGGCCCCCAAGAAAGAAGCAAGCCAGAGAAACAAGCAAAGGAGCAGGTCCAGAGCAGAAGCTCCATTCGGGTGATGTTCCTGAGCTCTGCTGTGGCTGGAGCAAGGCTGCCAAGTCGCAAGGCTTCACCAGGAGACTCCCAGGCCATGGAGGTGGGAAAGCAATGAGCTAACCAGAGTCCTCCCTCTCTCAAAGGCACTATGTGTCCAGGCAGTGGAGACAATGAAACAAGGCACTTTGGGACCAGCCAAGATCAATGGGGTGCCAGACAGGCTGCAAAGCACAGACACCAGCCGGGGGTGGCAACAGCTAGTCTGCAGGGCACTGAGAAGACACCTGCTTAGATAAAGAGGAGGGGTATGTGTAGTTCATTAAAACAAAAGTAAGAAGCACATTGCCAGTGTGTTCTCTGAATGTGTGTGTGTATCTGTGTGCGTGCGCGCGCGCGGGCACACAAGTTGGGGATGGGAGATTGCAAGGGGAGATGAATCGTGGGTCTCAATGGCAGGAGTAAGATTTAGAGTTGAATAGAATGTATCTAAGAGATTACCTCATGCACTATCACGTCTAATCTTATAATCCCAAACACAACATCCTTCATCAACAGATATGAGTGTCTGCTTAAATCCTAGCAGCAACAGAAAACTTACTACCTCCCAAGGAACCCATTTCTCTGCTGGATGGCTCTACTGGAAAGCTCTTCCTGGGCCTGCACCCAAATCTGATGATCCCCTAAGACCGCTCACCCGTAGATTTACTCCCCATCCTACACATGCTGGAAAACCATGATTATGGCCCCTCCCACAGCACTTCATAATTTCCTGACAAAATGAGCATCCCCAAATCCTTAATCGAGTTCCCATGAGTGTGGTTTCACCCTCCTCTAGATGAATTCAAATTTACCATTGAATTAAGAATTATGAAATCCTAATGCTGCAGATGTGGTCTGAACTCTTGAGGTCTGAACCCCACATCCAGGATGGTATTGTTCTTAGAATACTGGGGGTTCGGCTCAGGGGTGGAGTGCTTGCTTAGCAGGCATGATGCCCAGAACAGAAGATGAAGGAGATGGAGGAGGAGGAGGAGGAGGAGGAGGAGGAGGAGGTTGTTGTTGTTGTTAAGTGCCCCAGGAGGGGGAGAAAGAGGAGGGGGAAGAAGAAGGGGAAGAGGAGGGAGAGGACAAAAATAAAAAGGAAAAAACTCCTTAGAACCATATGGCATGGTTACCTTATATTTTCTTATACTTGTTCTCATTTATTTATTCCAGCAACATGTATTAGCTACCTACTATATGCCAAGCAATAAGATAGGTACAAGGGATACTGGGGGAAATGCCATACCATCTTTGTGCTAAAGGAGAGAGCCAACTTAGAGAGATTAAAACAAAATCAGAAAAAAATATGGGGAAAAGAACATGCTGCTAATGGGGTCTTTTAGGAGTTTTAACTGAAGGCACCACCCCAGTGGGGAAGGAGGAATCCAGGAAAGGGAGACACGTCAGGTAACTTAAAGCAATGCAGGGCTCCTGACAACAGCCATGGTGAAGTAATGGGGTACGGATATTCCCACTCACCTTAAACAACTAATAAACTGGACAGAAGGCATGAAACTGCTTTAGATTAGACCCCAGGCCATAGTACTGTGATCCTTGCAAATAAAAGAGGCGAGTCCTACTAAAGCCAGCTGACTGCCTTGGAGGCAACTTCCAGAGGGCAGGTCCAGAGGAGGACTCCAAGTGGAATTCAAGGGTCTCACCAAGAGGAGGAAACAGAAATCAGAGCTCATACAGCTAGGATTTTTAGTGTAAAATGCCAGAAAAGAAGGGTCTGTACAGAAAAAATTCAGAGAGACTTGCAGAAGAGACCTCTGGAACACCTGACTGATCTGCACATTTGGGGGTGAAACTCCACAAGACTAGGAGAAGAACCACTGAAAAGCAATACACCAATCATCTGTGGAGCACACTCAAGTCCTGAAAGAGCTCACATCCCCCTATGAGAGTGAAGAGATCTCAGAGGGCATGGGGTAGAGTCCTCAGAAGGGTGTTGCCTTAGTAGTGAGGCTAAATTAGCCCTAGACTGTAAGTATGAAACTGATCCCAAGTCATTTAAATGCATACCGGAATAAAGTCAAATACTATTTAAAGAAATATAACAAAACCCAACATCCATCAACATCAAATTCATAATGCCTGGCATCCAATCAAAAATTAGCAGGCATTCAGAGAAGCAGAAAAATGGCCTATAACCAGAAGAAAAATCCATCAGTAGAACACACCCCCAAAATGACAGAGATAATGAAACTAGTAGACAAAGATGGAAAACCAGGTGCTGTAAATATTCCCCATATGCTCAAGGAAGAAGAAAACCAAAACATGATGAGGAGAGACAGAAAATACATCAGAAAGACTCAGATGGTCTATGAAAGACGGGAGACACAATATCTGAAGTGAAAATATTCTGGAAGGGTCTGAATCAGATTAGATACTGCAAAAGAAAAGATCTGTGTAAAAAGGTAACAACAGAAACTATGCAAAATGAAGCTCAGAAAGAAATAAAACTGAAGAAAATTAACAGAGCCTCAGAAACCCATAGGATAATACCAAACAGTCTAATATCCACATAGTTGGCATTCTAAAAGACAGAGGAGCGGGAGTGGAAAAAAACTAAAGAAACAGTGGCTGGCTGGGCATGGTGGCACACACCTGTAATCCCACCAATTCAGGAAGCAGAGGCAGGAGGATCCCAAGTTCAAAGCCAGCCTCAGCAACTCAGCAAGGCATGAAGCAATTTAGTGAGAGCCTGTCTCAAAATTTAAAATTTTAAAAAAACAGGGAGAGAGGGGAGGGACTGGGGATGTGGCTCAATGGTTAAATGTCCCAGATTCAAACCCCACTGCCAGTGGGGGAAGGGGTGGAAACAATGCAAGATGGGGGGTGCATTTCAGCAAAGTAGATCACACCCAAGACAATGAGAAATGAGAGCCTTTGAGAGGGAAAAGGGAAGGGAGAATCACAGATAATGTGGCATTACAGAAACAAGGACAAGGTAGATCTAACCGGGGACCAATGAGCCTGGACAGGAGCAGATGGCAGCTCCAAGGAGACTCTGAAAGCCTCAGTCCTTTGGCCTCACGTGGTAAGCCAACAGGTCAGCTTGTCCTGGAAAAATGCAAATGATTTTTTGAGCCTAATGTCAGACTTTGCAGTTTTCCTAAACAGAAGGATCCAGAGAACAGAAGAGAGGTGGATCCAGCTGTGACCTCTGAGTCTTCAGGCTGCTCTTCCCCCAACCACAAGGACAACCCAAGGATGGACCCCATGTGGAATAAAAATAAAAGTGACAGAAATATTTTGCCCATCTAAGAAGGTTCCTCTCCCCACAATTCCTGTAATGAGAACTCTTAAACCAGAAAGGATCTCAGGTATCAGAACCCCTCACTTTCCAGTGAAAAAAATCTAAGGCCCAGAGAAGTGACAAGACTTGCCCAAGGCCAGTCAGGGTCCTGAATCCCATGGACTGCTCTTTCCACTGACTCCACCTGTTACAGCCCCACAGTGCTCTGGCACTCCATGCCGCTCTGGACAACGTCATTGTCTGTGTGTGTCTACCTGTGTCTGTCTCTACAGGCCCACTAGAGCTCCTTAAGGACAGGCCCAGCATCAATGAGCTCCCGAACTGCCATGGAGTAGGTGTTCAATACAGTCCCTCTCATGTGCACTGAGCCAAAGGTGATTGTCCACCTGACTCTGGAGAAGGGAGGAAGAAATGAGGTCTTTCTGAAGATTTGAGGCCAGAGCTGTGTCTACTCGGTCGTCTGCCAGAGGAAAGAGAAACAAAGACAGGCACAGCAATACAGAGAGGACCCACTAACTCTGCTCTAAGGTTGTTACCAGGCAACTCCTCAAGAGGCAAGGATGGGGGTGGGGGTGCTGACATTCCTCTGGCCTCTAAATCCTGCTTCCCTTATCAGATTGGCCCTAAGCCACAGCACTGTGCTTGCCACCCCCTCCTCCAGGCAGGAGCAGGGGAGGAAGAGGAAATGAACTTGAACTTTCCTTCTTCCCCCCTCCCCCAATACAGGCTCTGGGTTGGGCAACACTTCTTCCCAGAGGTTAAGAATGAGCAAATTCTTGGGCTATTCCTGGAGTCTCGATTTTTATCATCCTTCCATTCTGGTCAATTCTCAAAGGCCAGAGGCCAAGAATGCCAGAGAGATCTGAGCCGGCCCACCAAACCTAAAATAACCCCACACGTGCCTCTCTCAACTCCTCATGGATTTGGCCATTTGGGGTGCATGTTTTCTTACAAAGCTGCCCACAGGCCCTGTGATGTCCCCTCTCACACAGGGAGCCAGGAGCTCTGAGGTATTCTTGGGGTTGCTGAGGAAGGTGGGAGCAGGTATGGATGTGGCAGAGGGATAGAGGAGATAGAAAGCAGATCAGGACTAGGACACCTGGCTCCCAGTTCCTCTGCTCACCTGCCCAGAGATCCCAAGAAAACCAGCCTCAGTTTCCTCAGGCATGAGACTTCCAAGCAGCTGCCTCCTCTTCCCTCAACTTCCTCTCCACCTCCTTTGGGTAAGAAGGCATAATTCTCTACTCCCAGAGCTGTGGACACTTTCATAAAGAACTCCAGACCTACAGAGATCCCTGCCTCCTCCCCAGAGACATCTCAAACCCTGTGATTACGAAGATGGATGGTGAAGCCAAGCAAGCACTGCGTCCTGGGGAAAGAGAGGCCCTCAGGGACACAATTCTTTTTAGATCATATGTGTAGTATTCCTTCATTCAAAAAGTATCTGAGAGGTTAGAGGTGCAGCTCAGTGATGGAGCACACGCCTAGCATGCGCCAGGCCCTGGGTTCAATCCCCAGAACCACACACACACACACACACACACACACACACACACACACACACACAGTCCACCAGGTGCCAGGCAATGAGAAAACAGGAAAAGCATCAGAGAAGAGATACTCAAGGCCTCTGTTCTTCAGAAGGAATAGAGACCACAAGAGAGACTTAGGCAAGACATTAGAAATACTCCTACCCCTCTTGGAAAGGCAATCTCTAGCCTAATGGGAAAGCTATTAAATAAACAGAAAATAAAACAGTGATTACCAGATCCTGGGAAAGGTGGTTACCAGGCACAGGGTACCGCTGGATAGGAGGACTAATTCCTAATGTTCTCTAGCACAGTAGGGCAACCAGGGTGGACAACAATTAATTGAATATTTCAAAAAAGCTAATAGAGAGGATTCTGAATATTCCTAAAACAAAGAAATGATAAAAGTCTGACGTGATACATGTGTCAATTTCCCTGATCTGATCATTATATATATGACAGACATATTGAAGTGTCCCACTGTACTCCATAAATATGTAGAATTACTATGTATCAATTAAAAATAAAAGTGTAGCTCAGTGGTACAGCATGTGCTTAGTATGCTCAGGACCCTGGGTTTTTAAGGAGAAGGAAAGAAACTCTGGTGTCATCAGAAAATGCCAGTGAAGTTTACAAAAGTCCTGAGCCCAGGAGTCAGCTCTGTTTGTCATGCTGGGGAGTGAGGAAGGTGGAGATGGCTGCAGGGTCTCAGAAACACCAGGGGCCACAGAGAAGGCTAGCACCACTGGGTTTAGAATGTGGCAACACTGAGGCTTTAGTTCCTGATGCAAATCATGACTATATTAAAGACATTCAGTAAAACCACCAATACCGCCAAGCAGCACCTTCTGAAGTGTTCCTTTAAAGCTGCCCCATCTGCCCCACGAAGGCCCATGAGCATTTCCTGGCAGTAACTGGCAAGCTCTGGAAGGAGGTGAGGAACCCCTGTAGATACTCCATTAAAATTTTGCAGAATAAAAAGCTTTGGGAACTAGAGGCAAACTGGGCAAGATAAGGAAGGAAGCCAGGAGTCTGGGGGGTGACCCACCCCTCCTGTGAACCCCATCTTTAAAATGCCTTGCAAGGCTGCTGCCACGGCTGGAAACAGACTGCCTTCCTACGAGGTGGTGGCATTTCAAGAGAAGACTCCTGAGGAACAGACTCCAGAAGAAAGAGCACCGAATAGCAGACTTTCAGCCAGCTCCAGACTGTGATTTGGCCCAGGAAGTTTCTTTCCAGATCTGAAACTCTCTGCCTTCTTCCTACCTTCATCCACAAATATTCGAGGGCTTCCTTGGGTCAGGAAATCTTCTAATGGGGATCTGTTAGATCCCTAGGCCATCCTCTCCAACAGAGACTAATGGTTGGGTTGCAGGTGGCATTAGGCAGCATTCCCTGTTCACCTTCTGTGACTGACTCCATCCCCACTGCCCTGAAGGTGCACAGAGATGGAGCAGCCCTCATGTGTGAGCTGGAGACCCAACCCTGCCTTTCCGATCTTCTTCCTCCCACTAACCCACATCCAGAGTCAGAGCACAAAGTTCAGCACACATGGTTTAAACAGCACCTGCTACCCACTAATGGAGAAAGGCCATGCATGCTAGAGTCACCTTGCACCTCTTCCCTTGCCCAGAATCAGGGGCTCATAACTCAAGAGCCATCAGGTGAAGGGCAAATCCCACCCCCACCCAACCAGATAGCATATGAACCTAAGAAACCAGGTTGTCAGCCTGTCCCCCAGAACTGGGGACAATTCTATGGCTTCCCAATTTGACATAAGTATGTCCTACAATTAATATTACTATCCCAGAGGTGAGCACCCAGCAGGAGTATTCACAGGGAAGACAATGTATATGGTTCAGGTCCTCCAACCCCAAGACTCTGAATGCTTCTCACGTGCTTCATGTTCATCTGAATATCAGGATGTGAGCTCCTGGGAAGAAGAGACCTACTCTGCCTGATCTTTTCCAAACTGCAATGCCTGGGCCAAGAGCAGGCTCAAAGCACCCATCAATTCACCCAGCCCTGGTATTTCTAACTTCCCTCTCAGTGACCACAGTATGGTCCCTCTGGGAAAGCCACACCCATATTCCAAAGATGCTGCCTCTGTTGCTGTGTCCTTAAAGAGCAGTACTCAGAGCCCAAGGCATAGCCCAATGAGCATCCTCAGGGGAAGAAAGACCATCCTTATCCTTAAGGGACCTCCAAATTTGTCAAACAACTTTGACTTATTTGGATAAGCAGTGGGTAAGGTGGACAATGGAACTGGGTACCATCATTCTTTATGTCCATTAAGATGTGACTTTTCTGGGCAGTAAGACTCCCCAGGTGGGTCAAGGCAGGCATCTCCTTTGAATTTTACATAGAGGGCTCTGTCTGTATGTATAGCAATTTTTCCCCAAGTACTTGGGATTGAACCCAGGACCCTTCATCACTGAGCTACATCCCCAGTCCTTTTAAGTTTTCACTTTGAGACAGGGTCAAAGTTTTCTGGGTTGACCTCAAACTCTATCCTCCTGCCTCAGCCTCCTCAGTCACTAGGATTTCAGGTGTGCACCACCATGTCCCACTATCTGTAACAATCTTACCCCTTCCTGCATGGCTTGCTGCCTTCAGAGCCCACTCCTGGGTGCCAGAGATGCTGTGGGAATAAGCCTTATAAGGAAACAAGAGAACTAGATAAAACAGTCAGTAGCCACAAACAGAAAGGGTTGACGACTTATCCAATCCTGCATTTGGCTAAAGCTCTCTTATTGCACAGAGCACCTAGGCCAAAAGCTGTATCAGCCTTTAAGCAATCAAAGCGTTCAATAACTATTTGCTGATTAACCAACATTATGTTCTTTCAGCATGCTGAAGTTTGACCCAGCCTCATAGCCATGGAGAACCAGAAATAATGGGGAGATAGAGCAGAGAAGTTAAGAATCAAAGAGGGTCTCCTGGGTCTCTGCTTATGAGGAGTTGACCTATCATCCTCAAACTAGCAAACTCTCATTTGGAGCAGGCTGAGGACCTCCATCCAGTTTTTCCAATTACTTGGCCAAAAGGAGCTGCTGAGGTTTCTGGTCTTGCCAGATTGCTCAAAGGTTTGCAGAGTCAGCTTGGCATGTTTCCATCATCATTGAGCACTGTAAATATGAAGCCTCTAAGCTGATTAGATATCATTAACCCTGCAGCAAGAGCACCATGCTGACATCCCCAAGTCACCCAGATGCATCAGGGACATTCCTAAGTGTGGCACCAGGCCACACTCCCTCCTGTTCAACAGTTTTCACCAACTCCCTTGCTGAGCTACATCAGGCCTCCCACAGTGGGATCATGGAGGAGGAGGTGAAGAAAGAGAATGGCCAAGAGGCTGTGCCACGGGGCACAGAATGCTTACCGCCACAAAGCATTTCTTTTCCAAAAGATGCTGAAAGGGAGCAGGGAGAAAATAAAACACTTTGGGTTTTCAAATGTGAAAGCCCACTTCGGTTTGTTCTAATTTGATGAATGCACAAACCACCAGGCAGATGACAGGCAAAAGAACACTCCTGTGCTGGGAGAGTGTTTTCCATCAGGTCCAGTGAGCAGGGTGGGGGCGGCTGTTTGATGAATGACCAGAGCCAGGGAGAACTTCTCCACCAGCAGCTCCCCGACAGCATCCTCAAAACTGGGACTTAGGGATTTATTAATGCCCCATTTCTCACTCTTTTCCTGCTTCCTCCTGCCTTCTGGCCATTGGTGACATTTCACAGACAGGGAAGAGCTACCAAGGAAGGGCATGAAAAGAGAAAATTATAAAAATGAACACCTTGCGGGAAGTCAAAATGTCAAGTCCACCATGAGTTCCTGAGAAGAAAAAGGTAACGTGCATCTCACAGACCCAGGCACTCCTGTTCTACATGTGAGGTTCCCAGGGGGTGGGAGGGAAGCCTGGAGCATCGCAGGTGCAGTATTTGTTGGCAAATCAATGAGTGGAATTCCAGCAGTGGCCAGCTATCTGTGTGAAAAGTCTGTCACTTACAGACTCATATTTTTCAAAAATGCCATGAAAATTAGCAGGGGTACCAAGAAGCCAAGCTCTTGGCTCTTTGCTTTCAGAGGCCAGGAAGATTCAACTTAGATGGTTCAAGGAGACCTAGGGCCACAGATGCTATTACAAAGTCTAAACCTCTGCTGGCACTAGCCCTATACACACACAGAAAATCTACCTCAAACAGCACTTCCAACCAACATGAAAAGTGAGTGTCCTGGCCAGGCATGGTGTTGCACGCCTGTAATCCCAGCAGCTTGGGAGGCTGAGGTAGGAGCATCACAAGTTCAAAGCCAAACTCAGCAACTTTAGCAAGACCCTGTCTCAAAATAAAAAATAAAAAGGGCTGGGGATGTGACTCAGTGGTTAAGTACTCCTGGGTTCAATCCCTGATACAAAAAAAGTAAGTACCCTACCCTTGCCAATATCTGTGGTTGGCCTATCTGGGGTGGAGTAGGCTGGGAAGAAAGGGAGATTACAGTTTTTCTAAGACCTGTGGGGGCTATTTGCAAAGATTCCAGTTCTCAGACATCTGGGCAAGAGAGGGGTTGCACATCCATCCTCTCTCATCCCTGAACACACACCCTTGGATATGGCATGGCCATTCTGCCACCAGAGGAGCTGTCTCTTCCACCCCTGGAGCTCCACTGGTCCTGATATTTGCTTTGGCCAGCAGTAGATGGATACTGTGTTTGAGAGGCTTTCAAGTCCAGACCTTACAAGAAGATGATTCCATTTTCTCCTAAAAGGCTAGTGTCGTTGACAGTGAAAAGCCAGAAGGGGGAAAAAGGCCCGCTGACTCTCTTGCACCATCCAGTCCCTGCAGAGCCACTAGCTGACTGTTACTGCAGTAATGAGCTCAGGAGTGACCAGCTGAGCCCAGACTAAAGGTGAGCAAATGAAAGCCACAGCATAGCGGGCAAATGAAATGGAGAGTATATGAATCCACTAAATTATGGGGTGCTCTGTTGTGCTGCATAGATTATTGATTTTTAAAACCCATTCAGCAAGTCTAGGTGGCCACTGAAAAGAATAGGTCATTCTCATGTGGAAGGATGACTAAAGAAGTTGAAGAAGAGGAAGTCCAATACAATTCTATCTGCAGATATTGAGAACATAACTAGGTGGGTGGCTAGATGCTCGTTTAGCATTAAAATATCTGAAATGAATAGAAACCAAAGTATTAACAGTGATTATCTCTGAAGGGCAGGATTATGGGAGATTTTCCTTTCTATAATTTATGTAACATTTGAATATTAAAATGAGCTTTATTTTTGTAACAGAAAGATGCTTTTTAAAAAATTCATGTTTCCCAAAACATCCCTTTTTCATCCTCATTCCCCTGCTCCCCACTGCCAGCCTCCTGAACCTAAGCTGCTCCAGGAAGCATTCAAGGTACCCGCGATCAAGGACCCCACACTCTGTCCAGCCATACCTCTCACTCTTCACCTGGGCTTATGCTCCTATCCCCGCAACCCCAACCTCAGATTTTCACCCCTCAAAATGCAACCAGGCAAAGAGCCCCTTTCCTTCACCTCCCCAAATCCCAGCCCTCCCTCTGGGCTCTGATCTGTCTCCCCTGAGTTCCTCTGCAGAGCCTCAGAAACAATTCCACTGCCTTGCCCTTGACTGAACAGTGGCCTGTGTTATTCTCCCTGCACTGCCAGTACAGATCACTCCTTACAGAAACCCGCTAACCAGCCACCACCATCCCCAGCTTCTCTAACAGTGTCAGAGGCAGAGCCAAGTCAGGTAGTTCCAAACCCTCTTCCCTCTCTGCCCCTGCACAACCTGGACAAGGCGAGGACCCCACCCCAACCGGGACCTTCCTCCCCTCCCCCACCCACCTCCAGCAGCAAAGCGCAGAGAGTCAGTGTGAATGGCTGTTAATTTAGAGTGACTCACCCCATAACTGATGCTGTAAGCACTCCGGCCTCCCCACCCGCTGGATCCACATGCTGCATCCACACATACATACATAATGGTCAAACAGATCCACACTCTGGCTTCAAACCTAATTGCCTTCCTGGGGGACACAACAGTTCTTCTTCACTCAGGTCCCTGCAATCTACACATTCAGTTTTTAAACAAAGCTGTTTAGAATCTCCCAGGATTAAGATGAGTGGAAAATTGCAAGCCCAGACCTCTACCTCATTTTCTCTAAAACAAAACATGTCACTCTGCATGCTCACACACCCAGAAACACACTCTATTCAAATCCCACCAGTCATCCTACCCCTCAGAGCCCTGCTATATAGAGGGTTTGACCCAGAAGGGGCCTGGGGCTCTGTGAGGCAGGATATGCTCCCTCTATCCCGGGCACCTCCCTCTCCAGGGTTTATTGGAGCTTGAGACCCCCAAGCCTCAGTCTCTATGCTGTGGCAGGTACAAGGGGAGAAGCCTTAGGCAGGGCTGCCAGGCGCCATGCCCACTGAGGGGACTTCACATCACAGGTATACACTGACCTACTGAGTAGGCACAGGAGGGCCTCTCCACTGAGTCCCAGAAGAATGCAGGAGAACTCCCACCCACACAAACCCATGTGGGCACACCCAGTCACACACACGCTAGGACAGGCACACATGTACTCACCTACACACACAGGTATGCCCACACCCTGTTTCAACCTTGTTCTGGACATATCCCCCAAGATCACTCCTCTGCCTGTCTATGGTTCCCAGAGGCCTTCTCCTTCACTTTCTTTTTAATGTTTATTTTTTTAGTTATTGGTGGACACAATATCTTTATTTTATATTTATGTGGTGCTGAGGATCGAATCCAGTGCCTCACGCATACAGGTGAGCGTTCTACCACTGAGCCACAACCCTAGCCCCTTCTCCTTCACTTTGAACCTGACATGCTCTCCTCGTTGGAAGTGGAAGCAGCATAGACTATATGTGCTGACAGCAACATGTGCACCCTATAATTGGGGGACATGTACATGCAAGTATACACACAGCTGGGGCCACAGCCCACCAGGGTTCTAGAAGCCTGTCCCAAGCAGAGGTAGACATTATTTTAATTGTACAATAATATATTTATTTTAATTTTTGTTTTTAACCTGAGGAAAGGCCATTTTTCAAATCTGCACAAAGATGCTATACAAGTTACTAAGAACCTTACCAAGATCCTGCACCAAAGACCTCAGGCTCCTCCAGTCCTTCCACAGTGACAGCCAAGCCTTCCCAACAAGTGGGGGAATCCTAAGAGGTACCTACCAAGCTTCCTGAATCTTCAGACCCCTTGAACTGTTTTCCACACAATCCTGTTCCTATCACAAGATCAGATATTTTAACAAATGCTGACCATTGAGAGTAGAGACAGTCACAAGACTCTCAGAAAGCAAGCAAGTGTCCAAAACAGAATCCATTTCCAGCCATCCACCGCATAGGCGATGAGAGGGAGAAGAGAAGGCAGGAGGGGTGTGGTAATCTCAAAAGTGCAGACAATATTAAACAAGGAATAGTTCCCCAAAATCTATATTGGGTCCCAAGGTGTCAACTGAACCACTCAGGGGTGTGACAATGGCTCCCAAGGTCAACAGAAGAACTCCTCCTCTGCCTCCCACTCTCAGTGCCCCAGGCTGGTTCCAGATGAGTTTTTAGTTGTTTGTTGGTCTCTCTGAACTACACCCAGGCACTTTCTCTTTTCATGATGCTGTGGCTACAACCAAAATTGGAGTTATTAACCTATAGGGCTGGAGCCCAGCCATGGAGCCTTCCAACTCATAACTGCACTGGCAGGGGCAGGAGGCAGAGAGTTCAAATGAAAGTAGCCGCACCAATGAGGCATCTTTACAGAGACGGTGTGGCCATCTCTGTAAACAACCTCTGTGCACCCTTTCATCAGAAATCAGGCCACCGGGTTTACTCATTAACCTCTTTCGTCGGCTATCTACCTCTAGACCAGAGGCAGAGAAGGCATTAGCTGGAGGATGAGGTATTAGGATACTCCAGAACTGGAAGCCAAAACCCAGGCATGTTCTACCTCCAAAACAACCTACAGCAGAGCTAAAAAGGGTCCTTGGCCATGAATCACCCAACCTCCCATTTGCAGGTAAGGAAACAGGACTGAAGAAAGCAATTAATTTGCAAAGGTCACCTCCAGTGAGAGGAAGGAACAGAAGCCAGGATGAGAGCCTCCCTCCCCAGGGCTGGTCATGATTCCAGAGGCCCACAGCATGACAAGAAATGGCAAAACCAAAGCCATGAGAGAGGATAAACTTCCTGTCTGCAAAGTCCTTACTCAGGTCTCTTTCACTCTAGCTTCAACACAGACTGCAGAACCAAGACAGTCATCTGGCTAGAAATGGTGTGATGTCAGAGGCTGTCTGTCTCCTCAAGGACACACAGGCCTCCTGGACGGCTCCCCACCAAGTTCTGTCTGGCAGGGCCCACCAGAAGCAGACCCCACAGGATCTGTGATGAGGCAAGAGGTGCTGCACACAGGAGGACCACCATTCTCTTGTCCTCAGGTCCCTCCTTCTCTGCCACCTGACTGTCACCAGACTGTGTTTTCTTGGCCTAAGCCCATGTGCCAGGCTCCACTGCTCAGTCCAACTATAGGCAGTGCCCCAAATCCCAGAGCTGTGAGAATGAAAGTGGACACCCATGCAGGTCCCAGGAGGGAGGAAGACTCAAAATGAGAGCTCACACATTCCTGCACAGGCAGGCTTGGGGAGGGCCCTGCAGCAGATTCCCAGGGGCTGAGGAGAACGAACCCAATTCTGTAAAAGGCCAGGTACAGAAACTGGGTTGGAATCCCTGCTCACCTAACACAGGAAAAACTGTAAAATGCAAGAGAATGACAGCTACCACACGGGACTATGATGACAGTGAAATGAGATTTAAATCACAATGTCATATAATGACACTAAATTCACCGTGAACATTCGTAAAGGGTCTAAAAACTGGACTGATGACAAACATAAATAAGTATAAAGCATGGTGGGACAATAAGAAGTACAGGGCCACTCTTGGGCCACCAAATAATCCCTGCTGGAACTCAGACAGGGGACTCTTTAGGCAAAATAAGCCACCAGTCAGTACCATTCAGTTCCCCTCTTTCTCCACCAACCACACTGCTGGGTTCACAGAAGGTAAGAGATTACAAATCACCCAGCAGGGAGAAGCCACAGGATAAAATGTACATAAATTAAAACATAAAAAGGCCCAGGTCTGTAAGCAGCTCCTCCAGGGAGCCTGAATCAGCACCATCCACAGGGGCTGCCAGTAGCTCCAGCCTGCTAGCTCAGCAGGGGCATCGATGCACAAGGGCTGGGAACAAAGACACGCCATCAGCAAGACCCCAGGAGCCTGGAGGAGCAGAGAGGGGGCACTCCTGCAGCAGCCGAGGACTGGCCTGGACTCCCACAGCTTCGTTCCTGGCCTGCTGGTGAGAGGCCAAACCACCCTGGCTCCCCAGCCTGTGGGGAGGAGACAGGAAGCAGGAAGTTAAAAGCCTCTCCTGCTTCCCTAAGCTTCCTCCACACAATTGGGGTGGCCAAGAAAGGAACGAAGGGTACTCTCAGTGGTCAATCAGAAACAGTGGAGCTCCAAAGCCCACTTTAAAAACGTTATAAATTCCAAGTCAGGAGCAAGGGCAGAGGAACATCTAGAAAATGTCAGCATCTTATTCTATCCTTCCCAACCCACAGTTAAAGGGCAAGAAAAAGTGACTTCAGTTTATAACACACAGATTTTCAGAGACCCCGGCACACAATGGACCCAGGCTGATACTGACCTTTGATGTATTTTCTGTAAACACCTTGGCCCCAGAGTATTCCTGCAGGAAAATAAAAAAAATAAATAAAAAATTGTATCACCACTTTGCTATGAAGTCACTCTAGGGTGAATTCTAGAGCAATGGCCACTCTTTGGGGCAGCATTCTCCCACCAAGACCCCATTGATTCAACAACTGGAAAAGACCAAAAATGGCAAACAGATTCCAGCTGTGGTGCAATTCCACTCAGCTGGTGGTGGGTGCCTAAAGCATTATGAGCAGAACCCGAACCCTGGCTCAGTAGGAAAGACAGCTGCAATAGATTAGTGATGTCTGCTATGGGCTGCTATGGGCAGTTATAGAAGTAACAGTATCCACATTACATATATATAGTCCCTGAGGTAGACCCCAGGCATCTAATGATATAATATTCTGACCACTCAAAAGAGACCTGAAGTTTCAAGATACATAAAAGTGTGTAACTTCCATGAGACATCGGCTTGATCAACATACACTATGAGGCTGATATAATGGGATGGGCCACTGTGTTGTTTTCCTCCCTACCACATCCAAAGCTACTTTTAATAGCATAGTACAAAGTAGTGCAAAATGACCGTCAAATGGGAGATAAAACTGCAACAGAAATTGGAAGGGCAGTTAACTTGGAGTGTGAGGATATATATACAGGAAACACTTGACTCTTCACAGAAACATGACTCCGGAGAAAGCCAAGCCTGTGTGCAGATATTGCTGTGGATGCAAGTGTGGGATTCTGGAAGGTGCAAGGCTTGTTTCTTGAGAAGGTCAGGGGTCCACATTGCCTAGACTGTGCCTCACAGCAGGGAGTACAGTGAGAATATCAGAAAATCCATGAGCTGGAGGGACTCAGAATCTAGCTGGAGAAATAATGCCCCATGGAAACAGCAAACAGCATCACATTTTTTCACAATCACCCAGCTCAGAAGCAGTTTCAAAGTTCCTTTGTGGCCTCATCTGATCAATTCACAAACGGTCTTAGGTCATGCAGGGTCATTCTCTCCTCACCATCTTTCATGGCTGCCCAACCACTCTCCTGACCAAAATTTCCCCTCTTCTCAGATTCAGGTCTCCCCGTCTTTAAGACCAGGCCTGCTTCTGTAACTCCTACTCAAAACCTGCACAGATTCCAGGCCCCTCCCTCAAGGTTGACCAGCCCAGTGCCTGCATTTCTCTTGAATGAATGAATGAATGAATGAATGAATGGACAGATGAAACTCTTTGGCTGGACATTTGAAGTCAACACAATATAACCTCTGTCTACCTATCGAGTCCTTTCTCCAATGGCTTCCCTCCACACAATCCACACACTGGCCCCACTGGGCTACTCATACACCCAAACACCTTCCCAGTGCCTATCCTCAGGCTGATCCTTCCTCCATCTGCCCAAACTCAAGCCTCCCTTCAGCACTGGCATCCACCACAACCTGTTGCATAAAGTGCTCCTTCTCAATCGGGGTCACTGATCCACGTTTAAACCCACTTGACACTCTTCTCTCAGAAGTTACTCACTTTGTACTCTAAACTGTCATTTTCAAACCCCTTTCCTAGCCCCTTCCTGGATTACACACCCATGAAGACAAGGACCTTTATCTTTTTTCTTTTTGCATCATCAGAACTTTGCACAGAGCCAGGATGTGCTAATACACACCTGTAATTCAGCTGCTCAGGAGGCTGAGGCTGGAAAATCACAAATTCAAAGTCAGCTTGAACAACTTAGAGAGACCCTGTCTCAAAATAGAAAATAAAAAGGGCTGAGGACACATTTGTAATTACAGAGACTTGGGAGGCTGAGGTAGAAGGATCGCAATTTGTGGGCTAGCCTTGGCAACTTAGCGAGGTCCTCAGCCACTGAGCAAGACACTCATTTGAAATAAAAAATTTGAAAAAAAAAAAAAGGCTGGGAATGTAGCTCAGCTCAGCTCAGTGGTAGAGCACTCCTGGGTTCAACACCCAGTATGGGGAAAAAAAAAAAAGAGCTTAGCAAAACTCTTTTATATATATATCACACATGTTAAGCATTTGAAAAATTCACTGAAGAATCACCCAAGGCAAAGTCTGAAAGCCAACAGTCAGGCAAGAGTAGAAAATGCCATAGAAATTCTAAAGAAAAAGGCTCATTTGGGATGGGTGGCCAGGGAAGGCTGAAAAGAGCTATCCCTGCATAGAACCTTGAAGGACGGAAAGGAAGGTATGGGGAGAGCATTTCAGGAAAGTGAAGAGTATGGACAAAAGGACAAAAAGGAAAGAACAAAGCATGTTTGGAAGATCAGTCTGGCTAGACCCAAGGGTTTCCTAGAGGGAGAAGAGTGGGAGAGGAGCTCGATAGGCAGGCTGGGGCTAGAGGAGAAGGATGCTGACTGCCAGGCTAAGGCATCTGGACCAGATCCATTCCCCCTTAGTCAGTGGGGATGACGACCACAGCAAGCCTGGGGCTCAATGGGAAAAGAAAAGAAGTCTTGTTCCAAGCATATTAGTAGAGTCTCCCCAGTTAGGTTATAAATAACAGCCTCCATTTACTGCACACCTGCTGTGTATGAGGCCCTAAGCTACATGCTTCACATACATTATCTCATTGCTCCTTCCCACAGTCCTGAGAACTTGGTATTGTTATCCTTAGTTTGTAAGCTGGAAGCTGAGACCAAAAGAGGTGATGGCCCATGCCGAAGGCCTTACCCACTCACTCATTTGCTTCATAGTCCTAGCGTGGAGGTTACAGAGCCAGAGATGCAGGAGGGCACTCCTGTCAGTTAGCCTGGGCCCAAGGGCTACCCATTGATGCTGGCTGCCTCTCTACAACTCCCTTTATTAATCACTTCAGGGCAGCACATATTAAGCACACAGTGGAATCTTAATAAGCACACCACACTGAACACAGAATGGTGGTTGCCAGGACCTTGGAGGAGTGGGAAACAGGGAATTTTTTTTTCTTTTTTTTTTTTTAAAGAGAGAGTGAGAGAGGAGAGAGAGGAGAGAGAGGAGAGAGAGAGAGAGAGAGAGAGAGAGAGAGAGAATTTTTAATATTTATTTTTTTTTAGTTCTCGGCGGACACAACATCTTTGTT
Organism: Spermophilus citellus; assembly: GCF_964194105.1. Taxonomy (NCBI): domain Eukaryota; kingdom Metazoa; phylum Chordata; class Mammalia; order Rodentia; family Sciuridae; genus Spermophilus; species Spermophilus citellus. Next base: position 28,174,592 of record NC_138197.1, on the reverse strand, counting down.
GGTATGTGGTGCTGAGAATCGAACCCGGGCCGCACGCATGCCAGGCGAGCGCGCTACCGCTTGAGCCACATCCCCAGCCCAGGGAATTGTTTTTTAATGGACAGAGTTTCAGTTTTGCAAGATGAAAAGTTCTGGAGATCTGTTGTGCAATAATGTGTGTTCTTTTTTGAGGGAGGGTACCGCGGATTGAACTCAAGGGAACTCAACCACTGAGCCACACTCTCAGCCCTATTTTGTATTTTATTTAGAGACAGGGTCTCGCTCAGTTGTTTAGTGCCTTGGTTTTTGCTCCACCCACCGGGCTTTACGTGTGTTCTCAATGCTACTGAACTGTTGTACGTTAGAGCCCTTAAAAAAAGGTTAAGATGGGCTGAGTGTGGTGGCACAGGCCTGTACTCCCAGTGACTTGCAAGGCTGAGGCAGGAGGATCACAGGTTCAAGATCAGCCTCAGCAACAGCAAGGCCCTAAGCAACTTAGTGAGAACTTGTCTCAAAATTAAAAAAAAAAAAAAAAAAAAAAAGGTTAAGATGGTACATTTTACGTTGTGTTTTCTGCCATAATTAAAAGCCTAATGTAAATAAAACACATTTAATTGTTTGGCTGCTGATAACATACTATTAATTATGTGATGCTGGAAGAGACCCTAGAAATATTTTAACTCAATATTCCTCTAAATCAAAGAGTTGGAAAGGGGAGGTAGACTGCCCAAGGTTGTACAAATAGAGCTAAGACAAGGCTCAATACAGAAGTAGGAAAGAGAGGCGCATGGCATGAGGTGTCAGAAGCCATGAGTTCAAGTTTTGCTTCTCTCTTAATGAGTTTTTTGACCTTAGAGAAGTTTATTCCCTCTAAGCCTCATTTTTATAACCTATGAGAAGGCAACTAAAATAACATACTTCACAAGGATATGTATGAATCAAATAAAATTAAATACAGCTAATGTGCAGTGAATATACTGGCCAACTATAAATGACTTTATAAACACTCATTATTCTTATTAATATGAAATCTCTGTTCACAGATTTAAAGAGCCCTACCAGAAGATTAAAACCTGATAAGTCAAACAAACAAAAACCCCACTCCATTCTGGAACACTTTCAACAGTTCATGGCCTTGTGCATTAGCAGGTCTTCCACAAGTGAGAGTAGAACTGAATTATACCTCAGGTTCTGTGCACCCGGATCCTCTTCCCCCTCTTACATTCAACCTACATACAGCCCAGTTATATCAGCCAGGCTGGGACCAGGCTGAGGGTAGGAAGCTGGGGTGATTGTCTGCCTCTCTGGCTGCATTCCTCAGCTAAATATAAATGATTTGTCCAGTCCATTGTTTGAAATTATCCATAATCCCTCTCCTCCCCTCCCCATTCATCATGATGGCAGGCTGACTGCACATCTTTATAGCAAAAATATACATACAAAACCTTCACTCCAGCTATTTTTAGTAAAGAAAAGGGAAGTGTCAGGTACACATGGGTCAGAGCATGAGTCCCTAGTCTCCACTAATCTAGGAAAGCTTCCTGGAGGAGGAAATGCCTGAGTTGCTCCAGTGAAAGGGACAGCTGCAGGTCAGAAAGGCACTGTCATAACAAATCAAGAAATTTGGTTCCCTGAACAGAGCCTAGAAAGCTGCTGCTTTCTTATCCCACTTTAGAGGGAGATGAGGAGGAAAGGTCGGGATACCCAGGAGATCCCATATTACCCCAAGACTGTCAACTTCCCTAGATGCTATAGACATTCCGGGAAAGATGCAGGAAAAAAATAGAGCAACACATTAAAGACAGAGATCCCAAATTCTAGTTCCAACATGCACAACTACAAATACTGGTCTCATAAGCTAGTGGCTTATTTGGACTTTATTTTTTTTAACCACAAGAAAGTTTTTAAAAGTCCCAAACTTGAGTGCACAGATGGGCTGCATCTCGGACTTAGGGACGTGCCAAAGCCCTGTCACTCTGAGTGCCGATCTGCCAGCAGTGGCCCAAGGAGTGATTGGGGATACCCAGGGAGCTGCAGGCAGTATCCCAACCTGCCCAAAAGGTCCTGGCCCTCTCTATGTGCCCGATATGAACTGTCAAGCCAGTCTACTGGACCCTTGACAGCTCCGAGGGTGTCCCTTTCTGCTGCATCCTACGAGCCTCCCATCCCTTCCCCTGGGCTTCCGTTGTCCACTCTCCTGCAACCCCATTCCCGAAGGTCTTCCTCCGAGCCTCTCCCTTGGCAGACTCCGGTCGGCTGAGTGACTGGGCTCCGCACGCACCTTCCCGCCCCCCTCTCGCGGCGCCTGCCCCATTCCTCCTCCTCTCGCCCCACTGTCGCCCTGCCCACACCGTCTCCCCAGAGTACCGCCTCCTCGGGACGCCCCCAGCCGCGTCCCCCCTCTCAGAACCGGTGGGAGGCTTGCCTGTCCAGCCGGGCACCAACCCGAGCCCCCGCAACTCTGCGCCTCGGGAGCCTTGCGCCGCCGCCCGCCGCCCGGCCGCACTCACCGCGCTCGCCGGAATGTGGCTCCCGGCTGGGCTCGCGCTCCCGCACCACCGCCGCCGCCGCCAGCGGAAACGGGGGGCGGGGCCGGGGCGGGGGCGGGGCCTTCCCGGGATCGCCGAGGCCGCGGGCGGGGCGGGGCGGGGCGGGGCGGGGCCAGCCGAGGGGCCAGAGAGCGCCGTGGGAAGAGTGCGCTGCGCTAGCCCGGAGCCGCCGCTAGGGCCAGGCGGAGGGCGCCCCGGAAAGCGCGGAGTCGAGAGCCGCCACCGGAGCCCGCTCCTCCACCACCCCGTCCAGGTCCCCAGCCTTAGAGCTGGAAGGAGGCCAGGCCCGGCCAGGAGCGCCTCCCTCTGCGGGCTCCGGAAGACTCCCTCCGCACCCCGCCGCCCGGATTCCCCGACTGGCCGCTCCCCCGAGGTGTTACTACGGCGCCTCCCCCTGCCCGGATCGGGCCTGGCCGCGCCCTTGCCCGGGTTGGGGAGAGGGAGGGCAAGGCCTGCTAGGTGGCGCTCCTGGGCTCCGCGCCCACACAACACCCCAAGGCCGCCTGGGCCAGGGGCTCAGCTTTCCCGCTCGTGCCAGTCTGTCTGGCCTCACCACCCCCACCCCACACGGAAGAAATCCTCCCCTGGTATTTCGGGCGCACTATTTGAGGTGTTGACAACGCGGGTGTGTATTAGATACTGCCCCGAGATACCCTGTTGGAGGAGCCGCTGCCTCCCCAGGAGCTAGAGGCCTCCAAGTGTTGGTAAAGGGCACTGTGGGCCGGGAGGGGCCGGAGTGAAGCTGGAGAAACTCAAAGTTTGACATCTCGGGCCTCGCGCTTCCTATTGGCTTTCCCAGGCCTGCATTCCTGAAGCCAGAGGCCTAAATTTGTACCGAAGTGACCACTAAAACCGTCATCTTTAATCGTTGTTGTCATTGAAAATCTAATCTGTGCTTCCCACTTGCATGAGTGTGATTTGAGACTTATTTATTTATTTATTTATAATACGAGATCTTGCTATGTTTTCCACCTGGTCTTGAGCTCCTGGGCTCAAGTGATTCTCCCATCACAGCTTCCCAAGTAGAGACTACAGGCATTGACCACCAGTCCACTTGAGACAAACCTTTAAAACCTGGGTCCCTATAATCTCAAGGGACCCCCTTTGCTTTCTCCTAATTACTCTGGCAGTTTCCACTCATCTACTGAGCTTCCCTCCACAACAGTCTTGTTTTTGACTATTAGACTTAACCCATCATTTGTCCACTTCTAATTCCCCTTTTCCACCAAAAGAAATATTCTACTACTTAAAAAAAAAAAAAAAAAAAAAAAAAAAAACTTTGCTTGACATCCCATATGCATAAAACCTTCCCAGGCTAACCCCACATTGCCAACTCTGCCCACCTTCCAAAAGAGGAAACTGGCTCAGACAGAAGACTTGATACTGATGTCTACCAGTGAGTGATCAAACTGTAAAAACAGTGGAGGCAGCCTGGTGAGGGAGCAAACATGGGTCTGTAAAAACAGACAGCTGTCCAAATCCTGGCTCTGCCTCTTACAGTTACGAGCTGTGACTGCGCTGGGCCTCAGTCTCCTCACCTCTGAAATGGGGCATAATAATAGAACACCTGCAGGGTTGATGGGCTGACCAAAATGATGGAGGCAACAACACAACACTTGATGCCAAGTGAATACTCCAAAAAATGATAGCATCCTTCTGCCCTTTACAGGAAGATAAACAAATCTGAAATGATAGAATGATGGAGTCTTAAGAAGTGAAAGGATCCTCCAAGAGCAATTATCCAGACATGGAATATTCAGTACCTGCAGGGTAAACCTGAGGAAAAAAGAGCTATAAAGGACAAGAGATTGTTCAGAATAAAGAGGCCAAGGTGACTTATACTCTATGAGGCAAACATATGCTATTCAAATCCACTGTGGACAAAACTCAAATAAACCTGCCAATGAAACAAGACACTTTTAGAGGAAGAATTCCCAAAAGCACAAGATCACAATTTACTGGGTCAGCCTTCTGAAAAATGTTGCTGAGTTCCCATTTTGCAGATCCTAAAAAAATTCTGAAGGATAATCATATATTAGATTAGATATGGGTAAGGTGACTACATCCAGGTTCTTGAGCCACAACCCATTTACTCCTCTTGTCCTGGTATAGTTATTAACAGTGCCCTTTTCACTTTCAGAATATACTGGTTTGGACAATAAATTATATGCCACTTTAACTATGACCACAGGCAAAACTCCAAAGGGCTCCTTCTAGCCTTGAATGCCAGAAACTCTGCTGGCATTTCTGGATCCCCAAGGATTTTGAAAGATAGTGTGTCAGTTTATCCCCCTTGAAATCACCAAATCAAATCAAAAATGATAAAAAGCAAAAAGTAAATTTTCAGCCAGCCACCCTGTCAAGCTTCGGTGACAGTGGCTGCTGAATGGTGACACCTAGTGAGAAGAATTGGAACTGCAGGAGCCTGGGTTTCAGGGAATGCTTCACTTTCCGCCACAGATTCCCAGTTGACGTGCAAACCAGAGAGCAACAGCTAACATCTACCAAGTACTTATGTGCCAGGCATGGTCCTAAGCATGTCATGCTTTAATTCGTTAATCCTCACACTCCACAAGGTAGGTACAGTCTTCATTCATTATACAGATGAGGAGATTGAGGCTCAGGACGAGGTAATTTTTCTTAGGTTATTTAGGCACTAGATAGCTAAGCTATTATTCCAGAGTGTCTGGCCTGCACACATAACTGCTACTCTATTCCATGTTTAGTGATGTGCAAAGTTACATTAGTGGTATCTTCCACCGAGAGTGACTTCCACCAACTCTGACATAGGGAAGAGGCAAAGGTAGGTAGAGAAGCAGAATGTAACAGGAGTTCTATTCCCATGTCTACCAGTAAATAAGGAACAGTTTCTGCATCTATAAAAACATGACATTAAAACAGACAAGAAAACATATAAACCATCCATTAAATGTACAGTGAATCTGCTCTGTGTGTGGGTGTTGCAGGGGATGGACCCCAGGCCTCATATATGCTAAGCAAGTGTTCTACTACTGAGTTACACCCCCAGCCCAGTGTTACTATTTTTGGCTGCTAAACCTAGTAACTCTACCTTGTTATTGACTTGCTATAAAGTATGGACTAAATCAAAGGCAGGCAAACTTTGTCAGTAAAAGGACAGATATTAGCCAGGTATAGTAGCACATGCCTATAATACAGCTACTTGGAAGACTGAGACAGGAGGATGGCAAAATTGAGGCCAGCCTGAGCAATGTAGCACGACCCTATCTCAAAATAAAACTTAAAAGCCTGGAAATGTAGCTCTGAGGTAGTATGCCCCTGGTTTCAATCCTTAGCACCAACAAAAAAATAAATAAAAATAAAAAATAAGATCAAATAATGAATATTTCAGACTTCATAGCTATACACTCTCTGACTCAACTACTCAACTCTGCCATGGGAGCACAAAGGCAGACATAGCAATACAAATATGAATAAGCATGACTGTGTTCCAATAAAACTTTATTTACCAAAAAAAAAAAATCAGATCACAATTTGCCAAGCCCTGATCTAAGAGGAGTATCTTTTCAAGTTGGAGCCTGCAAACTCCTGGCTATCTTCAGATGTGTTGTTGGGGTGAGGTGACCTGGGTCCAATTTTGCAAGTGTAAAACACAGAGAAAGACTGATCAAAAGCATTGAGCATAATGAATACCAGCAATTCTATGAGTGGGTGTATGCAGGTGCACATGTGTGTGACCCAAGATGAGCTGGTGCCTTCAGAAAGCACACACCTCTAAAGTGGGGCTTGAAGCTTCCTAGGTTCTGCAAGGTCTTGGTCAGAACTGTCTGAAGAAATGCAGATTCTATGTATGGGATTGCTGGTGATCAGCATGTACTCTGTAAAGACAGAGATGCACATTGTGAAATCAAACAGAAAATACAGAGGCCAGGGAAAGCAGAACACCCCTGAAGAAAGCTTTCAGTTAAGGCAAAGTCATTGGCATTCCTCCACCTATGCAAAAACACATGGTAACTATTTGAGTATCTGTGTGTGTGCACGCACATGCGTGGACACATACCCGCTATCTGAACATGTGGGTAGCAACTGAGGAATTTGCATGGTTGGTTGGAATCAATAAATGTAACCGTAATAACCAAATGAGCTATATGAGTATCAACTTTCTTATTGATCTTAGAATATTCCTATATACTTATCAAGGGCAATTCCATGGTTTAAATCACACTGTAGATTCTGCCCTGTGAATCAAAACCATGTATTAAATGACTGACCAGTTAAAAAAAGCAGGAAACCCAAACTTGAACTTGCCACAGCACAGAACTTGCCTCTGGACCACAGGAGTTGTGGGGGAGCACCTTGGGACAAAGAATCTCACAGGCAATTGAGTATTCCAGGATAAGGATTTTGATATATATATTTATCCTAAAACAAGAAATCAGTGAAGTATTTCAAGTAAAAAAGTGACATGATCAGATTCACATTCTGAACCTATGGCTCTGACTATAGTGTAGAGAACGAATCTGAGGAGTCAGGGGTTAAAAATTAAATATAGGAGACTTTAGCAGTAAACTAGGCATGAGATGACATCAGATTGACCATGGTGAAGAAGGAGACTTCTGAACAGACCTGAGAGATTTTAAAGGTGAAATTTACATATATCAGCAATATATATGTAAAAGAAGACTAGGGAAAAGAGATGTCAAGAATGACTCAGGTTTCTGGTCAGACTAAGAAGACAGCTGGTGAGGTCATCCTCTGAGATAGGAAACAGTGACAGAGGACTAGATTTTAAGAGGACAATGGTGAGTTCAAGGAACATGAGAGCTAATAAGTGTCTACGTGATACAGTAAATTGAAGGTCAGTAAGGATCTTGGAAAGAATCGTTTCTTTGATATGATGAGGCAGAAGTGATCCTGGAAAGAGTTGGAAAGGTTACTCCACCTGAGAAATGGAGATGATGAGACAATTCTTTGAAGAAAATTGGCTAAGCCTTGCATGATGGCACAGGCCTATAATCCCAGATACCTGGGAGGCTGAGGCTGAGCAACATAGTGAGACCGTCTCAAAAAAAGAAAGGAAGGGGGTTGGGGCTGTAGCTCAGTGACAGAGTGCTTTCCTAGCACGTTTGGAGGCACTGGGTTCGATCCTCAGCACCACATCAAAATAAAATAAATAAAATAAAGACATTCTGTCCATCTACAACTACAAAAAAAAAACAAGTTTTAAAAAAAAAGTAAGGGAAGGGAATAAAATTGGCCATAGGTGGAAAGCACATACAACAGATAACTAAAGGAGAGTGTAGAACAAGAGACGGTTCGGGGAATTTAAATGGGGAAAATTGAGCCTGTTAAAACCTTATGAGGTTGCTGGGGTTGTGGCTCAGTGGTACAGTGCTTGCTTGTCATGTGTGAGACACTGGGTTCTATTCTCAGCACCACATATAAAAAAAAAAAATAAACAAAGGTCCGTAGACAACTAAAAATAAAATTTTAAAGAAAAAAAATAAAAACCTATGGGACCTGGTGCCATGGGGCATCCCTGTAATCTCAGCGGCTCAGGAGGCTGAGGCAAGAGGATCACCAGTTTGAGGCCAGACTCAGAAACTTAGTGAGATTGTGTCTCAAAATAAATTTTTAAAAGGGCTGAGGTTGTAGCTCAGTAGTAAAGTGACCCTGGGTTCAATCCCCAGTACCCACTCTGCCCCCCACATACACACTATCAACATTTATTAATAAATAAATAAAGCCTCATAAGAAGAAGTTTAATTCTAGTATGGAAGAATCAGTTACTAACCAATCAACTCTCCCACAGAAAATGTCTACAAACTCTGGGCAAAACACAAAAGTAGCAAACAAGAAACCCACCTCAGGACCCTGGAGAGTGAGCCCAGGGAGGCAGATCTGGGGCAGGATTCATAGAGCACCTGGAGGAAGGTGGGTTCACATCTTTGTGGATTTTCCCTGTGTTGGCTGGAGTCCTGGAACACAATGGCTGGAATTCCAGCAGAAAGCCACTGTCCTTCTGGTTTAGGACCAGAGGGTGGAGCCCAGACCAATCAAGGTTACCAAAGAAGGAGAGATAAATCCTGGAAAGGAAAAAGCCAGAAAAGAGGAACCCAGCATTCTCTGCCTGCATCTCTGACAGATGCCTGTCCCACACGTGAGCAGGGAAAACCAGAGGCGGCCCAAAACTGAGGCCCACTACAGGTAATACATGGTCTGCAGTTTGAATTTAACCAAGTTAATTGCTGCTACAAGAAAAAATACCAACACTTTTGGAGGAATAAAATAAAATCCAGAGCCAAGCAAGATGGTGCAAAACTGTAATCACAGCAACTAGGAAGTTGAGGCAGGACGATCTCAAGTTCAGGCCATCTTCAGTATCTTAGCAAGACCCTTCACAACTTAGACCTGGCTCAAAAGCAAAATTAAAAAGGATTGGGATGTGGTTCCGTGGTAAAAAGCCCCTTGGTTCAATCCCTGATAGTAAATAGATAAATAAAATCTAGAGTCTTCTCACCAAACCTTCAAATAGTCAAGATGTGATCCCAAATTTCTTAGCATACAAAGAACCAGAAAAATGTGACCATTCTCAAGGGAAAGACAAACAATAAAGGCCAATTCCAAGACACTTCATATGTTGGAAATATCTGACAAGGATTTACAAGAAGCTATTATAGCTCCAGGATAGACAGAAAAATACATCTGTAAAGAATGAACAGATAGGAAACCACAGAGGAAAAACAGGGGAAGAAAGAGAGAGAGAAATGGAAAATTTAGAACTAAAGTATCTAGAATAAAAAATTTAAGAGCTGGGGTTGTGGGTCAGTGATACAGCACTCACCTGGCATGTGTGAGGCACTGTGAAGGACTGGGTTCAATCCTCAGCACCACATAAAAATGAAATAGAGAAATTGTGTGCCACCTACAACTAAAAAATAAATATTTTTTTTAAAAAATTTACTGGATGAACTTAATGACCATTCACCGAAGAGCTCAGTAAATGAACTTAAAGAGAGATGAGCAGATATCCCTCAATTTGAAAGAGAGAGAAGATTAGAAAGAAAAAGGGAGAAAAGTGCCTGAGGACCTATGGGACAATATCAAAATGTCTAGTGCATGAGTAATTGGAGTTCGGGAAAGAATAGAAAGAGGAAACAAGACAGAAAAAAAAAAGAAAAAAAGTATATATTTTTTTTTTCCAAAAGCTTAGGGGGAAGAGCCATTCAGGAGGGAGAGTTGATATATGGAAAGGTAAGCGATCACAAACAGTAAAATTTTCTATGGAGGGTGGGAAGGAATGGAATTCAGTGTGAGCTTAGATATTTGGCTAAGGCTGAAAACACGAGACCACCTGCATTGACTGCAACAGGAGGGGAAAGAAGGATAACACTGGAGCAAACATAGGAGAACTGATATGTCCTAGGGGGGAATTTTCATTTGATGGCTTCTATTTTCCTTATAAAAAAGAGAGAATGAGAGACAAGGTCACCTGCTACAGGTGGAGATGTGAAGGATGGGCCAGAGATTTGAGGAGATTGTCAGAGATTCGAAATAACCACTTGGGAGACTGAGTTAATTGTAGACACTTAACAGGGCTTCCTAGACATACCGAGGGCCCGTCTAAACCTAGTCACTGAATGTTATGTGGAACCAATATTCCCCATTGTGCGACTTTCCCAGGCTGCCTCGGTGCAGAGTGACAGTGGATGGCTGGGGCCAGCTGCAGTTGGGATTTGTTGGATGGTATAACACAATGGCAAAAGGTCAAGGTTAGGGTATTACCAAGACTGTTATAGACATAGAATCTAAGCTCAACAAGAAGAGAAGGAAGTAAACAAGAGAATTGATGGTGTGGAGACCCCCAAACCAGAGGTGCTGATGCAGGGGGCTGGGGGCAGGGACTGTTGCAATAACAGTAGTGGAACAAACCAACTGCGGGGAAAGGAGGTGGCAGTCAGAGAAGGGAGGGGTTTGACTTGATGGTTTGGGAGCAGAAGAATTTCCAATGATGTTAAAGACCAAACTGTTACTGTGGAAGTGGACGGTTTCCAGACAGTAGACATGGTGTTTGGGGAGACATAAATCATGAAACTGAGAGTCCAGTTGAACTGTTGGAAAGTTTACCCAATCCAGCGCTGAATTTGCCTAGATCCACAGCGAGACATAGCTACAGAAATGTTTGAAAAGGGGTTGGGGTTGTGGCTCAGTGGTAGAGCATTCACTTAACATACATGAGGCACTGGGTTCGATCCTCAGCACCACATAAAAACAATTGTGGAGGCTGGGGATGTGGCTCAAGTGGTAGCGCGCTCGCCTGGCATGCGTGCGGCCCGGGTTCGATCCTCAGCACCACATACCAACAAAGATGTTGTGTCTGCCGATAACTAAAAAATAAATATTAAAAAAAATTCTCTCTCTCTCTCCTCTCTCTACTCTATCTTTAAAAAAAAAACAATTGTGGTATAAAGGTGTATTAAGAATTGTAATGCAAAAAAAGTAATAATAATAAGAGAGCTCATGTATAATGGCATAATTTGGTGTGAACATACTTTATATACAGAGTTACAAAAAATTGTGCTGTGAATGGATAATTAGGATTGTAATGCATTCCACTACTGTCATGTATGTAAGAAATAAAAAAAAATAAAGATACTGTATCCACCTAAAACAAAAAATAAATAAATATTTAAAAAAAGAAGAAGAAATGTTTGAAGAGCAAAACTCCAGGACTCCAGTCCTAACAGAGGTTCTTGGGAAGGGGAGAGGGTGTCATGGCCACATGATAGACACTGGGATAAATGGTCTGAGGGCAATGGGAAGTAAGGAGGACAATGACCCTACCTGCCGTTTTTAAGCTATGACATGGAGGAAAACCAGACTCCCATGGGAGAGCTTGAAAGAATATAGTGTCTGTAGGTTTATTGCTTACCTATTGTCACATAACAAATTCACAACTGAAAACCATACTTATTTAATGTCTCATAGTCTCTGTGAGTCAGTGTCATCCTGGCCTACCTGGGACATCTGCTCAGGCTCTTACAAAGTTGTAGTCAAGGTACTGACCATTCTTCCACCTAGAAGCTTCACTGGAAGGACTCCATTTCTGAGCCCACTCGGGCAGCAGCAGGATTCATTGCTTACAGGTTGGATGCTGGAGGGTCCTGGCTTCTTGCTGGCAGCCTCCTGGAGGCTGCCCTTGCTTAGGCACATGGGCTTCTCCAGGTTGCCTCTTATTTTACCAAGCCAGCAAAGAGTCTCTAGAATGACCCTAATGACAAGCAGGGTCTCATGTAACATAATCATAGGGGACAGATCCCACTACCTTTGCCATATTCAATTAGTAGAAGCAGGTGTCTAATCAGACATCGTGGAGCTTGCCTGTAGTTCCAGCACTAGGGAGGCTGAGTCAAGAGGATTTTTTGTTTGTTTGGTACCAGGATTGAACTCAGGGGCACTAAACCACTGAGCCACATCCCCATCCCTTTTTTATTATTTAGAGACAGGGTCTCGTTGAGTTCCTCAGGAATTTGCTAAGTTGCTGAGGTTGGCTTTGAACTTGTGATCCTCCTGCCTCAGCCTCCTGAGCTGCTGAGATTATAGGATTACACCACCTCAACAGGTATTCAAGGGGATTTCTTGAGCCCAGGAGCTCAAGACCAGCCTGGGAAATTTAGTAATAATCTGTCTCAAAAAACAAAAACAAAACAGCAAGTTCCAGAGACACAGGCACACACACTCCAGGGGAGGACACTAGGCAGAGGTGGGAGCCTCTTAGGGTTCATCCTCCAAGATAAGAAAGAGGAGATAGGGGTGTTTGCCAGTTGCCATAGGCAGTATGGTGGGCAGGGAAGGAATCCAGAGAGAGTGAGAACTGGGTCAGGGCAAGGAAGTACTGAGCACTTGAGGACTAGGACTTAGTACAGGATGGTACAGTGACAGGAGAAGGGCTTGGGCTGGGGAAGAAGTTGATGGAAATTGGGTTCTCTCCTTTTCTGTGCCATACATACTATGAAAAAGAAACCTGCTTGCTTATTAAAAAAAAAAGGTGCATTAAATAGGTTAGTTTTGTTAGCTATGTATTGATTCTATGCCCTCCAAAACCTGGCTTTTTTAAGGAGCAGATGTTTAAAGTGCATACACAGGGACCGTCTGAGAGGAATCCTGAAGATAACAGCAAGAAATGAAATGACAGCTCCAATCTCCAGTCTGAGATACGGAGGAGAGTCTGAAAACGGAGATTGCTCCTGGAGAGGGGAGCCAGCCAACGCTGACACTTTGAAATTGGAATCAAAGCCTGGTGAATTCAACAGAGTGGGGTGAAATGAAATTGTGTGACTGTCAATAAAATGACCAGAGGATGACGGTGGATAAGACATAAAAAGATTCAAAAGTGCAGCCCTGGCCAGGGAGTCTGGGATCTAAGTGAATGTCTATCTATTTATGTCATAGAAAAGTTCATTAATATTGTCACTAAAATGTACAGAGGCTGGGTCTGTAGCTCAGTGGTAGACCCCTTGTCTGGGATCTGCAAGGGTCTGAGTTTGATCCCAGCACTGCAAAACAAGGGGCAGACTTGGGGTGGAAGTTGATGGAAATGGGGTTCTCTCCTTTTTCTCTGCCATACATACTATGAAAAAATAAACACAAAATGAAAAATTCCTAAGGCAGGATAATATTTCAGAGGACTTAATAGAGGGGCTGGGGCTGTAGCTCAGTGGTAGATCACTTGCCTAGCATGTGTGAGGCCCTGGGTTCGATCCTCCGCATAAAAATAAATAAATCAATAAAGATATAGTATCCATCTACAACCAAAAATAAATAAATAAATAAAATGAAACAAAAGCATGCTGTCCATCTACAACAACAACAACAAAATATTAAACAACAACAACAAAAAGGACTTACTAGAGCTGGAGTCAAATCACACACAACAATGCAAACTCATTTCCCAGCTTTCTCCCAAGATTAGACTAGAAGTGGTGATCCCTGCCTTTGGTTCTCATGTGGATAATGTGATTCCCATGACAAGTGCCCAGATATTGGTCCCTAATAGCATTCACCACTTAAAGATACAAGGTCTCTTTGGAGAGCAGCTGATTCCATTTATTAGCACAAGAAAAATCAAAGTAAATCTGCTAGCTGATGCCAGAAGCACGTTAGAATCTAAAGATTTTTGAGGTAGTGTTAAAAGGAAAAGGGACACAGCCAAAAACAAAACAGAAAAAGCAAAGCTGAAACTATCTGAGTATCAAAAATAAAACAAAAATTTTGCAAAAATCCTGAGTCTGTAATGACAACAAAGATGGGTTACTCTAAAAAGAGGCATGTTTGAGTTCCCCAAAATGTCCACTGTTCAAATAATATACATACCTGTGTTAATCAGTTTTCCATTACTGTAACAATTACCTGAGATAAATCAATTTATAAAGAAGAAAGTTTTATTTGGCCTCAACATTTTGAGGTTTCAGTCTATGACCAATTGGCCACAATGCTTCTGGACCTGTAGCAGTACATCATGGTGGCAGTGTGTGTCAGAAAGCCTGTTTACCACATGACCAGGACTCAAAAGCAGAAAGACTGGAGTCCCACAAAGCCCCTGAGAGCTTGCTACCAAAGGCCTAAACTTCCCATTAGGCCGCACTTCTTAAACAGCACTAACCCCACCACTCTGGGGAACAAGCCTTTAATGCATAGGCCTCTGGGGACATTCCAAATAAATACAATAATAATACCATAGTTAAGTACAGTGTTTTGTTTGTTTGTTTGTTGTGCAGTACTAGAGATTGAACCCAGGGGCTCTTTACAACTTGGCTATATCCCCAGCCCTTCTTATTTTTTTTTTTAAGACAAGATCTTGCTAAATTGCCCAATCTAGCCTCCAGCTTGCAATCCTCCTGCCTCAGCCTCCTGAATCACTGGGATTATTGTGGGCCACTGTGCCCAGCCATAGCCAAGCTTTGTTTAATTATTAAGCTGTGAATTTCTGAATTTCTGGTACCTGTAGTCTGCAATGAGATTTAAGGGACACCCAGAGGTAAGAGATGAACTGGGCTGCATTAAAAAAGAAGTGGCAGGCTGCGTGTGCTGGTATATACCTGTAATCCCAGTGATTTGGGAGGCTGAGGCTGGGGACAGGGAAGGAAGTGCTGTGTGTCTACCCCAACCCCCTTCTCATCTCCAAGAAAGGGGAATAACCCTGGATTGATAAACTCAGACTGAGGGATGGAGCTTTACTCTGCACTTGATCAAAAAGTCCAGTCCTGCTGCTTACCAGACTCCAGTGAAATAGAAATAGAAATCACCCGCACACTGGGATTTCACAAGGCTGGGGTGGGCGGGGTGAGAATTTGCCTGTCCAGTGGGTTCCAGGATGGTGCCCTGCTGCTGTCTGGAGCACACTCTGAGGCCAGAAGCAGTGCTCTTCACATGTGACCATCTGGCACGGGCTGCCCCCCTCCCTGCCCCACTTACAGCTCAAGGGCAGGGACTTTGGACGTCTTCACTGCTGCATCCTCAGCAGCTAGTACAGTGCCAGATGCTTCCCAGGGGCTCAGGAAGGGTTTCCAGGATGAAAGCAGCTCGTCTGGGTGCTGAGCATTCACACCAGCACCAGACTGGAGCTCCGCAGTGGTGTCCAAGTCCTAGGGGAAAGACAGTGACGAGTGCCTTGCTAACCCTCCTTTGTACTCCTCCCTTTGTCCTGCTTGGGCAGGACTCAGGTCTTCCTGTGCCCCTTGCCGTAATCCCACCTCAACGCCACTGTCATCTCTGGCCTTATCATGGGATTCCGCAGAGCCCCAGACCAGAGAGTGTTCCTCATGGAAGGCCATGGGTGGACATAAAATCAGAGGAGGGGACACTGCAGAGGACTAACGAACAAAATCTGGAGGCCCATAAAGCCACAAGGGGAATGTGACGAGTTGCCAAACCAGAGAGAGCAGAAGCAAATATCAAAGCCAGGGAGCACAGCCAGGAATCCAAGATCCAAGTGGGCAGATTATAACTGGGGAGGGGCCGGGGCTCCCTGGGGCAGGCATCTGAGGCTTGCTTTAATCTGCCTCCAGGGGTGGGGCGGGAGTGGGTCAGGCAAGATTAAAGGGGGCCATGGGTGGGCTGGACAGAATGGTATTTTCTGGGGGTTCTTACTTTTCCAGAGCTGAACACTGGGGGGTCTCAGAAGCCTGGAGGCTGTCTTCAAGCCCAGCTTCCACAGGCCGGCTGAGTCACCTTGAGCAAGTTTCTTAAAAGGAACCTCACCTTCGCTTGCTGTCAGGACGGTGCAGACCCTGCATAAGCAGCTCAAGTGAGAGATCTGCACATCCCCAGCAATCTCCAAATGATACTTGGCATCCACCAGCCACGGAGGGTCTGCGTCAGGACTGGTGGGGATTTCGAGAAAGGAGTTGGAAAGAAGTCAGCAAACGTAGTTACTGAAGAAGAAAAGCAGGATGAGAGGACCGTGCCAAACCCCGCTGTTCCCAGCCCGGCCTCTGAGGAGGGGGACTGCAAAGAGAAGCAGATCCCTTTGATACCAAGAAAGCATTTCTATGGTCACAAGACACTCAGCAGACTCAGGCTGAACATCTGATGACTCCCGATTACTTCTAAAAACGGGACGGCTGGCTGGCCAGCGGGCAGGCCCACTCCCCCCCCCCCCAGTGGGGTGGCTGTCTAATGTTTACTTCCCTTTATTCTCCACAATCTCCTGTGCCCCACGTCACCCCTGCAGAAACAAAACTGTTTTACCCTAAAGATGAGAAACCATGGATAGTCTCACCAAAAAATATTTTCTGCCTTCTTTCCCATAGGGCAGGAGAGTGGAACCCAGGGCTCATGCATGCGAGACAAGCACTCAACCACTGAGCCACCCTCCAGCCTCCAAAAGGTTTTCTTCTTACTTTCAGGACTGTCCAGGATCTTGGGGGCCAGCTCTCCACTCCCCCACCCAGCATCAGGCAGACTCAGCCTGTTCACAACCTGCCCTCCACCTGCCTGAGAGTCAGAGGTCCAGGTTGAAGAAGATCTGCAGCTTAGTAATCAGGTAACACAAGGTAGTGATTTCTTTGTGCCTCAGTTTCTTCACCTATGTGAAAAGAATGTCTGTGGTATCCCAGCAAAACTCATATGCCACGCAACAAAGTGGATTTGAAAGTGCTTTGTAAACTGAAAAGTGCTGTCCAGAGTTGGGGGTGGTGCACACCTGTAATCCCAGTGAAGTCTGAGGTCGAAGACTCACAAGTTCAAAGCCAGCCTCAGCAAATTAGCAAGGCCCAAAGCAACTTAGTGAAACACTGTCTCAAAATAAAAAATCAAAAGGGCTGGGAATGTGGCTCAGAGGTAAAACACCACTGGATTCAATACCCAGTACTGTGTGTGTGTGTGTGTGTGTGTGTGTGTGTGTGTGTGTGTGTGTTAGGGGTACCTTTTTTTTTTTTTTTAGTTTTATTATTATTACAGCTGTTCATGCCTTAAATGTTATGCCTCTGAATTGTTGCCAGATCCTATGATGGGTACTGGTTAGAATTAAGTTTGCCAATTACAGAAAACCAAAGTAAAAGTAACAAAAAACAAGATAGTAGTTAATTTTTCTCTCAAGTGAAATCTGTCTGGAGCTTTATGGTACTCCATGGTATCAAGGACTCAAGAGCTTTTTTAATATTTATTTTTTAGGTGTAGTTGGATACAGTGCCTTTGTTTTATTTATTTATTTATTTTTATGTGGTGCTGAGGATTGAACCCAGGGCCTCGCACAAGTCAAGAGCTTTTTTATTGTATTGATTTACCGTGGGCAGCTTCCATTCCTAAGGTCATGCTCCAAAAGTGGCCACACAAAATCCAGGCATTACATCACATTCCAATCAACCCCTTAGGAGTAAAGAAGAATATGCCTCCTCCCTTTCAAGACACTTCTGGAAATTGCATTTCTGCTTTCTTCCAATGGCTGAACTTAGTCCCGTGACCACATCTAAGAGCGCTGTGATTTTCAATCTGTGTGACCATGTGCTCAGCTAAAAATAGAGGATCTTATCACCCAGAAGAAGGGAAAACCAGGGAGTTTCTATCACATGTGGCCCCTTCTCCATTGTTGTTTTAATCTTGTCAGTAGCATTTGACCTCTCTTCCTATAAACTCTTTTGTATACCACTGAGAACAAAAACACGCTCTCTTGGGTTGCGGCTATAGCTCAGTTGGTAGAAGGCCCTGAGTTTGCTCTCCAGCACCAAACAAACAAACAAAAAAAAAAACCCCCCACACACTCTCTCTTGCTTTTCCTCTCTCTCTTGCTTTTCCTCCTCCTATTTTCTATCCATAAATATTTAAATGTCTCAACAGGATCCTGGCAACACTTTCTCTTCTCTGGCCATACTCTCCTCTCCTCCTACGTAATCTCATTTACTCCCAAGAATTTAAATGCCACTCTGGATGCCAGAGAATCCCAAATCTAGCCCTCATGGCTCGCCTTAGTTCCAGGGTTGTATGTCCAGCTGCTGTTTGTAATCTCCACTTGGGCAACTCAATCTTTACTCCTCATCTCCATCCACAGACTTGTTCCTCTTGGTAAATGGCACCAGTGAATTGAACCAGGAATGTTGGAATTGGTCTTAATTCCTTACTTTCTTCTACTTCTCCCTCCAAGTTCTCAGGGAGTCATGGTGTGTCTGCCTGGACAATTCTCAGGGTCATCTGCTTTCTTCCACCTGCACCACTGCACTTCTGCACCAGCACCAGCACGTCTCTCATGGAACTGCCGCAGCAGCCTCATCCAGCCTCCCCTCATCCATTCCTGCCCTCCCATAGCCCAGCTCCACAGCAGCGAGCGCAGTAGTCTAAGTAAGTGAATCAAAGATGGTGGATTCAGCCAGGCACAGTGGCACATGCCGGTAATCCCAGCGGCTTGGGAGGCTGAGGCAGGAGGATCACAGGTTTCAAGCCAGCCTCAGCAACTTAGTTAGGCTGTAAGCAACCTAATGAGACCCTGTCTCTAAATAAAAAAATAAAAAGGACTGGGGATGGCTTAGTGGTTAAGCACCTTTGGGTCCAATCCCCAGTATGAAAAACAAACAAGATGGTGGAGTCAACACATATGTACTCTGTGCCCTCTTGCAACATTTCTGAGATGACCATAAAGGGGCTATTTGTTTGTTTGGTATACACCGTACATTTATTAGTGAACATCCCTCCAAAATCAGAAACAATATTTAAAAAAAAAAATGATGGCACTACTTGGTCAAGCAGAACTGGCAACTTTCATTTTTTTAAAAAAGTACAAATCTGGGCTGGGGCTGTGGCTCAGAGGTAGAGCACTTGCCTAGCACACACGAGGCCCTGGGTTCGATTCTCAGCACCACATAAAAATAAATAAATAAATAAAATAAACGCATTGTCCAACTACACCTTAAAAATAAATGTTTTTAAAAAGTACAAATCTGTTAAAAATTTCAATCAGTGTGGGAGACCAACCTCACAGGTGACTGAGTTAACTCCCCTGCTGGGCCATGTGGCACCCATGCTGCTAGACTGCCCTGCTCTTCTAGGGTTTGAGTGACTGTGTCTTTGTGCCCAGGTGTGTCTTGCTACAGCCCCATGGGTGGAGCTACGCTCTCCTGTTCCTTTGTAATATAACCCCTTGCCCTGTTTAGGATAGAATCTTCCATGGAAGTGCCTTGTGTGTGTCCCCTCCTCTTACTGTGCCCTTGGGTGTGGCCTACCCAGGTGTCAGTCAACCTGCTGTCAGTGGACATCAGGAAGATAGACTCAGCCCCGGGAAATCTGACCCCTTGCCTCATTTGAATAGCTTCTCCTCAATAAAAGGGGTCAGCACATGCTCTCGCGCTCTCTCTCTTCCTGCAGACCCTTAAGGTCAGAGGAGCCGTCACAGCGACCCCAAAGAAAAAGGTATTTGTGTCTCTTGTGTGGTTATTTCGTGCAGCCCAGTTAGCCCAGTTTACCTGGAGTGACCCCTGAGCCTTTTAGTCGCAAGCAGAAACCCGGCAAATCAGTATACATATATATGTAAAATATAACATGCTAGTTATGTTCAATGCTACAACCCAATGTGAATCCAACAGAATGGGAAAACCACACATTTAAGCTTTAGGAACCATTTTTTTCTCTATATATTAACATTTTTCTCAAATAGATACATGGGAAAAAATGAGGTAACTGTAAAATATGCAAGGAACAGGGCTCCCTAAAATACACACACACACACCACACACACCATACACCACACACACCACACACACACCACACACACACCACACACACACACCCCACACAGAACACACACACACTCCCCACACACACCACACACCACACACATACACCACACACACCAACACACACCACACACAGAACACACACACCACACACAGAACACACACACCACACACACACCACACACACATACACACACAACACACACACACACAAACACCACACACACACCCCACACAGAACACACACACACACCACACACCACACACCACACACACACACCACACACCACACACACACACCACACACACACACCACACACCACACACACACACCACACACCACACACACACACCACACACACACACCACACACACACACCACACACCACACACACACACCACACACACACACATCACACACACAACACACACACAACACACACACACAAACACCACACACACACCACACAGAACACACACAAACACCACACACACACCCCACACAGAACACACACACACACACCACACACCACACACACACACACCACACACCACACACACACACACCACACACACACACATACACACATACACACACAGAACACACACAAACACCACACACACACCCCACACAGAACACACACACACACCACACACCACACACCACACACACACACACCACACACACACACACACCCACATACACACACACACACCACACACACACACACCCCACATACACACCACACACACACCACACACCACGCACACACACATCACACACACCACACACACACCACACAGAACACACACACACACACACACAACACACACCACACAGAACACACACACACACACACACAACACACACACACACACATCACACCACACAGAACACACACACACACACACACAACACACACACACACACCACACAGAACACACACACACACACAACACACACACACACACACACCACACAGAACACACACACACACACAACACACACACACACACATCACACACACACACACACACACACACAGAACACAGGCCCTGGGCCCAGCCAGGCTGGGGAAGGTGCCCACTGTCATGGCTCGGCCAGAAGTTGGAAAATAAAGGAGTAAACAATGCCAAGCCCCACACACCCCCTCCCCAGAAAATCATCAGTAACACGGCATCTATAGCAAGGTCGGCAAATCACAAACATCCTAAATAATTGTTCGATCGATCTTTTTTAAATGATGAGTGAAATGATAATAATAATAACGTGGTGTGCTCCCGCCTGTCCCGATGGCTGCCGTGGGAATCGTCGCTGGGGCCGACCCACAGTGGCCAGCGGTTTCCGCCCACCCCGCAACGGTCAGGGTTTGGGGAAGGAGACGGATTTTGGAAGGGTGGTTCCTTGAGTGAAGCATGTGGTTTTCGACCTTACTATAGATGTAGAAATGTCACCTGGAGTTAGGTACAGTAAGACTTGGGGTTCTCCACGCGGGTGGGACCGGCTGGTAGGTCCCACTGCAGGTGGGGAGGGTGGGGGGCGGGAGCCAGGGCAGCTGTGCGGAGGTCCAGGGTGGCTGGAGCCTCCCGGAGGCACAGGTGCCTGGGGCTGCCTGCTCTGTGTGCCGACCCACCGGTCATTCAGGGCAGCAGTCCAGCAGAGGATAAGAGGAAAGCAACAGAATCCGAGAAGGTGGGGAGCTCGCCAGACCCCACAGGGCTTCCTCCAGACCTGGAGGGCGGGGCTCAGGCTAAGAGATTTTTTTTTTTTTTAAGGAGAAATCCTAAAGGACTAAGGAGGTAATCATGACAACACTTCAGAAGCTGGAAAGGAAATGGTTGTGTTGAGTTACAAGACCTAAGAAAGCTGATGCCTAACCCAGAGAAAGACAAAAAGGAACACCGTTCGTGCCCCTCAACTCCAAGAAGCCAAGAACTGGGAGCACCAAGTGTCTCTGAAAATGGAGGTAGTCGGATATGGTGGTGATCCCAGCCACTCAGAAAGCTGAGGCAGGAGGATCACAAGTTGGAGGGCTGCCTAGGCAACTTAGTGAGACCCTGTCTATAAATAAAAAATGAATTAATTTAAAAAGGGGCTGGGGATATAGCTCAGTGGTGGATCACCCCTGAGTTCAATCCCCACTATCATCCAGCCCTGCTCCCCAAATAAAAGGGAATGGAGGCAACACTGGGGCTCAGGATGGGAGGGTGGGTTGGGGATGTAATTCAATGATGGAGCACTGGCTAGCATGCACCGGGCCTTGGGTTCCATCCCTACCACCACCACCAAAAAAAAAAAAAAAAAAAAAAAAAGGGACGGTTGATCAAATTAAGTTCAAGAAGAGAGAGAGAGAGAGAGAGAGACTCCCCAATCCTTGCCTCCCCACAATGCAGCTGGGGAATTGCTCCTCTCCAGCTCAGATGGAAACCAAAAGTTCTCACTCTTTTTTATTTTTTAGTATTATTATTTTTTTGTACCAGAGATTGAAACCAGGAGCCACTCAGCCACTGAGCTACATTCTCAACCCTTTTTGTGTTTTGAGACAGGGTATCACTAAGTTGCTCAGGGCCTCCCTAAGTTGCTGAGGCTCTCTTTGGACTTGTGATCCTCCTGCCTCAGCCTCCTGAGGCACTGGGATTACAGGGGTGTGCTGCCATACCCAGCTCAGAAGTTCTCTTCTTGGAAGAGGGTACCGTGGAGCATCTCTGGGTTGGGGGATACCAGGAACAGCTGAACACAAGAGTTCTGGTGCAGAACACAGAGGGGTTAGTGAAGGTTTCCATGTAGAGTGGAGATATTCCTAGCTCTTGCATTTGATTCCCAGAATGCTGGCAGCCAGAGAGCAAGCAGTTGGAGAAACACTTTCCATGGATCTGATCAGGCCAGAAAAACATACCCTAAAGAAACTCACTTCCTAAATTAAGACCCTGACTGAGGGCCACAGAATGCAAGTCTCCCATCAGCTTTCAGTTTCCACTCCTACATTTAGGCAGACAAGCAAGGGCTTCTGAGGCAAACCTCTAACATGGGCCACCAAGACCAAAGCTAACCAAGAGAAAACCAACTAGGAGGAAACAGACCAGGATGGGTAAAGAATTCCTCCCTGGATTAGAGTTGTGGCTCAGTGGTGGAGCACTTGCCTGGCATGTGTGAGGTACTGGGTTTGATCCTTAGCACTACATTAAATAAATATAGTAAAAAAAAATTAAGAATTCCTCCCTAAAGTCATACTGTCCTCAGGTTGCTGAGTGAAGATGTCCTCTCTTTGGCTGACTCTGGCCCTCTTTCCACCACTTGAACATGTTCTTTCCCACCACAGCCTGAAGTTCTAGGGCTCCACTTCCCCAGATCTTGACTCAGAGAGGCCTTGGATGACCACCCACTCTGTGAAGCCCTCTACTGTGGTTTGGATATGATTTGTCCCCACCAAAAATTCATGCTGGGCCTTTGTGCCTTCTATAGTTTGGGTCAGGAATGTCCCCCAGTGTTAAGGTGTTAAAGGCTTGGTCTTCAGCTTGGCACTATGGAGAGGTGGTGGAACCTTTAAGAGGTGGAGCCTAGTGGGAGGTTTTAGGTCATTGGGGGTGTGCCCTCAAAGAGAATTGTGGGACCTGGTCTCCTTCTCTTTTGAATCCAGGGCACAGGGTGAATGGGCCTTCTCCACCTTGCACTCCTGCCGTGATGTACTTGGCTGCCACAGGCCCAAGGTAACAAGGCTAATTGGTCATGGACTGAAACTTCTGAAAACAGGAGCCCCCCCCAAAAAAAAATTTTCATCTTTTAAAATTGGCTACCTCAAGGGCTGGTTTGTGGTTAAATGGTAGAGCACTTGCCTAGCACATGTGAGGCATTGGGTTCAAGCCTCAGCACCACATAGAAATAAATGTAAAATAAAAGTGTGTTCATCTACAACTAAAATAACTTTTTTTAAATTGGGTATCTCAGATATTTTGTAAATTAACAGAGCTGACCAACACAGTCCCCAGTGTAATGGTGTTGAGAGGCTGTAGGGCTTCCAAAGGCATGTGAGAGCCAGGTGTGGTGGTGCACACCTGTAACCCCAGCTATTACTCAGGACACTGAGGCAGGAGGATCACAAGTTCAAGGCCAGCTTGAGCAACTTAGCAGGTTCCTGTCTCAAAATAAAAAATGAAAAGGGCTGTGGATGTAGTTCCGGGTAGAGTGCCTTTGGGTTCAATCCTCAGTAACCAAAAGCAAACAAAAAAAAGATGTGTTTGGGGTCATGAAGGATCTGCTCTCATGAAGTGAGTAATGTTTTTTTTTTTTTTTGTCAAAGAAATGGGGTATTTCAGATATTTTGTAAATTATCTTGGGAGTTTGGCCCCATTTTTGTCTCTTCCACACATGCCCACACCCCACTCTTACCTGCACTCCTGCTTTGTGGTGCCATACACCATGTTACAATGCAATGGGAGGTCCTTGCCAGATGCAGCTGCCTGATATTGAACTTTTCTGCCTTTAGAACCATAAGCTTCACAGCCCTCTTGCTTTATAAATTACCCAGATTCTAGCTTTCTGTTATAGCAATGAAGACCTGGTGCAGGCGAGGGAAATGAGTTCCTCTTGGTGGAATGGGCTGACTGCGGAATAAAAGCTAAGAAAGAGAAAACCATGAAAAAAAAACACAGAACACAGAAAGTAATTTTAAAAAGCAGGGGCAGGGCAGGCTAGCCCATCTCAGGGATTGAGCTCCCACACTAAAAAGAGCAAAAAGCAAAAACCAAAAACAAGATGGAGCCTGTGCTCTCTTTTATTTATATCGGGGAACATCAAAGATTTTCCACGGAATGTTCTTTGCCAAATAAGGTAAAAGGTGGGCTGTCCAGTTCTCAATGGGTTACGCCCAACCTTGAGCTATGAGAGCGGTCTTCCTAGTAGAGTGGAGACAGAGATCACTTGTATTAGGCAATCCACTGAGTGGGAGGAGCCACAAAATAGCTTGCAATGCTAAACCTAAATCTCCCTGGCTTGATACAGAGTGAAGACCCTCAAGTAATTCACGGATGGCTCCCCCCAAGACACCCCTTCTCATCACTCTCCAACACAAAATCAAACTTTTTATGTGAAGGGACAAATAGTAAATATTTCAGATGTCATGAGCCATGTACAATCTCTGTCCCAATCTCTCAGTTCTATGGTTGGAGAGTGAAATGGCTAGAGAAAATATATATGACAAGTGACTGTGGCTGTTAGTACAAAAGGACCGGGCCGGATGCAAACTTCATGGATCAGCCAAAACCCTTTATTCAGGAACAGAGTCATGCCTCTAATGGAGCCACTTACTTTTTTTTTTTTTTTTTTTTGTGGTGCTGGGGATCGAACCTGGGCCTTATGCATGCAAGGCAAGCACTCTACCAATTGAGCTATATCCCCAGCCTATATGGAATCACTTTCCTGTTTGAAAATGAGCCACTGAACAAAGGAGGGGACTGGGATTATATAGGTTATTCTGAAAGGTGACTTAATTAATGAGCATGTCAGCTTGGGCACTCAGGTCTGTTCTACTGGCTTTGAAATGGGAGGGATCTGGGGTCAGCAGTCAGTCTCTGAGATTTATCTTACTGGACTGGATGAAGGGCCTGGGGTCAGTGGTTGGTTTCTGGAAAGGATTTGTTTAGGGAAGGATCAATGCTTTGGACTCTTCCCAGAGACTGTCTTTCTGAGTTTGATGGACACCTCCTCCCCACAGTTTGTTTTATTACTGGGAAAAAATGTATTCAGAAATGATCAATGCTCTCAATGTATGGGTTTCTTTCTCACTTCCTTCTCCTAGGACTCACTATTTTGGGATTTGTCATTTTTGATATCTAATAGTAGTTATATGGCCATACCACTATTGATGGATAATGAATTTTGTATCATTTTCATGGTCACAAATTATTATTTTCATTGTGATTTTTATTCCACCATTTTAAAATATAAAATCCGCCAGGCTTGGTGGAGTGCTCCTACAGTCTCAGCTACCCAGGAGACAGAGGCAGGAAGTTCACTTGAGCCCAGAGACCTGATCTCAAATTTTTTTTTTTTTTTTTTTTTTGGATGGGAATTCAAGATGGCGGGCTAGAGGGAGGCAGCATTCCTGGTTGCTCTGTGACCCAGGATTCAAGCAACAAGTGTACTGCTTCTCTGTGAAATGGATGAAAGAGGGATTTCACTAAAACCCAATAATGGATCGTCAGAGACATCTTAGAGACTCAGAAATTTGGGTGCATTAAATTTGGGTGCATTAGAGAAGAAAGACTCCATTGGAGCCCAGCTGATTGCAGTGGTCATGGTGCTAGTTCAGTTCAGAGGGAGGAGAATGCAGAGAAACTTGACGAACAGATTCAGTAAGGAATCTTTCCTGAGATCAGAAAAGCAGCCTGCCCTTAGCTGATCAAGAGGCTACACCATACACGGGTACATGAAAACTGTTCCATATTTCCCAACGGGCATGGAGGCGGGAGCCACCTTGAGGCAGTCATGCTGCAGCTGCTGCTACAGGAGCCAGGAGATCTGAGCAAGACAGCTACATGGTCCTGGCAAGCACTGCCACATGACCTAAATTGGACTTAGCAAAAATGTTGCTGAAAGCTCGGTTCTTGTCCCCAGTGTCAATCCAATATGAGGACACATTTTGAGAAAAGGGAAGAAGAAGGTTTATTGCTTTGCTAGCAAAGGAGAAGCACAGGGGACTCCTATCCCAAAGGCTGTGAGTCTGCCCCTCAGCAGGAACAGGATGGCTTTTAAAGAGGTGACTCAAAGGCTACATTCCACATGTCCTCTGTCTGGAGTTGTAATTCACTTGTTAATTTGGGAGATAGAAATTTTTGAGATCTTCTGGTATCATCCCCAAAGTCTGGATTACTTTGTTCCTGTGGTGGGTGTGTACTCAGGGACAGATAACTCTGCCTAGGATCCAAAAGAAAGGCAATTCCTGTTTCCCCTGAGATTAATAGGGAGAGATTAGGGAGGAGCAGGGAGAGAAGAAGAGAAAGAAACATGTCCACTTAAAAATGAGTTGCAGTGGTAGGGCAGCAAGGGTTATTTTCAAAACATAAAGTGGCCCACTCTTATAGAACGAAATCAAAACAGGCACAGAGAATATTTTATCTAGGGGGATTCAAGTTGGAAAAGTGAAGGCTAGCCCAACTCCCTTTCCCCTTTGAGTCTGGTGGCTCATGTGACCAGATGAAGTGGGTAAGGAATTTGAACAGGCAGGTGTGAATACACTCAGGGACTAAGCCTGGGAATCCTGGGAATCCTGGAAAGGCTGTATTTGTGGGCAGCAGGCGGAGTGAAGGATTGGCTTCCCTGATCCACTAGTACAATCCTAGGGAGACTCCTAGAATCCAGACTCCCAGCAGAGATTAGCAACTGCCAGACCCTAGGGGTGTGTTGATCTAATCTCTCCAGAGCAGAAACCACCCTGCAAAGCCCCTAATTAGATCTAAGCACCACCTGCAGAAGGCCACTCACAAAACTCAGCAGCTGCCCCACCCTGGGAATGCATCAACTTGGTCTGTGCAGAAAAACTCCAGCTGGCTGTACTTTCCATCCTGTGCTACCTTGTACTGGGGAGAAGAGAAGCTGAAAATTATTTAAACCAGTTTCTGGAAACAGGAAGCATTCAGAA
Source organism: Spermophilus citellus (assembly GCF_964194105.1). Classification (NCBI taxonomy): domain Eukaryota; kingdom Metazoa; phylum Chordata; class Mammalia; order Rodentia; family Sciuridae; genus Spermophilus; species Spermophilus citellus. The sequence continues at coordinate 28,147,226 of NC_138197.1, read as the reverse complement.
CCCCAACTGAATGAACTAAGGAAGTCAGTTCAGTCTATGAATGAGAAATTAAATAAAGAGATAGAAATATAGGAGAAAAACCCACAATCTTGAAAATGAAAGGCCCAATAAATAAAATTAAATGGAATAAGTGATTATGAAGAGAATATATAAGAACCCTGGGACAGGGGCTGGGGATGTGGCTCAAGAGGTAGTGCGCTCGCCTGGCATGCGTGTGGCCCGGGTTCGATCCTCAGCACCACATACAAACAAAGATGTTGTGACCGCCAAAAACTGAAAAATAAATATCAAAAGTTCTCTCTCTCTCTCTCCTCTCTCTTTAAAAAAAAAAAAAAAAAAAAAAAAAAAAAGAACCCTGGGACAACGTGAAGAGTCCAACTTTAAGAAACTCATTGGCATGGAGGAGGGCTGCGAGATGTGTACTAATGAAATGGATAAACTCTTCAGGGAAATAATAAAAGAAAATTTCCCCAATCTTCATAATGAGATGGAAATCCAGATATAGTATTCATTCAGAGCCCAAAACAGACAAGATCAAAAAAAGAACATCTCCACAACACATTATAAATAAAAATCCCTCACATACATAAAAAGAATAGAATTTTAAAAGCCTGAAGAAAAAAAATGTCAGGTCACATTTAGAGGCAAGCCAATCAGAATCACTTCTGATTTTTCAGCACAAACTCTACAAACCACTAGAGCTTGGAAGGATGTGATCCAAGTCCTGAAAGAAAATAACTGTTGGGCTGGGGATGTGGCTCAAGCGGTAGCATGCTAGCCTGGCATGCGTGCGGCCCGGGTTCGATCCTCAGCACCACATACCAACAAAGATGTTGTGTCCGCCGAGAACTAAAAAATAATAAATATTAAAAATTTAAAAAAAAGAAAAAGAAAATAACTGTCAACCAAGACTGCTATATCCAGCAAAGCTATCATTCAAAATTGATGATGAAATAAAAACCTCCCAAGATAAGCAGGACCAAAAATAATTCTTGACTGCTAAACCAGCACTACAGAACTTACTTAAAGAAATATTGCAGGGACTGGGGTTGTGACTCAGTGGTAGAGTGCGCATGTACCTAGCACATGTGAGGCCCTGGGTTCAATACTCAGCACCACATAAAAATAAATAAAATAAAGGTATTGTGTCCAACTACAACTAAAAAATAAATATTAAAAATATTTTTTAAAAAAGAAATATTCCAGAGAAGAAATAAAAAAACAACCTCAGAGGTCACAGAAGAGTAAATCTCATTTGAAGAGTAGTTAAGTGAATGAGAAACAGGACCAAATTAAACACAATAAATAAATCAAAATGGCAGGAATTAATAAACATCTCTCTATAATAACATTGAATATAAATGATCTCAACTCCTTAATTAAAAGATATAGGCTGGGGGGTGGGGCTGTAGCTCAGTGGTAGAGCACTTGCCTAGCATGTGTGAGGCGCTAGGTTTGAGCCTCAGCATCATGTAAATAAAGAAAATAAAGGCATTGTGTCCATCTACAACTAAAGAAAAAGTGTTAAAAAAAAGATATAGGCTGGTGGGCTGGGGCTGAGGTTCAGCAGTAGCACACTTGCCTGGCATGTGTGAGGTACTGGGTTCGAATCTCAGCACCACATATAAATAAATAAAATAAAGGTCTATCAACAACTAAAAAATTTTTTTTAAAAAAGATATAGGCTGGCAGAATGAACTAAAAAACAAGACCCAATAATACATTGTTTGCAAGAGATGCACCTTACAGGCAAACACACACACAGGCTTAAAAGTGAAAGGATAGAAATTGATATATCATGTTACTGGAGCCCCAAACAAGCAGGAGTAGCTACTCTCATAATTGACAAAGCAGATTTTACACCAAAATTAATCAGAAGAGACAAAGAAGATCATTTCATATTGGTAAAAAAAAACTATCTAAGAAGATGTAACAATAATAAATATTTATGCCCCAAATGTAGATGCCTCTAATTATATAAAAGAGACACTATTCAAATTGAAGGCCCAGATAGACCCCAGTATAATAATAATGAATGATTTCAACAAACTTCTTTCACCATTAGATAGGTCATCCAGCCATAAACTCAGTAAAGACTCATTGTACCTGAAAAATATTACAAAGCAAATAGATCTAACAGACATTTATAGAATATCTCACCCAACAACAGCTGAATATACTTTCTTCTCAGTGGCTCATGGGACCATCTCCAAAATAGACCATATATTATGCCACATAGCAACTCTCAGCAAATACCAAAAAAAATTGATAGTATTTGTTGTGTCTTATTAGATCAAAATGAAATAAAACTAGAAATAAGGGCCTGGGGTTGTGGCTCAGTGTAGAGTGCTCACCTAGAGTGCATGAGGCACTGGGTTCAATCCTCAGCACCACATAAAAATAAATTAAAGATACTGTGTTCACCTAAAACTAAAAAATATTTTTTTTTAAAAAAGAAATCAACACCAAAAACCCCTACAGAAACTATATAAACACATGGAGATTGAAGAATACAGTTTTGGATGATAACTAGGTGATAGAAGAAATCAAGGGAGAAATTAAATTTTAAAAAATTAATGAAAGTAATTCTAAGAGGAAAGTTTATGTCTATAAGTGACTACATAAGAAAATCATAGAGATCCCAAATAAACAACCTAATGATGCATCTCAAGGCCCTTGAAAAAGAAAATCAAACCAATTCTAAAACCAATAAAAGGAAGAAAATAATTAAGATCAGAGATGAAATCAATGAACTTGAGAATAAAAAAAATACAAAGGATCAATGAAACAAAGAGTTGGTTCTTTGAAAAGTTAAACAAGATTAATAAGCCCTTAGCCAAACTAACCAAAAGAAGAAGAAGAAAAACCAAATTAATAAAATTAAAGATAAGAAGGAGATATCACCACAGACATCTCAGAAACCGAGCAGATCATTAGAGACTGTTTTGAAAACCTGTACTCCATTAAATTGGAAAACCTAGAAGAAATGGATACATTTCTAGACAAATACAATCTGCCAAAACTGAACCAAGGGGACATAGAAAACGTAAACTGACCAATACTTTGTGGAGATACAAGCAGTAATAAAGAGAAAAGCCCAGAATGAGATGGATTCTAAGCTGAATTGTTTCAAATCTTTAAAGAAGAACTAATGTCAATACTCCTCAAATGAACACTTCCAAATTCATTCTATGAATCCAGTATCACACTCATACCAAAACTAGATAAGGACACATCAGGGAAAGAAAATTACAGACCAATATCCCTAATGAACTTAGATGCAAAAATGCTTAATAAAATACTAGCAAATTGTGTTCAACAACATATTAAGAAGATTGTACACCATGAACAAGTTGGTTTTATTCCAGAAATGCAAGGATGGTTTAATATACACAAGTCAATAAACGTAATTCATCACATTAACAGAATTAAGGACAAAAACCACTAAGTGGATTTCCTAGACAATTCTAAGTTGCTTAGGGCCTCTCTAAATTTCTAAGGCTGGCTTGGAACTTGTGATCCTCTTGCCTCAGCTCCCAAGCCACTGGGATTACAGAGAGAGGGAAGAAGATGGCGGCGAAGGGAGTGCATCACCCCCGTGTGCCGCTCACTGTGCGGGAGAATGATGAGTTAAAACAGCTGAAGGCTGTCTTGTTGGGAATTTCCAGCGAAATTGAGGTGCTCCAGAATCTAGTGGAGGGATTTTCATCGCGCGAGGATTGGCTGCGGGGGCTCAGTCTCGGGCAATTTCTCCGCACGGAGGGTCGCACTGCTTGTTCGGCTGATCACCCCGCGGCTGGGGTCTGCAGCATGTGCTGGGAGGCGGCGAGGAGGTGCAGCACTGCGGATTCTGTGGGCTCCTGCCAGCGGTGCGATGGCTGTGCTCAGTGCTGAGTTCTGGGTTTGAGACGGAGGAGAGAAGCGGTCCAGTTCGGTTCTCCACACCGGTCGGACCACGGAGGAGGCCAGCGGCCGCCATCTTGGAGAGCTGACGTAGTCATCCCTGTTTTCTACTGATCTCAGCTCATTCGGCTACGGAACAGGTGATTTCAGGCTGTTGTTTGCCTGCGTCTCGCAGACAGATTGCTCAGGCTCAGGGCTGGAGAACCCGCGGAGACTGCTTCTTGGAGCCTGCTCCTGGCGGACCGAGCACCGAGCTTGGAGCGGCCGGGTGCTGACTCCCGGAACTGTTTTGGCCCAGGGCTGGGGAACCCGCGGAGACTGCTTCTTGGAGCCTGCTCCTGGCAGAGCGTGCGCCGGGCTCAGAGCGGCCAGGTTCTGGCTCCCGGAGCTGCTTTGGCCCAGGGCTGGGGAACCCATGGAGACTGCTTCTTGGAGCCTGCTCCTAGCAGAGCATGCACCGAGCTCAAGGCGGCCGGGTTCTGGCTCCCGGAGCTGCTTTGGCCCAGGACTGGGGAACCCGCGGAGACTGCTTCTTGGAGCCTGCTCCTAGCAGAGCGTGCACCGAGCTCGGAGCGGCCGGGTTCAGGCTCCCGGAGCTGCTTTGGCCCAGGGCTGGGGAACCCGCGGAAACTGCTTCTCGGTCCGGGTCCTGCTGGGTGCTGTGGGGGCCAGAGGGGCAGAGTGGAGCTGCCGCCTGCGCCCGGAACAGGCCAAGCGACCTGCCGGCGAGGTATCACGTCACCCCAACTGCAGCTGGGGCCAAAGAGAGCAGCCGCCCATGCCTGGAACAGGACCAGCGACCCAATGGTGTGGTAGTCAAGTCACCCTATTTGGAGTAGGGGCCGAGCAGAGCCGCCGCCCGAGCCTGCAAGGTAGGCAGACCTGCGAACCACGGGCAGGACAGGCCCAGTGGCCTGCCAGCGTGGTGGACACGTCGCGCCGATTGGAGTGGGGGCTGAGCGGGGCCGCTGCCTGTGCACGGAAAAGGTCCAGCAACCCACCGGCGTGGCAGTCAAGTCACCCCATTTGGAGTGGGGGCCGAGCAGAGCCGCCGCCCGAGCTCGCAAGGTAGGCAGACCGGCGGCCCACCGGAGAACGGGCCCAGCGGCCGGCCAGCGAGGCAGTCACATCACACTGGTTGGAGTGGGGGCGGAGCAGAGCCGCCGCCCGTGTCTGGAAAAGGCCCAGCGACCCGCCGGAGTGGCAGTCAGGTAGCCCATTTGGAGTGGGGGCCGAGCAGAGCTGCCGCCCGAGCCCGCAAGGTAGGCAGACCTGCGACCCACTGGTGGAATAGGCCCAGAGGTCTGCCAGCGTGGTAGACACATCACACCAATTGGAGTAGGGGCTGAGCAGAGCCGCCGCCCGCATCCGGATCAGGCCCAACGACCTGAGGGCGTGGTAGTCACGTCACCACAATAGGAGTGGGGGCAGAGCAGAGCCACCACCCGCGCCCGCAGGGTGGGCAGACCTGCGACCGACCGGCAGAGCAGGCCTAGCGGCCCGCCAGCGTGGTAGACAAATCACCCCAATTGGAGGAGGAGCACAGCCACTACCCACCCTGCAAGGGAGATTTTTCAACTATACAAGAGCAATATAAATAAATAGGGTGAAAATTTCAAAAACACAACAGTTTTACCAAGCAGAAAGAAACGCGAGCAGTATGAAAAGGCAAGAAAGGACCACAAGCAATGCGGGTCAACTCAACTTTAGAAGAGGTAATAGCTGCAACAGATGGAATGTCAGATAAAGAATTCAGGATATACATGCTTCAGATGATCTGGAGTCTCAAGGAAGACATGAGACAGCAAAATCAAACAATGAAAGATCACATTGACAAGGAATTACATAAACAAATCCAAGAAGCAAAGGATCAATTACACAGGGAGATAGAGTAATAAAAAACAAACAAATAGAAATCCTAGAAATGCAGGAAGCAGTAAACCAACTTAAAAACTCAATTCAGAATACTACCAGCAGAGTAGATCACTTAGAAGATAGAACATCAGACAATGAAGGCAAAGTATTTCAACTTGAAAAGAACATAGACAGCTCAGCAAGACTGTTAAGAAACCATGAGCAGAACATCCAAGAGATATGGGATAACATAAAGAGACCAAACTTAAGAGTCATTGGGATACAAGAAGGCACAGAGCTCCAAACCAAAGGAATAAACAATCTATTCAATGAAATAATACGAGAAAACTTCCCAGAATTGAAGAATGAGACAGAATCCCAAATCCTAGAAGCCTACAGGACGCCGAATGTGCAAAATCATAAGAGATCCACACCTAGACACATTATAATGAAGATGCCCAACATACAGAATAAGGAGAGAATTTTAAAAGCTACAAGAGAAAGGAAGCAGATTACATTTAGGGGTAAACCAATCAGGATAACAGCTGATCTTTCAACACAGACTCTGAAAGCTAGAAGATCCTGGAATAACATATTTCAAACACTGAAAGAAAATGGGTTCCAACCAAGAATTGTGTATCCGGCGAAATTAAGCTTCAGGATGGAAGATGAAATTAAAACCTTCCATGATAAACAAAAGTTAAAAGAATTTGCAGCTAGAAAACCATCTCTTCAAAAAATCCTTGGCAAAACATTACAGGAAGAGGAAATGGAAAATAATAATGAAAACCAACAGTGGGAGGTAGGACAGTAAAGGGGGGAAAATAATCAAAGAAGAAAACAAATCAGGTTTAGTAACATTAATAAACAAATATGGCTGGAAGAACAAACCATATCTCAATAATAACCCTAAATGTTAATGGCTTAAACTCACCAATTAAGAGACACAGGCTAGTTGAATGGATTACAAAACAAGACCCAACAATATGCTGCCTACAGGAGACGCATTTGATAGGAAAAGATATACATAGACTGAAGGTGAAAGGTTGGGAAAAATCATATCACTCATATGGACTGCGGAAACAAGCAGGAGTGCCCATACTCATATCAAATAAAATAGATTTCAAGCCAAAGTTAATCAAAAGGGATAAAGAGGGACACTACATACTGCTCAAGGGAACCATACACCAACAAGACATAACAATCATAAATATATATGCCCCAAACAATGGAGCAGCTTTGTTCATCAAGCAAACTCTTCTCAAGTTCAAGAGTCTAATAGACCACCATACAATAATCATGGGAGACTTCAACACACCTCTCTCACCACTGGACAGATCTTCCAAACAAAAGCTGAATAAGGAAACTATAGAACTCAATAACACAATTAACAACCTAGACTTAATTGACATATATAGAATATACCACCCAACATCAAGCAGTTACACTTTTTTCTCAGCAGCACATGGATCCTTCTCAAAAATAGATCATATATTATGTCACAGGGCAACTCTTAGACAATATAAAGGAGTAGAGATAATACCATGCATCTTATCTGATCATAATGGAATGAAACTGAAAAATCAACGATATAAGAAGGAAGGAAAAATCATGCATCACTTGGAGAATGAACAATAGGTTACTGAATGATCAATGGGTTTTAGAAGACATCAAGGAGGAAATTAAAAAATTCTTAGAGTTAAATGAAAACACAATGGGATAGACAGCAGAATACATCAGTCACTAGAAAGGCAATTTGTAAATCAATGGAAATGTAACTGATGTGACACAGCAATCTGTATATGGGGTAAAAATGGGAGTTCATAACCCACTTGAATCAATCTGTGAACTATGTAATGTTTTGAACAACCAACAATAAAATAAAAAAAAATGAAAACACAGACACAACATATCAGAATCTATGGGACACATTGAAAGCAGTTCTAAGAGGAAAATTCATTGCTTGGAGTTCATTCCTTAAAAAAAGAAAAAACCAACAAATAAATGATCTCATACTTCATCTCAAAATCCTAGAAAAATAAGAGCAAAACAACAGCAAAAGAAGTAGAAGGCAAGAAATAATTAAAATCAGAGCTGAAATTAATGAAATCGAAACAAAGGAAACAATTGAAAAAATTGACAAAACTAAAAGTTGGTTCTTTGAAAAAATAAATAAAATCGACAGACCCTTAGCCATGCTAACGAAGAGAAGAAGAGAGAGAACTCAAATTACAAGCATATGGGATGAAAAAGGCAATATCACAACAGACACTTCAGAAATACCGAAGATAATCAGAAATTATTTTGAATCCTTATACTCCAATAAAATAGAAGATAGTGAAGGCATCAATAAATTTCTTAAGTCATATGATCTGCCCAGATTGAGTCAGGAGGATATAGACAACCTAAACAGACCAATAACAATTGAGGAAATAGAAGAAACCATCAAAAGACTACCAACTAAGAAAAGCCCAGGACCGGATGGGTATACAGCAGAGTTTTACAAAACCTTTAAAGAGGAACTAATACCAATACTTTTCAAGCTATTTCAGGAAATAGAAAAAGAGGGAGAACTTCCAAATTCATTCTATGAGGCCAACATCACCCTGATGCCTAAACCAGACAAAGACACTTCAAAGAAAGAAAACTACAGACCAATATCTCTAATGAACCTAGATGCAAAAATCCTCAATAAAATTCTGGCGAATCGGATTCAAAAACATATCAAAAAAATTGTACATCATGATCAAGTAGGATTCATCCCTGGGATGCAAGGATGGTTCAATATACGGAAATCAATAAATGTTATTCACCACATCAATAGACTTAAAAATAAGAACCATATGATCATCTCGATAGATGCAGAAAAAGCATTCGACAAAGTACAGCATCCCTTTATGTTCAAAACTCTAGAAAAATTAGGGATAACAGGATCATACCTCAACATTGTTAAAGCAATCTATGCTAAGCCACAGGCCAGCATCATCCTGAATGGAGAAAAATTGAAGGCATTCCCTCTAAAATCTGGAACAAGACAGGGATGCCCTCTCTCACCACTTCTGTTCAACATAGTCCTCGAAACACTGGGCAGAGCAATTAGACAGACGAAAGAAATTAAAGGCATAAAAATAGGAAAAGAAGAACTTAAATTATCACTATTTGCAGATGACATGATTCTATACCTAGCAGACCCAAAAGGGTCTACAAAGAAACTATTACAGCTAATAAATGAATTCAGCAAAGTGGCAGGATATAAAATCAACACGCATAAATCAAAGGCATTCCTGTATATCAGTGACAAATCCTCTGAAATGGAAATGAGGACAACTACTCCATTCACAATATCCTCAAAAAATAAAATAAAATACTTGGGAATCAACCTAACAAAAGAGGTGAAAGACTTATACAATGAAAACTACAGAACCCTAAAGAGAGAGATAGAAGATGATCTTAGAAGATGGAAAAATGTACCCTGTTCATGGATAGGCAGAACTAACATCATCAAAATGGCGATATTACCAAAAGTTCTCTATAAGTTCAATGCTATCCCAATCAAAATCCCAACGGCATTTCTTGTAGAAATAGATAAAGCAATCATGAAATTCATATGGAAAAATAAAAGACCCAGAATAGCAAAAACAATGCTAAGCAGGAAGTGTGAATCAGGCGGTATAGCGATACCAGACTTCAAACTATACTACAGAGCAATAGTAACAAAAACACCATGGTACTGGTACCAAAACAGGCGGGTGGACCAATGGTACAGAATAGAGGACACAGAAACCAATCCACAAAACTACAACTATCTTATATTTGATAAAGGGGCTAAAAGCATGCAATGGAGGAAGGATAGCATCTTCAACAAATGGTGCTGGGAAAACTGGAAATCCATTTGCATCAAAATGAAACTGAATCCCTTTCTCTCGCCATGCACAAAAGTTAACTCAAAATGGATCAAGGAGCTTGATATCAAATCAGAGACACGGCGTTTGATAGAAGAAAAAGTTGGCTATGATATACATACTGTGGGCGTGGGCTCCAAATTCCTCAATAGGACACCCATAGTGCAAGAGTTAATAACTAGAATCAACAAATGGGACTTACTCAAACTAAAAAGTTTTTTCTCAGCAAAAGAAACAATAAGAGAGGTAAATAGGGAGCCTACATCCTGGGAACAAATATTTACTCCTCACACTTCAGATAGAGCCCTAATATCCAGAATATACAAAGAACTCAAAAAATTAGACAATAAGATAACAAATAACCCAATCAGCAAATGGGCCAAGGACCTGAACAGACACTTCTCAGAGGAGGACATACAATCAATCAATAAGTACATGAAAAAATGCTCACCATCGCTAGTAGTCAGAGAAATGCAAATCAAAACCACCCTAAGATACCATCTCACTCCAGTAAGATTGGAAGCCATTAAGAAGTCCAACAACAACAAGTGCTGGCGAGGATGTGGGGAAAAGGGTACACTTGTTCATTGTTGGTGGGACTGCAAATTGGTGCAGCCAATTTGGAAAGCAGTATGGAGATTTCTTGGAAAGCTGGGAATGGAACCACCATTTGACCCAGTTATTCCCCTTCTTGGTCTATTCCCTAAAGACCTAATAAGAGCATGCTACAGGGACACTGCTACATCGATGTTCACAGCAGCACAATTCACGATAGCAAGATTGTGGAACCAACCTAGATGCCCTTCAGTAGATGAATGGATAAAAAAATGTGGCATTTATACACAATGGAGTATTACTCTGCATTAAAAAGTGACAAAATCATAGAATTTGGAGGGAAATGAATTGCATTAGAGCAGATTATGCTAAGTGAAGCTAGCCAATCCCTAAAAAACAAATGCCAAATGTCTTCTTTGATATAAGGGGAGTAACTAAGGACAGAGTAGGGATGAAGAGCATGAGAAGAAGATTAACATTAAACAGGGATGAGAGGTGCAAGGGAAAGGGAGAGAGAAGGGAAATTGCATGGAAATGGAAGGTGATCCTGAGGGTTATACAAAATTACATACAAGAGGAAGTGAGGGGTAAGGGAAGAATAATACAAGTGGAAGAAAAGATTTACAGTAGAGGGGGTAGAGAGAGTAGAGGGGAGGGGAGAGGAGGGGGGATAGTAGAGGATAGGAAAGGCAGCAGAATACAACAGACACTAGAATGGCAATGTGTAAATCAATGGAAGTGTAAATGATGTGATTCAGCAATCTGTATACGGGGTAAAAATGGGAGTTCATAACCTACTTGAATCAAACTGTGAAATATGATATATCAAGAACTATGTAATGTTTTGAAGGACCAACAATAAAAAAAGAAAAAAAAAACCACTAAGTGATTTCAATAGATACAGAGAAGGCCTCCAACAAACACTAAAGAAACTAGGAATAGAAGGAAAGTACTTCAACATCATTAAGGCAATATATGAAAAAAACCAAAGCCAACCTCACAGTAAATGGGAATATATGAAGGCTTTAAAATCTGGGACAAGACAGGGATGTCCACTCTCACCACTCCTATTAATGCTAGAAATTCTAGCCAGAGAAATTAGGCAAGAGAAGGAAATAAAAGGGATAAAAATGGGACAAGAAGAAGTCAGATTATCACTGTTTGCAGATGATATGATCCCATACCTAGAAGATCCAAAAAAACTTCACCAAACAACTGACAGAGCTGATAAACAAAATTTGGCAAAGCAGCAGTTTACAAAATCAACTTACAAAAATCAATAACTTTCCTACATACCAATACAAATGGCCAACAAACACATGAAAAAATATTCAACATCTTTAACAATTATGGAAATCCAAATCAAAACTACACTAATCTGCTGAGAAAGAAAGCAGGAAGACAATTCCATTCCCAGTAGCCTCAAAGAAATAAAATAAATGCATAGGAATAAATCTATCCAAGGAGGTAAAAGACCTCTACAATAAAACTATAGAACATTAAAAAAAGAAACTTATAACAACCTCAGAAATGGGAAGACCTCCATGTTCATGGATAAGCAGAATTAATATTGTTAAATGGCCATGCTACCAAAAGCAATATAGAAATTCAATGCAATCTCTATCAAAATACCAATGACATTTTTCTAGAATCAGAAAAAAAATCCTAAAATTCATTTGGAAGAATAAAAGATCCGGGCTGGGGCTGTGACTCAGCGGTAGAGCACTCGCCTAGCGCATATGAGGCCCTGGGTTCGATCCTCAGCACCACATAAAAAATAAATTAAAAAAAAATAATAAAAGACCCAGATTAGTCAAAGCCATTTTAAGCCAAAAAAAAGTAATGCTGGAGGTATCACAATACTTGACTTCAAATTTTACTACAGAAATGTAGTAACAAGAACTGCATGGTAGTGGCATAAAAACAGACACATAGGCCAAAGTTACAGAATAGAAGACAGAGACAAATCCACATGTCTACGGTCACCTGATCTTTGACAAAGTTGCCAAAACACATATTGGAAAAAAAGACAGCCTTTTTAACAAATGGGACAACTGGTTATCTATCTGTAGAAAAGTGAAACTAGACCTTTATCTCTCACCCTACACAAGAATCAACTCAGGATGGATCAAAGTCCTCAGAACTAGACCAGAAAGGGCTGGGTTGTGGCTCAGTGGTAGAGCATTTGCCTAGAATGTGTGAGGCACTGGGTTCAATTCTCAGCACCACATACAAATAAATAAATAAATGTCCATTGACAACTTAAAAAAAAAAATATATATATATATATATACATATATATATATATATATATATATAGAGAGAGAGAGAGAGAGAGAGAGAGAGAGAGAGAGAGAGAGAGAGAATTAAACCACAAAATATGCAACTCCTAAAAAAAGTAGGGTCAACACTCCAGCTTTTAGGCACATGCAATAACTTTCTCTGTAGGACTCCTAAAGCTCATTTCCCACCAAGAGTTCATAAATGAAACAGCATCAAATTAAAAAGCTTCTTCTAGCAAAGGAAACAATTAGGAATGTGAAGAGAGAACCCACAGAATGGAAGAAAATCTTTGCTAGCTACTCTTCTGACAGATTAATATCTAAAGAATATAGAGAGCTCAAAAAACTTTACACCAAAAATACCAAACAACCTAATTAATAAATGGGCAAATGAACTAAAGAGACATTTCTCAAAAGAAAAAAAATACAAATGGTCAACAAATACATGAAAAGATATTCAACATCATTAGCAATTATGGAAATGCAAATCAAAACAACACTAAGATTTCATCTCACATTAGTCAGAATGGCAGTCACCAAAAATACAAATAATAGTCAAGCGCAGTGGTCCACGCCTATAATCCCAGAGGCTCGGGAGGCTGAGGCAGGAGGATCATGAAATCAAAGCCAGCCTCAGCAACTCAGTGAGACCCTGTCTCTAAGCAAAATACAAAAAATAGGGCTGGGAATGTGGCTCAGTGGCCCAGCTCCCGGTACTCCCCCCGCCCCCCAAAAAAAGAATACAAATAAGAATAAATGCTAGAGAAAATGTGGACAAAAAGGAACACTTTTACACTGTTGGTGGGACTGTAAATTAGTATAATCACTATGGAAATCCATATGGAGTCTCCTCAAAAGACTGGGCATGGAACCGTATGACCCCACTCCTTGTTATTTATCCTGAAGGATTAAAGTCATCATACTACAGTGATACATGCATATCCATGTTTATTGCAACACAATTCACAATAGACAAACTATGGAGCCAGCCCAAGTGTCCATCAATGGATGAATGGATAAAGAAAATGTGGCACATATACAGAATGGAGTTTTATCAAGCCATGAAGAAAAATGAAATTATGGCATTTGCAGAAAAATAGATGGAACTAGAGACGATTATGTTAAGAAAAACAAACCAAACTCTAAGGTTAAGGGTCCTATGTTTTCTCTCATATGCAGAAGCTAGGGAGGAAAAAGGAAAATAAAGGTGGGGGCAGATCTCATGAAAATCAAAGGGAGATCAGTAGAGGAAAGGGACCAAAGTGTGGGAGGTGGGGAGGGACGGGGCAAGTGCTATGGAGGGCTATTGGCCAAATTTTATTGTTATATCGTGTGCATGTATGAATATGCAACAAATCCCATCAGTATGTACAACTATAATTCACCAATTAAAAAAATGTCGGGGAGGGAGGGGCTGGGGTTGTGGCTCAGTGGTAGAGCGCTTGCCCCTCACATATGAGGCCCTGAGTTTGATCCTCAGCACCCCATAAAAATAAACAAAATAAATAAAGATTGTGTCCATCTTAAAAAAAATCTTTTTAAAAAAATGTAGAGTAAAAAAGTGAGTTCAGCAAAGGACACACACACACACACTTTTTTTTTAAAGAGAGAGAGAGAGAGAATCTTTAATATTTATTTTTTAGTTCTCGGCGGACACAACATTTTTGTTGGTATGTGGTGCTGAGGATCGAACCCGGGCCGCACGCATGCCAGGCGAGTGCGCTACTGCTTGAGCCACATCCCCAGCCCACACACACACATTTTTTAACTTAAGTAAAAATCATTCTTAGCTCGTAGGCAGTGGGCTAATCTGGCCGTTTTATTTTCATCATAGCACAAATCATTTCCCACCATTTTCTTATTTATTTGCCTTTTTCGTTGCTTGTTTGTCGTCAGTGTCTCCTACTAGGAAGGAAGCTCTGCACCTGTCCTGGTGCATCCCCAGCACCTAGGAAGGTGCCTGGCACAGAGGGTGGGCTCAGTAAAGGCTGTGCAGTGACTGCTGTGCCACAGCAGCCACCCCTCAGCCTCTAATGACGGCAGGCAGCACCTGAAAGAACAAGTCCTTGGGGGCAATGGCACCTCCAACCTTGTCCCCATCCCATTCCTTCCTCTTGTCTCTAGCAACTTTTCCCCATCTTTGCTATCCACAGTCCAGGTGGGAAGCCTGTCTCTGAGGCCCAAGGACCCCCGACAAACCTGGAGGCTGAGAACTCGCAGGCTAAGGCTGGGCGGTCCCTATCAGTGCTAAAGGTGAGGGGCTGTTGGGTGGCTGGGCCAGCTCACAGACAGGGAGGAAGGCCCCCAGACTGATGGGTAGGCCCCTACATCCAGCAAGGCCTCCTGCCTCACCACTCAAAAGGAAGAGCCGGTGGGGAGAAGTTGGTCCAGGTAAAACAGGGCTTCTGAGTCATCCCTCTCTGAACTGAAACCAGTAACATTCAGCACAATAGCTGGTATACATGTAGTGCTCAACGGTGTTGAGGGCATGACTGCAGCCACATATTGTGGTGACAAAAAAGGGCTCACTGCTAACTAGTATCCAGAAAAAGTCATTCCTTGATCCTCAGATGGGAGAATTCAAGTTTCCAAGGGGGACATGGAGGCACCCAGCTAAAGTCATCCATCTCATCCATCCATTCATCCACAATGCACAAGCCACCATATGCATGCGATCCAGTTTCCCATGGAGGATGGCTTCCCTATGGATGAAGGAATGTGCGGTCTAGCAGACACGAGTCTCCTGTGTTCTGGGAGTAGTGATATTGCACACGAATTAGAGAAGTGGCACTTGGGCTTATTAGTCATGTTCTGATGGGGGTCAGCAAGCCCATCCTGTGGCTGCTGGTAAGTAAGCCCGCTCACGCCTGCCCCGAGCACTAAACTCACATCATGAAGATGTTATGCGAGGGGCCACATCCTGCCAGCCCGCATCCTCTGCCTGACCCCTTCTTTTGACTACTTTTCAAATCCAGTAGGTTTTGTGTCCAGCAAAGCTATGCTTCTTACAGTGTAGTGTGCACAGACCCTGGCCATAGGACAACCTGTTGGAGGCTCAGCTGCTAGACAGGATCTGAGAATATTGACTTCAACTTTATCCCAGTGTGACATCATCCAGAGTGGCTACTCTGAGAAGGCCTTGGTCTGGGTCTGTGGGCAGCTCACTCTGCTCTGAGCTCCTACTTCCACTGGAAAAGTTTTTCAAATTTTTATTTCATTTTTTTCATTGACAGCGCACTTCATTGTTATTATTGCTCAGATTTTTCAAATTAGGTATATATGACAGCAGAATGCATTTTGACTCATTGTATACAATTACAGCACAACTTTTCATTTCTCTGGTTGTACACATGTAGCGTCATACAGGCACCTAGGGTAATGATGTCCATCTCATTCCACCATCTTTCTTGCCCCCATGAAGGTTGATTTTTATTCAACCATTTCAAAACATTAAAAAAGTCCTTAGCTCCTGTATAATATAAATAAATTCTCACTTGCTTCCTTACCCATCTTGTTGCTAGTTTATTGTGCCCCCTACCAGAATGGAAGTCACGTGAGAGCAAAGAGTATTGCATGCTGCCTTGGTGTATCCCCAGCAACTAAGATGAGTGCATGGCATACAGCATGTGATCTATAAATGCTAGTTACGTGTAGGTCTGCCATTACTGTTTTTGCACTCTGGACAGATGTGGAACTTGATTATTCCCAAAGAAAGACATCACTTGCACAAAGGCCTTGGGATGTAGCAGACTTTACTGAAGATTTGGAGAGTCGCAGGGGGTTTACATAGCAAAAATACAAAAACCTTTAGGTTGAATATCAGACACCCACAAGCTCAGTCATTTCCACCAATTGGGCTTCAGCCTTCTAGGAAGGTCCTTGGCCACCTCTCCCCATCCTTCCTCGGCACGTAAAACAGAAGTCACATCCTAGTTTCTTGTGTATTCAGTCCTCCATTTGCCGAGTCCTTTCCTTTAGACCTTTCTCAGGGGCTTTTCTCCCCTTAATTGGCCAAAATTATCTTTCCAGTTAAGAATACTTCCCTCCTCATTGCTGAGACCAGGGTGAGAACAAAAGACTAACAGTGCGACCCACAGCTGGACAGTTCTAGCTGAGCCAAGGAGCGTGGGGCCCTCTGGTCTTCTTTGAGCAGCACAGTAGAGCCTTTTCCCCTCTTAAAAGTGTGTGTTTGCAGAGGCGCAGTCAGGGGATTTTTTTTTTTTTTCCCAGCGCTGGGGATGGAACCCAGTGCTCCATAGCATGCTGGCAAGTGCTCTACCACTGAGCTCCGCCCAGCCCAGGGGATGTTTTTACCTAAGTTGTGACATTTTCAGAATGGTCACCTGAATTAGATGCAGTGCTCTCTCTCTCTCTCTCTCTCTCTCACACACACACACACACACACACACACACACACACACACGGTCATCTGTCCTCTGTCCTGCCCCTCTTTCCACGTGGATGCTGGCCAGGGGCACGATCGGCCCCTGTCCACCTCAGCCCTCAGTCTTGTCACTCCCTGGCTGGCATTCCAGGCTCAGTGGCTTCCTCTGGACACCTGGGGCACCCCTGTCCCTTTCATGACTGGAGACCCAGGCTTCCTCAGCTTGGAATGCTGTTCCCTAGCCCTCTGGGGGCTGGCTCCCTGTTCTTCAGGAACCAGCCACAGTGGCCTCTGGCTTGCCTGCCTGCCCTGCACGTTCTGTTCCCTTGCTTACTCCTTCTTCCACAAAGGTAGCTCCAAGGGGACCCTGCCTGTCTTGCTCACTGACACATCCTCAATGCCTAGCACAAAGCAGAAGTTGAAAGTTACTAGGCTCCATGCTTCACTTTCTTCCTGGTGCTGTGATTGCAGAAAACCTGCGGTTCCAGCTATATGAAGGCTGAGGCAGGAGGATTGCTTAAGCCCCAGCCTGAGCAACAGTGAGTTCCCCATCTCAAAATTTAAAAATGGGGTTAGCATAGTACCTGTCCTATGAAGATTGTGGAAGTTCCCTTAAAAGTTCCCCTATTTAAGGACCAGGTAGATAATGGGTGCTCCCACAGGGTGAGTGGAATGCTTTGACACAAGGGCAGGAGTGACTAAGGCTTTTGCAGAAGAGGTGACTCCTCATTGGTCGTTTTGGCATTGGGATGATTTTGGGGGGGGACGGGGAGTACTAAGGATTGAACTCAGGGGCGTTTGACCACTGAGCCACATCCCCAGCCCTATTTTGTATTTTATTTAGAGACAGGGTCTCATTGAGTTGCTTGGCACCTCACATTTGCTGAGGCTGGCTTTAAACTTGTAATTTTCCTGCCTCAGCCTCCCAAGCCACTGGAATGACAGACATGTACCACTGAGCCCAGCTTGGCACTGGGATTTGAACCCAGGGGCACTCTATCATTGAGCTACAACCTTAGTCGCCCCATCCTCCTTTTTTTAAAATGTTGAGACAGGGTCTCACTAAGTTGTGGAGACTGGCCTCAAACTTGCTACCCTCCTGCCTAAGCCTCTTGAGTTGGTGGTTACAAAACGTGCACCACTGTGTCCGGCCTCATTCATTTTTGTAAAATGAATCACAGGTGGCTAGTGGGAAAGGAGGGGAAGAGCACTACTGGCCATGACTGTCTGTGGCGGGCAGCGTGCTCTGCAGTCAGTAAGTCAGGGAGGGTGTCTGGAGCTATTAGAGGCTGCAGGATTGGTAGAGCAGATCCTGTTTGCCATTGGCCCCAAGGGTCACAGTCACCCAGGAAAAGAGAGGCAGCTATACCTGCCACCTCCTATGGTGAGCCATTTGGAATGTCCACCTATCAGAAGGCAACTCTCCGTTGGGCAGCTGAGTTCAGTTCATAAAGGGAAAGGGAAACTTACAACCAACACAAGGGCTAGGAGGCAGCCACTAGGTGGCAGCAGAGTGTTAGCCCTGCCCCCCCCCCCCCCCCCCCGCCCCTTCCTTTCCTCCTTGACACAGGGGTTTGTCTTTAATTTGTCCACAGCCAAGCAGCTTACCATACAACACCCTTCACCAGCCTTGGTCTGAAGCTGCATGGCGTTGCAGCTGTCAGTCAAGCTAGGAGGGGGAGCATCTTGGGCCTCCACATCCAAGCAGCCTGGGTCAGGGAGGAGAGGTCAAGAGCTGTGGTGGTGACTAGGAGAGGGGTCAGGAGAGCCTTCTGCAAATACCCACCCACACTGGGACATAGGTGCACACACCATCTGCCCAGGGATGCAGTCCTTAGCTGCCCATCCTCCTCCTTTTTTTTAAAATTTTGAGACAGGGTCTCACTAAGTTGTGGAGGCTGGTCTGCCTGGGATCCTGATACCAGAGGGGTTTAAACTGCTTTTTGATGAAAAGATAGAGGGGTAGAGGGAAATTAAGTGGCTTGCTTCTCTGGGATGACGTCCAGCTTCCTCCCATTTGCTTATCTAAATAATGCTGGGGATGTAGCTCAGTGGTAGAGTGCTTGTCTAGCATGCCCAAAGTCCTGGTTTGATCCCTAGCAATGCAGAAAAATAGTAATAAAAATAAATACTGCCCATCCTTCAAGGGCCAGCTCTCCTCAAGCACCACTTCTTTAAATCTTCCACACCCTGATCTGTGTTATCTCTGATCACCAGTTGCTTCAGGGATCAGCCCACCGCAGATGGCTTCCCAGTCTGACTCTTCAGACCACAGGCTCCTACAGGTAACAGCAATGCATATTTATTGAACACATGGATATGCTCAGACTATGGTAGGCACTTATATATACGAGGTAGGTTATTATTATTACACCCATTTGACAGATGGGGAAACTGAGGCATAGGGAAATTAATGAACTTGCACCAAGGTCAAAGTCAGCAGCTAGTCTGACTCCAGAGCCCTTGCTCTGAAACAACACTCCACAACATCTCCTTGATTCTGCTGTTATCATTTTTGTATTCCCATAGAATTCTCCCTGAGCACTGGGCATACAGTAAACATGCCTGTTCAGCTGCAGGCTACTAGAACTGTGGTTCCTATTAGGGAAGATAATACCAAAGAGCCACTAGGTGGCAGCAAAGAGCCAGGCCCAGGCTCTCCCTAGGGCCAGCAGAGAAAGAGCTAATTACAATTAAACATTTTGGTGCAGCTTGTACTAGGCACTTTACAGACATCCCCTCTCCTCCTCTCAAAGGGCTTTGTAGATAAGTGCTGTTGCTTTCCCACTTCGCAAGGAGGAAAGGAGATTGGGGCTCAGATGGGTTGAGAAATTTGCTAATGTCAGGCAGCAGGATAGCTAGGACTAAGCCAGGTCTGCCTACACCCAAAGTCCCTGCCAGTTTTGAGATGAGCCAGGGAACCCCACAGTGGGGTACCTCTAGGCTGAGTGGGTTCCACTACCCTCCACCCCAGCCCCAAGGGGCACAGAAACTTCCGGGGAGGAAGGCTGGTTCCAAGGAGGTTACCGTATAAGATGCCCCACAGATGGGAGTTTGAGGCAGGACTTACAGACCATCAGAACTGGAAGGATCACAGAGACCACAGGGCTGCGATGGTTACTGGACCAACTCTGGCCCTTCACCACCATGCATATGGAGGCTTCTGATGTCAATCATCCAAATGCCTCCACCCGGCTTCAGCCTGGCCACCTCCTCCCTCTGCCCCTGCCTTCATTTGGATGTTGAAATCTAGATGGCCTGATCATGTCATCTTCCAACAACTCTTATCACCTCCACACCTAAACTCCAAGCTCTGGTAGACGGGGCCTGGTGCTAGCTGTCAGGGGCAGTGGCAGGACACCCAGGTGCAGTCATGTACAAGAAGCTGAGGGTGCATGGCCCAGGTGCCCATCGACCCTTGGGCCTCTCGTTGGGGCCAGCAGCAACAGGAGAAACAGAAGAGGGGCTCGAGCAGCAGTAGAGACATCAGGACCTGAGCTTCGGCACCTGGAGATGCTCCTGGCTGGGGCCACTGTGGGCCCTGTGTCCAGTCTGCCTCCCAGACAGCCCCTCTCCCCCAGTCCCTCCCAGGGCTCATTCAGCTAGACCAGCTCCTCTGAAAATACACATCTTGGGTTTATTTGGGGATGGGCATTGCAAGATCAGGCACTGTTTCTTTCTGCCAGGAAGAATCATGACCACTCTGCTCAGCTCACTTAGCACTTCAGGGGGATGTCCCTGCAGGTCCCCTCCCTATGTCCCCATTTCCTGCACACACGTCTACCCCCCTCCCTGCTCCCCGAGTCTCTCATTCTTTCACCAGCCGGTAGATGTGGTGTTGAGCCCCATGCTCGCTGGCCGACACCTCAAACACATATGCGATGCACAGCAGGGTCTCCTGTGTGTCTCTGTTGGTGACTACCTGTAGGACAGACAGAGGAGACACGGTTAAGGCCCCACATGGGGGTGCCATGTGTGCCATCCACCTATGGACCACAGTCCCAGGCCTGCGGCCCCCGCCCGCACACCTGTAGGATGGTGAAGTTCTCCAGCACACTGTTCATCATGTACTTCTCGGGCAGATGCTTCAGCTTGTGGATGAAGTTGATCATGTACTCGCAGAGTGGGGACCGGTGGATGCGGTAGGAGTAGTGGCCATTCTCATAACGGGCATACTCTGTCTGCAGGACCCAGAGGACAGGAGGGGCTTAGATTCCCTTCACCTGCCTCCCAGGCCTCATTCACAGGAAAGCTCCCACAACCAGTCACTTTTAGCAGGAAGAAAAGGCAGGCGGCCTAGAGGCCTGCGAGCAGGGCCAACCTCTGAAGTTCAGTGACATTAAACCAAGTCTCCCTTCCTCATTAGCGACCAGCAGATGCTGCTACCAGTGAGGGGAGCTTAGAGACCCAGGAGTGGCAGCAACAGATGAGATGGAATAGGTGCTTCTCAATTCTGGCTGCACACTAGGGGACTATGGGGCAGAGAGTACCCAGGGACCCTTGTGGGGCTAGAAACCTATTACGGTGTGGATGTGAGGTATCACAAAAGCTAATGTGTGAGACAATGCTAGAAGGCTTGGAGAGGGGAATGGGATACGTGGAAGAACTCTGGATGGGCCAAAGGGGAGGGAGGGGAGAGGAGGGGGCATAGGTATAGGAAAGATGGTGGAATGAGACGGACATCATTACCCTAGGTACATGTATGATAGCACAAATGGTGCGACTCTACTTTGTGTATAACCAGAAGTGAAAAATTATACTCCATTTATATACAATTAATCGAAGAGCATTCTGCTGTCAGGTACAACTGATTAGAATGAATGAATGAATAAATAAATAAATAAGAGGGGAAAAGGCTGAGAGGAGAAATGATTGGGCGTAGTCTTAACCTTTGAGTAAATTAATCCCTGATGGGATTAACTGGGTGGTAGCTGGAGGCAGGTGGCATGTGGCTAGAGGAGGTGGTTCACAGGGGCCGTGGGTATGGGGTATATATTTTGTATCTGGCGAGTGGAGTCTCTCTGCTTCTGATCATCATGTGAGCTGCTTCCCTCCACCACACTCTTCCCCCGAGATGTTCCGCCTCACCTTAAGCCCTGAGAAATGGAGCTGGCTGCCTAGGGATTGAGACCTCTGAAACCGTGAACCCTTAAATAAACTTTTTCTGCTCTATAATTGTTCTTGTCAGGTCTTTTTAGTCACAGCAGTGAAAGAGCTGACTAGAACAAAGCCCTGTGTACCTGGACTCTGGCAGTAATCATGGGAATCTACACACGTGGTGCACACACAACTCTAGAAATCAGAACCACATTGGTGGGTTAGATTGACCTCAACTTCCTGATTATCAGTGAAGTTGCCCAGTTCTGTGGGAAGCTTCCAGTGGAGGAGTACAGGGGGAGGTATGTGGGATGGATTGCAGGCCTGTCCAAAATTTTTAAAATTAAATAATTTGGGCCTGGCAGTGTAGCTCAGTGGGAAAGCATTGGCCTAGTATGTGCAAAGCCCTGGATTCAATCCCCAGCACTGCAAAAATGAATAATAAATAAAATTGCTATCACCTGGTCCCCACTCCATAGATGAGGGTACACAAAATGAGTGGGAGTAGGAGCTTTTGATGCATTTCAAAGGCCCCCAGGTGATTCTAAGGTACAGCCAGGGTTGGGAAACTCCAGGACAGAATATCTCTTGCCTG
The DNA here is from genome assembly GCF_964194105.1 of Spermophilus citellus. Taxonomy (NCBI): domain Eukaryota; kingdom Metazoa; phylum Chordata; class Mammalia; order Rodentia; family Sciuridae; genus Spermophilus; species Spermophilus citellus. The sequence continues at coordinate 28,124,654 of NC_138197.1, read as the reverse complement.
CTGCTGTCATCTGGTTGTTTGGCATGATGTAGCTTATCAGTAACTGATGGTCTGTGACAGTAGGACTTCATTACCTCAGACCATTAATTTCAGAGGAAAGAGGGGAGGATGGCATCTAGCCTGACATTGCAGCAACCTCACAAGCCTGTGGCACTGCACAGGACTCAGGGACACAGGTGTTCTGGAATGGAGGCATTTCATCCCATCTCCTGGGCCACTGTGTCACTTATTTAGAGATAAATGAAGGGTTTTATCATCCCCCCTCCCAAACATCCATCAGAAAGCAGGGGGGCTGATATTTAAACCCGGGTCCTCGGAATTTGTGGCCCCATTACCCTGCACCCCTGTACTGGCAGACCCCACTGCCTTAAAGGAAGTGAAGTTTCTGTCACACCCACTAGTGTGGGTCTCCAGGGTACTCAAAAATTGAGGAACAGAGACATGAATAGTTTTTAGCATTTGCAGAGTAAACAGGGAGCAGGGAAGCAGCAACGAGACCCTGGAGCCCTGTTCTTGACATCTTCTGCCCCTGCTCTCAGAGAGGACCCAGGGATGCCTGTAAGGATGTGCTTGGAAGAGGAGTCCCAGGGTGGGAGGGTTAGTGGTGGCACGCAGAGCTGTGCAGGCAACAGGGAGCTTGCTGATGGTCCACAACTAGAGGGCGCTCTTCCCCAACGCACACAGAAGCCATGTGGAGCCCACCTTCCACAGGGAGGCTCTGAACCATCCTGTCCTCTGGAGAGCCCCAGGGAAGGCGGCCACTCAGCCCTCATGCCCCCACACACCCACCCACCAGGGTGGCCTCCTACCTCAACTTTCTCCACCACCTGTTTGCCGAACGAGCAGACCTTGGTAGAACAGGTGATTATCATGTTCTCGGGACTCTCATACTGGCTGGAGACTCCATAGAAGGAACTACCCTCGTCCTCGATGTTGGTGTTGAGGTCTGCCTGCAGGGAGACATGGGAAGCCAAGGACACGGTCAGCAGCATCAGCAGAGCCCTATCAGATGAATAGGCTCTGAGCCCCTCAAGGCCACAGTGCCACCTTTTGGGTTGGGAAGAAATCAGGAGGGCTTAAAAAGAATGTGTTGGACCGGCGGTGGCACATGACTATTATCCCAATGGCTTAGGAGGCTGAGGCAGGAGGATTGCAAGTTCAAGGCCAGCCTCAGCAACTCCCGGTATCAAAATATAATGGGTTAGCTGAGTGGTTAAGTACCCCTGGGTTCCATTCCTGGTACAAAAAAAAAAAAAAAAAAAAGAATGTGGACAGAGTTGGAGACGAAGCTCAGTGGCAGAGTGCTTGCCTAGCATGCATGATGCCATGGGTTCCACTCCAACACACACAAAACATGGACTATAGATGTTGGAAAGCTTCCAGCATTCTCTACCCCCAGGCCTGCTGTAAACTATGGAAAAAGAGAACGCTGGGGCCTACATTTGCTTTAAGCTACTGCCACCTGCTCAGATAGTATAACATCTAGTAAGTAGGTTCCCCAATTTTGTTTCTAGAATCTGTGAGTTTTACAGTCTGAGTTTGTTCTTAACAAACTGCAGACATACAAATCCTTATCATTTTTATTTTAGTATGAATTAATTTATTAGAACCTTTCGAGAGTCAATGTTAACAATGAAGAATGCATGAGAACAGAAAGCCAAAACAGTGGACTGATAGAGAGGGACAAGGGACATCTCCAGGTCTCCTCCTCTGGCCAGCTGGTCACCAGATCCTACTGATGATCCTACTGATCCTCTTTCAGAAATGGCTCTGGGGCTGGCCTCTCGTCCATCTCTATCGCATTCTGAGTACAGTCACCTTTGATCTTTGCCCATCTCTCTCTCTCAGCCTCCAAACCAACCTCCCCAGTACCAGTCTTCCCCGCCTTCTGATTCATTCTCTTAACTGCTGAGATTTGCCTTCAGAAATGAAGTCTGAAACCTGGGGTGGCACCTATAGATCCAGCTACTTGGAGGCTGAGGCAGGAGGATCACTTGACCCCAGGAGCTCAAGTTCAGCCTGGGCAGCTGGCTCCAGGGGTCTCCATGAGCCCTGTTGCTGGTCCTTTCCACCCACTCCTCACAGGCCCCAGGACACCCTGCTCTTCTTTCCTGTCCAGCTGGATATGGAGCTGATCTGAAGTTTATCTGCAATGCCTCACTCTTAGTAAAGGTGGACTAAGTGGTAAAGGGGCCGGGTAAGGTGGATTGTCAACAGCACATACACACCTCAGCCTCAGTTTAGCATGAGGCTCCCTAACAGCAGTAGGTCTTGCTCAAGGTCACATGGCTCAGGTTGAGGTTGGCAGGCTCCATCTGCAATGCCTGTCTCAACCCAACAAAGGGAGGCAGGCACTGTATAAGCCAAATCGCTGCCTTGGGGACTGATGCTGGAATTGTATTTCTGAAACTCTAGGCCATTTAGGGGTGCCGATCTCCAGAACTCAGGCCCCACATTAGATTACCTTGCTTGTCAGGACTCAGAAGAGACGCACAGACATCACGAAAGGCTGCTTCTTAGGGTGAGGCCGCTCCACCCACCCACACAACTGTCTGAAATCAAAAACTGCAGTGATGAAACAGAGCACAGCCCTACACATGTATTGGGAGTGCAGATCATGGTCCAGGTTATAACCCTCAGGATTCTTCTGACTCCAGATACGGTGATTACCAGAACCCCAGGAAGATCTGAGAATCAGGTCCAGGCGGTTCTACTATTGGTCACTAGGGGGGCACACAAATACCATTTCTCTCCTTTTGGAGTTCTCCAAGAGCAAGACCTTCTGTAGACCAAAGGGTGTTAACTGCCTTATGGCACAATAGAAATATTATGGAGCCACAAAAAGTGCTAGGAAGTACCTGTGTTTATTATTGTGGATGAACATAAACACAGTGAGTGAGGAAAGCAGGCTATGGAATAGAATGAGGGTGTATTCTTTTTAGGATGTTTTAATGTTGAAATAGAATGGTATATGGTCCAGTGAGTTCCGCGTTGGTGTTAATGAGGCCATTAGGAGGAAAGCAAAAGAATTACAGCAGCATTCAAGCCAACGCTCAGACTCTGAAACAAACAACTGTGTTTATTCAATACCCTCCCACCCTTGGGTTGGCCTCAGTTTCCCCTCTCTGCCTCTGTTGTGTCCATTGTGAGTCCAAGAGGGAAGGCAGTCCTGGCAGAAGTGGATCAGGCCTCTGCTGGGCCAGAATTCATTGCAGCCATGGTCCAAGATATTCTTGTGAAATAACAGGTAAAATGGAGTAAGAACCTGGGTTTTCTCTGTCCCAGTTTCCCTGTCATGTGTTCCTTCTAGAAGGCCGAGTTTGCCAGACTGATCCTAAGAGGGGGTTAGGGACCGTTTGTGTGCTCAGGACATGCTGCAACTAGAAGCCCATGGCAGAAATGTGGATTATGCCTGAAAAAATGCCAACAGGAAGCCCAGCTGCCTGGGAAGGGCCAACACCAAATATGGGGTGAGACCAGGGCATTGAATAGTGACCATTCTCAGGCAGTAGCCACTGGTGGCCTGCTCTGATCAATGTTACATTCATGTATCATCTGCTACATATCCCACTATGCCCCTCACAGTGCCTTTTAAATCAATTCACTTTTATTCCTTGATTTCATTTTAAGCAATCGATCCATGAAAGTAAAGATTCTACTTTTCCCATGTAAGTGTCAATAATCACAGAACTATTAAAGAAGAAACGTCCATGCGTGTGCTACCTAGAACGCTGTGCACCATGTTCAGAATTGGCTGACATCCACCCTCTTCCCCATACACAGAAACTGCTATCCTATCCCAGAACCCCAGTGTCTATTTGTACACTCCATTTCATTGCTCTACGCTGTCATGACCTATCTAGATGGAAAGTTCCCTGGGGAGCAAGAACTAAGCTCTCTCCAAGCCCTTGGAAAGTGCTGGTACAGGTGGGCCTTCAATAAATGTTCTATGAGGCAGACTGAGGTGACACATGCCTGTAATCCCTGCTACTCGGGTGGCTGAGGAAGGATTGTCACACTGGAGGCCAGCCTGGGCAACTTAGAACCTGTCTCAAAATAAAAAATTCAAAGAGGGCTGAGAATGTAGTTCAGTGGTAGAGCACTTGCCTAGTACCGGCAATGCTCTGGGTTCCATCCCCAATACTCCCAACTCCTCCCTTCATAAAGTTGCATGCTGCTGATCCACCTCTCACCTCCGGGTGGCGCTGCATGAGAGGAGCCAGGTTCCTTGGTCTCAAAGAACCCATTTATCTACTTTGGGGAGTTGGGGGATACTCCACTCCATCTCAAATCTAGGTCTTCTGTCATCACCTCCCACTCTCTTGGCCCTTCTAATCATTCAGTTACCCATTTATCCAGTCCCAGCCCAGCACTGCTAGGGACAGTGAGGGCAGAAAAAAGTTGAGGCAGTAATTCTGCTCTCAAGCCATTTGTACCTAACTGGGAGAGCACATAGAACTGGTGAGCTGGTGGTCAGGTGGGAAGAAGGGGGGAGAGAGGAAGACACGGCCAGGTCTCAACAGGGGAAGTCAGCCCCAGAACCGGCCTGGGGTTGCACTGCACAGACCCAGGAGGCAAGGCTCACGGCACTGCATCTTGTCCTCAGTGCACAGACCCTCCCAGTTTCAACCACCCCTCTTGCTGCAGCTACAGTATAGGCATTTCCCCTCCACCCTTAGACCTCCACTCTAGACACCTCTCCCAAACAAGTTTTCTTTTCAATTTTCTCAGCCTAAGAAAAGAAGAAAGCTGCCCACTCCTTCTCACCACCCTGCCCTCTGAATGCCCCTTTCTCCTCCCCTTCTACCCTATTCATAGCTGTGCGTGCGGGTGGGAAGTTCACAGGCTGTGCCTGGAACAGGTGTGGAGGATTGGGTGACGGACAGATGAGCCAAGACAGCCGCAGCCGGGTGTGGGGGCCTGGAGGGGCTTAGATTCATAGTCCTGTGCTGGTATGTGCCTGGGAGAAATGTCAGAGCCCAGAGGGGAGTGGGTTGGGATGGGAGGAAGGCCTGGGGCACCCTCCGGCCACTGTGGCTCAGCTCAGGCCCTGTTCAGCATTTCACCACATGGCCTGGTGTTCATGAACCCCACTGTATAGGAATCTCCTCTTCCTGTCCCAAGGACAGTGGCCTCTGCTGGTCTCACAGGCTACTCAGTCCCCCACTCCAGGCCTGCAGTACTCATCAGATAGTGCTCGGCCTCTGCACCTCCACTTCCACCTCTCCTGCAAGGCCACGGATGTGTGGACCATTGTCTCCAGAAGAACTGTGACTCTCAAGGGAGGGAGGAAGGAACTTCGATTGGGACATCAAGGTGCCCCCAACCCCACCCCATGAGGGTGCTGATCACGGCCCCTGGACGCCTGGAGAGAAGGAAGCAGAAAAAGAAAAGCCAGATTTGGGAGAGTTGGCACTGTTCCCTGCCTGAGTGGCCTCCTTCCTCCTTGCAGGGCCAGCGCACACAGCTGATGGCAGGAGAGGGAGAGAGCGGGCCAGGGAGCTGGGGAGCCGCCTATGACTCCTAGGTCTCCCCATTAGCAAGCAAGCACGTTCCCCTTTCCCTGCTTGTCATGCCTCTACCCTCCCTTCCCACGAGGACTGACAGATGGACAGATGATTGCCAAGGTGCCCTGGCCTCTGACATGCCCTCGCTTCTGATTTCACTGTCCTCACAGTGCCCAAGCTACTGGCACCGAGCAAGAGCCTGGCTCCTAGGGCTCAGGGGAGGGGTGGGAGAGCAAGGGGGAGAGGTGGGGGAGGGGAGGGGTGGGAGGAGGAGGGGGCAGGGCCTCCCCTTTGTCACCACAGCCCCTTGCAGCTGGCAACAAGAAACCGCGGACTTTTCAGACGGAGAAACAGAGACACACAGAAGCCAAAATGTGCTCAGGCCCAGCTCTCAAGGGGCAGAGCATGACTTGGAGTGTCTATGTCCTGCTGGGGGCAGCGAGGGCCAACTACTACCTCTCTCACTCTGCCTTGTCACTCTAGGAGGGCTCACTTTTAGCCCTTGGCACTCTCCAGATAGTGGATACAACCCAAGACCCCAAGATCCATTGTGGATTCTCCCTAAAGAACCAAGCACCCGGAAGACAAGCCCCCACCTCCCACCCCTGCCTGAGAGCACAGCAGAGAGCCAAGCACAGAGCCACCTGTCATCTGCCTGACCCAACTTCCTTGGTACCAGACGACCAAACCTCTTCTGGCCTCCTCTGAGGAAGGAGAGGACATGGGCCATGAGCAAGGTGAGAGAAGAGGATTCTGACTCTCCCTTCTTATCTGCCAACTTCCATCTCCGAGGAAGCCAACACCCCCACTTTCTAGAAAGAAGGTCTGAAGTCTGAAAAATGCAGGAAGCCCAATCGCTCCACACCCGACTAACTCCACAGTCAGAGCTGCCTACTCTGGCCAGGTCACCCTCTACCATTCCTCAGGGGCCTGGAGTTCTGCTTCAGGCAATCCAGAACCCGCTTCAGGCCCCAGCAACAACAGCAGGCCCCTGCATGGAGTGGGTGAGGGGATGCCTGGGCACTTTATAAGGACAGCTTAGGATAATGGTTCCCAGCACAACACTCAGGCCAGACTGTTTGGGTCTAGATCCTGGTTCTGGCACTAGGACAGGATAACCTTCTAGCAAGTTGTTTAACCTGCCTCAGTTTCCCCTCTGCAGATGACCTTATCGACTGGACCTACCTTTTGGGATGTGGCAAGGATTCCACATGAGAATACTCACAAAATGCTGAGAAGAGTGCTGCCGTGATCTTTCGGTCTGCCCTGGCCTGTCCCACAGCATGTGCATAACAAAAATGACCATGGGAAAGAGGCTCACCTTGGCTGGGGACCTCAAAGCCAGGTGCTTGTTTGCCCCCTGCCTTGGTTTCCCAGTTGTGAAATGGGGTCTAAAACAATCCTCATGTGGGAGGTGGCAGGAGAATACAGAATATTACCAACAATCGGGAGGGCAGCGTGGCTCTGTGGTAGAGCACTTGCCTGGCATGTATCAAGTCCTGGATTCCCATCCCCTTCATGGAACGGGAGGGGGGGCGGGGGAAGGAGGGAAGGAGGAAGGAGAGGAAGAGGAAAAAAGAGGAAGAAGAAAAGAGAAGGAAAAAAGAGAAGGAGGGGGAGGAAGGAGAGGAAGACAAGGAGAAGAAAAATATTACCAACAACTAAACCTTCTCCAGGGTAGTGTTACCCCCCCAAACGCGACCTCCCTTCAGACCCCAACTGCACCCTCACGTCAGCTGCATTAGTGCCAGGAAAGGGCCACAGATGACCACACCCAGCCCCTTCTTCCCAGTTGAACCCAGACCTCGGCAGGCTGGGCATGGGTATCTCCAGGAGAGCACCAGGGGCCTCCACACACGTACCAAGAACCTTGAGAAGCCCCTGCTGATTAGTGACAGTGCTAATTGGTGTCCAGGACAAAGCCTCTGGATTGTAATTCCCACATCTAGGGTTGGAAGGGAGAGTGGGGAGAAGAAAAGTGGAAGTGAAGTGGTTTAAGCCCTTCCTGAAAATAAGCAGGCCGACATCCCGACTCACTGGCTGCACCCGAGGTCAACCTTTCTGGCTGAGGCCCTGAAGAGGCCAACATCTCTTGTCTGGTCTGGATCACAGGAGACTCCTCGGTCTCCTCCTTCTAGACTGGATGGGTGATTTTTCCAGCTGAGCACAATTCTGGCCTTATCATGATCCATTTAAACACCCCCAACCCCTCATAACCTAAAGAGGAGAGATGACAAATACGTCCAATAAATGCCACTATTTTTCCTTGCTACACCCAAGGCAGGCATTACCAATCAATCTGGTACTTTTGCTTCTCAACCCAGCACTCCAAACAATGTCTGCCAAAGCACTGGATGGGATACTCGGGTTAAACCCATTTTCGTGAGAATCTGGCCATACAAGTTTATTTTTCTTCCCTTCTACAGACCCGACCAGAATGATAATATCAAGGAAGTTTTATTTGCGGGGTGAAGGGGTACTAGGGATGGAACTCAGGCTCAAACACTGAGCCACATCCCCAGCCCTATTTTGTATTTTATTTAGAGACAGGGTCTCACCAAGTTACTTAGCACCTCACTGTTGCTGAGGCTGGCTTTAAACTCACGATCCTCCTGCCTCAGCCTCCTGAGCCACCGGGGTTACAGGTGTGTGCCACTGCGCCTGACTCAAAGAACTTTTATTAAGTTGCTATACCACAAATAGGAAGAAAATGGAGAGGAGACCAGACTGACAAGAGTTCAACACATTTCAGTAAACTGAAGGCTTAATTAGGACTTGAATAGGTATTATTACTATTATTATTATTTTATACTAGGGATTGAACCCAAGGGCACTTAACCTCTGAACCTTTTTAAAATCTTTTTATATTTTTTGAGACAGGGTCTCACCAAGTTGCTTAAGGCCTTACTAAACTGCTGAGGCTGGCTTCAAACCTGCCATCCTCCTAAGCCACTGGTATTATAGGCGTGTACCACAGCATCCGGCAGGACCTGAATGGATTATGCAGGGAAAAGGAAGCAGAAGCTTCCAGATAAGAAATGAGCTAAGCTGGTGGCTCAGGACTGGAGGGACCATTAGAGTGGGGGCTCAGGGAGGCACAAGCTGTGACACAGGGACTAACATCCATACATAGGATGCTTAGGCCTCCACACACAGTAGAGGACCAAAGGATAATTATATCTAAAATTAAAGAGGGGAGGCCTTGGGTCTCAGGAACACTGGGCACAACAAAAAGTACAAGAAGAGACAGGGATGAGGATGGGGGCGGTTAAGTGAGAACCAGCACCACAAATGGCCAGCCCCCCACCCCCTCCTCCATCCCAGCCCTCTGGCCAAGAATATACCTCCCAGGACATCCGAGGAGTCTCTCTGAAGAAACTGAATCACCTCAGAGAGGAAGAAAAGGTCTAGCAAACAGTAATATTTATTCAGTCTTCTAATAAAACAGCTGGCTCCCTGTCCCCAATCATCTTAAAGTGAAGCCTACCTGCACCTGGCACACACAGCTCCCAGTCACTGCTAAATACAGACAACCAGGAAAAAACATATATAGGTACATTGGAATTCATCAAAATTAAAAACTTTTGTGCTATCAAGAATGTGGAAAAAAATGCAGATTAGGAGAAAATATTTGCAAATCATATATCTGATAAAGGACTTCTATCTAAAATATATAAAGAACTGCTACCTCAATGATAAAAATATACATAGCCCAATTTATTTTTTTTTAAAGAGAAAGAGAGAGAGAGAGAGAGAATTTTAAATTTATTTTTTAGTTTTCGGCGGACACAACATCTTTGTTTGTATGTGGTGCTGAGGATCGAACCCGGGCTGCACGCTTGCCAGGCGAGCGCCCTACCGCTTGAGCCACACCCCCAGCCCCATAGCCTAATTTAAGAATAGGCAAAGGATCTAAATAGACATTTCTCCAAAAAAGATATACAAATGATCTGGGCACAGTGTCACGCACATGGAGTCCCAGCCAATAAGAAGGCTGAGGTGCGAAAACCACTTGAGCCCAGGGGCTCAAGACCAGCCAAGGCAATGTAGGGGACAGGGGGTGTAGTTCAGTGGCAGAGTACATGGTTAACATGCACAAGGCCCTGTGTTCAATCCACAACACCATAAAAGGGAGGAAAAAAGATATACAATTGATCAATAAGCAAAATGGTTAATTAAGGGAAGAAAAGATGCTCATCCTTTGTTATCAGGGTAATGCAAATCAAAGCCACAAGAACTACCATGCCACATCCATTAGGATAGCTACCATCACAGAGAATGAGAATATCAAGTGTTGGTGAGGATGTGCAGAAGCTGGGAGCCTCAGACACTGCAGGTGAGAATGTAAAATAGTGCTGCTGCTTTGGAAAACAGTCTGATAGTTCCTTAAAATTTAAATAGGTAGGGCTGGGGATGCAGCTCAGTTGGTAGAGTGTCTGCCTCACATGCACAAGACCCTGGGTTCAATCCTCAGCACCACAAAAAAAAAAAAAAAAACAGTAAATAGATAGGGTCTGGAGTGAAGTTCAGTGGTAGAGAACTTGGCTAGTATGTACAAAGCCCTGAGTTCCATCACCAGCATTGCAAAAAAAAAAAAAAAAAAAAAAAGAACAGAGTGTGCACATCTATAATCCTAGCTACTACACAAAGGCTGAGGCAGGAGGATTTCAAGTTCAAGACCAGCCTTAAAAAGTTGTTTATGATCTAGATTCTTTACCCAGTCAAATATCAAGTGATCAAGTATAAGGATACAGGAAAATGACATTTCAAACAGGCAAATTCATTGATCTGCCATGCATCTTCTCTTTTTTCTTTTTTGGTACCAGGATAGAACCCAGGGGTGCTTTACCACTCCAGCCCTTTTTATTTATTTTCTATTTTGAGACAGGATCTCACTAAGTTGCTACACATCTGTTCTAAGAAGGTACTATAGGATATGCTCCAGCAAAATGAGTTGGGTACACTAATGAAGAGAGAACTATCAGATATAAGAAACTGTAGGTTCATTATAGGAGAGTCTCCAGATGACAATTATAGAGTAATCAGTCTAAATGAGAGTAGGAAAATAGAAGCATTTTGGTGGTAAGAAGATTTCCAGGAGAAATCTGGAGTAGATAATTTAACTATGAAAATACATACATTTCTTTTCTTTTCTTTCTTTCTTTTCTTTTTTTTTTTTTTTGGTGGTAAGAAGATTTCCAGGAGAAAGGAGAAACAAATAAATTAATAGATTTTAGCAGTTGGGAAAAAAACATTTGTTTTCTATTTTTATATGGTGGTTCTAATAAAGTAATTTGTAAAATCTTTTTTTTTTTTTTTTTTTTTTTAGAGAGAGAGAGAATTTTTTAATATTTATTTTGTAGTTTTCGGCCGACACAACATCTTTGTTTGTATGTGGTACTGAGGATCAAACCCGGGCCGCACGCATGCCAGGCGAGCACGCATGCCAGGCGAGCACGCTACCGCTTGAGCCACATCCCCAACCCCAATTTGTAAAATCTTTAAAAATAAGCTTATTTTAAAATAAGTAAGGGTAAAAGCCATTTATTTACAAGAAAAAAATCCAAAAATTGTACAAGAAATGAACATAATTTTTTTTTGGTTCATTGGTGATCAATCTACATTGTCAAAAAAATGAAAAATGTTTTATTTCTTTTACTAAAGTACATTACTTATTCCATATGATTTCATTGGGATAATAAGGGTAAACATGATATCATAACTGATATTTTTTAACATTTTTTTTTTGGTACTCGAGATTGAACTCAGAGGTGCTTAACCACTGAGCCACATCCCCAGGCCTTTTAAAAATATTTTATTAGAGACAGGGGCTCACTGAGTTGTTAAGTGCCTAAGTTGCTGAGGCTGGCTTTGAACTCATAATCCTCTGCCTCAGCCTCCCAAGCTGCTGGGATTACAGGTGTGTGCCACCATGCCCTGCTCATAGCTGATATTTTTTACCATAATGAAATATGTAATGTCTTAGTCTCAACATCAAGGTGTAGCAATATAAGCATATTATTTAAAATTCAGGTGATAAAACTCTAACAGTTAACATTTATAGACATTGTCTCTGGGACTTGGACATGGGTGTAGGGTGGAACAGACAAAAATCTGATATTTTCATTATAAAAGCCTCTTGGAGTAGATAATCTAACTATGAAAATACATTAATTTATTTTCTTTTTTTTTTTTTGGTGGTAATGGGGGGGTACCAGGGATTGAACTCAGGGGCACTCAACCACTGAGCCACATCCCCCATCCTATTTTGTATTTTATTTAGAGATAGGGTCTCACTGAGTTGCTTAACGCCTCGCTTTTTGCTGAGGCTGGCTTTTGAACGCATCTCCTCCTGCCTCAGCCTCCTGAGCCACTGGGATTATAGGTGTGAGCCACTGTGCTCAGCCTACATTGATTTTTTTAAAAAAGACCAAGTTCGGTGTGGTGACACATGCTCCTAATCTCAGAGAATAGGGAGGCAGAGATAGGAGAACACAAATTCAAGGTCAGCCTCCCCAACTTAGCAAAGCTCTTATCTCTAAATAAAAAGGACTGGGGGTGTAACTCAGTGGAAAAGCACCCCTGGGTTTGCACCCTAGGAATGCAAAAAATAAACAAACAAACATATAATAATTTTTAAAAAGATCAATGGGCTGCAGAGGCAGCTGGGAGGCAGAGCATGTGCTTGGCATGCAAAAGACCCTGGGTTCAATCCCCAGCGTTGGAAAAAAGAAAAAAGAAAAAGATCAACTAAAAGAAAAGATGACTTATTTTTCATCACAGCATAGATTAAATGCAGACTTTAATAGAATCAAGACCTTCCAGGATCCAAGTCACCTTCCCAGTTCTGTTATTCCCTCTCACATAGCTTCCCCCAACCCCTTCCCACTTCCTTCCATGTCTGGGGCTCACATGCTCCCAGGCTATACTGGGGTCCCCATCTCTGCCTTTTGTGATCCTGCTCACCCCTAGGGCCAGGTCCAACTTCCATCCTGTTTGCAGAACCAGCTATTCCTGTGAGCAGAGTGTGAAAACGTGGGCCCCAGGGGCCATTCCAGTGTTTGCCTCTTCTGGAGAGAGCCAGCCTTGTGGGCTTAGTTGTGAATGACAGCTGGCCTTCCCAGCAGGGGCCTGAGAGCCACCTGGAATGATATATATATAAACTTTTGTGTGAATACTTCCTTTTCTAGGACAATAAGGATTTCAGATTATCAAAGCAGAGCAAATAGGGGTGAGAACTGCAGAGCAGAGGTATTAAAAGGAGCCTGGCACAGTCTCCTGGGCATTAACAGAACTGAAGGGGCAGGAAGGGGAATGTGGGCGGGGCCACCCAGGCTGGGTGTCCAAGCACTTAGGATGTTCAAAGGCTCAGAATGTGGAGGACTTCCTGCCCGTCCTCAGGGCTGGCTTGGTCAGCACTGCTCGGAACTTTCCCTGCGTCCCTTCCCTATGTGTACTGGGCCCCTGGAAGGCAAGCTCCCAGAGTGGGTCTGCACCTCCTGGCCCCAGGAAAGTGTCTATGGATGAGCAGTACCTGTCCACAGGTGGAGTGGGGAGAACAACAGAGGGCAAGTCCCTGGTGTGGACTGTACTTCTTCTGGGGTGGCCTGGCTGGAGCAGCTCTGCAGGATGAGCTATATTCTAGTCCTACTCTCCCCTTTCCCAGCTCTGTTCAGCCCAACTCACCCTGGAGACACACATTGGGACTGGCTGCCCATCTCTAGCCCCAAAATCAATCTGGGAATTGCCAGGCAAAGACCTGACCATGTTGATTCCGCTACCACCCCTGAGGGTCCCCTATACATCTTTTTCTAGCACTATGATCTCCCTAAAGCCCCACTTCCTGCCCAGGCCTGGAAAAGGGACTCTTGGGCTGGGGTGCGGCCCAGTGGTGGAGCATTTGCCTAGCATGAGTTAAAGCTCTGGGTTCAGTTCCCAGAACCACAGGGAAAAAGAAAGAAGAAAGAAATTTGAATCGAATGTATGAAATATGATATGTCAAGAGCTTTGTCATGGTTTGAACAACTAATAATAATAAAAAAAGAAAATTTTGAATAAAAGTGTTATAAGCATGTGTGCACAAAAAAAAAAAAAAAAAAGAAGAAAGAGGGGCACCTTCCTATCCTCCTGGCTCTCTGGCATCACACACAGGTTCCGGGACTTATTTCCCTCCAGAGGGGGCCCTTCTGCGCTTGCTTCTCCACTTCTCTCTCATGCAGCCCCCACAATGACAAGGACACCTGTGCCCACTCTTTCCCTGCTCTCCCCATCGCGGAAGCTCTGGGGAAGGAAGGAAAGGTCTACCCAAGGGCTTACCCAGAACTTCACGAGAAAAAAGGCATTGGAGGGTCCCCGTTCAAAGAGCTCCTTGAGCCCGCCCTTCTTCTCTGGGAACTTGTCATAGATCTGGCGGATGTCCACGGCTTCGAGGTAGGGGTCGCTGTAGCTGGGGCTGGACTGGCCGATGTGCACGAACAGATGCTTGTTGTACTGTGGCGGGAAGAGTGGTCTGAGAGGGGTGCCAGGAGAGGCGGGCACACAGGTGAAGTGGACCAGAGCTGGTGCTCACCCGCTAGGTGACCTGGAGCAAGTCACTTCACTTCTCCCATAGGGAATATAGAAACAGAAGGAGTGTATGTGATTCATGGTTCCTCTACCAAAAATCAACTCAGAATGTCACAGCGGCATCCTGTCAGCGGCCTCCTCCAGTACTACTCTGGCCCTTGCAGGGGGTGCTGGTCACCCAAGATGTGGGACACTGAACGGGCAATCCAAGGGTGGGCTGACACTCCTTGCTGGTGCCTCAAAGGATGTGGATCAGACACAGGAGGCTTCCCAGCTTCCTGACAGCCCCTCCGAGGCAGGGAGTGGAGGGAAGGGTGTGGGACAGGGCTGGAAGGAGGGAGGAAGAACACAGGACAGGGCGGGGGCAGGAAGCAGGGGAGGGCTTGGGATGGAGGCACTGCAGCCTGCGGGGAAAGAGGGAGGACCAAGGCAGCATGAGGAAGAAAGGGACGAGAGGAGGGAAAGGCCAGAAAGGAAGAGGAAACCAAGATCATGCCCAACGTGGCCAAGTGCAGAAGGGCAGCAGGCAGAAGCAAGGAGAGCTGCAGGGCGTGGGGGCAGAGGGCCTACCGTGTCTGGGTCCTGCTGCTGCTCCAGGAAGGCAGAGAACTCCAACATCCAGAGCTTGGAGCTGGCCACACTGCGGCCCTGCCATGGGGGTGCTGGGGGTGCTGAGGGCGATGGGGTGGGTCCTGCAGGAGACTCAAACCCTGCAGAGGGTGGGAGAGGCTCAGGAACCCGTCCACCTGCCCTCCCTGCTACACCCCCTGCAAGGGCTCTGGGCCCCACAAGTGAGGACCGTGCCTGATGGAAAGGGCAGTGCCAGGCACAGGCTCGGACGTCTCGGAAGGGCTAGCCTGGTACAGCTCAGTGGGTCAGACCTCTGCACAGAACTGAACTCAAGGGAGACTGAATTCTGATGGGGGCTGGGGGCCTGCTGGACTGCAGGGCCTCTAGAGCAGACACCATTGGGCTCTTGGTCTCCTGCAGCTTCTGGCCCAGGAAGGAAGATAACCAGAGGAAAACGATTCTTACAAAATGACACGAGCCCCTGAAAGCAGAAGTTTTCTGCCTGGTTCCAGCACTGAGAAAAGAACCTGGCTCAGAACAGGCATGGGATACAAGGTTGCTAAGGAATGAATGAATGAATGAATGAATGAATGGGACAAAATTGACAAGGTGTGCCCTCAGCACCAAGAGGAGCTCCTAGCCCCCTTGGAAAAACTCTTCAACATTCAAAGGTGCTGTTTGAGAGAAGCAAGTAGGAAGTTCAGGAAGAAAGGGCATTCCAGACAGAACAGCAAAGGCAAGTGTGTGGGGCTGCAAATCGGCTCACTGAGGTTGAAACTCAACACATGGTAAAAATGGAGGGAGGAGGGAGTGGGCCAGGGGCAGTAAACTGAGGCTGCAGAGATGGCCTCTAGGGTGCCTGGTCAACAGGATGGATTTTACCCGAGAGTCCAGGAAAGCCATTGGAGATCTGAGGCAGGGAGTGAAATACTCAGGTTGGATTTTTTTTTTTTTTTTTTTTTTTTTAGTTTCTGGGCAAACACTCCACCACTAAGCTATAAGGGCAGGCAGGTGAGGCAGCTCCCTGGAGCAGAGGCACTGCCTTGGAGCTTTGTGCAGCCAGGTAGCCCTGAGCACAGCTGGGGAGGAGGACAGCAGTACAGGCCCCCCAAGGAGGACAACAGCTTGGCACAGGGGTGAGGAGTACACACTAGGGTCAACGAATAGGATGTGGGCACAAGACAGGGATATATGGTCAGGGCACATGACAGAGTGGCACCTGAGAGTGACATACAGGCGTCCAGTTACTGGGGGCCTGGGATCAGGGCAGGAGCCTCAGGGAATGCACTGCCAACTTACCTGGCAGAGGCAGTGGAGGCTGGACAGTATAGGTTTGTTGAGAGAAGGGTTTCACACTGTGGGAGAGAGGAGAAATCAGCGACCTCAAGCAGGGGCCAATGCCCTCTGGGTGGCAGGCCTGGTGACTGGCCATCAGTGAATCGTGGTGGCTTTGGCCTCCCATTCCCTCCAGTTAACTCCCTTGGCATGCATGTTGGGGCAACCCATCCTGTTCTCTCCTCCCTGGCCCACCAGAGAGCTGATTCTTAGGTTATTTCCTTTTGGATCCAAAGCCCTAGCCCCACCTACACCCTGGACAGACATGAGTTTCAGCAAGTGGTACCCCAGGGGGTCAGCATGAAAACAGAGCCATGTTGATGCCCAGGAGCAGGAGACTCAATCCCTAGGCTCAAGGCTATTCTGAAAGTCTGACCCCAGCCTGAAGCCCCACTCCTTCCAGGGGAGCCAGGCTCAGTCTCATGAGTCATGTGTTCAGACTGGTTCAGGGAGCAACTAGTAGCAGAACGAGGCCATACTCACTCATGGGATGTTCCAGCTTGGCCTGGCAAAGCTCCTTGCCAAAACTGAGGAGGCAAAAGGGGCAGGGTCAATTATATGCACACAGGGGCCCAAGGTGTGGGAGAGAAAAAACTGGACCAAATGGGAGGAAGGAAAGTCAATGCCCTTGTCTAACAAGTCAATGCCAACAGACTACAGCCGCATCCACAAAGTGTGTTTTCAGGTATTTAGTCTCTGGAAAGACTGTCAATAAGATACTCCACGGGGAAAAAAACAACACCTAGGTTTGCTAACACTGCACACTGAATTCCCTATAAAGATTCACAGTGCACATGAGCACTTTAGGCTCTGAAAAATCCTAGAATCAAAAAATCGAGGCCAGGCACAGTGGCGCATGCCTGTAATCCCAGCAGCTCGAAAGACTGAGGCAGGAGGATCTAGAGAGGCTCTAAATAACTCAGCGAGACCTGGTCTTTAAATAAAATATAAAATAGGCTGGGGGTGTGGCTCAGCAGTTGAGTGCCCCCGAGGCTGGGGTGCAGCTCAGTGGTACAGACTGGGCTTAGCATGCATGAGGCCCTGGGTTCAATCCCTAGCACCAAAAAGGAATTGATTTAATTCCAAGTGTCCCAAACTTACTTGCCCACACAATCATCTTGTGTCACATCTATTTAACATGCTATTGGCCTACTGCTGTCTAGAACACACTCTAAAATATAATACACAAGAAGCCCATGGACTACTATGGGGCCTGCCCCTTGTCCACAGGCCTAGGGCAGCGTGGCTGGTGCATCTAAGACCCCTATGATCCCTACAGCCAAGACACAACTTGGGAAGGAGGAGTGTTTCTGGAACATTTTCTAAGTGTGGCCAACTTGACCATGGCTGAAAGGCTGGTCATTAGGCTGAGAAATTGAAAATCTAAGCAAGGGTTTGTTTCTGGACAGCTCTCCACCCACCTAGAAGCGGGTGGTGCTGGGATCCTGAGCAGGAGGAGTGGGGACAATTAGTGGCCAGCTACTAGGGACACACTGATGCTATGCTAAAGCCTCAGACTTCAGCTTCCTCATCTGTAAATTGGGCTGTCCCTCAAATGGTCACACCTTTCTCCTTGTTCAAGGTCTGCCATGTCACTGCTAAGGATCCCAAGAAGGTAGCTCCACCCACTGAGCCATGACTCAGGGTGGTCCTGTGCCCTGGCTTCCTCCTTCCCCCCTGGAGCTCCTGGACGGATAGGACTCAAGTGAGAGTGGCTGCTGGACTGGCTGCTGCTCATATTTGTGCACAGAGAGGGGAGAGAGGAGAGAGGAGGACAGGGCTGGTCTGGCCTCTGGTTCTAGGCTGCCCCACTTACCCCTGAGACTGCTGGGTAGCCTGGGCCCCGGGCGAGGGCCATTTTATTGTGGAAAGCTGTGGCCGAGATGATCTGGGCGGACGACATGGCAGCCATGCTCTGCAGGGCCTTGTCCTTAGCTGCCTGATCCTGGGGGAGACATTGAAGGCAGTGCCTCAGTGAGGGGGGCACCTGTCAGGCCCAGGCAAGGTGGGTTCTGGCCTTGGGGTGACAGCACCTGTCCCACTGCCAGTGGCCAGAGCCTGGGAACCATATCTTAAGTCTGCAATACCACTGGGTTCTCTATGGATTCCCTCATCTGTCACAGCCTCCGCACACCACTTGTCCTGCTAATTCCAGAGCTCAGAGACTGTGGAAACCATGCCAGAATGTAGCTTTCTTCTTTCTTTCTCTCTTCTTTTTGGCAGTGCCGGGATCAAACCCAGGGCTTCGCACATGCTAGACAAGTGCTCTACCACTGAGGTATATCCCCAGCCCTGCACTTCCATCTTAACAATCATGAGAACACCTTAAAAACAGGAGTCTTGAGCTGGGGGTGTAGCTCGTGGTAGAGGCCTTGCCTAGTACACGCAAGGTCCTTGGTTCCATCCACAGCACTGCAAAAGGAAAAAAAAAGAAACCAAGAGTATATAGGTCTCTTCTGCCTCGTCCACCACTGTACTCTGAACCTCAGCACCTGGATGGTGGTGGATGGTGCCTAAGTAGCTGTTGGATTCCATGCTCTGCAGGGCCTTGTCCTTAGCTGCCTGAAGAGGGATCATCTTTGTCCACATGGACTGTGTGGAGGAGAGGACAATCTCTTAGGCCCTACTTGTCTCATCCTGCCCTTTGCACTATAGGCACTTAACTTTTCACATGTCAAAATGTAAATAAATATCCCTGCCTGTCTTTGTGGACTCAGAGGGTTCAAAGAATGCGTTCAGCCTGCTCAGACCTGAATAAACAGGCACTTAGAAAAGCCTTTGATATCACACTAATAACAATAATCACCAAGTTGGGAGTGTAGCTCAGGGAGTAGAGGGTCCCTCTAACATATGAAAAACCCGGGTTCAATCCCCAGCAGTGCAAAAACAAATAAGTACACGATAAATAAATAATTTGGGGTATAGGAGCACCTGTAATCCCAGGTACTCGGGAAGCTGAGGCAGGAGAATCACAAGTTGGAGACCAGCCTGGACAACTTAGCAAGACCCTGTTTCAAAATAAAATTTTAAAGGGCTGGGATGTAGCTCAGTGTCAGAGCACTTGCCTAGAATGCATGAGGCCCTGGGTTCAACCCTCAGTGGAAGGAAAGAAGGAAGAAAGAAAGGAAGGAAGGGAGGAAGAGAGAGAGGAAGGGGCACTAACAATGTTACATAAGCTCAGGTAATCTTCCCTCACTCTCCAGTCTTTAAAATTGATAAGACTTGGGCTGGGGTTGTAGCCCAGAGGTAGAGCACTTGCCTTGCAAGCATGAGGCACTGGGTTCGAGCCTCAGCACCACATAAAAATAAATGAATAAAAATAAAGATATTAAAAAAAAATGGTAAGACTTTCTCTCCTTCTTGTGTGCTGGGCATGGAACCCGGAACCTTGTGCACGTTGCTAAGTACAGCACATGCTTTGCCACTGAGCTCCACCCCAGCTAAGATGAACTTGTGTGTGTGTGTGCACATGCACATGCTACTGGGTGTTGAACCCATGGACTCATACATGCTAGTCAAGTGTTCTGTCACTGAGCTACATCCTCAGCCCTTGGGAAAAAATTCTTTTAAATTCCAAGATAGGGTCTCACTAAGTTGGCCAGGCCAGCCTTGAACTTGTAATCCTCCTGCCTCAGTCTCTTGCAAAGCTTGGATTAGAGGCACATGTAAACATGTCCAGCTTTATTCCTTATAAATTACCCAATCTCAGGTATTTTGTTATAGCCACAGAAAACTATCATAGTCCAGACTGGCACAGAGTGGGCTCTGTCAACCAAGAGGACAGTGGCAGACATGTCAGGGCCTAGAAGCACTCAGCAACACAATGGAAGACGTGGGAAACATTCTGAGTGCTGACATCATCTGTCACTCAGGCAAAGCAGTGAAGTAGATGATGTTTGAAAACAGAGGTTTGTCATTGGGCCCCTCCCCAATGTCTAGGGTCAAAACTTGGGCCTGGCTCTCAGAGACTGTCTCAAATAACCCCAGAGGCAGTAATAAGTAGAGGTGTGCCTCCTCCTAAGGAAAAGCCAGCCCAGGCCTCTTCCTCCTGGAGATATGAATGACCTTGCAGGCTACACCCCCCGCCAGACACACACACACACACACACACAGACCTCTGAGAAGAACAACTACATCACGAGGCCAGAGAGCTCGTGGCTCTATGCCAGCAATCTTCGTCCCTTCCCGGATCCCCACTCTAAACAAATGACTGCGCCTCAGGAAACCATGTCCTTAGTGGGAGAGGCAGGAGTCAGGAAGAAGTAGAGAGGACATTATGGGGAGTGACATCAGTGGCCAGAGAGCAGAGTAGAGTCATTGAATTTTGCAGCTGGAGGGAACCTCAGCTATCACCTTGCCACATGGCCCTGTCATTTTACAGATGAGGAAACTGAATGGCACTCAGGGAGGTTGCGTGACTTTCCCATGTACCTGTGGCCACAAAGGTGGAGATAGAGCTAGGACCCAACCTCACAGCCTGAGGATTTCTACCCGGCCTCGCTGTCCACCCCAGAGCTTAATAACTTGGGCCCCAGGACCCCCCTTAGGAGTAGGACAAAATCTTCATGCCCACCTCTCCAGTAAAACGCACATATCAATGAAACTGCGTATTTTAAGCATTTTGTGGTTCCCTTTGGTGGCTGTCTGGCAGTCCACCGAAGGCTATCCAGCCCCAAGTTAGAATGTATGGACAAGGATGTATGCAATTTCCTAAGTGTGGGTGGGACAGTAGCCCCAGGGGACTTAAACCTTCCCTGGGGTGCTCTAAACATAACACCGCAAAGTCTGTCCTCCACGGAGACCTGCTGGGGTCCCAGGGAGTCAGCGGCACACCAGAGAAGGGACATGAGGAGCAAGCAGGGCTCCAGGGCTGGGGGTGTTCCAGGGAGGGATCCACAGCTGCAGCCAGGCCAGCTGTCCCAGGGACAAAGGGACGAGGTGTTGGGTCACAGCTGTGGGGCGTGGGGGACAGCTGGGTTGATGGCACAAGGAATGGAACTGGGCGGGCAGTGGGCTGTGGCTTCCTAGGAGGCAGAAGGATCTGTGGTTCCCACCCACTCAGTCTGGGGCACAAGTGTCAGGATCATGGGCTACTGGGGCCAGATGGGACATTCAAGGTCATCTAGTCCAGTGCTGTTGAGGTTCTCGGTCAGGTACAAGAGGCTGCACAGAAGGAGGGGGTCTCTGGCCTGTTGATATTTTGTTTGGGGAAAATAATAAAAGGGACTTTTGTTGTTTTTTTTTTTTTTTAATTATAAACTATTGATCAAGAGGCCAAGCAGGCTTGGTTGTTAACAGCTCCATGACAGGGAGCTCACTCCCACAGAGTATTCACCAAAGGGTCTCTGGTTCCAAGATCCAGGAGGCCTGACTTCCCGAGGGAAACCCTGTCAGCAGCTGGCCTTCCACAGGGCAGCCACCTGTCACAGAGGGCCTGCAAGGCGGGCTGATTCAGGGAGGGGAAGAAATGCCTAGTCCCAGAAAGCAGGGAGCAGGAAGGAATCCCACCAGCCCCTCCCCTCCCATAATAACACCAAACTCTGCCACCCCCGCAGGCTGACTGATGGCCCTGAGAGGCCTGTGGGGGTCCCAAGAGGGCCAGTGGCTTGGGGAGTTCTTCAAGGAAGGGGATCTAAAGGTTGATCCAACTGTGCTGAGCTAGGGGAGCTTCCTCTGTGCTAGGGGTTGGGCACAGCAGGAGGCGGCCTGTAGCTTCCTGGGACTAGAGAGACCAGCAACCACACAGGGCTCCAATGTCCAGCAGAGTGTGGTCACAGGACCCCAAAGCAAAGAAGCACACGAGCCCTGCACACAAGCAGCCAGCCCCTGAACACACAGGGGAGACTTTCCTGCTGGACAAAGAGCCCCAGTTTCTGAGAAGCTGGCCCCACCTGAAACCAAAGCACCCCCCTCCTCCCGCGGCTCCTGTCTGCCTTACCTTGAGCTTGGCCTGGATCTCGCGGGCTTTGCGACGAGCCAGCACCTGGATGTGACTAGAGACCTGTGGCAGGAAGAGAAGGCTCCTGTCCCTACCTCTCATACAGCCTGTGCTCCCAGACCCTGGGCCCTCAGCCACATCTGTGCATGGACTGACTGAATGACAGGATCTAGGGGTGGGGGTGGTGCTCAGTCCTGTGAATCCCCAGTTTGCCAACACTTTAAAAGTGTAGCGCCAGCGTTTTGACATCTTTTCTAATGTCCCAAAGAGGAGGCTGCTGTTTCTTCCCAGGGGATGACAGGAAGACCCCCCCCCCCCGCCCCAGGGAAGCTGGACCATGTGTGTCACACCCGCCCCCCACTGCCCTGCCCCTGGGGTCCATGCCCGCCTCCCGGGGCCCACCTGCTTCCTGGTGCGGGTCTTCCCTGTCCGGAGCTTGATGTAACGGGCAATCAGCTCATTGCGACCTGCAGCGAGTGACAACAATCTCTTGGTGGGGAGGAGAGGACAGAAGGCAGAGAAGCAAGAAAGCAGGGGGACAAGAGGGGCCCTTCCCTGGAGGAGCCCTTTCCTTCATTTCTACCTTGGGTGGGACTTGGGGTGAGAGACCACAGGGATCTCCCAGCAGCAAGAGGACACTAAGGCCTCACTGGGTGGACTGGTGACCTGAGAACAAAGAGGTCACAGCCCAAGGAGCCTCGCAGAGCCTCCCAATCCCCAGCCTTGTTCCCCACCTCTTCATCTGAGCCCCGTCCGGGGCTCCAGAGTAGTGCCTGACTCTTGGCCCTTTCCATATGAGATTCCCACAGTTCCTATTGCCTCTGAAAATGAGCAGAACCTTCCAAGATGTCCTGTCTGTGACTAAGGAAGGTCCTGGGAGGCACACTACTGAGACTGAGTGTCCCCAGACAGCAGGCCTGGGTCCTTCACTCAAAGACCAGAAATCCCAGCCAGGGGCGTAGCTCAGTGGTGGAGCACTCCCCAGGTCCGTACAAAGCCCTGGGTTCCATCCCCAGCACAACAGGAGCAGGGTGAGGGCTGGGGGTGCACCTCAGTGGTAGAGGGCTTGCCTAGCATGCTCACTGCCCAAAACAAGGAAACAAACAAATCCAGCCAACCCCACCTCCAGCCCTGGTTCTGACTTAGGCCAGTCAACAGGCAGCACGGAACGCTCCCAAGGCCTGGTGGCCTGGAGGTGACGCTGTATCTGCAGGAACCTGGCCAACTACAGAAGCCCTCCAAGTCTTCTATTACCCTAAATGAGCTCATGAAGATGTTCCCCCAATGAGTTCCCCACCTAGTTATGGGGGGCATGTGCTCACACATGGTTTGAGTGCTTGCTAGAGACAGAGGTGTGTTCAGAGGATGAGGATCTGTTCAGGCTGCTGGGTGGTGGGGCCTCTCTGCTTTGGACCATGACCACTGGGTAGGATTAGACCACACAGAAGAAGATGATGAGGGAGAAGGAGGGCGAGGTCTGGGGTTGGGGGATCTGTCCATTGCCTCCTAGCTCCAGCTCTGGGGCCAGAGGGCATAGCTCCAGCCTGCCCTGTGCTGCTGAGGCTGGAGTGGCCCACGAGGAAGCTGCTGATAAAGGGGGACATGAGCCGAGCGGGCTGTCTGCCACCTGGGTTGTAACCAGCGAGCCTGGGCCAAGACCAAACTGGCCCCCCAGCTGACCTTTCCCCACTGCCAAGCCTGAATTAAGAGGCCACCCTCAAGAGGTCCTATCTGCCAGAAAGACTTGCTGGCTAGGAGAACTGGCTTGTCTGTGTCCAAAGGAGAGAGGAGAGGCTCAGGCTTAGACTCAAGGAGACACTGCCCATGAGCTGCTCTGCACCTAAAACCATGAGTCCAGCAAGATGTCTCTTCTCAAAGCTTTTCAGGGAAAGGTTCCACAGGAACCTCGGTCAGTCCAATGAATGTCCCACAGTTCTGCTCCATGTCTAACTAGAGGCACTCAGTCTGCAGCTATGAAATATAAGGTCTAATTATATATAATTACTACTGGGTTACTGAAAAAGGACCACAAGCCTGGAAGGTGGGAGCTTGGCTGGAGCCCACAACTCCAAGAAGGAACTGAGACCCTGACAGGTCAGCTCCCTCCGAGGACCTTCACCCAGCCTTCTCTTCTTTAAATCTAGTTTCTTTAAGTTTTTTTCCTCCAGATTCAACCAACCAAATTTTTACAGACTTAGGAAACAGACCTTAACTCTGATCCAATGAGAACACTCTGTGGCTTTGCCTCCTTCTCTGTAAAATGAACATGTTCTTTGTCTAAATAAGTAGACAAATCAGAGACCAGTCCAGAGGCAAAGAGAGGGCTTCTCACACCCACAGGCTGACTGCAGTACTGTGGGACAAGGTGCTGAGGAGTGGGAGAGCCTCAGATGGGTGGTGGGAGAGCTGGAGAGATGGGGATGGTAGGGGGTACTTGGGAGAATATCTAGGGGACAGTTCTTGTGCTACTCCTCTGGCCCACACCTTGCACACAGTGAGCAGCTATCAGTTATCTCTGCTAATTAGACTTTTAGTGCCTCAGAGGAAGAGCCCACACCCTCATTCAAGTCTGCATCTCCAACAACTGGCACCTACTGAGTGCCTGAGTGAATAAATGACATGAGTTTGCCATGGCTCTCCCTTCAAACAGAACTGGGCTGCTGCTCATCCCCATAGCTACCATGGTCCAAGCTACCACGCTGTCTGTCTGGCCTGGACAATGAAAATCTCTCTCCACCTGGATTCCACACTCCCAGTCTGTTCTCAACACATTAGCTGCAGTGATTCAATTAAAATTCAAAAGCTGCCAGACTGGTGCATGCCTGTAACCCTGGTGGCTCACGGAGTGAGGCAGGAAGACTACAAGTTTAAAATCAGTCTCAGCAACTCAGTGAGGCCCGAAGTAACTTAGCAAGACCCTGTCTCAAAATAAATATAAGGGTTGGGTTGTAGTTCAGTGGCAGAGTGCTTGCCTCACACATGTGAGACACTGGGTTCGATCCTCACCACCACATAAAATAAAATATTATTGTGTCCATCTACAACTAAAAATTAAATATAAAAAATAAATAAAATAAAATATAAAAAGAGTTGGGGATGGGACTCTGTGATTAAGCACCCCTGGGTTTAATCCCTGGTACCCTCCCCCAAAAAATGTTTTTTTAACCACACCCCCCCAAACAGCTCCCTGGCTTCCATCTCCCTCTGATTAAAAGTGGCCAAGACCTACCAGGTGCAGTAGTGTGCACCTACAGTCCCAGCTACTAGGGAGGCTGCAGCAGAAAGAGTGTGGGCCCCGAAGCTGGAGGCCAGCTGGGCAAGATTAAAAAAAAAAAAAAAAAGCAGTAAAAGTGTGAAAGTCCTTTCGATGGCCTGAAAGCCCCTTCAGGATTTGTCCCCGCTCTGTGCAGCTCAGGCATCTCTCTAATGCCATCCGCCCCACCGCCCTGACCTCCTTGCTGTTCTGGGAACTTGTGAGGCCTTTGCACTTCCTGTTCCTCCTTCAGGGGAATATTCAGCCAAAGAGACCAATACAGCTCACCATCTTCAAGTCTCTGCTAGGGTCTGTCACGGCCTCGTGGCTCAAATGCCACCAGATGCCGTGTCTCAGGAGGTCTTCCCTGATCATGTCACTGAGTGCCCAATCACCCTCCCACTTCACCCTAGCACTTCCTATTGTCTGCACTTTCCTCTGCACCGCATTTTGAGGGTGGGGCGATTGAACCCAGGGGCACTCTACCACTGAGCCACCTCCCTAGCTCTTTTTTATTTTGCAACAGGGCCTAAGTTGCTTGGGGTCTTGCTAAGTCATGAGACTGACCTCAAACTTGTGATCGTCCCGTTTCAGCCTCCCAAACTGCTGGGATTACAGGTGTGCACCACCACAACTGGCTCTGAGTTTTTCTATACATGAACAAATCTAGAATTTTCAGGGCCCAAGGCATTCAAAAATTAGGAGGCTCTCTTTGAAAAAAAGAATGAGAACTACAAAATGATTAAAAACTCTTAGTTGGGGATGCACTGGCCCAGCATATGTGAGGCCCTGGGTTGGGTCCTCAGCACCACACACACACAAAAAAAAACCCACATCTGGGAGCGATGGCTGTGTTCACTACCATGATGGCGGTAATGGCTTCACAGGTACATACATCTGACAAAACTAAAATTCAGTTTAGGGACATGGAAGGGGCTCATACAAGTAGGGACTCCTGCAGCATAAGCCTCATGCTCTTCATGGTAAACCTGCCCCCTCCCTACAGCAGGTAGCAACTATACCTGTGTGCCATGTAAGTAAACTGAAACCAGGGGCTGGGGATATAGCTCAGTTGGTAGAGAGCTTGCCTGGCATGCACAAGACCCTGGGTTCAATCCCTAGCAACACACACACACACACACACACACACACACACACACACACACAAAGGTGGAAAAAAGAAATACAATTAATTAAGGGGGAAAAGGAAGGAAGGAAGGAAGGAAGGAAGGAAGGAAGGAAGGAAGGGAGGGAGGGAGGGAGGGAGGGAGGGAGGGAGAAAACTGAAACCAGAAAGTCCCATCCTGACCACCCACCAATACATCTCTGACTGCCCAGCTGACTCTTGGCAAGGCCACTTGCTTATGGCCCTACCTGGCGCAAAGAAGATGCTCAGTTAATGCCGTGCCTTTCACAGACCAGGCAGGCCTGACCCCTAAGGCAAGGGGGCTTGTTCCTCAGCACACAGAAGCAGACCTGGGAGGCCCTACCTGCCGCTGGCCAAGACCCTCATTCTAGGCAACATGGGACACTCAGCCTCGTGGGCCAGGAGCCTATCCCTGCCCTGCAGTTCTGGGGGACTCTCCTGCCAGAAAGGCCATTTTAGCCCTAGGCAAGAGGCCAGCTGTGGGTTTGAGCCAAACCCAAGGGGTTTAAACTGTCTCTGAATTTTTTTCTCACTATATTTATGGGGGTACAAAGTGATTATATGTCTAAAATGTGGAATGACTAAATCAATCTAATCATCATTTCAAATCTCATTTTTCATGGTGAAAACATTTGAAATTTATTCTCGTGGTACTGGGGATGTAGCTCAATGGCACACTCCTGTGCAAGGCCCTGGATGTGATCTTCAGTAAAGGAAAGGAGAGAAGCAAGGGATTTTGAAAAATGTTCTTTTTTTTGTGGTACTGAGGATTGAGCCCCAAGGTCTTTCACCACTGAGCTACACCCCCAGCCCATTTAACATTTTATTTTTAGATAAGGTCTTGCTAAATTGCCAAGGCTGGCCTCAAACTTGCAATCCTCCTGCCTCAGCCTCCAAGTCTCTGGGATTACAGGTGTGGGCCACCACACCCAGCTTATAATACACTATTATTAACTAGTCATCCTACTGTGCAATAGACTCAGTATTGCACAGTAGGATGACTAGTTAATAATAATGTACTATATACCTAATTAAATATATATAATACATTTTATATAACTAATCTAATTATTTTTGTGTTCTTTGACAATATTTCCTGTTCTTGGTTCTCCTCCCCGGTGAGTCTTGTTGTTGTAGATTCCACATCTAAGGAAGATCATGTGGCACCTGTCCTATGCCTACTCATTCCACTAGCTTTGTGTCCTCTAGTTTGTCTCTTCCCCTCATTGTCTCTGGAGCTTCAGTCCCCTCTCTCCCTTGGGGCTCATCTCAGACCACCATGTCATCCTGCCTCCTTCCATTGGTCAGGGCTAATGCCAGCAGCTGCCAATGCCCAGGGTAGATGCTGACTGTCTGTGGGTGTGCTGAGCCAAGAGGAACCACACAGCTTCCTTCCTGACACCAAGGGTCCTCCAGAAGTCATCCAGGCCATCCCACTGCCTGCAGGCCACCTGCCATCTAATCCAGGTTTACACTTAAGAGGAACTGCTGCTGTCTCTTCCTTCGACTCTCGTAACATTACCATAACGAACGCCTACCCGAGCCAGATACTGCACACCTCATTGGTACAAATATCCACACAATACAGATATGTATATGGTCACAGTTTTGTTTGCATTCCCCTTCAGTCCTCACATCTGTCCTGTGAGGCTGATACTAGTGTTTCCATGCTACAGATAAGGAAATTGAATTTCCCTAACAACTTGTTTGCACCTGTAATCCCAGCAACTGGGGAGGCTGAGGCAAGAAGACTGCAAGTTCAAGACCAGCCTCAGCAACTCAATGAGGCCCTTAGCAAATGAACAAGACCCTGTCTCAAAATAAAATCTACAAATAAAGGGCTGGGGATATAGCTCAGCATCCCTGGGTTCAACCCCAGGACCAAAAATAAACAACAACAAAGAAAAGGGCTGGGGACATAGCTCAGTGGCAGGGTACTTGCCTAGCAGACACAGGCCCTGGGTTCCAACCTCAGTACTGGGGTTGGGGGTGGGGACTTTTTAAGGTCACAGGCCAGCAAGTTTCTGAGATTCTAAGATTCAAATCCATGCAGTCTGGTGACAGAATATACACACACATATTGGCATAGTGCTGTAGATCAAACAGGACCTCATGCATGCTAGATAAGCACTCTATCAACTGAGCCACATCCTCAGCCCCCAGAGCCTATTTCTTAATTGTCACACACATTAATTCTATTGAACATGGGATTGGAATCCATCTCTTAGAATTAGGGGCTACATTAGGTGATCCCAGAGGTCCTGTGTAACCTGAAGAAGAAGAAACCGAAGCCCAAAGAGAAATGGTTTATTCACAGCCACATGGCACCATGAGACCCTGTGTCTTCTAAGGCTGTCCCCAGTGCCTTGTGACTATTATTACACAATTGATGCTCTTTCCCTGGAGGCCTCCCTGGCTCCAAGTGAGTTTCTTCTAAAATGGGCCATTCTTGCTCCCCACCTCTAGAGGGACCCCCAGATTCTCTGGGTCTCTGCATGGAGTTGGTCCACGGTCCCCTGCTTCCACCTGGGACCTGGAGGGAGAACAGGTGTGAGAATCTGCCCTAGTTTTCACTTTCTTATGGACAGTGGTACCCAGAGCTGGCAGAAGCTCTGGATGATGCAGACACTGGAAAGCCACAGAGTTAGGGGCAGGGGGGAAAGAGGAGGGAGTGTGGGCCCAGAGGGAGACCCCTGAAGTACAGCAGAGCCAGGAAGAGGAGCCATGGCAGTAAGAAACTTGTAGGAAATCCAGCCGAGTCTGTGGGAGAAGAAGAGACCTCTGTGCTTGTCCCCTCTGCCACTTACTACCTTCTCCCCTTCAGGGGTTGAGATCACAGGCAAGGGAAGCACAAGGCTGGCCTGGACCCTGGGGGAGGGCAGCTGGGCATTGCAATGTGGCAGGTGGCCTTGGCCAACCCAAAAGAGGGTCTGGGTGGAGCTGGGAACAACGCCCCCTCCAGACAGTGGGCCCATCTGTCAGGGGACATGTGTCCAACGGCCCCCAGTGCACATAGCTTAGATCCAAGGCCCCACCCCACTAGGGGTGAGGGCTGCCCATGGAGGAAGGGGAGCAGTGGCTGGCACAGGCTAAGAGTGGAACAGTCCCAGTGTTCACACAGAATCACCACTGCTGTCTGCTAAGCCCACACCCTGCCTCACACATGCCCTAGCAGTCAGTGCAATCCTTTCCTCAGACACATCTTCCCAGGAAAACTGTTACTCCACTGGCAAAACCCTGCCTAAGATAGGTCACTTGTGCATCTCATTCCCCATATGCCGATTCCCCTCTGTCCACACCAGCCTTCCCTCAAAGCCATAAGCATTAGCTGGCATCTATGGCCATACCACCCTGAACGTGCCCGATCTCGTCTGATCTTGGAAGCATCAGATGGCACCAGGCAAGCAGCACCTGCCACTTAGCAGGCTAGTAGTCATGTGGTTTTGTTCATATTATTCATAAGGTCCTGGGGTTTTTTTGGTGTTTTGTTTTTCTTTTTATCTTTTCTTTTCTTTCTTTCCTTCTTTCTTTTAATTAGTACTGGGGATTGGACCTAGGGATGCTCTACCACTGAGCCACATCTCCAGACCTTTTTATTTTTTTTAGACAGAGTCTGGCCAAGGATCTCTCTATAAGTTGCCAAAGCTGGTTTTAAACTTGGCAGTCCTCCTGCCTCAGCCTCCCAAGTTGCTGGGATGACAGGCCCCACACCTGCCCATAGGGTCCTGTTATAATGAATGCTGCTGTTCAGACCCCCATTATAATTAATGTTATTGGCTTCCAAAATGCAAAAGGGCTGAGAATCTGAAGGCATGAGACTTCCTAACCAGGGGACATAAATACCTGTATGGACTTTCCGTTCACCAGAGGCCTCTCAGGGAAGTGAGCCATTTCTCCAAGCCCTCTGTCCCCTCCCTAGGTTGGGCCTAGGGAGAAGAGGCTGGGCCTCAGCTCCACATCCACCCTAGACCCAATGGCCCTGGGGAGCCTCTCTGTCCAGGGATTAACTGGGGCTAGAGGACGAGGTTGTTTGTGGAGGAGCAGCTCTGACTGTAGTCTCAGAAGGCAGTGACTGGCCTTACATCTGAGTTGTTGCCACCATTATTCCTGCAGAGATCTGAGGCTTCTGGTGAAATCCTGGCCAGCCTTCAAGGCCAGGGCCCCCGGAAGCCTGCCCTAATCTCTACCTAAGTGGGCGTACCTACTCCTGCCTCCACGCAGGTAGATGGGCCTGTACCTTCCTCCTGGCCTTGGCTAAAGCTGTGTGAGTCCTCATCATAGCCCTCCTGAAACTGTGAGTACCATGAGAGCAAAGAACAGGGTCCACTCAGCTCCACACTCCCTGCTGTGCATCTTTGGTACCTGCGATGCGCTCTCATCACCATGGCAATACTAAAAAGCAGTGTCTTATTCCAGTAAGCACGTGGAAAGATGCTCAACGTTGCTGATCGTTGGGCAATTGCAATAAAAACCACGAGATACCACTTTACATCCACAAAGATGGCTGCGATCAGAAACGAGGAAAAGAGTAAGTGTTGGTGAAGATGCGGGGAATCCAGAACCCTTGAGGACTGCTGGTAGGAAGATAAAATAGTGCAGCCACTATGAAAAACAGCCAGCGGTTCTTCAAAGTTAAATATAGCTGGGCGTGTGGGCACATGCTGTGATCCCAGATAGTAAGTAGTCAGGAGGCTGAGGCAGGAGGATTGCAAGTTCAAGACCAGTCTGGGCAACTTAGCAAGACTTCTTTTGAAATTAAAAAAAAAAATTGAAAAATAAAAAAAACGAGAGTGTAGCTCAGTGTCAGGGTATGTTTGTCAGAATGGAGAGGCCCTGGGTTTCAGCCCCAGCACCAAAAAAAAAAAAAAAAAAGTCAAATGATTCCATCTTTATGAGATACCTAAAATAGGCAGATTCATAGAGACAGAAAGTAAAAAATAGATGTTATCAGGGGCAGGGAGCCAGGGAGAATAGAGCACGTGCCTAGCATGAGCAGGGCCCTGGGTTCATCCCCAGCACCACCAAAAAGAAAGAAAAAAAGTGAATGTACTTAATGCCATTGAACACAAATAACTAACTTTACGTAATGTCTATTTTCCCACCATAAAAAACCCTCCCCACAAAGCTAGCAGTGTCATTATCCCCACTTTACAAATGGGTAAAGAGAAGCTCAGAAAGGTAAAATAACTTGCATAAGATCACACCAGACATAGGGCAGGCAGACAGTCAGGGTGGCGGGCCATAAGTGAAGCATGGGAGGAGCTGGAAACCCACAGGGGGACAAAGCAAAGGGCAAGAATCCAAGCAGAGGTGAAGCTTCCTGACCTCCGTCCCATCCCCTAAAAGAGCCCTAAACTGATTGTAGCCCTGACTGCCACTGTCCATTTCCAGTTCTGCCTCTTATTACTCTGGGTCTCATCCATGCAATTAGGGGTCCCTTCCCCTGGGATAGTCTGTCATGATAACGCTTTGTTCAGATCCTCCACTAGGGTCCCCCAAAGCTACTATGCAAAGTCCTGCCTGGGGGCCAGTGTTACATACACTCTCCCTTCACCCCAGAGCTGCCACACCTCTCCAACCGGCTCAGGCTCCACTTCCTTCCAGAAAACCAAGATAACCCAGCCCTCCAGTTTCCTGGTTACCTACCACCTAAGTGCCTGCCTGAGTGGTTCACTTCCCAGAGACATTTCCCCTGTCTTTCTCAGTAAACCCTGCAATCATAGAGAAGAAACCGCCAAGCCCTCAGCCCCTCCAGGAGGATGTTTCAAAAGAACTGAATGACAACTGGCACAGTGGCTCACACCTGTAATCCCAGCAGCTCAGGAGGCTGAGACAGGAGGATCATGAATTCAAAGCCAGCCACAGCAACTTAGCAAGGCACTAAGCAACTCAGTGGTACTTTTATTTCCAAATAAATATATTAAAAAAGGGATGAGGAGGCTCTCTGGTTAAGTGCTCCTGGGTTCCATCATTGGTACCAAAAAAAAAAAAAAAAAAGAACTGAATGACTGATAACGGGACAGGAAGCCTGAGACACAGAAGAGGAGAAGCAGAAAGAGAAAGAGGGACAAAGAAGTGGGGATACAAAAGCCACCTCCAGGAAGATGAAGGCATGGGGGCAACCCTAACAACTCAGAGTTGGTTCTGACCCTCCAGAAATGGCGGGTGACCACCCAAGGCCATCACCAAGCTGTGGGCAGACAGAGGGCAATGGGGAGATGCAGGCAGCTGGGGAAAAAGTTGCTTTGCCTTCTTCTTTTCTCCACCCCCTACACGCAGGGGCCAGCAGAGAGCCTGGCCAAAGGAGGTCAGAGTGACCAGCATTAGCAGTGCCAGGGCGAGGGTTACACAGTGACGGGGCAAAAATGAAGGCAGCTGTGAGCAGGAGGCTGGCACCCCAGGCCCGGGAGCAAGCCCAAGAGAGGTGAGAGGTGCTCAAGAAGGACAGGGCGGGGCAGGGCCAACGAGCGTGGGAGACTGGGCTCAGAAATAACAGGTGTTAATCCGTGGTGTTGCTTTGCATGTCATCTGCATGTCTGCCTGGCCCTGGCAAGCGGGTGCTGCTCTGGGTGTGCTGTGGCCTGGGCTGGGAGCAGGCCTAATCCCTGTCCTCAAAGAGCTGAGGCCAGGTCCCCAGATCTACAATCCTGCTCTCAGCATGCCATCCTGCCTGCCTGCCTGTGGCCCACCAGGTGCCCCTCTGGGTTAGCCCTCTGGATAGGCAAAAAGTGGTGGGAGTATAAAGATAGGGCTCTTGGTGATGCTGGTAGCTGACTGGAGGCTCAGGATGTGGCTGGGGGATGCATGATGGTCAGAGCCACTCCCCTGAGGGAAGATCAGAGGATGGGAGCAGAATGGCGAGGAGTGAAGTCTGAGTCAGCTGGGCAGTGTGACTTTCCTGCTCCACCTCCTGAGGGGCCCAGCCCACACACTGGGATGAGCTCAGAGCTATCTATACCTCCCAGCTGCACTGGCCAGCCCTGCAGAGTGGCCCTCCATCACCTCTCCTGGTTCCATCTTGGCTGGGCCCCCAGGGCTGGTAAGAAGAGATGCAGCTAAGCCAGTATCTCCACTCACACAGGCCAGGTGAGTCATCAGACATGATGCACAGCCTCTGGTCCCCCTGCCCAGAGCCTGACCCACCTGAGCCAGGGCCAAGCCGAGGCGGGGCAGGGAGGGGAGCAGAGAGGCCATTCAGGGTGAGGCTGGAGCACGAGCTAGGGGGCAGGAGCGCCGGCTGCAAGCCTTACTCTCAGTCCACCGTCAGAGGGCCGCGGGAAACTCTTGGCTTCCCCGCGCAACCACTTCTGAACCTGCAAGCAGAGGTCCGAGAGGTAAAGGATACCCAGGACCACCAGGAGCTCCTGAGTCTTATTAAGAGGCATTAGTCCTCTGCCACTCTCCCCTCCCTTCTTTGAGGCCCTCTGTGTGGTCCCCATCCTGTATACCTCCTATCTGTCAGCACAGAAAAAGGACAGCCACATAGGGGGACACCATCATGGCCAGAAAGTTGACCAAACACCATCTTCATGCCACTTCCCTACTCAATGGTTTTGCTCTTACCAAAGAGAATTTCAACCCAAGGCCTGCCAGAAATCTACAGTGTGCCCTCCCCCAAGCCTGGCAAGCACAATGGTCTGGCGACTCCAAATAAAGTCTCTTAACCCCAATATACATATATATGAAGTATTATGACAACTAAATTAAACTAAGCGTCTACCCAAATGTGCGTTGGCAGGTGAATGGATAAACAAAATATGATATATACATACACACAAAGGAACCTTGGCCTTAAAAAGGAAACAAACTGGGCATAGTAGTATGCCTATAACTCAGCTCCTCAAGAGGCTGAGGCAGGGGGATGGTAAATTTGAGGCCAACTTGGGCAACTCAGTGAGACCCTGTCTCAAAATAAAACAAATATATAGCTCAGTGGCAAAGTACTTGCCCAGCATGCATGAGGTCTTGGGTTCAAACCCAAGTACTGCTCCTTCCAAAAAAATAATTTCCACAGGAAATTATTATGATCCATGTTATAACACAAGTAAGCCTTGAAAACATTGTGTTAAGTAGTCGGTCACAAAAGGACCATCATTACACACGTCCATTATATGAGATCCCTGGAACAGTCAAACGAATACAAAGTAGAATGGTAGTTGCCAGGCACTGGGGTTCAACACAAGAATGAGGAATTATTATTCAAGGAAGAAAGAGTTTCAATTTAGCATAATGAAAATTTTCTGGCAATAGATGGTGGTAATGGTTGTAACAAAACTCTAAGTGAAGGGCTGGGGCTGTAGCTCATGGTAGAGCGCTTGCCTAGCATTGTGAGGCACTGGGTTTGATTCTCAGCACCGCACACAAATAAATAAAATAAAGGTCCATCTAAAAATAAAAAAATATAATATTACACACACACACACACACACACACACACACCACACACACATATTATATATTTTAAGTCTGAGTGGCTGAGTATGGTGTCACACCCCTGTAATCCCAGTGGTTCAAGAGGCTGAGGCAGGAAGATCATAAGTTCAAAGCCAGCTTCAGCAACTTGGTAAAGCCATAAGCAACTTAGTAAGACCCTGTCTCAAAATAAAAAATAAAAAGGGTTGATGTGGCTCAGTGGTTGAGTGTCCCTGGTTCAATCCCTGGTACCAAAACAATGAAATAAACCCAAAAGTCTAGCCAATGTGGTGGTGCACACCTGAAATCCCAGTGGCTCAGGAGGATGAGGCAGGAGGATCCTAAGTTCGAAGCCAGCTTCAGCAACCTAGCAAGACCCTCAGCAATTTAGCGAGACCCTGTCTCAAAGTAAAAAATGTAAAAAGGGCTGCAGGTGTGACTCAGAGGTTAAGCACCCCTGGGTTTAGTTCTCAGTACAAAAAAAAAAAAAAAAGTTTGAGTGTACTGAATACCACTAAATTGTAAATTTAAAGATTCTAATAGTTAAAATGGTCAATTCTGTATTATACACATTTTACCACCAAAAAAAAAGAAAAAGAAAAGAAAAACAAAGACAGGAAGCAGTTTAAGGCCCTGGACCACTGTGGCACTTAAACTAATTTTTAGTATACTGGTTCTATTATGCCCTGGCACCTCCACAGGGCCTTCCCAGGCACCGGAAGCACTCTCAGGTCATGCCCTCCACTGAATACCCTCTACACACTTGTGTAGCAGACCATCTGTCCTTCTGAAGCACACAGACAGACCCTGTAAAGTGTCCTGGCTCTCCGACCAGGCACCAAGAAGCTGTCCAGCTGAACAACTGGCCTTCCCCAGCACACCACTTGGCCTCTCACCTGCACACTTAGCTCATGATGAACAGTCATCCCATTCTCCAAAGAGCCCAGCGTCCCAGGGGCTGCTTCCTCACCAGCTAACAGGAGATACCCTAGGTAAAGCACACCTGGCACCCCACAGGTGCTCCATAGGCATCAGCTGGGTCTTCCAGGAATCTCCCCTTGGGGCACAGAAGGTCAGAGCAGGGGCAGTGTAGGGGGAGCAACCCAGAAGTAACAGAGATTCTGAGAATCCGGCAATTTGCCAAGCAAGGAGAGAGAAGTTTTAACCAGTGTCTGAGGAGTAGACCTGGGGTCTAACTCAAAAGGACCTTGCTCTCCCAACCAGCAAGAGAGAAGGAATCATTCTGGCCTCATAAGAAAGTTTATAGGTGAAGGTTGTATTTGAAGGGACTGAGCCCGACTACTCCCCATGCCAGAAGCAAGCCAGATTTGAATTTAGTCAACTGAACAGTATTGAATAGTGTCCCCCCAAAATTTATGTTCACCCAGAACTTTGGTACCTGACTCGATTTGGTTTTTTTGTTGTTGTTATGTATTGCTTTGCAGTGCTGGGATGGAGCCCAGGGCCTCGTGTGAGTGGGACAAGTGCTCTACCACTGAGCTGTGCCCTCAACCCAGTCCCCCACTGACGCCAAGGTGGGTAGCCTAGAGATCAACATTAGCCCGGGGGCTGCCTCACAGGATTTCCTTTTTCTCTGCCAAGATGTTCCACCCAATCAAAGAAACCTTTCCCAAGTTTTCCACTATTACAGCATCTCACCTCCAGGGCCCCACCCTCAAGACCACTCCCAGGCTTCTCTGAAGCCCCCACTCTTGGGGAACCCAGGAGAGAAGAAAGCAGTGCCCACCTGGCAGAAGCCCTAAGAGGTCATTCAGAGGGAACCCCAAAGTATTGTGTCCATTCCCCCTGCTTTGGCTCTATTTCCAGGATTGGACCATGAGTCCAGGGGCCTGCTGCCCACCCCAGGAGGCTCCTTACCGTACATCTTGCCCTCATCTGACAGGATGATTTTGCGCCGACCGCAGGGTGGGTAGATGGCCAGAGCTTCCTGGAAGCTCTGCTCAATGTCGGGGCTCCACACGCCCTCTGCATCGTTGTCGATGGGCTTGTCCAGTGCCTGACTGCCTCCAGAGACACTGCTCCCCTCAGGGGAGTTAGGAGAGCTCCACTCGTTGGAGGTAATGGTGCCGGCGTTGCCCTCCAAGGCTCCGCTTGGAGGAGCGCCCGCTGGATCTGTTGGGGCAGGAACCATGGTCCAGGTGAAAAGGGGAAGAACCCTGTGGACCACGGGACACCAGACATCCCAGGGACTACTCCAGCCCCCAGTTATTTAGGAGGCAAAGTAAAAGGTCTGTAAGAGTCAGAAGAGCAGGAGTCTCAGAGAGGTCATTTCCCCTCTGCAGAGCTCAGCTCCCCACCTGTCAAATGAGCGTGACCTCTTATCATGGCTGAGGGCCCAGGCTGAGAAGTAGGAGACAAGGACCAAATGCCAGGGTCTGACATTAAATCAACCTGGGAGAAAGGATGCAAAATACTGTGCAAAACTGTATTTTGGTTCCTAAAAAAATTCAAGCAAGGACTGAGGTATATAGCTCAGTGATGGAGCACTCACCTAGCATGGGTGAGGCCCTGCGTTCATCCCCACACCATACACAAAAACAAACCAACTGTGTAATCCAGCAATTCCACTTCTCAGTATATATCCAAAATACCTGAATGCAGGGTCTCAAAGAGATATTTTCATGTTTGTAGTAACATAATTCACAATAGCCAAAAGATGGAAAAAGTCCAAATGTTCACCTCTGGATGAATGGATACACAAAACGCATATTTGCACAATGGAATATTATCCAACTTTAAAAATAAAAAAAAAAAAATTCTAGCTGGGCATAGTACCATACACCTATAATCCCTTGGGAGACTGAGGCAGGAGGATTACAAGTTCAAAGCCAGCATTAGCAATTTAAGGATACCTGTTTCAACACAAAAAATCATATAAAAATGGCTGGGGATATAGTTCAGTGGTAGAGCACTCTTGGGTTCAATATACCCATACAGGGGAAAGAAAAAAAAAAAAAAAGAAAGAAAATTCTGTTCCAACATAGATGAACCTTGAGGATAATGTGCCAAGTGAAATAAGTCAGTCACCAAGAAAACAAAACTGTATGGTTCTGGACTGGGGCTGTAGCTCAGTGGCAGAGTGCTAGCCTAGCACATGTGAGGCACTGGGTTGATCCTTAGCACAGCATAAAAAGCAACAAAATAAAGGTATTCTGTCCATATACAACTACAAAAATTAAAAAACCTGTATGGTTCTACTTATATGAGAAATAGAAAGTAGAATGTAGTAGCCTGGGACTGGTAGGAAGGAGAAATTGAGCTGTTATTCAACAGAGGTTCAGTTTCACTAGAAGAAAAGGTTTTGGATACCTGTTGTACAATATCGTGAATATACTTCACACTACTGAATCGTATAGTTAAAAAATAGTTAAGAGGGTGGACCGGTGGTGTGGCTCAGTGGTAGAGTGCATGCCTAGTGTGCAGGAGGCCCTGGACTCCACCTCAGCACTGCATAAAAGAATTCCAGAAAAAGAGAATAGATGAAGTGAAGCAGAGCAACATTTTAAAAGATAAGTTTAAAAACAAGTTTTCCAGGATTAACGAAAGACATGACTCCTCCAACTCAGGAACCATACTGAGTCTTAACCAGGATACATTTAAATAAACACATAGGGACACTATAGAATACCAAACCAAAAGAGAAGACCTTAAAAGCACCCCGAGCTGCAAAGGAGAGATTTTCTACAAAGAAAGGATCTCCCCTCCTTCCCGGCCCTGAGCTGGGGACCCAACCCAAAGGCCTCCAGCAAGCTAAGCAGGTGCTCTGCTGCAGAGCCACACACCTATAATCCCAGCAGTTCAGGAGGCTGAGGCAGGAGGATTGAGTTCAAAGCCAGCCTCAGCAACTTAGCGAAGTACTGAGCAATGCAGTGAGACCT
Organism: Spermophilus citellus; assembly: GCF_964194105.1. NCBI lineage: Eukaryota > Metazoa > Chordata > Mammalia > Rodentia > Sciuridae > Spermophilus > Spermophilus citellus. The sequence continues at coordinate 28,086,028 of NC_138197.1, read as the reverse complement.
GTCTCTAAATAAAATATAAAAACAGGCTGGGGATGTGGCTCAGTAGTTAAGCACCCTTGGGTTCAATTCCCAGTATGGGGTGGGGTGATGGGGGTGGGATATGAAGAAACACTAGAAATACTTCCTTTAAGGTTAACAAGATCAAGAATGCAGCCAGGTATGGTGGTGCACCATGCCTGTAATCCCAGCAGCTCAGGAGGCTGAGGCAGGAGGACTGTGACTTCAAAGCCAGCCTTAGCAATGGCAAGACGCTTAGCAACTAGTGAGACCCTGTCTCTAAATGAAATACAAAATAGGGCTGGGGCTCAGTGGTTGAGTGATCCTGAGTTCAATCCCCAGTACAAAAAAAAAGAGAGAGAAAACATAATTTAAAAAAAAATTGTTCCACTTAGAAAACAAAGCCACAAGGTATCCAGTGATATAACAAAAGGTGAGACCTTTTACAGAGAAAACTGCAACTGTTTCAACAGACAAAAAAAAAATCTAAATAAATAAAGGGAAGAAACTGTGTTCATGGATGGAAAACAATATAATAAATAAAGATGCTAAACTCCTCAAAAAACCATAAATTCAATGAAATTGTAATAAAATCCCCACAATTTTTCCACAAAATGTAACATTCTCACGGTATATGGAAGAGCTGTTGAGATGATTCTCCGGTTGTCTGTCACTGGCTCACTCTCTCTTTCTTCCCCTGGGCTTTCTATTTGGCAAGACTCATTCCTTAAATATCATCCTTGGGGTTCTGGCCTGACCACTCCTTTTTAACTTTACACAGACTCCCTGGGGGATGTCCATTTAGGGCTTCCACTTCTCCTGTACTTGTTTTTGGTTTTGGTTTCTAAGATGGGGTCTCGCTGTGTTGCTCAGGCTGGCCCTAAACTCCTGGGCTCAAGAGATCTTTCTGCCTCAGCCACCCAAGTTGCTAGGGCTGAGGTCTAACCATCATTCCCAACACAACCATACATTTCTGATTACCAAATCTGCCTATCTTGCCTGGAGGGCGTAGGCCTATGTAGCAACTGCTCACCAAGCATCTCTAATCAGATTATCCCCAAAGCTCCTCAAACTCATTATGTTCAAAAACCAGATTTTCAGCTTTCCCCTGAATTCTCTTCATGCGCCTCTCCTCTGTCTCAAGAGATGAACCACAGCCTACCCAAAGGCCTGAAATCTAGAAGCCTATTTGGATCTTCTTTCCCATATCCATTTATCCATGACGGCATTCTGCCTTTCTGTGTCTTAAATTTATCTCCTGAACCTACTTCTCTATGCAACAGCCCAAATGCAAGCTTCCATCAATGCACACCTGGATGCCTACAACAAACCCCTTCAGACTACATGATCTTTCCACCACAGTCACAGCAGTAATCACGTGATTCATCCACTTATTAAAATCTTTCGGTGGCTTTTCTAAGATAACCACACACCTCTTGATGGGATTTTCCCCCTTTTTTAATGCAGCTGTATTAATAATTATTATTATTTTAAATATCTTCTACAATTACTCTTGCAAATCAGATGGCAGACCATGTTAGGACTACTTTGAAAAAAGTCTTTCCTGGGCTGGGGATGTGGCTCAAGCCGTAGCGCGCTTGCCTGGCATGCGTGCGGCCTGGGTTCGATCCTCAGCACCACATACCAACAAAGATGTTGTGTCCGCCGAGAACTAAAATAAATAAATAAATTCTCTCTCTCTCTCTCTCTCTCTCTCTCTCTCTCTCTCTCTCTCCCTTTCCTCTCTCTTAAAAAAAAAAAAGAAAAAAGAAAAAAGTCTTTCCTAAGACATACTTTGCAAATTACATTCGGCAATAGAATAACAGCAAGAGCAGTAGCACCCTTCATCAGATGATAATTGCTCTCCCGCCAAACCTTCCACCCACCTGTTGGACACTGTACTCCCTCTGCACCCATTTAAAAGCCCCAAACTCCACCATCCAAGTCACCCCTAACATGCTCAACAATTCTTCACTTTTGCCCCATTTTTGTGATGGGTGCTAGGGATGAAACACACTAGGCAAGTGCTCTAGAGCTACATCCCCAGCCCTTTTTAAAAAAATTATTTTGATACAGGGTCTCACTAAATTACCCAGGTTGAGAAACTTGGGATTTCTGCTTTGGCCTATGGAGTAGCTGGGACTACAGGCAAGCACCACTACACCTGGCTGTTCTTTTTCTATTCCTGATGGGTGTGCTGCCTGTGACTTTCCTCCCCATTCCTCTTCACCTAACCAACTGCTTCTCATCCTTAAGTTCCAGCCAAAGCACTACAGAGTCAGAGGACCCCAGCCCCATAGATTAGGTGCCCTCTCCAAACTTTCAACAGCCCCATCTTCCAGACATGAGTTCCCACCTCCCAGTAATTATCGGTCTCCTTTTCACCATATTTTAACACCAGGACAGGGATCAGTCTTCATCCCACTAAGTCCTTGGCACACCACATGGTGCTGGTGAGTAAAGAATGAACAAATGAATGGATGTTTGCTAAGGGCTCTTTGTAGAATGATTTATCTGCAGGGAGAATGACTCACTCTGCTTAGTTTAAGAAACAAAAATTTCTCACTGGATGCAGTAGCACGGCCTACAACCCCTGCGGCTTAGGAGGCTGAGACAGGAGGATCGCAAGTTCAAAGCCAGCCTCAGCAATTGTGACATGCTAAGTAATTCAGCAAGACCCTGTCTCTAAATAAATACAAAATAGGGCTGGGGATGTGGCTCAGTTGTTGAGTGCCTCTGAGTTCAATCCCCAGTACCAAAAAAAAAAAAAAAAAAAAAAAAACAACCTCAGCAAATATCTAAATTTGGGCACATCAGAGATTTTTATATGTAAATTCTTTGGGGATTTATTTTGGAGACTTACAAAATAGAAGTGTGATGACTGAGAACCAAGGGGCTGGGGGCTGGTGTTGGTTCCAGTTCTACAGCAAACAGTGGGCAAATCACTTCACTCTCTGGCCTCGGCCTGCTCATCTGTAAAACTGGGTCTAAGTTCCTCCCTGGGCAGGCCATGAGTGCCTTGCACACCCACCCAGACCAACCCCCACCCCTTGGCGTCTCTGAACACACCTTCCAGATATTCACAGGTGGCTTTTCCCAGGAGTCTGGGGAAACTGATCCACCATGGAGAGATGATGGTCAATAAGGTGAGATGTCTAGTACAGACAGGGCTTGACATGAGTCAAAGCTGAGGGCTGTTTACTGTCATCAACATTATTATTAAAGTACACATAATATGTCAAGTGGCACATCTAAAGCCTAAGCAGAAAGATCCCTTAAGCCCCTATCAGCTAAGATGAAGACCCAATATTAATTAATCCATACTATCAATACCTAAGTCCTCATTAGTCCTGGCTTTGGCCTGGATTTTCTTCTGGAGCCTGACATGGCACAGATGTGGACTCTGAGCTGGGTGAGGGTGCTGCGTGGCCGGGTATCAGCAGAGATGGAAGGAAGGGCAGCCCAGGCCCTGATCCAACGCGATATCCTTTGAGAGCCGAGGCTGTGGTTTCTGGGACCTGTACCTTCTCAGAATCCTTTTCTTCACCCCAGAAGATGGGCCCTGTGGAGCAGCAGACCTGGGGAAACCAGAGGCTGCTCATGCCTGAGTCTGCCCGACAAGGGAGGTTTTCTGAGGACCTGTGTCCCCAAGATTGGGCCTGTCCCAGGGAAAGCAGGGCAGCAAGTCACCCAAGGCCCTGAGCCACGGGATTCATGACTGAAATGGAGTCGCTCCTGGCCCTGCAAGGCCCTGCCACTCCTGGTCCACCACCATGACTGGCTGGCCTGTCCCACCCTCACAGCCCACAGCCCAGGTTGGCAGCTGCTTCTTCACCAGGCAAACCTCCCACGTAGCCCTGCCCTGTGGCCAGTATAACCGGGGCAAGCCAACACCAGCCAGAGAGGATCCCACTCCTTCCCCTCCCCCAAACACTCCAGTGACCCTCAAGGGCCTGCCGGGGTGAGCTGGAGAGGGGGAGAACAGATGGCATTGCTGAGCCCAGGCCATGTGCCACAAACAGAGGAGTAAAAATAATCCTGACTTGGCTCTCAGAGACCGGTCTAGAGGCCTCCAGTTCTGCCCCTAGCCCCACCCAAAAGCCACCAGATGGCCTGCCGGGCAACCCAGGCCCAGACAACATGCTGCTCCACCCCAGAGCCCATGGATGCTGGAACGAATGGACTTTCATTATAATCTTCCTAAGAATCAGAATATGCTCTTCCAGAAATGCTTTCAAGACAGCAAAGGAATCACGATCCCCAGGACATACACAAAGAAGCCAAAGCTCAGGGGTGGGCAGAGAAAGCCCCGAGAAAGTGGCCACAGCAGACATCAAGGAGTTGAGGATGTAGTTGAGCCTTCGCCTGGCAAGAGAGAGCCCCCGGGTTCCATTTGCAGCACTATAAAACAACCAACCAAACAAACAAAACAGACCTCAGACCTGAAGTCCTCTCCCTGCAGGGTCCAGCTCATGCACTCACCTTTTAACAGCCACCCAGGACCATAAGTGATCTCTAAGTCCCACCCTGAGCCACTAGAGACTGCAACTCACAGTATCAGTCTTGTGAAGAGATCTCACCTGTGTTTGCCTGTAATCCCAGATGCTTCAGAGGCTGAGGCAGAAGGATCGCCAGTTGGAGGCCAGCCTTGGCAACTTCATGAGACCCTGTCTCAAAATAAAAAATAAAAAGGGCTAGGGAATAAAATTGGGTGATGTGCATAAATAAATAAATATAAAATAAAAAGGGATAGGGGTGTAGCTCAGTGGCAGAGCACGCTGGGTTCAATCCCTAATACCACCATAAATAAATAGATAGATAGATAGATAGATAGATAGATAGATAGATAAAGCACTCAACACACCTAACACCTTAACATAGCCTCACCCACCCTAAATATGCTCAGAATACTCAACGTCAATTGATGGCTGGGCAAAACCATCTAATGCAAAGTTTCTGTATAATAAAGTGTTAATTATCTCAGTAAATTTATGGAACACCTGTATCCAAAAATATGCTGGCAACATAGTACAGTATATGGTATATGTTGTTCACCCTTGTGACCATGTGCCCGAGTGGAGCAGCAGCTCACTGCCACTGTCCCACACCATGAAAGTATCCTGTTGCGAGCCAGGTGCAGTGGTGCATGCCTGTAATCCTAGCAGCTTGGGAGGGTGAGGCAGGAGGATAGTAAGTTCAAAGCCAATCTCAGCAACTTAGCAAGGCCCCAACCAACTCAGTGAGACCTGTCTCTAAATAAAATACAAAATAGGGATGGGGATGTGGCTCAGTGGTTAAGCACCCTTGGGTTCAATCCCCGATCATGCAAAAACAAGAACTACTAGAGTGTTGACACTAGGAGGTACAGGTTTGGGTGCTCACTCTGTGCCAGGCACTGGGCTGGGCACTTGACTACTTCTCTACTCCTCCCACATCCCTTAAAGTAGCTGGTACATCCCATCTCACCAAAGAAATGCTGAGGCTCCTTGAGCTAAAATGCTTTGCCCAAATGCCAAAGCTAGTAGGTGGCAAGGCTCAGGGGCTGGATCTGCAGCCTGTCCCCAGCAAGCTTTCTCTTGCCCACCACTTTGCATCTTTTACCTACTTTGCCAACACCTTTATAGACAACTGGAAAGGGAAATGGTCTGATTCTGCAGCATGAGGTATGCAAGTTAGACGTGAAGAGTAACAGGGAAGGGTACCAGACCTTGGACTGACTGGTTAAGGGGAGTTAGAGAAGTTCTTGTGTGCATGCAAGCCTTCCTAGCCTGTTCCTCGGCAAGAACCCCAATGCTTCCACAGCCTCTGGCAAAGGAAGATGCAGGATTGCCCCTGCTTGTGTAGGGAAAGAACTTCAGAGACCTGGAGTTAGCATCTAAGTTACAGGCGAGGAGACTAAGGCCCCAAGAGGGAAAGGGACAAGCAAAAAGACCACCAGACTAGTTGAAAGTGGAACTGGAAATAATCTCCCTGCACTTTTCTGCTTCACAATTATAACCACTGTGACATCAAGTGGATGCTTCTCAATGAGGGAAGGGAGGATCGATCCAGGGAGGAGGGGAGCAGCTTCCCCAGCCCAAGAAACCCCTTCTTAAACACCTCACCCGGAGCGCTTCAATGCTCTGTCTTCGGACCCATCATTCAGAACTGGGTATGAACATTTCTGCCAGGTATTGGGTACACGGTCAAGAGAGACGTGACTCTGCCCTCAGTGTCCTTCTTCATGTTTTATTTTGGGGACAGGGTCTGTGTTGCCCAGGCTGGTCTCAACTTCCCGAGTGGCTAGGGCTCACAGGCATGTGTCCCCGTGCCTAGCCTCAATGCCCTTCTTCTGTCCAGGGTGAAGGAGTTCAGAGTAACCAGGAAGATCAAGTGCAGCCAATGCTCACTAATCACAGAATCTTCTGAGGTTCCATATTTGCAAATTTTACTTGTGAAAATCTGTAACATCAAAATCAATACAGCTGCCAGGCACAGTGGCACATGCCTGTAATCCCAGAGGCTTGGGAGGCTGAGGCAGGAGGATCATGAGTTCAAAGCCAGCTTCAGCAACAACAAGATGCTTAGCAACTCAGCGAGACCGTCTCTAAATAAAATACAACATAGGGCTGGAGATGTGGCTCAGTGGTTGAGTGGCCCTGAGTTCAATCCCTCGTACAAAAAAAAAAAAAAAAAAAAAATATATATATATATATATATATATATATATATATATGTATATATATATATATGTGTGTGTGTGTGTGTGTGTATATAATATATATTTATACATATATTCATCTGGCACTATGATGCATGCCTATAATCCTAGCGGCTCAGGAGGCTGAGGCAGGAGGATTTCAAGTTCAAAGCCAGCCTCAGTAACTTGGGGAGTCCCTAAGCAACTTAGGGAGACCCTGTCTCAAAAAAAACCCAATCAATACAGTCTTTTCAGTATGTAAGACCCCAGAGTTTACCCAAACGCATGACACTCAAGGCCCTTCTATAAAATGGCAGAGTATTTATTTGCCTATAACCTAGCACATTCTCCTAGATACTTAAGTCATCTCTAGAGGACCTGTGTAACACAATGTAAGTCTATGTAAATAGCTGTTATACTGTATCACGGATAAGGGGGAGTGTCTGCATATGTTCAGTACAGATAACCTTGCCCTCAATATTTTTGATTTGGGGCTGATTGAACCCACAGGTGTGGAACCTGTGCACAGAGAGGGCCAACACTACTCCTGCCTCAGTGGTCACTCAGATGCGGCGGCATGGGCCGAGCGCTGAGCAGTCTACATGCCAAGCTGCCTCCAGGCTGAGGTTAAATAAGGCTGCATTCTGCCTTCTTGTCTCAGTTCCTATACTATATCCAACTGTCCTTTTCAAAGTGCTCTGTTGGGCTGTGGTTGTGGCTTAGTGGCTTGCACATGTAAGGCACTGGGTTCGATCCTCAGCATAAAAATAAAAATAAAAGTCCTCAGCATAAAACATAAAAATAAACAAAATAGATATTGTGACCATCTATAACTAAAAAAAACTTTAAAAATATATATGTTTTAAATAAATAAATAAAGTGATCTGTTGTCTGCTGTGTTTTTCAACCTTGTAGGCTTTTGGTTAATTTTTTTTTAAATCAAAGATACTTTTATTTGGGCTGGGGATGTGGCTCAAGTGGTAGCGCGCTCGCCTGGCATGTGTGCAGCCCGGGTTCGATCCTCAGCACCACATACAAACAAAGATGTTGTGTCCGCCGAAAAAACTAAAAAATAAATAAAATTCTCTCTCTCTCTCTCTAAAAAAAAAAAAACTTTTATTTTACTAAATTGCTTTACTTATTTTTATGTAGTGCTGAGGAATTGAACCCAGTGCCTTACATGTGCCTGGCAAGCACTCTACCACTGAGCCACAACTCCAGCCCCCTTTTGGTTGATTTCACTCTTCAAAATGGACCCTGGGCACACATTTTTTAAGCTTCATTTCCCCCCGACATTTAGTAAAAATGACTATTTATTCCATAAGATAGCATTTGACTAAAATTTATAATGCATAATGACTATAACATAATAAACACATCACAGTTAGATTTTTTGGGGCAGTGCTGAGGATTAAAACCAGGGGTGTTTTGCCACTGAGCTACATTCCCAGCCCTTTTGCTTTAATTTAAGACAAGGTCTCAGTAAGTTGCCCAAGTGATTCTCCTACCTCAGCCTTACCCTCACGAGTAGCTGAGATTATAGGCATGTGCCACGGTGCTGGGCTCCTTGCTTCTTTTTTTTTTATTGGTGCTTTATAATTATACATAATAGTGGGGTTTGTAATCAACCATATATATTAAATAAGGTGTCTTAAAACAGAAGCATATAAAAAGTTTATAAATTAATCAGTTGACAAGAATCTTGAGACCACAGATTTATGGGAACCTAACCCTAACTTCTACTAGGAGCCATGGTGCAATATTTGCTAACTCAGTGTCCACAGCAACTTTATAGGCCATAACTACCATGAATAACAAGAATCAGCTCTACCTAGGGAGGATAACATGGGAAACCGAACAAGTAAACATCTTGGGATAAGAGTGGGAGTGGGGATCAAAATGATGCTGGACTCCAGGGCCCGGGAATACCACATCTGGTTGGTGAAGGGAGAAACGTCAAAAGATATCAAGATAGTAAAAATGTAGGAACAGTCTCATCGACAGATGAATGGATAGACAAAATGTGAGGGGTACTACTCAGCCTGAGAATTATTCTGACACGCTCCAACTGGATGAACCTTGAACCTTGAAAACATTATGCTAAGTAAATAACACAAAAAGACAAAAATAATAATGTATGATTCCACTTATATGAAGCACTTAGAATAGTCAAATTGATACAGAAGAAAAAATAGTGTTCAGAGGGGAAATGGTAAGTTATTTAATAGGTACAGAGTTTCTCTTTGGGAGAATGTAAAAGTCCTAGAGTTGGACAGTGGTGACAGTTGCATGACATTGTGAATGTACTTCATGCCACTGAACTATCCACCTAAAAATAATTCTGTGTGTGTGTGTGTGTGTGTGTGTGTGTGTGCGTGTGTGCGCGCGCGCACCAGTGGTACTGGGAATTGAACCTGGGAACTTTCTACCATTGAGCTGCATTCCCAGTCCTTTCAGTTTTGAGACAGGGTCTTACTAAGGTGCTGAGGCTGGCCTCTGTCTCCAGAGTTGGTGGGATTATAGGCCTGCATCACCATGCCTGATATATAATATAAATATTTTAGCATGACTATTTTCTTTTTTTGATACCAGGGATTGAACTCTGGCACTCAAACACTGAGCCACATCCCCAGCCCTATTTTGTATTTTATTTAGAGACAGTTGCTTAGCACCTCATTTTTGTTGAGGCTGGCTCTGAACTCACTCAGTCTCCCAAACTACTGGGATTACAGGTGTGGGCCATCGTGCCTGGATTATCATGACTTTTAAAAATAAATAAATAAAGGTATTGAGTCCATCTACAACTAAAAAAAAATATTTAAAAAAAAAAATTAGACCAAAGATCTTATGCCTAATAGAAGAAAAAGCAGGCCCAAATCTTCATTATATTGGATTAGGCCCAAACTTCCTTAACAAGACTCCTAAAGCACATGAAATAAAATCATGAATCAATAAATGGGATGGATTAAAAATAAAAAGCTTTTTCCCGCAAAAAAAAAAAAAAAAAAAAATCAATGAGATGAACAGACAGCCTACATTTTGAAATACATTTTTGCCACACACACGTCAGATAGAGCACCAATCTCCAAGAAATATAAAGAACTTAACAACATTCCAAATTCCAAATTGCCACTGGAAAATTTGACATTTGATTCTCCCTGATGTGGTTAAAAACTGAATAAAAGGTGTTAATAGAACTTTTTTCTTTTGATATGTGATCACAAAATAATTCTAAAGCCTACTGTTTTTATCATTGAAATTTAAATTGTGAGATAGGTTTTAAATGTCTAGAATGCAATTACTAGGCTTTTCTTGAACCGTTAGATTTTTTTTTTTTAAAGAGAGAGTGACGGGGGGGGGGGGGGGGGGATTTTTTTTTAATATATTTTTTTTTAGTTCTCGGCGGACACAACATCTTTGTTGGTATGTGGTGCTGAGGATCGAACCCGGGCCGCACGCATGACAGGCGAGCGCGCTACCGCTTGAGCCACATCCCCAGGCCCCCCCCCCCTTAGATTCTTTTGAAGTAGAGTTTTTTCATGTTTCATTTGTATTTGTTTAAAAAAAAAAAGAAAAGAAAAAAAAATCCCCCCAACCAAATAACAACCAGAGCAAAAACTGTTGTGCCTTCTATTTATCTTTGGTTCCAATCTTGGCAGTTGTTTAAAGAAAAATAATTTTAAAAAATTAGATTTGTTTTATTAGGTTCAGAGTATGTGGGGAATTGTAAAGTTCCTCTTTTCATCACCTTGTATGTCTTTTGTTAATATTTGTTATGCCTTATTCTAAAACTGAGTCTCAAACTGGAATGCCTTGGAAGACAGATACTTTTGTAGAGGTCGTTTGACCTAAATAGTTAAGCATTTATATTAAGTTTTATTTTGATATCTAATCAGATTCTTAATCATAGCCCATAAGAAGGAATGGAACTTTAATATTGGACTTTGCTGATGTGTTTAGTGTCTGTAATTTTTTTTCTTTAAATCATAGCCATATGGTAAATTTTCTATTTTGTCATGGTTCTCTTTTATTGATGGGCATGCAGTGGGTGTTTCTTGGAAATGGCCAATTTTTATTAAAATATTTCTGGAAGAAAAAAAAAACTTAACAACAAACAAACAAACAACCAACCCAATCAGTAAATGGGCTAAGCAGCTGAACAAACACTTCTCAGAAGACATACAATGGATCAACACATATATGAAAAAATGTTCAACATCTCTAGTAATTACAGAAATGTAAATCAAAACTACTCTAAGATTCCATCTCACTCCAGTCAGAAGGGCGGTTATCAAGAATACAAGCAACAATGAGTGTTGGCAAGGACATGGAGGAAAGGGCACACTCACACATTGCTGGTAGGACTGCAAATTGGTGCAGCCAATCTAGAAAACAGTATAGAGACTCCTTAGAAAACTTGGAATGGAACTACAATTTGACCCAGCTATCCCATTCCTTGGTCTATACCCAAAGGACTTAAAAACGGCATATTACAGTGACCCAGCCACATCAGTGTTCATAGCAACACAATTCACAATAGCCAAACTGTGGAATCAACCTAGATGCCCTTCGATAGGTGAATGGATAAAGAAACTGCGGTATATACATACAATGAAATATTATTCAGCAATAAGAGAATAAAATTATGGCATTTGAGATAAATGGATGGAATTGGAGAATATCATGCTAAGCGAAGTAAGCCAATCCTCAAAAAACCAAATGCTGAATGTTTCCTCTGATAAGTGGATGCTGATCTATAATGGGGGGGATGGGATGAGTGGAGAAACTTTGGATGGGGCAAGGAGGAGGTGAGGAGGAGGCATGGGGGTAGGAAAGATGGTGAAGTGAGATGGACATGACTATCCTAGGTACATGTATGACTGCAGGAATGGTGTGACCCCACTTTGAGTACCACCACAAAAGTCAAAAATTGTGCTCCATTTGGATACAATGAATCCAAGAGCATTCTGCTGTCATGTATAACTGATTAGAACAAATAAATAAATTTTAAAAAATTAAAGTAAAATAAATAAAAGTATTTTTAAAAGCAGAAGGAAAAAAATGTGGACAGAGAAGAGGAGGTACTGTATGGGGACCCAGTCCCAAAGTACAAGGGATAAAAGAAAATGGCCTGTTTATAGTTGGAAATAAAAAGAGACAAGAATAGTCCCCAGGTTCTGGTTGAGTGAGTCCTTGGAGATGAAAGGGAGGAGAGGGAACAGAGAAAAAACAACCGCAGAGAAATGAACTAGGCAAGGCTGGCCAGGTACTCAGCCAGAAAAACTGACCCCAATGTGACTTTAAAAAGGCTGGGCTACCTGGGTGTGGTGGTGCATACCTGTAATCCCAGCAATTTGGGAGGCTGAGGCAGGGGGATTACCAAATTCAAGGCCAGCCTCAGCAATTTAGGGAGACCCAGTATTAAAAAAAAAAAAAAAAAAAAAAAAGGCCAGGGGAGTGGAGTGGCTCCACAGTAAAGCCCCTTGGGGTTCAATCCCCAGTACCAATAAAAAAAGTAAATAAATAAAATGAAAAGGCTGGGCTTGCTGAAAATCAGAAAAGGGACCTTCTCAAAAAATAGCCAAACAAAAAAATATAAATAGATTTAAATTTTTTTTTTAATTTAAAAAAATTGGGCTGCGATTGTGGCTCGGTGGCAGAGCACTCACCTAGCACGTGCGAGGCCCCTGGGTTCAATCCTCAGCACCACATAAAAATAAATAAGTGAAATAAAGGTATCATGTTCAACTACAACTAAAAAATAAATATTTTTTAAATAAATAAATAAATGAAAATAAATTTTAAAAAGTAAATAAATATCCAAATTGGGTAGGAGATTTAGCCCAGTGAAAGAGCACTGGCCTAGCTTGTGTGAGGCTCTGAGTTCCATCCCCAGCACTGAAAGAAAAAAAAACAAAACAAAACAGGAGTTGCATGGAGGAGCCACGTAAGGATTAAGTTAAAAGGCAGGTACAGCACCTGGTACAGGTACAGTGCAATATGTGTGCCCCATCCTCTTAGTGACATGCAGAAGGACATTTATCACATACTGCTTCCTGACAGGACAGGAATAGGGAGGAGGTAAAGAGAGGATGGCAAAGATCCTCCCCAGGAACAGGATGCATTGGAACAAAAGGAAAAGAGAGCCGCTCAGAGGCTGAGGCAGTAGGGTTGAGAGTTCAAAGTCAGCCTCAGCAATTTAGAGAGGCCCTAAACAACTCAGCAAAACCCTTGCTATGTTGTTAGCAGGGATGAAGGAGGGTGGGATGAAGGAGGGTGGAGATAAGAATGAAGGGGAGCTAAGTAGCCAGAAGGAGAGGAACTCTGGGAAACAATCCAGGAGGAGGAGTCTGCAGTGGGAGGGGCTGCTGGAGATGCAGAGAAGTGGGGGAGATAAGATTCCTAAGTGGCCATAGCCCCAAGCCCAGCCCCAGGCCCTAGGACAGGGCAGGGTAAGTGAGGACACACCTGGCTCCAGTACACCCTGTCCTCAGCTCTCCAGAAGGTGGGAACTGCAGCCTGTCCCCAACCAGCCCTCCCAGGTTTCCAGGGTGGGAGTGTCAGCAGGCCTATCTCTAACACCTCCAGGAAGTGGGTCACTGCCAGTGGATATCCACACCCCTCCACCCCCTGCTTGGGGCCACAAAAAGGGGTGATGAAATGTGATGAAACTGGCCTTAGGCCCTAGCATAATGCCAGGCATGGAAGCCCCTTGCAACAGTTGGCTTGCAGAAAAAAGACAAATTAGACTCCAAGCTCGGCTTTCCTGCCAGGAACTCCCCCTCTCTGGGGCTCAGCACCCCATTTGCAAAAAAAAAAAAAAAAAAGTGGTGGGTAGGGTAGAATATTATTAAGTGGGAAAAAAAAAAAAACTTGCTATCAAGCAAGTTCCTCCAAGAAAAGACATGGAGGGACCTTAAATGCATAATGCTAAGTGAAAGAAGCCAATCTGAAAAGACTACCCACTGTAGGATTCCAACTGTATAATATTCCACAGTTAATATAGGAAAAGGCAAAACTATGGAGACAATAGAAAGATCAGAGGTTGGGAGAAAATACTTGGTACACAGAATTTTTAAGGCAGTGAAATTATATGGGATGATACTATAACAGTGGGTACATATGCCAAAACCCACAGCATCTGAGATGCCAAGAGTGAAAGCTCTGTGAACCACAGAGGATAATAATGCACCACAGTAGCTCCTCATAGGAGGACCACACTAATGCAAGACACTGCTAACTGGAGGAGGACAGGTACATAAAAGAACTCTATACCCTGCTCAATTCTTCTATAATCCCCAAACTGCCAAATATTTTTTATATATATAATTTTTTAGCATTTGGGGATATTTTACCCACACACACACATAAAATCAGGCACCATGGCACATGTCTGTAATCTCAGTGAATGGAGGCTGACGCAAAAGAATCACAAATTAGAAGCCAGCCTCAGCAACTTACCTAGAACCTGTCTCAAAACAAAAAAAAAAAAAAACAAAAAAAAAATGACTGGGCATGTGGCTCAGGTTAAGCACCTCTGGTTTCAATACCCAGAACCAAAATAAATAAATACCATTATATACACACACACACACACATATTTTTGGTACTGGGGATTGAATCCAAGGTTGCTTAATCACTGAGCCACATCCTCAACCTGTTTTTAAATTTTATTTAGAGACAGGGTCTCATTGAGTTGCTAAGTGCCTCACTAAGTTGCTGAGACTGGCTTTGAACTCGCAATCCTCCTGCCTCGGCCTCCTGAGTTGCTGAGATTACAGTCACGCACCACCATGCTCAGCCTATCATATGTGTGTGTGTGTGTGTGTGTGTATTTAAATTTATTCTATTAAAAAATAAAGTATGGAACTGGGAAAAGTAAATCTTGTATTCTTTTCTTCTTGGAGCCTTAAAAAAGGGTTCCTAAATAAAATGAAAGCTTGTGCTGGGGGTGTAGCTCATGGCTAGCATGCACAAGGTCCCGGGTTCAACTCCCAGCACCACATAAAATAATGAAAGTACTCAAGTGGCCAAGTACTGAACCAAAACAATTGGCTTCACCTTAAGTAAGCTGTCCTGTGAAAATACAAATCTTAAAATAGATGATTTAACTAAGAAGTCTTTGCCAGACAGAAGGACTTGAAGGACTTGCCATGGAATTCCATCAAATGGCAATCCCTCCAGGGCACTGCCCGAATATACTCTAAGGGCCGCACACCAAATGCCCGTTTCACCAGTCTTCGGGATGAGTTTGCCCATCAGCCCTGCTGCTGGGATAGGGCTGCCCTCACCCTCCCAAACCACATACCCATGCAGCACAGGCCCCCTAATGGGGAGCTCAGGTGCACACCTGGCAAGAGCCAGGCAAAAGTGCTCAGCTCTCCAGGACCCAAGCGCACCAGGGAGTCACATGGACCCCCTCAGGACCCTGGAGACATTGATAGCCACTCGCTGAAAGTAGTTATCTTCCACTCTACCCCACTCAAAAGTTCAAGGCCTTAATCACCTCTCACAAAGGGCTGCACCCCTGGCACAGGAGCTCTCAGCCATAGCTCCCAGCATAGAAGTGGGTCAAGGTGAACAGAGCTTGGAGAGGAGGCAGAGGGCAGCACCCACTTTACCTTTGGTCATATTTTTGAGGGGTATGAAGGTACCAGGGATTGAACCCAGGGGCACTTAATCACTAAGTCATGCCCTCAGCCCTTTTATTTTTTATTTTGAGAAAGAGTCTCACTAATTTGCTGAGTCCTGCCTCGAATTTGCCATCCTCCAGCCTCAGCCTCCCAAACTGCTAGAATTATAGGCACGTATGCTATCACCTCCATCCCCTGGGTCATTTTTCATGGAAATGTTCTTTCCCAGAGCCACTCTGGCTAGACAGTGATAGGACTGAAATACTCTAGAAATTCTGTTTATGGCCCAAAGCCCTCAGATCCTGGCTGAGGCCACCACAGCAAAGGATCCATCCTGACCCAGAAAACTCACCCCCACTGATTCTCTCCTGCACCAGCCACACCTAGTGGCTTACCCCTGCAGGCATGACAACTACCCCACCTCCCATTCCAGAATGCATGGTCATCCAATTTGGAAACAAAGCCATGTTCAAGAATGATACAAGGGTGGGGGCACCAGCCTCTGCTTTACGGGAGGGGGACCACACAGCCTGACCCAACAGGTCATGAGAAATGGTCCAGGTACCTTCCACCAGCCAGAGAGGATGCCCCACAAACCAAGATGGTGACCTGGACCTCTTATTCTTAAGTGTGATCTGTAGCAGATACTCAGCCAGATCACACTTAAGAATAAGACCCTGTTCCACTTCTTTGTCATAAACCATTCCCAAGGTGTACCCCACTCCTCATCCTGGTCCCACCTTTGCCCCTAAAAAAACCCTGAAGGTTGGGGTTGTGGCTCAAGTGGTAGAGCGCTCACCTAGCACGGGTGAGGTACTGGGTTCGATCCTCAGCACCACATAAAAATAAAATAAAGGTATTGTATCCACCTAAAAAAAAATATTAAAAAAAAAAAAAGCTGAGGTTCAGGACACCAAACTCTAAGCTCAACTTTGGAGTCCCTCTACCCATTCATTTCTGTGTAAATGAATTTTCTCCAAAAATGTGTAAATAACATACCTAGCAAGAGCTTGTATCCAGAATATTAAAGAACATTCAAAATAAGCAAAGAGAAAAATGGGCCAAAGATTTGGACAGACACTTCACCAAAGAAGTTATAACAATGCAAATGAGCATATGAAAAGATGCTCTATATCATCAGTCATCAGAAAAATGCAAATTAAAATCACAATAAGATTCCATTACATGACTATCAGAATGGAAAGGAAAAAAACCAACAACCTGACAGTTCCAAACCCTGCTAAGAATATGGAGCAATGGACCTCTATGTTGCTGGTGCGAATGAAAAGCATTATACTTTGGAAAATAGATAAATACCCTGGCCAGGCATGATGGTGCACACCTGTAATCCCAGTGACTTGGAAGGCTGAGACAAATTTAGCCAGTCCCTAAGCAACTCAGTGAGACCCTGTCTCTAAATAAATACAAAAAAAAAAAAAGGCTGGGGATGTGGCTCAGTGGGTGAGTGCCCCTAAGTACTGATACACAAAACCCGACTCTGACAGTTTCTTAAAGCAGCGAACAGCTAAGTGCAGTGGCGCGTGCCTGTGATCCCAGCAAGTTGGAAGGACGAGATTGAGGCTAGCCTAGGCAACTCAGACCTTATCTCAAAATAAAAATCAAAAAGGGCTGGAGATGTAGCTCACTGGTTTCATTCCCTAGTATCACAACATCATCATCAACAACAAAAACCAGTGAACATTCATATACCACATAAACCAGAAATTCTACTCCTAGGTTTTGATAAAAGTGAAATGAAGCCCTGTATTCACACAAAGACCTGTACTAAAATGTTGATATCAGCTTTATTCATAATGAACATTTTGGGAACAACCCAAACACCCTTCCATCAGTGCTGGATAAACACGGTGGAATACCATACACAGTAATGGAATACTAACGGCCCTCAAATCACTCCACTTCCTATCTGCTCAGATATCTTTCCTTCTCTATCAACATACACAACTTGGATGACTCTCAAAGGCATTATGCCAAATGACAGAAGCCAGACCCAGAAAGCTACCTAACTACATGACGATTCCATTTTCCCGATGTTCTGGAAAAGACAAAATTACAGGAATGGCAAAACAGAGATGCCAGGGGATGGGCATGGGGGAGGGAGGGGAACTAATATCAAATGAAGAAATTTTGGGAGTTGGAACCGTCTGCAGCTTGACTGTGGTGGTTAATACATAACTCTGTTCATCTGTCAAAACCAGAAAACTGTACAATATAAACAGTATATCTTGCAGCCAGGAGCAGTGGCGCATGCCTGTAATCCCAGCAGACTGGGAGGCTGAGGCAGGAGGAACGCAAATTCAAAGCCAGCCTAGGCAACTGAGAGAGGCCCTAAATGATTTAGTGGGACCCTGTCGCAAAATAAAAAGGGCTGGGGATGTGGCTCTTGGTTAATGCACCCCCCCCAACCTTTGGTATCCCTCCTCAAAAAAGAGATACATTGTGCTACATGCATCCTTAAAAAGTTAAAACAAGTTCTGGGCTGGGGGAATAGCTCAGTGACAGAGCACTTGCCTTGCATTCATGAGGCCAGGGATTCAATCCTTTGCCCAACAACAATGAGAAACAAGACCTCCACATCCTACCCAAGGGTACAGCTCAAATCCACTTCATCCCTATCTCCCTTCTTCTAATCATTTCATGAAGACAGCTACTACAGGGCTGGGGATGTGGCTCAAGCGGTAGCGTGCTCGCCTGGCATGCGTGCGGCCCGGGTTCGATCCTCAGCACCACATACAAACAAAGATGCTGTGTCCGCCGAAAACTGGAAAATAAATATTAAGAAATTCTCTCTCTCTCTCTCTCCTCTCTCACTCTCTTTAAAAAAAAAAAAAAAAAGATAGCTACTACATATCTGCTCAGATCTTTCCTTCTCTCTTTCTCACACACACAGAGATATCAAATCCCTACCCATCCACAAAGCCAGGTCAGGCGCCCCCTCCTCTGTGAAGCCTTCCCTGACTCCTCCCAGCTCCATCAGAGTGAATCACCCTTACCAGCACCTACAGCATTTACTTGTGCCTCTAATTAGCCCTTCTTTCATCCCACATATTATCGTTAGTTATTCAGTCTGTGGGACAGGTACCTTCTATCCATGTTCCCCCACTGTCCCGTGCCAGCACACAGTGACTGCTATAGATCAGCCGATAGTTTGGGCCAAGAGAGGAGAGCAGACAGTGCTGGGGCTGGCGCTGTTCTGAGGAGGGTATAGAAAGCCACTGAGATGGCTTCATGTGCTCTTGCGTAAGCAGCAAAACTATTGCTTAAACTCCCAAGTGCTGGAAGTGACTCCACCTCCCATTCCAACATGAGGTCATGCAATTTATGATGCAGCACGGCTAAGGATGCTTTGCTTCCTGCACGCCAGCCAGCACAGTTCCAAGCCCCAGGCAGACAGATGCTCAGGACACACCTGCTGAGGGATTGGAGCTTGTCCCATCATCAAGGCGCTGTTGTTTCTCACTTCTAGAAGGCAGGCCCTCTTTGCAGCAGTAACTGATGGTGCCTATCTGAATGGAAGTCAATTTCATGATGCAGAACTACTGTAGCATAGGCATGGCCTATCAATGACTTCACGGGACCACTCCACAATTGGTTCTTTCCAAGCATATCACTAGCCTCTTCCTCTTACAAATTTCAGCTTGTCTTAAGGACCATTTACAGTCATTTATTTGACAAACACTTACACAGGGCTTAATAGAAGCCGAAGAACTAAACATTTTATAAATATTAACTCAATCTTCACATCAATTGTATGAAATTGGTTCTATTAACATTATCCTCATTTTGCAGATGGAGAAACTGAGACATAATGCAGTTACATAATGTACCCAAAGTCTACACCTGACAAGTGGCAAGATAGGGACTCAAATCCACAAGGCTGGTTGTAAACTACACAGTCCAAACGGTACCCACTAGCGCCATGTGGCTAATAAGCAATCATTTTATCACATTTGCACTTTTTAAATGTGACTCCTAGCTGGGTGTGGTAGTGGACACCTGTAATCCCAGCCACTTAAGAGGCTGAGGCAGGAGCATCACAAGTTCATGGTTAGCCAGGCAACTTAGGAAGATCTGGTCTTAAAATAAAGAGTGCTGGGGATGCAGCTCAGTGCTTGCCTAGCTTGTGTAAGGCCCAGGGTTCAATCCCAGGTATTGCAAATAAATAAATAAGTATGGCTTCTAGGTAACTTAAAATATACGTGTTATCTGCATTGTATTTCTGTAGGATTTGTCTGCTGCACTGGAGTCTACACCATTGCTCCTAGTCCAAGCTGGGTCATCTTCCCCATTTCCAGGCTCAGGACAGGACCAAGATTGCTACTGACACCCTGCTCATTCAGCTGCATAAAGATGGTGGGAGCCAGGCAATAACTCCCACATCTCCCCATTCTCCTCCTGTAACTGCCCTGACACTGCCCCTCTCCCAACTTTAAGGCCAGTTTGAAAAGCAGTTCAGCTCTACCTCCCTCCAGCAGGAATCCCAGAATGTGAAGTGGTAATATCCTCCAGTGCAATCTCACAAGCTAACATGCAAAAAAACTGAGGCCCAGGACCACAGAGTCAAGGAAAAAGAGGTAGTAGAGGCTATCTAGTCCAATTTCCCTCTTCCTAAGTGTCCCTAACAAGTTCTATGTAAAGAAGTTCTATGTGCCAGGTGCAGGAGCACACACCTGCAATCCCAGCAACTCGGGTGGTGGAAGCAAAAGGATTGCAAGTTCAAGGCAGTCCCAGCAACTCAGTGAGGCCCTAGTTAACTTAGTGAGAACCTGTCTCAAAATAAAAAGGGCTGGGGATGTGGCTCAGCACCCCTGAGTGCAATCCCTGATTAAAAAAAAAAAAAAAAAAAAAAAGTTCCATGCAATGAAGTTATTTATAGAAGGAAGTAACTTCAGATCAGATAAACCTAACACACTATTGCTGCAAGGAGGGCCTGCCTTCCAGAAGGGAGAAATAGCAGCAAAATGACAGCACCCTGATGGTGGGCAGGTTCTAACCTCCCACCCAGCTCTGTTAAGACACTCGTAATCAAGGCCAGGCCAATTCTCTCTTTTTTTTCCTTTCTTTCTTTCCTTTCTTAGCAATACTAGGGATGGAACCCAGGGTCTTGATCATACTAGGCAAGGACTCTGTCACTGAACTACCCCCAATTCTTATTAAGACAGATGTCTCTACCAATTTCTAAAACCAGACTCTCAGTGTGGCCAGTGTCACAGAGCTCAGTGACAAAGGTATTCCTGACATAGACCCCATCACACCATTAGCCCATCCAAGTTATGGTATGATTTACCAATTTTTCTTCTCCTTCATGATTTCTTTATTTTCCAGGTTTTCAACAATGTCTCTGTATTAGTCTCTTTTTTAAAAAAAAAAATATATATTTTTCTTAGTTGTAGATGGACACAATATCTTTATTTTTATTTATTTATTTTTATGTGGTGCTGAGGTTTGAACCCAGGGCCTCACGCATGGGAGGCAAGCACTCTACCACTGAGCCACAACCGCAGCCGGTCTGTATTCATTTTAAGAGTTAGACAAATAATAATATTAATAATAACAATTTCATCTTTCTGCTTAATCTCAGCAATTCCAGTCAAATGAGATGATTTTGAATCCTGGTTCTGTCATCCAATGCTTATTATCCTCAGTCTCCACAGAACAGATAAAAAAAAAAAAAAAAAAAACAAAGAGAGACTCAGGGCTTATTATCACTGGAAACCTCCTTCCGAGTGATGGGAACTACGGAGTCAGGACCCAGGGTGCTTTCAGCCACATTCATCTCACTGCTGTCTGACCAGGCCACATGGATGTCTCCTATACCCAAGAAAGTCATAGGGCTAAAATCCTTACTGAATATTTCTCCTCCTAAATGAATTTTCCCCCCAACACTTGGTAGAGTAAATCCATGTTGACTTCATTTTCAATGTCTCCATGGATTTTTTTGGTTCAGAACTCTGACCTACATAGAAGGCTAGGGGTGTAGCTCAGCGAACTTGCCAAGCATGTCCGAGGTCCCAGGTTCAAGTCCCAGCACTATAAAAACAGAATCTGACCAATAATTGGGCAAGACAGCAATAAGAAGCTCAGCGGTCTGCCATCTCCAGAGCCCTATCCTGCCCCTCTGGGGCGTTGCTGCCTGCATCCTTACCTTCCTCTCAGGCCTGGCAGTGAGGGGGTTCAGTGGTCACTCCTGGGGCTTCTCAGAACCCCCAACATTGATGTAAAAAATCTGGTAACCTGAACTCAGAGCAATTCAGGTGGATTGACTGTCACTTCCCCCAAAGCAAAGTGCTCCTTAGATCTCTCACTAAATCTGTCCCACCCTTACATAGGTGAAGGTGAGATAACAATCTTCTGCCTCCCAGAACATTCCACCACCTGCCTCAGGCAGGAATCTCCCCTTGCCTGTCTTACAGACTGTGACTGAAGAAATCCCTCCTCATCCAGTCAACCCAGGTCTGTTGCCTCCCCACCAAGAGCTCTGCCCAACAACATCGCCTTGCCATCAACTATTACTCAAGGCTCAACGCCAAGATGGAGGGCAGCCAGGATGGAGGGCAGCCAGGAAGAAACAACCCTAGCCTTTTATCCTGGCCAGGGCAACTCACCAAGACATCTCAGGGGCTCGAAGGGAAGGGGAAGGCATGGTTTTGGCAGGGGTGAGCTTGGCATGAGCAGAGGCTGGCAGATCTTTGCTAGAAGGACACAAAGCTGAGCCCTCAGCCAAATAATGGGCCTTCAGAGCTCAAGTTTCACTCTGAGTCAACAGCCCCCTTAGGAGAAGAGCCCCACCCTAGTGGCCCACCCTGTGTGTCATCAGCCCCTCCCCAATGCCCTTTGCACTGCCCCTAACACTCAACCGGATATGCAATCCCATCCCCCAGGAGGGTCACCCCTGCCTTAACACAGCTCCCATTTCCTGCCCCTGGTGACTGCTCTGAAGTCTATTGTTCCCATGAAGTTTGGGTCAAAGGAAGCCCGGTCCCCACCCATGGGGGCTCTGGCCTGCCCACACCACACCAAGCCAAGGAGCTGGCCCACACTGGAGTCCAGCCCATCCTCCCGCCTCTACAGGAGAGGCCTGTATTAAACACAAGAGGCTATAAGCACAGACCTTACTTAGACTGGAGGGAGTCCTGATGGAAAATTTCCCAAAGGACCAGTCCCCACCAGCTGAAGGTCCCCAAACCAGATCACACAGTTGATTAGAACAGCACTGATAATCAGACAGGAAAACCAAAGCTAGGAGAAAACTGTCATTTCAGAAGAGGTCAAAGCAAGGCTGGAATCGGAATACAGCAAAGGGAGATTGACTAGGTGCTCCCAGCAACAAAGCCAGGCCCTGCCCTGCCCTGCCCTGCACCCCCCCCCCCCCCCAGCCTTCTCTGCCTCCACCTGGGCCCCTGGGGCCGGGTGCTAGAGAGCAGCTGTTCAGCTCCAATTTCAGAGCTTTAAACGGAGCAGTCTCCTAACTTCTGCCAAGAGAGGGTTATAGGGGCATAGGGAGACAGGCAAGGTAAAGCCACCCTCATAAGCCCTGAATTTCCAACTGCCACTAGACTGGCCTCAACTACAGAAAGGTAAGGCCCAAAGCCAGGGACCAATGTCCTTTACTTCCACTGGGAAGGGGGAGGAGGAGCCACACTTTTAGCAATAGGGACTGCTTTGTGACAGTCACAGGCACTAGACCAGAATGGAAACCCAGAAGGTTCTGTGACATTTGCATCCCAGATCTGAAAAGACAGGGAAGGCTGAGGTTGCTCAATACTCCAGGCCCTGTCTTCTACCCAGCACCAAAAAGAAGAAAATAAAAAGATAGGAAGCCCTTCTCTACCTGGCAGAGTAATGCATAGATCTTGGAGGAGGAGGAAGGATATATCTGAAGGATCTCCTGAGGCCCCTTCCAGACTCGACCTGTGTAGATCCTCCTGTGAAATGGCTTCTTCCTCTATTGGGCCAGAGGAGAGTATATCTGCCTCCAACAACCTTATCTGAGCCACAGGATGGTAGGCACCACCACATAAGACTAGAGCAGCCTCCAGGCCTGGACAAAAGTGGCTGGGGAGATGAGGAGATGGGGGATATGGGATACACCAACGGGAGAGTGCAAAAGGGAAGGGTATGGGTTCTACTGTCAGCTCTGCTGTTCACAGGCTGCATGATTTTAAGAAAGTTATAGTCCCTCTACGGACGTCAGTTTCTCCATGTTTAAAATGAGGGAGTTAATGAGCCAGATGCAGTGGTACACACCTGTAATCCCAATAGTTCAGAAGGCTGAGGCAGGAGGATCACAAGTTCAAGGCCAGACTCAGCAACTTAGCGGGACCCTGTCTGTCTCAAAATAAAAATAAAAAGGGTTGGGGACACGGCTCAATGGTTAAGCATTCCTGGGTTCAACCCCTGATAACAAAAAAAAAAAAAAAAAAATCCCATACAACCTGAAGCCCTTGGTTCAATCCCCAACACTACAAAACACAAACAAAAAATCCACACGGGGAAAAAAGAGGTTCCTTGCTATAATAAGCTTAAAAAATACTGGGGACAGTATCAGCTGGGGGATCCCTGGGAATGTGCCGGGCATTATCCTGGTAGGTGCTTCTCAAAGTTCAGTTTTCACAACAAACATTCTGGATGGGTATTAATTAACCATTCCCTTCTTGATATTATCCATCAGGATACTAAGTCTGGGGCTTTAAACTTACTGTTGTTATTTGTTATTTGTGTGTCCTAAACCTGTGCCCTTTCAACACTGGGTGCTGCCTATGAACTAACTCCACATCCGGCCTGAGCAGGTGGGAGGGTGAGGTAATTCCCACCACAGTAGCTCCATCCTCAGGGTGGATGGAAGGGCAAAGACCAGAGCCTGCCCGACTCTGACAGTTTCTCCCTCCTTTCTTCCAAGAAGCCCTAAACATGATGTTCACATCAGGAATGAAGGAAGAATTATGAAGCCAGATCTGCCTGTGATGAGCCCCTCCTGTTATTGCCCACCATATACTGTGTCACTCCTGCCAGGCGTGCAATGAGCTACTCATTCTTCTTCCCACAGAAGTGGTCTAGCAAGTTGTAGAGAATGAGAGATTCGGGAGTAGGTGTGTAGCCCCAGTGGTAGAGCACTTGCCTAGCATGTAAGAGACCCTGTGTCCAATCCCAATAACACACACACACACACACACACAAAGAAAGAAAGAGAATGAGGGATTCTTCCACTTGATTGCTTGGTCAACTCCAGCATTGAACCAGTAAAAGTAGTTCACAGCTGGTAAATATCACACCTGTTTGTCCTTGGAGTCAAATAAAAGCACTATCTACACACATCTCAACATCCAAAATGGTCTCTTTCTTCTGAGGGGCTCACCCCCACAAACATTCCCAACAAACCACCCCATCACCTAAATGCAAAGATCTCAACTTCCTTTTAGCCTTCCACCAGTCTGTCCTGCAAACTATTCCAAGCAAGGACAGAATCCACTCTCCGGCAGAAAGACAGCTGTCTGGGAGAGGCAGGTGTAGACAGCTTTCTCTCAGCTCTGGCCAGTCCAGGGTAGCTGGAAGCCTCCGGGCCACACACTCCAACAACTAGTCAATTCTTCCTTGTATAAAAAAAAAAAGAAAAGAAAAAAAAAGACACTGTCCACTGCTCCTACTGTATAGGGAAGAAGAAGTCACAACTATAATCAAAATCCTCATGGAGAAAACTTTTGAGAGAAGAGGCATCACACAACCTACCTACTCAGGCACTCAGGCTCAGCACCCTCCTGAAGCAGAAATATGCACACACACTGTCACTCACGTTCACACAAACAAATCCACCTACTGGAAGCCAAAGTGAGTCACAGACAGACATCACCCTCACATACACCCAAAGCTAAGGAGGTTGGCACAGTCAGACGTCACCTGAACCCACTAAGCAGAGACACCCAGTGTGTCAGGAATCCTCTTCCTCGCACAGAGGCATGCTCCTGGGTGGCCTTCAGGGGAAGTGTTTGGGAGTTCTATTCCCCTGGTCCACTAGTTCTCAGGCTGAAAAGTGACAGCTTCACAACCCCTGGAGAGCAGGTATTTTTGCAGATGTCCCCCACTTTTCTCATCGCCTGAGCCCTTAAAACAGCCAGTACACATCCCTTCAAGACTCTCTCCTCCAATACAGAAAAGAGCCCAGCAGAAACGGGGTTATGAGTCCTGAAACAATTCTGTCGCCAATGTATGTTCTCGCTTCTGCCTCTCTCTGGTCCTTTCACAACCCGGACCCCATTTCCCCAAAGTCCTTGGGCTCCACTGCCAACTTCCCGACCCTGTAATCCGCATCGCCTCTACGATCTTCAGCGGCACAGCCTCCACGTGCCCTGCTCTTTTCCTCGTCTGGTCCCTGGATTACGTTAGACGCCCGACCTCTGGCAAAGTCTAATCAACTCCCGACTCCCAGCCTTACCGGTCCCGGGATGCGGGAGGTGGGGTGGGCGCGCGCTCCGCCAATTGCAGCTAGTTCGTCCCGAGCGCCGACTCTTCCCAGCCGCGGCTCGGCTGCGTCCCGGGAGGCGGGCAACCGCACTGCAAGAACGGCAGGGGGTCAACCAGCAAAGTGCGGGGGCTCCGGCAGAGTGCCGCGGGCCGGCGAAGGAAAAGTGGGACGGCGGGACTGACCCTCCCCGCTCCGCCAGAGCCTAGCTTGCAGCTGCCGGCCCCGGTGTGCGGAGCGGAGCGGAGCGCGCGGAGGGAGGAGATTTCCCAGAATGGGACTGTCGGGAAGACGCGAAGATCCCAATTCCTGGCGGAGTGAGTCAACCCGGAGAGGAAGGGAACGCGGGGCGACTGCTGCGGACGCGGGGAGCGGACGGAAGGGAGGAAGCGGGGGAGAGGGCAGGGAGGAGCGCGCCTGAGCACGAAGGGAAGAAAGCGGCTGGACGAGCGCGCCAGCAGCTCTGGAGTCCAAGGCGGGAAGACGGACGGCGGCAAGAAAAGAACACCCAGAGGGAAGCAGGCGGCGCGGCGGGCGGAGGGCGCACGGTCGGAAGGGGGCCCCGTGGGGCTGGGATGGCGCGGCGGGCGCCACTCACCTGACCGGGATGCGGCGGCGGCGGGCGTCGGAACCAGGAGCTGCGGCCCTCCCCACCCCCTGGCTTCAAGTTTGCCTGGAGGACGCCTGGAATGTGCGGAATGAAGGCTGGTATGAGATGCGCGCAGCCGAGGGAGGGAGCCGGAGGGAGTGGCGGCCCTGCCACCGGCACCTCGGGGAGGAGACTGGGACGCCCGGGAGAGGGCGGCCGGTGAGGGGCCGGGCCGGGCCGCGGGGCGGGGTTGGGGCGGGGTTGGGGCGGGTCGCTGGCAGGCGGCGGTGTGGGAGGCTGAGCGCGCCCAGGCGGGGACGCGGGCCTCGAGATCCCAGTTCTGGGACCAGGACCTCTGCGTCCAGCCCAGTCGCTCCCCGCCACGCATTTTTCCTTTGATCTCAGCCCCAGTTCGCTTCCAACTCTCTTCGCCCCTCTGCTTCTTCTCCTCCGGGCGGAGCCCCGACTCCCTTTCCCCGGAGCCGAAAACTTTACTTTCTGCCTGAATGGGGTGTCTCCCAGGAGGACCCAGCCCCTGCCTCCGTCCTGACACCCTCGGGGTGAAAGACTGGGGAAGGGGCGGGCGCCGGGCGTGCAGGAAGGGCTGCTCCCTTCCCGCGACTCCCAACGAAGGACACTTCTTGCTCCAGGGAACCAGGAAGCAGGAACTCTCAGCTCGACTCCCAGATCCGCCACTGGTGCCCCCACGCTGGTCGTCTCCTTTCAGTTGTCCTCTGGTGTCCCTCAGGATCCGCAAAGCTGTCACTAGGAAGAATAAAGCACGTGGGAGAAAGCAGTCAGTGTGAGATCCGTGCGGTATGGCAAGAGACTCGTTCTGGACTCAGTAGTAGTAAGTCAATGAAGATTTATCCAGTATGTACTATGTGCCCACTAGTAAAAACAGGAAGGACAGGACCTCAGCCCCTACCCTCAAAGAGCTTATAATTTAGCTGGGAAGACTAAAGGTACAGAAAAGTGTGTTCATTTAGTGGGTGTCTGGATCTTAACCATGCCAAATTAATTTAGGGGAAGAGGGATACAGGAAACACATGAACTCCTGTATGGAAATCTTTAGAACACATTGACTTAAAGATATCTCTGTCAGCCACCTTGTGGCTTTGGGAGACTTGAAACCAGAGGACTTGGCTTTTTTTCAAAAATCAAATCCAACCTCTAGAGTGATGTCGTTGAACTTTGTATTGAAGATATTGTCCAGATCTCTTCTCTTTTGCCAAACAGTAAATTTATGTCTGATTTATCTTGTTTTTCTTTTTTTTTCAAACTAGGGATTGAACTGACCATAGGCTACCTACCTTTGTCAATGCTGCTCCACAGAACTTATCCTTCAAGAGATGAAGGATAAGGAGGCACTTTACCATTGACCTATATTGCCAAACCTTTTTCCTTTGTATTTTGAGACAAAGTCTCATGAAGTTACTTAGGGACTTGCTAACTTGATGAGGCTTGCCTGAAACTTGCATCCTCCTGCCTCAGCCTCCTGAGTCTCTGGAATTACAGGCATGTGCCACCACACTGGGCCTGATTTATCTTACTTTTGACCCAGCACCAACATGGTGCCTAGGTTAGAAAAGTGCATAATACATACATATATTGGTACCAGGGATTGAACCCAAGGGCGCTTAACCACTGAGCCACGTCACGCCGCTAGCCCTTTTTATTTTAAAACAGGGTTTCACTAGATTGCTTACAGCCTCACCAAGTTGCTGAGGCTGGCTTTGAACCTGCCATCCTCCTGCCTCAGCTTTCTGAGCCATGCTATTACAGATTTGCACCACCACACCCAGCTGAAAAGTACATAATAAATGTTGAATGAAAAAAAAATTGCTACCATGGAAGATACTGAAAATATGTACTATTAAATGTCAGAGTTGTATCCAAGAGGTGTTCCAAAAGTCCAGACATTGCAGCTAGACTGTCTCCAATCTTCCAAGGCAAAGAAGACTGAGGAAGCAGCTGTCATTTGGATATATAAATGCTTGTTAAATAATGAGTCATATCAAGGCTTGGTCACACCTCATACACCTGAAAAGACCACAACACAAGGCAGTATATCAGCCCCACGTGGAGTACAAACTGTAAGGACTACTTAATTCAATAATACTGTGTTGAGTGACTATTGACTTTGACACCAAGCTAAGTGCAGGAATAAGTCCCTGCCCTCAACAAGTTCAGAGTCTAGGTGAGAAGATAATGATTATGCAAAATTCAATGGTAACTCAAGGAAAGGAACAATGAAATCCAAGTTACAGGGTTCCATTTGCTTCATCTCTTGAAGGATAAAGCCAAATTGAGACTGGAAACCCTGCTCAAGTCCTGTGGAGCAGCATGGACAAATGTAGGCCCGTGCAGGCTGTTTAGGAAAGGTGTGTGAGCAGGAGAATGAGATGTGAAGATTTGCAGTTAAAAAGGGGGAGCTGGGGGCTGGGGTTGTGGCTCAGT
Source organism: Spermophilus citellus (assembly GCF_964194105.1). Classification (NCBI taxonomy): domain Eukaryota; kingdom Metazoa; phylum Chordata; class Mammalia; order Rodentia; family Sciuridae; genus Spermophilus; species Spermophilus citellus. The sequence continues at coordinate 28,057,193 of NC_138197.1, read as the reverse complement.
GGTAGAGCACTCGCCTAGCATATGTGAGGCCCTGGGTTCAATCCTCAGCACCATATGAAAATAAATAAATAAAATAAAGGTATTGTGTCCAACCACAACTAAAAAAATATTAAAAAAAAAAAAGTGGGAGCCAGGTTGGGAAGATAGTTGTATGGAGTTTTGGCCATCATAAAAGCCATAAAGTGCCAGGCACAGTGGCACTTGCCTGAATCCCAGCAGCTCCCAAGGCTGAGGCAGAAGGATCAAGGTTCAAGGCCAGCCTGGGCAATTTAGTGAGACCCTATCTGAAAATTTAAAAATAAATAAATAAAAAGGGCTAGAGATATTGCTTGTGGTAGAGCGCCCCTAGATTCAATCCCCAGTATCCTAACAACAGCAAAGCCACTTAGACACAGTTGTGACATATTCGGCGCCACTATCAAGAGACTCTGGCAATAGTCTTGGGGGTGATTCAGAGACTTAGGGTGTCCTAAGCTCAAGGAGTGGTCCTGAAGATGGCAAGTCTGAGTCCAGCCTCAGCAACTTAATTAAGGATCTGGAAGTAGACCAGAGGCAAAATCTGCTGAAACTGTTGCTTAGAGTTTGTCTGTGAAGGTGAGAGAGAAAATAAAAATGGGCTAAACCTTAACAAGGGAGCAATGGATGGTGTCATTACTGAGATAAGAATTCAAACAGCAAGGGATTCAGGTGAGGTGGAAGGTGAGTCCTGGCCAGGTTGAGAGGAAGGTAGGACAAGGCAGAGTACAAACAGGAGAGCCACCCTTGGGAGTCACATTCAGCACAGACTGTTCAGAGGGAACTTGAAGTTCAATCTGTTTTCTTTCTTTCCCCCAAATTTTAACTATCCAAAACCAAGACCGTCAGTGGCCAAAGCTGGAAAGCTATGTCTTTTAGGATTTTGGCTTCCTAGCCTCACCTTCCTTCATAGACTTACCTCCTAATAGAGAATCTTTGGGAATTTCACACCTGAAGCAGTTGAGGATCCTCTGAGTAAAGAAAGAAAACTGATCAGATACGCCTATTCTGAAGGGTTAAAGACTGACAGTGATTTTAGACATAGAACCTGTCCTTCCCGGGGAATTCCCACTTTTTAAGGGATCACCCCCTCACTCACTGATCCCTAGGAATCAATCTATTGATGGAAATATTTCATCAGTTTGCATCAAGCTGGAAGAGACACAAAAATGCATCATGTAATCCACAACTCTCCTCACTTCCTGGTGATCCAGACCACTCTAATTCTACAAATGGATTCTCAATCAAGCTTGCTGATGGGTGGTGCAGGTGGAGAGCAGCAGGGGTGTGGTGAGAGCTGGTTTTGATGTGGGGAGGGTATTTGTGTTGGTTATAGGCTGAAGTCAAAGTTAAAAATCATATTAATTACTGTTACCATATGTTGTTTGGTATTATTTCCATTGGCATGGGGCGCTGTACCACTGTCATAAACTTTGTTTTTCTAACTCTCATAGGTCATAGTCAAACAAATTATCCATATGACATTTTGTAGAACAAATTCAACCACATCTATGTCATAGAAGTCTTTGCAGCTATTAATAATGAGATGTTTTATATTTTATTTATAGTTATTTTTTGATGCTGGAGATCTAACCCAGGGCCTCCCACATGCTAAGCAACCTGCTACAGCCCGGGCCTCAACAAGATGTTCTTTTTAAATAAACTAGACATATATAAGTGGGGTCTAAAGACAGTATTTATATATCTTTATTTTTACCTCTGGAAGCTTGAAGATTGAGATTTCTTTATTTTCTCATGTTATTTATTTTGTATGACTAATTAGTACTTTTACACTTATATTTATTCATTCATTCATTTTGCAGTGCTGGGAAGATCCTTAAAATGTGAGGCAAGCACTCTACCGATGAGCTATATCTCTAGTCCTACATATTTTTTTGAGATGGAGTCTCACTGTGCTACCTAAGCTGGCCTCAACTCCTGGGCTCAAGCAATCTTCCTGCTTCAGCCTCCTGAGTTGCTGGAACTATAGGACCAGCCACCTTGCCATGTTTATACTGCTTTTATAATCAGGAAGAAAATGGGATTACAACTACATATCTAACCCTTCCCTCGTTTCTCACTCCCTTCTCCCCATACTTCACATCTTTTAAAAATGAAATAAGCCCAAGTGCCCATAATCCCAGTGGCTCAGGAGGCTGAGGCAGGTGGATCACAAATTAGAGGCTAGCCACAGCAATTCATTGAGGACCTAAGCAACTTAGAAAGACCATGACTCAAAATTAAAAATAAAAGGTTGGGGATGTGGCTCTCAGTGGGTAAGTGCCCCTTGGTCCAATCCTTGGTACCAAACATAAAATTAAATTAAATAATAAAAAAATGCTGGGGATAGTTCAGTAGAAGAGCACTCCTGCATTCCAGTCCCAGTACAATGCAATAAAAATAAATAAATATAGGGCATTATGTAAAATTGTGGATGTGTAACCGACGTGATTCTGCAATCTACATTTGGGGTAAAAATTGGGAGTTCATAACCCCCTTGAATCTAATATATGAAATATGATATGTCAAGAGCTTTGTAATGTTGTGAACAACCAATAAAAAAAAATAAAATAAAATGTAATCTGCACAGAAAAAAATAATAAATAAATAAATAAATAATAAAAATAAAATAGGTTCTGGGTGTAGCTCAGCACTAGAGAATGTGCTTGGCATGCTCCAGGCTTGGGTTCAATGCCCAGGACCAGAAAAACAAACCCAAACATACATATATCAAAACTTCACATTGTACATTGTAATTATATGTAATTTTTACCTGTCAATTATGCCTTAATAAAGCTGGGGTAGAAAGAGGTTATATAGCCAGGTACAGTGGTGCTCACATGTAATCCCAGCTACTCAGGAGGCTGAGGCAGGAGGATGGCGAGTTCAAAGCCAGCCTCAGCAATTTAGCAAGGTGCTAAGCAACTCGGCAAGACCCTGTCTCTAAATAAAATATAAAAAAGAAGGGCTGGGGATGTGGCTCAGTGGTCGAGTGCCCCTGAATTCAATCCCTAGTTAGCCCCCCCAAAAAAAGGTTTTATATATATATATATATATATATAGTTAACACTATTCAATGATCTTTGGATCTTTGAGGAAACACCAACATTTACATCTTCCTAACTCTTCATTCCTTCTTTCAATGTCCAAAATGTTTGTTTCAACCATTCCTAAGTTTATAATACTAGCAAATTATTTTCCAATAAATCTAACCATGTTCCCCAAACAGACAAACAAAAACTGGCAACTGGGATCCAGTAGCCCAATAGATCTGACAAGAGCAGTAAGAGACACTGTTTCCCAACCTTTAGGTAAAAGGCAAACAACATACTGTTTTTGAGACTTCCCCAAAGCTGCTTCCTCCCAGAGTGCATTGTGATTGACTCATTCCTACTCTCTCTTGCTCAGCTAAGACTCAGGTTCTTTCTCCCTTTTTTGTACAGTTCCGGAGATTGAACCCAAGTGAGCTCTACCACTGAACTACACCTCAGCCATTTTTATTTTTTATTTTGAGAGAGAGTCTTAATAAAATGCTGAGGCTGGCCTCCTAAATTGCTGGGGATTATAGGCCTGCACCACTGTGCCCAGCTTCTTCAGCTTTTTCTTAACTACACCTCAGCCATTTTTATTTTTTATTTTGAGAGAGAGTCTTAATAAAATGCTGAGGCTGGCCTCCTAAATTGCTGGGGATTATAGGCCTGCACCACTGTGCCCAGCTTCTTCAGCTTTTTCTTTTCTTTTCTTTAACTGGGGATTGAACCCAGGGGAGTTCTACCACTGAGCTATACTCCAGTCTTTTTTATGTTTAATTTTGAGACAAGATCTCACTGAATTGCTGAGGCTGGCTTTGAACTCAGGATCCTCCTGCCTCAGCCTCCTGAAAGGCTGGGATTATGGGCATGTGCCACTGCACCTGGCTTCTTTTTCCTTTTAAACCTCTGTCTCCTACTTTTCCTTAAGTGGACTCTTCATCTTGTGTTCCAAGAACAAAATGGACTGTGTGTGTGTGTGTGTGTGTGTGTGAGTGTGTGTTGTGCTAGAGATGAAACCCAGAGCTGGGTGCCTCACACCCTCACACATGCCAGGCAAGTGCTCTACCAGGAGTCTTCTCCTTTATTTCTGTAGAATAAAAGCAGTCAATAATTTGATAAGCATAATATCAGTTCTGTTATTTCTTTTTTTTTAATATTTTCATTACTTTTTAGTTGTAGTTGGATACAAAACCTTTATTTTATTTATTTTTATGTGGTGCAGAGGATTGAACCCAGGGTCTCGCATGTGCTAGGTGAGTGCTCTACCACTGGGCCACAACCCTAGTCCAAAGTTCTGTTATTTCTTTATCAAAGAGAAGTAGAGGCCTGGAGTGGAGCTCAGTGGTAGAGCATTTGTCTAGCATGTCAGAGGTCCTGGGTTCCATCCCTAGTATGACAAAAGAAAAAGGAAAAGCAGCTCTGGGTGTACTATATAGGGAATAGCACCCGTGACAGACTGAATCTGAACTGAGTTGTTTCACCAATCCCAAATTCACATGGTGAAGTGCTAACCCTCAGTACCTCAGAATATGAAAATGATTTAAGATAAGGTGTTCACAGAGGTGGTTAGATTAACAGGAGGTCATTGGGGTAGGTTTTAGTTCACTCTTGAGTGTTGTTCTTCTAAGAAGGTAAACATACACAGATCAAGGAATGGCCATGTAAAAACATAGGAAAGAGGGGTGTCTACAGGTCAAGAAGAGAGATCTCAAATAAACCAAACTTGCCAGTACCTTGACCCTGAACTTCCAGACTCCAGAACTATAAGAAATAAATTTCTGAGCTGAGCATGGTAGCACATGCTCATAATCCCAGCAATTCAGGCGGCTGATGCAGGAAGATCACAAATTAGAGGTCAGCCTCAGCAACTTAGTGAGGCCCTAACCAACTCAGTGAGATCCTGTCTCTCAAAATTAAAAAAAAAAAAGAAAAAAGAAAAGAAAAAATCTGTTACTGCAGCTTGAGCTGATTGATTTAGTTGTTTTCTAGATTGGGGAAAAAAAAAAAAAAACTGGTTTCTGGCACCCAGAGGTTTAAGTTTGCACCCAAATCTCAAATGGGGATTGTTTCTTTTTTGTTTCTTTTCTTTCTTTCTTTTTTTTTTTTTTAAAAAAGCACAAGTTTTTTTTTTTAAAGAGAGAGAGAGAATTTTTTTTAATATTTATTTTTTAGTGGACACAACATCTTTGTATGTGGTGCTGAGGATCAAACCCATGCCAGGCGAGTGCGCTACCGCTTGAATCACATCCCCAGCCCTGGGGATTGTTTCTGAGATACCCAAGATCAAGTATCCAGGGCTGGGGTTGTAGCTCAGTATTAAAGCACTTGCCTTGCATGTGTGAGGCACTGGGTTTGATCCTCAGCACCACATAAAGATACTGTGTGTTCATCTACAACTAAATATATATATATATATATATATATATATATATATATATATATTAAAAAAGGTCAGGTATCCAGAGTCTTCTTGAAAAAAATCAAAAGCAGGCTCCAACCTACCCAGCTAAAATGTTTTTTAATCTTTATCTATTTATTTTTATGTAGTGCTAAGGATCAAACCCAGTGCCTCATAAGTGCTAGGCAAATGCTCTACCACTGAGGTAGAGCTGGGGATGTAGCCCAGTGGTAAAACAACCCTAGGTTCACTTCCTAGTATCGCAACATCATCAAAAAGTAAATTAATTAAGCCGGGCTCGGTAGTGCACACCTATGATCCCAGCAGCTCAGCTAAGCAGAGGCAAGAAAAAAACAGCTAAAATTCTCATCTTCAGTAAACCTGTTGGAGACAATATTCTGAAGATAAGTATTAATATGTGTATTATGACCTCAATGGGGATTAAACAATTTGGGTTTAAATTCCACCTCTGCTAAGACTCAGTTTCCTCATTGACTTTCCTAGTCCTTTTTATATTTTATTTGGACACAGGATCTCACTAAGTTGCTGAGGGTGGCTTTGAACTTGCAATCCTCTTGCCTCAGCTGAGCTGCTGGGATCATAGGTGTGCACTACCGAGCCCGGCTTAATTAATTTATTTTTTGATGATGTTGCAATACTAGGAAGTGAACCTAGGGGTGTTTTACCACTAGGCTACATCCCCAGCCCTTTTTGATTTTTGAGATTGTCCAGGCTAGTCTCGAACTCATCCTCCCAAATCATTGGGATTACAGGAATTAGTCACTGCACCCACCTGATTACTGCTTTAAGAAACTGTCAAGAGTTTCTTTCTTTCATTTTTATTTTTTGGTACCAGGTATTGAACTCAGTGGCATTTAACTACTCAACCGCATCCCCAGCCCTTTTTTAATTTTTATTCTGAGATGGGTTTCACCAAATCGCTGAGGCTGGCCTTGAACTCACCATCCTTCTGCCTCAGCTTCCTGAGCTGCTGGGATTACAGGTGTGAGGCACTGCACCCCACTGATTTAGTAGTTCATAAACCAATATAAAAGTATAGACTTGGGGTGGAGGGTGTGGTTCAATGGTAGGGTGCTTGCCTAGCATGTGAGAGGCACTACTGAAGTACTAAAGCCATTTCTATATTATGCTGATATAGTTTGTCCCAAGCACGCTTAATTAGCACCTTAGTATTTAAACTTGAACTCAATTTTTAAAATCATTTTTCATTTCTGTTAGTACTGGGGATTGAACCCAAGCCTCAGATTGATCCTCCTAATTCCTCACCTTCCTCTGCCTATCATCCTTTTCCCTCAGACTATTCTTCCTTCCTAGCCTTCCTGTTTCCAAGCTACCGAACTTCAAGACAATTATTCTTGAGAATCAGCCAGGCATGGTTGCACAGGCCCATGATCCTAGTAGCTCTGGAGGCTGAAGCAAGGAGGATCATGAGTTCAAAGCCAGCCTCAGCAACTTAGCCAGGCACTAAACAACTGAGGGAGACCCAGTCTCCAAAAAAAAAAAAAAGGTCTGGGGATTTGGCTCAGTGATTAAGTGCCCTTGGATTCAATCCCCAGTACCCCCCCCCCAAAAAAAAGAAAATCATAACAAGGGACAGAATCTAGGTAGAGAGTGTTTAGATATGAGACCCCTGAGGCTTGAGAGCCACCACATTAAACAAGAGATGTGTCATAAAAGGTGGTGATACGCCAGGAAAGCTCTCACCCCCACTTGGTTCCTGATATCATTTGAATGTTGAATGTCCCTCAAAAGCCCATGTGTTAAAAACTTGGCCCCCAACTTGGTGCTATTGGGAAGTCGCGGAGCCTTTAGGAGGTGGGGCCTAGTGAGAAATCCTAGGTCATTGGGGGTACGCCCTCAAAGGGTTCTGTGGGACCCTGACCCTTCCTGTCTTTTTCTTCCTGGACATGAGGACAGTTTTACTCCCCCACTTAGAAACTCTAAAGCCAAGTGTGAGGCCCTGGGATCAATCTCCACCAAAAGAATAAAAAATGAGTTACTAGAGTTCTCAGGCATTTATGAGAGTCATGCTGTACCACTAGGGTGCTTAGTAAACAAGATGGTGCAGGAGTCACTCAGCCTTTTTAGACCTCCTCACCTATATTACATCATTGTTGTTATTTTGTTATTTTAATGCACTTGTAATATGCAGCTTTGGTCCCCAGGTGGTGCCATAAAACCATCTGAAGTCTGTAGTCCTCACGGCACTAACAGCAAATTATTATTGTGGCAGCCCAGGTTTTTGTAGGTGGGGGAAAATCTACTGGTTGATCTGTTGAAAGACTAGACTTTACTGCAGACTGAACCCAGGGACATCTGCCACTGAGCTACATTCCAGACCTTTTTTTTTTTTTTCCAGACTGGATCTTGTTAAGAAGTTGGCCTCAAACTTGCAATTCTCCTGTCTCAAGCCACTATACCCAGCAAGACAGGCATTTTTCTTTCTTTTTTGCAGGGCCTCACACGAGCTACATGACCAGCTCAAGGCTGAGGTCTGGTGTGGTGGTGCTCACCTGTGATCCAAGATACTCAGGCTGAAGTTGGATGATGGGGAGTTCAAGGCCACCCTCCGAAACTTAGAGACCCTGGTTCAAAATAAAAGGACTAGGAATATAGCTTAGAGACAGAGTGTCCCTGGGTTCAATCTCCAGAACCAAGAAGAGACACACCAGCCATGATGACAAGGAGACAGAGCAGCAGAGAGCGCATCAGGATGCAGTGTGCACAAGGCAAGGAAATAGGTCTCAGGAGATGGGACACAAGCTGGCCAGTCCCAGGTCAACCCCTGGCTGGGCAGAGAACAGGCATGTGGAGTGAGGATATGGGCAAGGGCCGTTCTACTCAGAGAAGGAGCTGGAGGCCAAGGAAAAGGGCAGCTCCCAGTGTCCCAGCATTTCCTCTGTGGAGCAATGTGTCTGAGAGAATTATGTACCGTTACTGTAACTGAACTGACAAATGTCAACTCATAATTGTACTGGTAAAATAAAAGACATTTATTTTTTCAAAATCAGCTGGGCACTGTGGCACATGCCAGTAATCTCAACAACTCTGGAAGCTGAGGCAGGAAGATCCCCAGTTTGAGGCCAGCCTCAGCAACTTCACTACAGATCCTGTCTCAAAATAAAAAGGGCTGGGGCTGGGGTTGTGGCCCAGTAGAAGAGCTCTCACCTCACACATGTTAGGAGCTGGGTTCGATCCTCAGCACCACATAAAAATAAATAAATAAAATAAAGGTATTGTATCCAACTAAAAAAAAAAAAAAAAAAAAAATGAATGCTAAGCTAGGTGTGGTGGCACATGCCTGTAATCCCAGTGGTTCGAGAGGCTAAGGCAGGAGGATCGTGAGTTCAGAGCCAGTCTCAGCAACTTAGCCAGGCCCTTAGCAACTCAGCAAGACCCTGTCTCTAAATAAAATATTAAAAGGGGGAATTGAGCACAGGCTCCAGCTCTCACCCTGCTTCAGGCTCCTGCTTTTTTCCTGTGTCTTTATTATTGCCATGACACTGCTTTGTGCAGGAAAGCCTACTAAAGATTTGTGAACATGCTTTCTTTTCAACTTATCAATATAAGGTAGCGCTTAAAATGTGAATTCTTAGAGGTGGGGAGGGGTCTTTTACCATTAGACACTTCACTTGTTTGGCAGCAATGACTATAAAAGACATCCTGAAGGCTCAGCAGTGCAGTGTCCAGGTGATATAAAGGCTGCTCTCTGTGGCCTGTTAGCTTAGCTCTGGGTCCTGCTACCAGTCCAGTAAGCTCTGGTGTCACATGGATGATGTGCCCTGGTAGCCTCCAAAATAGAAGGCTCAGTCTGCAGCCTCCTGCTCTACCCCAGGTCCAAAGTTTGTGCTGATACTGATCACAAAGACCTCATCAGCTCACTGCTGACACGATGAAAAATTTCACTAGAGACCCTGACAGAGGAACTGTAAGGATGAGATCAGGAGGAAGATGACGTTCATATTTTTATATAAATTATCATTTATTTCTGTAGCATACAAAAGGTATAAATATGATTTATGTAAAACCAATCACCTGCACACTCAAGACGAGAGTACATGAAACTGGGGTCTGTAGCTTTCTGAGTCAGAGAGTAGGAAGAAGCAGGATCAGATCCAGTCACCCCACCGTAGGTCCTCCATTCCCAGACACTGTTATCCTAGGACAGGAAATCAGTGGATAGCTTTCTACTTCAACAAGGGTCACTTGTTAGACGGTACATCAGCACGGTGGGGACAGAGGTATGACAGGCTTTCGGGCACTTTTATAAATGAGGCACTTTATGGGAAGCATGCCTGAGGTGGAAACCAATTATGTCGAAACAAGCAGGCCGCCTTGCCAGTAGGGGATGAGCACGAGATCTCCTCATCTCCCGGGTCTCCTGCCTTTATGTGGCTATTTGATTTGGAGAAAGGAGCAGCAACAGGAAGCAGGGATGAAAGGAGGGAAATATCACAGAGCCGCATCCGATTCCTGGCCTCATGCTGGCAAACAGCTCAGTGCCCAAAGGCTTGGGAGTTGAATGGTGCTCAATATAGAACTCACAGAGTTTTTGGATTCTCAAGTTCAGATACCACTGTGGTACCCATGAATTTGTGTAAGAGTCATAATTTGCTGGGAGGAGCTCATATCTGAAAGACTCAGTAGAAATCTTAGGATCTGAGAGGAAAAGTGACAGGAGCAGCATCTGCACTGATGGACCAGCCTTAGGGGGCTAGTAACATGGACATCAAGAAGGGCCCAAAGCTCTTCCCAGAAAGGTGTGCAGAGCTCAAGAGGCAACTAGCGGTATTCACCAAATCTCTTCTGCCACCACTCTTGACAGTGACACTGATACAGTTCCTGCACACAACGTTCCCTTATTTCTTGCAATGTGTGCAGGTGTGTGTGGCCTTCCACACTAGTGGCACCATGGTGTCATAGCTGTGGGAGGCACAGTGGGTTGAGAAGGAAGGCAACTATCAAAGGACTCTCGGTCTTCACTAGAACTAAGTCCCCTCTGGAGTGTGTGCTTTCAGCCTAAACTGAAACAACGACAATTAAAGAAAATTTTCACATCGTTGATCACAAATCTTGTCACAGCCACTGAGATTGCTGCCTACTCACCTACCCTGAGGGAAGAAAACAAGGGGAACTGTGATGTTAGAACCTTCCCATCCCATGGAAAAAGAAGCTGGTCCCAAGAAACAAATACTACACTCCCTCTGATAAAGAAAACACACTTCTAAGCTGGTTTCCTGGGGCACATAAGGTCTTTTTCCAGGGGAGTACAGTGCAGGCTCTACCTTCTCTTATGATGGGAGAGCAGAATTCAGTCACCTGTGTGGGCTCAAAATGATCACTAACTTTGGGTTTTCTTGGTCCCTATGGTAGATGACAATCTAGAACCACTGTCACAAAAACAAGGTAAAAGCTACATAACAATGGCTGTAGCACGAGTACCCCTTAAGGTACAATCCGTAAAACTGTTGCTCCTGGGTGTCATTTTCTACTCACAATTCCATGATCACAGGCCCCTTCTGGAAGTTGTTCAAGCCCACAGAGCATATGGATATACCTGAAGCAGGAGTTGGCAAACTGAAGCCCACAGGCCAAATCTGGCCTGCTGCGTGTTTTTGTAAATAAAGTTTTATTGGAACACAGCCACATTTGTTTGTGCATGAAATATCTACGGCTACTTTTGCACTGCAAAGGCAGATTTGAGTAGCTGTGAGAGAGATTATTAGGCCATTTGAAGACAAAGTTTGTAGGCTCTTGCCCTGGAGACTAAAGGCAATTTAGGGAACCATCACTCTCTGAAAAGGCCTTCTAAAAAAGAGACCCAATTATTTAATCGTTAGAATCTGATTCTGCTGCAAATCTCCAAGCATAAGAATCTCACTCTTGAGGCACAGAATCTGTTGGGTGATAACTTCAGGAGCCACTAATGAACTCCTGACAAGAACCTGTCTGTGCTTTAAACCCTCTCTCACCCAAGATAAGCTAAGCTGTGATCCCTGACCAAGTCTCTGGAGCTCAGAGAAGGGTGTGTGTGTGTGTGTGTGTGTGTGTGTGTACACAGTCATGCATAAACACATGTATGTACTGTATGTACACACACACACACAGGGATCATTCCAAAAGAGTCATACTCTTGCTCTTCATGTTCTGCAAGGTCAAGGTGGCGATTTCCTGCTCCTGAAAGCTCTGTAGCAAGCGAGCTCAGCTCTGATTGCTTTTTTTACTCGCAAGCTAGCTTGCTGTCAAAGCTAGAAAGCCCAATAGCGAAGGCCTGAAGTGCACACAGCGGGTAGTTGTAGTCCAGCGTGAACACATCATCTGCCACACGTCCAAACTGCATGACTATGTAGTCAGCTAGAAAAAGAAAGAAATTTGGAGGTTAGACCATAGTGTGATTGTACTAGGGAAAAACCCAATATATTTTTAGATACAGGGGACAAAACAAAACTCAGGATCAGTTTATCACCAGTTCTCTTTAAATTAGGAAACTGAACTAAAGTGGGTGTGGGCTAGGGCGTAACTCAGTGATTTCCATGTGATTAACATGTACTGATGCCCTGAATTCAATCCCCAACATGAAAGAAACCAAAACAAAACAAAAACAAAGAAAAAGAAATGATACAATAGGCAATATATAGAGGATACAAAAGTTTTGTTTTCTTTTGTTTGGTACTAAGGGTTGAACCCAGGGTTGCATTCCTAGCCCTTTTTGAGACAGGGTCTTGCCAAGTTGGTGAGTCTGGCCTCAAAACTTGCAATCCTCCTGCCTCAGCCTCCTGAGTCACTAAGATTAACAAGCATGAGCTGCCATGCCTGGCTTCAACAACAATTGGGAAGTTTTCTTCTAAAAGTCTAGTTTTGTCTTTCCAGACAAATCCTTTCTTTCCGAAGTAATTCTCTCCTGAATATAACTTCCTATCAGTTATAGGAAGCGATCATTTCTGTTTTGTCAGAACCCTGTCCCCATTCCAACACAGCCCTTCCTGTGGCTTACGGTCATTTTCATGAACTATCTGGAAGTTCTTCACAGATGCCTGAGTGACCCGGCCGTGAAAGTTCAGCACATAGGACTGAGTGTCGTCATTCCAGACTGGGGCCTTATTGTGCAGTTCAATCAAGTTCTCCATGGTTTTGTTTTGCCATTTTGAAAGCAAACTCTCATGATCCTGGTGGAAGGTAAAATCGTTACTTTGTACTGAGAAGTATGATAACACATTTATTTTATTTTAAGGCAGAAGTAGGTAAATATTTTCTCCATTTCAGAAAGGGTAAATTAAAAGAAAAGAGTTAAATTCAACACTAAGCCAGGTTGTTGTTGTTGTTATATATCACATATGATCTAGCATTTCTCTTTGCAGAAGAAATGATTTCAAGTCAATGACTTCAGTAGCATCTCTGGAACTGCAATTATCCTGAGAATTTGGGCGACGGCTCTCCTAATGAAGAGTGTGAGCATATTCCAGTTCAGGATCTGAACGAACCAATACTTTCTCTGTGCTGATCTCTTCTGTGTTATGTCATTGTCTTTTTGAGCCCTTTGCCAATCAAGCCTGTCCTTACTTACATTTCGTGGCCGAAACGGGATTCGCTCATGATTCATATTCATCCCTGGAATAATCACAGACATTTTCCTAGGGCCTTTAAATCCAAGCACATTTGTTTCCTGGAAGATGGGAAAATAAAGCACAATTTGACAGCAGAAAAGAAAAAGAGACCATGTCTGTCCTAACATGAGGCTTCCTTAGGCACACACATGCTGCCAATGGGCCGGGTGTGGCTCAGCAGAGGAGTGCTCGCCTGGTGTGCATGAGGCAGTGGGTGCCTCAGCACCATATGGAAATGAACAAATAAAACAGAGGCCTGCTGTCCATACACAACTAAGAAAAATTAAAAAAAAAAAATACGGACGATGGCTGGGTGCAGAGGTGCACTCCAGTAACCCCAGACACATGGAAAACTGAGGCAGATAGATCACAAGTCAAAGGCCAGACTTGGCAACTTAGTGAAACCCTGTCTCAAAATTTAAAAATGCAAAGGGCTATGGATGGAGCTCAGTGGATAAGTGCCCCTGAGTTCAATCCCCAGTACCAACACACCGGCAAATGGTAACAATGTCAAGAACACCAAAAACAATTTTATTACTTTGTGTAATTAAAAAGAGAATGAAAATTAGGAAGCTTGGTCAGTGGCATGTGCCTATAATTAATCCCAGACACTTGGGAGGCTGAGTCAGTCCTTAAACCCAGGAGTTCAAGGATAGCCTGGGCAACTTGGCAAGTCTCTATCAAGAATAAAAGAGCCAGGCACGGCGGTGCATGTCTGTAATCCCAATGGCTCAGGAGGCTGAGGCAGGAGGCCAACTTCAGCAATGGTGAGGCACTGAGCAACTCAGTGAGACCTTGTCTCTCAATAAAATACAAAAAAAAAAAAAAAGGGAATCAACTTGAGAAATGGAAAGAGGGAAGGAAGAGAGGGAGGAAGAAGGGAAGAAAAGAAGGAAGGATTAAAAGCAAAGAGATGGTTTTACTGTATTCTAACTTCTGGTCAATGGAGAAAAGGTCAGGAAGGTCTGAATTAAGTGGCATTAGGAAAAGAGAAGAGTAGATGAGGCAAGAAACAGTACAAAAGTGAAAAATAATTCCTAAATAAATAATTTCACAATTAAACAATCAAAACATGAATATGTGAAGAAAAACGATACCAGCAGCAGAAAGAGGGATCAGAGAAGTGGAAAGGAGCCTGGAGGGCGGCTGGCGGTGGCACCAGCAGGGTTCGCGGGGTGAAGGAGAAAGGGTATGCTGGGAGGGTCACGTACGTAGCAGATGGCGGCCAGCTCCTGCCGCGTGTGCGCCTTTTCAACCAGACCCTGGGCCCTGACTGGGCTGACTCCATGGTCATACACTGTGAACTTGGTCCCCATGAGGTTGGATCTAGTGTCAGGAGAAAAAGGCACAATGGGATCTGTGTATTTTCCTAACTAGGAGAGAAAAGGTTAAGCAGTAGAAGGGAGGCCTAGCTGCCTGCTCTCCAAATGCTCAAAGAGTCATCATCACTTTTTCAAAGATCTTTCATTAGACAAGGAAGTGACTTAAGATGTTCTTTTAACGTTGTTGTTTTCGTTTTTGATTCCACATCTATACATGCTGATTGTAAAAACTAAAAAGCGTATGGACTGTTCTGAAACCATAGGAATGCAGGTATCAGAAATAATAGGATAGTGATATAAGGCTGCTGTCACCTGAGTTTGCCAATGTAACTTTCCCCTTCACGAGATAAATCTGTTGCATCAGTGGAAATCAGGTAGTTGGATGTTTTGCTCTTTTTCCGCTTTCTACCTGCAAGAAGAAATATCTGGGGGAAAAAAAAAAACAACGTGTCAATCAAAAAATGAAATCAAGTGAACCCCCAAGGTTCCGCCTATTACTTCAGCAAATGTTTTACAAGTGTCTACCATGTGCCAAGCACTCAATCTTTGGGTCATTTCCCTTTCCCCTTTTCCTTTCCTGCCTTTCTCCCTCCCTCCCTCCCTTCCTTTCTCCGTCCCTCTCTTTCCCTTTCTTTAGACTTTAAGGAGAAAAAAACAAACTTTGGTCATATGCTACCATTATTTTGCGGTGGGGAGGGGGGTACCAGGGATTGAACTCAGGAGCACTCGACCACTGAGCCACATCCCCAGCCCTTTTTGTAATTTTATTTTGAGACAGTGTCTCACTGAGTTGCTTAGCACCTTGGTTTTGCTGAGGCTGGCTTTGATCTTATGATCTTCGTACCTCAGTCTCCTGAGCTGCTGGGATTACAGGCATGTGCCACCATGCCTAGCTACATGTTACCTTTAAATTGGTGCTGGGGGTTGAACCCAGGGCCTCATGCACACTAGGCAAGTGCTCTACCACTGAGCTACACCCCAGCACTCTTTTCCCGTTTTCTAAATCCTTTATGCTTCTCAGAATTCAACATCAGGAAGTCTGGGAGTATGGCATAGAGCAGAGGGCTTGCCTAGCACGCATGGGATCCTGGGTTGAGTCACCAGCACCAAAACAAATCTAACCAAAACTATCACAATTTCCTTCCTGTACATTTTTATTTACTTTTTATAGTTGTAGATGGACAGAATGCCTTTATATTATTGTTTATTTTTATGTGGTGCTGAGGATTGAACCTAGTGCCTCACACATGCTAGGTAAGCGCTCTGCTACTGAGCTACAGTCCCAGCCTGCCTCCTGTACATTTTTAATGAACTCACTAACTTGACTCTCCATATAAGTCTTTACACCTTTATTCTTAAAACTTCCAGTAACTTCTAAAAGAATCATCATCTAATGCCATGAAAAAGTCTTTTCATCTGTAGGAGACACAGGATCCTGAACACCTTCCTGTAGCTGTTTTTGAAAACTTCTTTTTGTATTTTGTTGTTGTTTTAAGTCCCTGTGGCTTTAGTGATTGTAGGTGTTAACATTCTGGTATGTTGTTAACCCTCAATAAGTAGTGTTTATATGAATAATATCTACCATCATCATCTCATTTCTAAGCACTTAAAATCATCCACTTATATCTAGAATTAGTCCAAAATGCTCTGCTTATTAGCAAGTATTAAACTGCTTCAAACTTGCTGGGCATGGTGCACATGCCCATAATCCTAGCAACTTGGAAGGCTGAGGCAGGAAGATTGTAATTCCCAGGCTAGCCTCAAAAAAGAAAAAAAAGAACTGGTGATGTAGCTTAGTGGTAACAGTGGTAAAGAGCCCCTAGGTTCAATCCTCAGTATCTGCCACCCACACAATTTGCCTCAAACATAAATTAGAATGTCTAGGCTAAGAAACAAGACTCTTGCATCTCTTTTCATATTTCCAATTCCTCCTATTCCCTAAAACTTGTTCTTCTTTCCAGGTCCTGTTCTACCAAGATAAAAAGAAAAACTAACCAAAAATAAATAATAGGAGAGGGGGGAAAAGAATTACATTAAAACTTTCTCTAGGGGCTGGGGGTGTGGCTCAAGTGGTAGCTCGCTTGCCTAGCATGCCTGAGGCACTGGATTCTATTCTCAGCAGCACTACATAAAAAATAAAAAAAGATATTGTGTCTACCTAAAACTAAAAAAAAAAAAAACAACAACAAAAACAAAAAACAAAAACCTTTCTCTAGGGCTGCATAGCTCTGTGGTAGAGTACTTGCTTGGCATGTGCAAAACCCTAGGTTCCATTTCCACCATGAAAAAAAAAAAATCTCCTCTATTTATCCTATATACTGATAAGTCTTTTCCCTGGGGCCAGGCAGGGGTGGGGAAGGATAGATCCTGGCTATTTGACTATAGTTCTTTGAAGACAATGAAAACACCTCTGGGGATTAACACACAATCCACTTCCAACCAACTAGATAACTATCAGCATTCTGTTGTGAGGCTCACCAACAATCTATTCCTGCAAGTCTTCTCAAGAGTCTTCTCAGGGGCTCAGTGGTAGCGCTTGCCTAACAAACCCTGGGGTCCATCCCCAGCACCACAGAAAAAGAGGGGAAAAAGTTGTCTTAGGAATCAATCCTCATACCTTCCGATTCTCATCTTTTTCCAGGTGCATAAAGTAAGTGGGAAAGAGACCCCGATCCATTCCTTTTTTATCCCTGGTTATCCGACACTTCACTGTGACACCTCGAGGGGCGGGACTATAGGCAAAATCCTCCAAATTCTCCACTTCTCCCAGCTGGTTGTCAACCTGCTGGGACACAGCACTGGAAGCTCCTGGATCCTGAAAGGATGGCCACACATGAGCAATAGGCTGGGTAAGAAAACCTCAGACTCTCTGCAAAAAGTACTGATTTCTCCCTTGTCTCTAGTCTTCCAACAAAACACAAGACACTGAATAGCCAAACAAGGCGTGGATATTCAGAGTAATGAAGACACTTAATAAAAAACAGGACATGACCTTACAGTGGATAACCTAAGACAGAACAATTGAAGTCATAATTTCTAAGTCTAAATTTGAGTTTACAACTTTCGAAGGAATCCTCAATCAGTAATCATATTTAATACATTTGATTATTTGGGAAATAGCCAAATTAGCTCCAAAGGAAGAAGTTTCAGAACTACATACTGTGGTCGATTTCTGGCTGGATGCAGAACTGGGTCTCTCTGTTTCTGAATATGGTGACTGTGAACTTAGTTTTTTTCCTTCTTCTTCCTCACCATCAGTATCCTCCTCATCAAAGTTCAAACTGCTTGAGATACCTGGCAGAAAAGTAAATATTGACAACAATGGCTTAAAAAAGAAAATCTTTTAAACAAAGATAAGTTTGAATTTTCTTGCTTAAAATATTCCTAACCCAGCTAGGGATTCAGCTCAGTGCTGCTGCATGTAGGAGCACGTGCCCAGCCTGCGCAAGGCTTGGCTTCCATTCCTAGCACCATCAAAGACAAAAAGAAAAAAGGAAAGAAATCCTAACTATTCTGACCCAAAATACAAGATGTTTTACCCCAAATCTGACAATTCATATTCTCATACCCCTCCTTATTTTTTTTCCCTTTCCACTATTGCCACCCCAATTTAGCTGTTTAAAACATCGAGTCTGCCGCCGGGCACGACGGTGCAGGCCTATAATCCCAATGACTGGAGAGGCTGAGGCAGGAGGATCACAAATTTGAGGCCAGCCTCAACAACGCAGAGTGAGGCCCAAAACAACTTATTGAGACCCTTTCTCAAAACAAAAAATAAAAAGAGCTGGGGATGTGGCTCAGTGGTAAAGCACCCATCAGTTAACTCCCCAGTACCAAATAAATAAATAAATGTTTTTGAATTTATAAAATAAAACATATCTAATGGAAAAACTTATTTACAAATCACCCATCTGATAAAGGGGTTAATGTCTAACAAATAAAGAACCCATACAACAATAACAAAAAAAGCAAGTCAAGTAAAAAATGGACAAAGGTTATCAGCAGATGAATGGATTTTTTAAATGTGGTATATAAACACAAGGGAGTTTTATTCAGCCATAAAGACGAAAAAATTATGTCATTTTGGAAAGCAGTATGGAGATTCCTTAGAAAACTTGGGGTGGAACCACCATTTGACCCAGCTGTCCCACTCCTCAGTTTATACCCAGAGACTTAAAATCAGTATACTACAGTGATGCAGACACATCAATGTTTATAGCAGCTCAATTCATAATAGTTAACTATGGAAATAACCCAGATGCCCTTCGATAGATGAATAGATAAAGAAACTGTGGTATACATACACAATGGAATATTACTCAGTCTTAAAGAAGAATAAAACTAGGACATTTGCAAGTAAATGGATGGAGTTGGAGAATATCATGCTAAGTGAAATAAGCCAATCCCCCCAAACCAAAGGCCAAATGTTTTCTCTTATATGCGGATCCTGATCCATAATGGGAGGGCCTAGGGAAGAATGGAGGAACTTTGAATTGGTCAGAGAGAAGTGAAGGGAGGGGAGGGGATGTGGGAGTGGGAAGGGTGGTGGAATGAGATGGATGTTATTACCCTATGTACACGTATGGCTGCATGAATGGTGCGACTCTGCATCTTGTACAGCCAAAGAAATGAGAAGCTGTGCTTCATTTGTGGACAACAAGTTGAAATGCATACTGCTGTAATGTAGAACTAATTAGAACAAATAAAAAAGGGGAAAAATGGTTTATCTAAAAAAATTTGTAGGAAAATGGATAGAACTTGAGAACATTATGTTAGTGAAATAAGTCAAACTCTGATCAAGGATTATATGTTTTGTTTCATATGTGGAAGACAGAGAAGAAAAAAGAAAAAAAAGGTAGGTGGTATCTCATGAAAATCAAGGGGAAATCAGTAGATTAGAGAAAAGGGATGGGGTAGGTAAGGAAGGCAGGCAGTGCTGGGGAGCCAAATTGGCCAAATTATATTGTTTTATTGTGTGTATATATGAATATGTAACAACAAATTCTATCATTGTATATAGCTATAATGCACCAATAAAAATGTGAAAAATTGAAAGAAAATGGGCAAAGGACCTAGACATTTCTCCAAAAAAGATGTATACAAGAAAATAAGCACACGAAACATGTTCAACATCAGTAGTAACAGGGAAATCAAATCAAAAGCATAAGATACCACTTCACACCAGTAGAAGGCTATTATTAAAAAGAAAAAAAAGGGGGGTGATAAGTATTGGCCAGGATTTGTAAAATCTGGAGCCCTTGTGCATTGCTAGTAGCAAGGTAAAATTATGTAGCACCTGCAGAAAAATGATAGGACAATTCCTAAAAAAAGTCAACACAGAATTACCATGTAACCCAGCAATTCCATTTCCAGGTATATACACAAAAGAACTGAAAGCAGAACCTGAACAGGTATTTGTACAAAAATGTTCACAGCAGCAATATTCAAAATATTCAGCAGATGGCAACCATCCAATATCCATCAACTGATGAATAAACGAACAAATTATGGTAGATGCATACAATGCAACTATTTTTTGGTCTTTTAAAAGAATGACATTCTGATAAATGACAACACAGGCAAACCCAGACATTATGCTAAATGAAATAAGCTAGATACTAAAAGACAATCTTGTATGATTTCATTTATATGAAGTACATAGAACAGGAAAATCTGTAGAGACAGAAGGGATAATAGTGGTTGCCAGGAAGTGGGAGCAGGGAGAAATGGGGAACTATTTTGAGTAAGTATGGAGGAAGAAGTTCTTAGATGACAAAAAGTTCTGGACATGTTCTGGTGACAGTTGTACAACACTGTAAATGTACTTCATGCCACTCAACCATATACTATAAAATGGTAAATTTTGTTTTATGATGTATTGACGTATTTTTCATACCCCTCCCCCACACAAAAATCAATGATTGCCTGTTTTCTAGATCAGTTACTTTTTTATTTTTCTGTATTTTGCTTATGTCTAGTCAACTAACTCCAGTTAAGATATTTAAAATACTACCTAAAATTCATGCAGAATCTTTCATAATCTTTTTTCTTTTCTTTTTCCCCCAGTGCTGGAGATGAAACCCAGGGCCTTTGCACATGCTAAGCAAGTATTCTACTACTGAGGAACATCCCAAGGCTTATAAAAACTTAAAACTCGGGCTAGGATGTGGCTCAATCAGTAGCGCGCTCGCCTTGCATGCGTGCAGCCCGGGTTCGATCCTCAGCACCACATACAAACAAAGATGTTGTGTCCGCCGAAAACTAAAATAAATAAATAAATACTTTAAAAAAATAAATAAAAATAAAAACTTAAAACTGTGAGATGAAAACACTTTTTTTCATTGTTTTCCTCACATTTACTTGAGTTTGAGTAGGAGATCCTGGCAGTATTATTTTTGTTTTGTTTTTTGTTTGTTTATAGGACATACAGTCTAGAGAGGAATACAAATGTAAATGGAAGTGTGACATAAAGTGTAACATGTGTGATAAAAGCATAGTGCTCAGACTTACAGTTGGGAGGAGGCGGCTCAGGGAAAATTATTTCCTTAAGAGAAAGCATCAAAAATAGGACCTAAACTAAATTTCCTTTTTTCTTGTGTCCATAGACTGAAGTGACTCTTATATAATAAGATTTATATAATAAATCATGATTTATATAATAAATCATGGGTTTACAAGCAGATTTAACAACAGTGTGGCTTTTTTCTCCAAACCACTTTCTGCCCACATTCAACAATCTTAGATGAAAGAAAATTATAATCTATCCTTACACAGTGCATAAATGTATTAGCTTTACTCAAGGACACCCAAGGATAAGACAAAGGCTAGTTAAAACTCAGTCTCAAGTGGAAACATATGTCCACACAAAAACTTACCCAATAGTCCCCTGTTATCTGTGATTTCAGTTACACACAGGCAACCATAGCCCAAAACCATTAAAGGGAAAATTCCATGTTTTGAGAGAGAGACCACGTTCACATAACTTTTTTTTTTTTTTTTTTTTTTTAGGTATGGATGGACATAACACAATGCCTTTATTTTTATGTGGTGCTGAGGATCGAACCTGGGTCCCACCCGTGCTAGGCGAGGGCTCTACCGCTGAGCCACAATCCGAGCCTCAACACATCACTTTTATTACACTACATTGTTACAATGATTCTACTTTATTAGTAGTAGCTGTTAATCTCTTACCGTGCCTAATTTATACTTTATTTTTTATCATAGGTATGTAGGTATAGGAAAAACACAGCATATATATGGCTTCATAGGGCATCTTAAAATATGTTCCCCACGGATAACAGAGGCTACTCTACATTAATACTCATAGCAACATTATTCATAATAGAACCTGGTATGCTGGCGCTCGCTTGTAATCCCAGCAACTCCAGGGGCTGAGGCAGGAGGATAGCAAGTTTGAGCACAACAACCTCAACCAACTTAGTGAACCTCAGAAACTAAGCAACTTAATGAGACACTGTCTCAAAATAAAAAAATAAAAAGGGCTGGGGATGTAGCTCAGTGGTAAAGCACTCCAGGGTTCAATCCCCTGTACAAAAAAAAAAAAAAAAAAAAATCATAATAGACAAAAGTAGGGCAGGGGCTGAGGATATGGCTCAAGCAGTAGTGCACTCTCCTGGCATGCTTGCGGCCCGGGTTTGATCCTCAGCACCACATACAAACAAAGATGTTGTGTCCACCGAAAACTAAAAAATAAATATTAAAAAAAAAAAAATTCTCTCTCTCTCTCTCTCTCTCTCTCTTTTAAAAAAAAAAAGTAGGACAAAACCCCAAATGGCCACCGAGTGATAAACAGATACACAGAATGTAGTCTATCTATATAACGGAATGTTATTCAAAATAAAAAGGAATGAAGTAGTGATATGTGCTGCTACATAGATAAACCTTGAAAACATTATGCTAAGTGAAAAAAAAAATATGTTGGACCACATACTGTATGATTCCATTTACAGAAAGTGTCCAGAAAAGGCAAATCCATAGTTGGTAGTTGCATAGGATTGCGGAGGCAAGAGGGAAATAAGAAGCAACTGCTAATGGGTACAAAGTTTCTTTTTGGTGTAATTAAAATATTCTAAAATAAATTGTGATAATAGTTGTAGAACTCTGAATATACCAAAAACCACTCAGCTACACCCCCAGCCCAAGAACCATCAAATAAGACTGCTTATGGTAAGTGCCTGACTTACAGAGACATTCAAACCATCAGCAGCATCCCAGCTGACAGCAGGGCACAGGCAGATGTGGATCTGTCTTTGCCCAGCTTAATCACCACGTCATGGCACTTTTCTTCTTTTTGTGCAGGGTTGGGGAAAGAACCCAGGTCATTGCTCATGTTAGATAAGCACTACCACTGAACTAAATCTCAGCCTATATAAAATTATTCTTCTAAGGAGCAAAGAAGACTATAGGGACCTCTATACTTATAATAATGAGAACTCCAACTGGTACAAAGTAGGTTCTAGATTATCATGAACTAAGAAATGGAGGCAGGGTAAAGGTGTTGAAAGCAACTTTTGTCAAAAGAATTGAAAAAGCCTAGAGTCCCAAAGAAAAGAGAAAAAAGAGCAAAGTGTTATCCAGTGTTTATCCAAATAGTGAGAAAGAGCTGGGTGTGGTGGCATATACCTATAATCCCAGCTACTTGGGAAGCTGAGGCAAGAAAGTTGAAAGTTAGAGACCAGTGGGGCAGCTCAGCGAGACACCATTTCAAAGATAAAGAAGAACAAGAACTGGGGAAATAACTCAGTGGTAGTATGCTTGCCTAGCATGCAGACCATCCTGGGTTTGGGTTTGATCCTCAGCCACACACACACACACACACACACACACACACTCACACACACACAAGTCATATCTAGTAGCTAATATTCATTCTATATTTGATTTAATTATTTTATTTTCTTAGACAATAGCATAAATGTTACTGTTTTTGACAATGACCACTACTCAGATATCAAAGTTGCTTCCACTACCATCTCTATAAAGCCCTAAGCCACATTACAAGCAATTTTACATCATCTTGATTGTTAACCAACAATGAAAGAATGTAAAGGAAAGATTACAAATGTCAAGTGCCTTACAGAAGGTAAATTGCCTTATAATCATTTCCAAACCTCACCATGTTTTTGGAGAATCTCCTCAAGGTCTGGCTTGGAAGCAGTATCCAGAGTGCTTTCCCCATCAACACTACCTTCAATATCTTCTTCTGTAGCAGAAGAACCTACTGAGAGAACATGAAGTTTGGTTTCCAAATCGTGAGCATCTGGCTTCAGGAAGGCAGCTGGACCATCAATGCCTAGAGCCCCAAAGAAAAGAGAAAAAAGAGCAAAGTATTATCCAGTATTTAGCTGGGTAGTTCTAGTATTTGTGATCAGAACTAAGAACTACCCCACCATTTCTCTTCCTTGCCTAATATTGGCAAGGACATTGGCCCAAGCCTGGGGTTCAAACAGAACACGCTCTGTTACAGAAGTAACATGTACTTGATGTTGTATTTTAGAAACTTAAGATTGATACCAAGAGGCTGGAGGTATATCTCAAGTGGTAGAATATTTGCCTAGCATGAACAAGGCCTGGGGTCTGTCCCTGACTCTGTGAACAGAAAAAGGAGAAAGAGAGACCAAGAAAATAAAGTAGGTCTACGGGAGATGCGTGAGGACCTTTATAGCACTGAAGCCAGTGAGGGGTTAGATCTGGAATTTGGGAACTTACAGTGGCACTCCTGCTATTAAGATTGCCCAATTTCAGGTGAACACTCTCTCAGCTCTGCCCTTAAAGGTCCAGCACAGTATGGGAGATGGGCATGACCTGTTAGGAACTGAGCAGCCTACCTGCCCCACCTCTATCCTGTGAAGAACTTTCTACTGAATGAATCTCTTTGATGTGTTCTGATATAAATAAAGAGGGCGTGGGCTCCCTTCTTTGTCAGAAGGTGCACCTATCTGGTCAGCTTGGCCCATGGCTGCCCCCATTCTGAACCTATATTTCTGTGTCCTGCAGTTATTTCGTAGTACTACTTTTCTTAGCTTTTACTTCTCGGCCAGCCCATCCCTCCGGAGGGGAACCCTTTTCCCTGCCCATGCTGGATGTGAGCAAGACAGGTCCTCCAGAGTATATATCTTGTCAAGCGCTGCTCAAGGGGCGTGACTGAGAAGGTCTTAGTCCTAGTCTTCCTCCTCCCTCACCACCTAAGATGATCCTTTGGCTACCTTTTAGCTACATACCTGTGGCTTTACAGTTAACCTCTGACATGATGTGACAACCACAACTGTATGCTCTTTTGGGCTGGGAATGTAAGTCAGTGGTAGAGCACTTGCCTAGCATGCCTGAGGCCCTGGGTTCCATTCCTAATGCCCATTTTTTTTTTTTTTTTTAGTTGTTGATGGACCTTTATTTTATTTATTTATAGGTGATGCCAAGAATCAAACCCAGTGCCTCACACATGCTAGGCAAGTGTTCTACCACTGAGCCACAACCCCAGCCCCTAAAGCCACAATTAAAAAAAAAAAAAATTAAAAACCCCAAACTGTAAGCACCTCAGTTAATTCATTTGCTATCTAAAAACAATAGTTCTAGGATGGATGTAAACTTGAAGATATCTTCCACAAAGGGACCATTTTAAAAATTCTATTCAAAGACCCAGAATGTGATTATAAAGATTCAAGGTACCTAGTGACGATGCTAACATTGTCCTTGTGCTCCATCTGAGACTCCTCCTGCCTTCTCCTAGGTCTGTGAAAACTGTACCTCAGCAGGAAACGAGGCTGCCCAAATACACACCATGTAGGATGACATCACTGTGCGGAGTCTGTGGCTCCACCAGAGGCGTGTGCTCCTCACCACCTCTTGGCTTTAACCGACGTAGACGGGCCTCTGGGTTTGGCTGCACCATGAGTGGCTCCAGGCGCTTCTTTCTCTGCTTCTTTTCCAGCAGTGCTCTCTGGGGGAAAAATGATATTTACAGCCAGGAGACCGAGCCACTTCAAATATTTGCAGTCTGCTTTTAATGATATTTATAAAAACCGTTGTAAATATTTTTTTTCCTGGCCAGGCACGGTCACGCGAGCCTGTGATCCCAGCCGTTTCAGAGGCTGAGGCAGGAGGATTGAGAGTTCAAAGCCATCCTGAACAACTTAGTGAGGCTCTAAGCAACTTAGTGAGACCCGGTCTCAGATGTGAATCAGTTGGTTAAGTGCTCCTGGGTTCAATCCCTGGTACCAAAACAAAAATAATACTACTAATTTTTCCCACATGAGAAATGAGGCACCGTTTTTATCATTTATTGAACACCTATGAAAATCTATTTTAAATCATACAATGCATTTCCCCACTGAGGATATGATTCAAATCTGTGGAAATATATGGTCATTATTGCATTATTATCAAAGCATAATCACAAATTCAAAACAAACACATACACACAGGGAAAAGATGGAGGACATAGCAAAGATGATTTTTTCTTTTTTTCCTTCTTTTTTAGGGGGTGGTGATACTCAACACTGAATACTCAAGGGTGCACTACCATTGAGCCACATCCCAGATCTTTTTTTTTAAAATATATATTTATTTTTTAGTTGTAGGTGGACACATAATATCTTTATTTCATTTTTATGTGGTGCTGAGGATCAAACCCAGAGCCTCCCGCATGCTAGATGAGCGCTCTATCACTGAGCCACAGCCACAGTCCCCCCAAATCTTTTTATTTATTCTCTGCTTCTTTTCCAGCAGTGCTCTCTGGGGGAAAAATGATATTTACAGCCAAGAGACATAGTGTCTCACCCAGGCTGTCCTTGAATTTGTGACCTGCCTGCCTCAGCTTCCTGAATAACTGGGGTGCGCCACTGCACCTAGCAGTAACAGTGATTTATTTGGGTACCAGAATATGAACGATTCTTTTTTTTAAATTTATTTCTTAGTTTTAGGTGGACACAATATCTTTATTTTATTTTTATGTGGTGCTGAGGATCGATCAGTGCCTCATGCATGCTAGGCAAGTACTCTACCACTGAGCCACAACCCCAGCCCTGAATGATACTTTCTTTTTTTCTTTTCTTTCTTTCCCTTTTCTTTTGCATATCAACAACAGAAATTTATTTCTCAGTTCTGAAGGCTGGGAAATCTAAGATCAAAGCACCAGAGTCTAGTCAGGGCTTGCTTTCTGATTCACAGATGGCTGTGTTCTCACTGTGTCCTCACATGGCAGCAGGGGTAAGGGAATCTTATTCAGTCCTCTATTATAAGGGTACAAATGATCATTTCTTTTTTTCTAGTTTTTTGTATTTTCCAAATTTCTTGTTTTTAAATTTGAAATAAAAAAATTAATACCCTCTGAATCCCAAATTATTTTCCTGTTTTAATCAGTCACATAGCAATACATTTATTTGGCTTTTTGTTCATATTACAAAATTAGAAATCAAACAAACTTGGATGGCTAGAAATATAGCTCAATGGTAAAGGGTCTGCCTAGCATAAGCAATGTCCTGATATCAATCCCAGGCACCACCAAACAACAGCAATAAAAAAAAAAAAATTAAAAATTGGGTCAGAGGTGAGAAGAAAAAAACATAGCAGTGGGATATGGGATATTCCAAATGGAAAGCAATCAACTCTGTGACAAAAGCAAGACAAAGGTCTGGGGATGCAGATCAGTGGTACAGCACCTACTGGCCTAGCATGCATGAGGTCTTAGGTTCATTTTTTTAGTTGTAGATGGACACAATACCTTTATTTAATTTGTTTATATGTGCTGCTGAGGATCAAACCCAGTACTTCATACACGCTAGGCAAGTGCTCTACCACTGAGCTACAGCCCAGTCCACCATGTCTGGATTTGATTCCCAGCACAGAAAGGAAGGGGGGAAGAGTAGGAGCTTGAAGCCAACACAGACACACCCTGGTTCAAAAACAAAGAAACAAAAATGAAACATAACAACAATAAAAGCAAGATAAAGAGTATGGTGATAAGATGAGGCTGGGATTGTGGCTCAGAGGTAGAGCACTGGGTTTCATCCTTAGCACCACATAAAAATAAGCAAAATAAAGATATTGTGTCCATCTACAACTAAAAAAAAAAAAAGATTTTTAAAAAGAAAATGGTAATAAGAAACTAAAAAAAAATAGCATAAGAGACAATTCAGGAAAAATTCTATAAGATGGAAAGTACTACAATCACATATACTATTTGTATGCTTTGGCAAATAAGAGCTTATAATAAACAGAAATTATTGTGGTTCTGATATGTCTCAGAATAGGAAAAATGCCAAGCCAACTGAAAAAAACAAAACCATGATTAAAAAGCAAAAGCATTATAACCTCTTTACTACTGCTTCTTAGGCAAAAAGCCATCTGTTCACCTTTTTATTTTTATTTTTTTAATTTTGGACATTGCTTGAGAAAGGTGCTGGAAGTAAGGAAGGAAGGAAGGGAGAGACGGAGGGAGGGAGGGAAGAAAGAAGGAAGGGAGGGGGAAGGGGTCTCTTGGAAGAAGAGTCCCTCCAAAAGGTGAGACTAACAATAGGACAGCAGGTGTTTTTTTCCTCCAAATAGAATTAGCAGGGCTACTCCTTTTTTTTTTTCATTCACAAAATTGAATTATTTTTTTCAGATTATATTAGTTTTTTAAAAATATTAAAACATTAAATATATTCACTATTTTATATTTTTTAAAATATATGACAGCAATAGGGCACAATTTTTCATATCTCTGTATATAAAATATGTTCACACCAATTTATGCCTTTATGTATTTTGTTGTTGTTGATTTTTTGCATTATAATTCTTTTTTTTTAAGAGAGAGAGAGAGAGAAGAGAAGAGAAGAGAAGAGAAGAAAAGAGAGAATTTTTAACTTTTATTTGTTTTAGTTTTCGGTGGACAACATCTTTGTTTATATGTGGTGCTGAGGATCGAACCCAGGCCACACGCATGCCAGGTGAGCGCGCTACCACTTGAGCCACATCCCCAGCCCTGCATTATAATTCTTATTACACATATATACCACAATTTTTTGTATCTCTGTTTGTATATAAAGTATGTTGACACCCAATTCAAGTCTTCATACATGTACTTTGTATAATGATGTCCAACACATTCCACCATCCTTGCTAATCCCCTGCCCCCTCCCTTTCCCTCCCACCCCTCCTCCCCATCTAGAATTCATCCATTCCTCCCTTGCTCTTCCTCCCTACCCCAAGGGCTACTCCTTTTCACTCACTTGTACATAGAGGTAAAAGACTGAGGAGTTAAAATAACATATTACACCACTAGGAATTAATAGATGTCAGAGCAAGGAATATTGGTGTTTGTTTTTATTTTGATTATTACTTTTTATTATTTTGAGATTTTGTGAGTTAGCATGAATAGTCAGAAGGAACCTTAAGGTACCAGGAACTGTAAACGCTTAGGAGGCTATGAGTTCCTCCCTGTAGAACTTGTTGATATTCATTTAGTAGCTAAGAAGCCTTGTGTAATTGAAGCCAGATTTAAAATTAGGTAGTCAGTGTAGTTAGGTAAATCAGGTCTAATATCCAGTGAAATCTAAAATGGAGGCCATGTTGAGAATGAATTTCCGGAAAAGCTGAGCAACTCTCGGAATGTTAATGAAGCCCAGGAAACGGCCCCCAACAGATTTGAAGACAGCCCATCCCAAAGAAATGTTAATGAACAGCAAACTTTTTTTATATATATATTTTTTTATTGGTTGTTCAAAACATTACAAAGCTCATGATATATCATCTTTCATACATTTGACTCAACTGGGTTATGAACTCCCATTTTTACCCCAAATACAAATTGCAGAATCACATCGGTTACACACTCACATTTTTACATAATGGCATATTAGTAACTGTTGTATTCTGCTACCTTTCCTATCCCCTACTATCCCCCCTCCCCTCCCCACCCATCATCCCTCTGTACCTCATCTGCTGTTGTTCAATTCTCTCCCTTGTTTCCCCCCCCCTTTCCCCTCACATCTTCTTCTATGTAATTTTGTGTAACATTGAGGGTCTCCTACCATTTCCATATGCTTTCCCTTCTCTCTCCCTTTCTCTCCCCCCACTCGTCTTTGTTTAATGTTAATCTTTTCCTCATGCTCTTCCTCCCTGTTCTGTTCTTAGTTGCTCTCTTTATATCAAAGAAGACATTTGGCATTTGTTTTTTAAGGATTGGCTAGCTTCACTTAGCATAATCTGTTCTAATGCCATCCATTTCCCTGCAAATTCTATGATTTTGTCATTTTTTATTGCTGCATAGTACTCCATTGTGTATAGATGCCACATTTTTTTTATCCATTCATCTATTGAAGGGCATCTAGGTTGGTTCCACAGTCTAGCTATTGTGAATTGTGCTGCTATGAACATCGATATGGCAGTATCCCTGTAGCATGCTCTTTTAAGGTCTTCAGGGAATAGTCCGAGAAGGGCAATAGCAGGGTCAAATGGTGGTTCCATTCCCAGCTTTCCCAGGAATCTCCAAACTGCTTTCCAAATTGGCCGCACCAATTTGCAGTCCCACCAGCAATGTACAAGTGTACCCTGTGGGAAGCCATCCTGACACGTGATTGGGTGGCTCCCATTAAGGGCCTGAGGCGCTTTGGCTGTGTCAAAGCTTTCCCGAGCCATTCCTGATGAGAGAGCCCATCCGTGTGGGGGTGTGCCTGACCACTGACCCCGGGGGCCCAATCACTGACCCTGACCTTGGAGTGCAGTCCCCCCTCAATCTTCATTGGATGGAATTCTCCCCTGAATCTCTTGTTCCCCAATAAAAAGCTACTCCCAGGCGTGTTCACTCTCTCTCTCTCTCCTGCTAGCCCTGAGTAATCCTTGCTGCCCTGCTGGGCGGTTAGAGGAGGGAACCAGAGAGGGGAGCCGTCTCGGACCTGGCAATAGAAATAAGGTAACTGAGTCTGTGTATTTTATTTCCATCTCTTCTAGCTAACTTTATGCCAAGAACCTCATTAATGGGCTGGGGATGTGGCCCAAGTGGTAGCGCGCTCACCTGGCATGCGTGCGGCCCGGGTTCGATCCTCAGCACCACATACCAACAAAGATGTTGTGTCTGCTGAAAACTAAAAAATAAATATTAAAAATTCTCTCTCTCTCTTTCTCTCTTAAAAAAAAAAAAAAAGAACTTCATTAATGAAACCATTGCGCCGCAGGCCGCAAGGTGGAGTACCCTTTTCTCCACATCCTCGCCAGCACTTATTGTTGTTTGACTTCATAGTGGCTGCCAATCTTACTGGAGTGAGATGGTATCTTAGGGTGGTTTTGATTTGCATTTCTCTGACTGCTAGAGATGGTGAGCATTTTTTCATGTACTTGTTGATTGATTGTATGTCCTCCTCTGTGAAGTGTCTGTTCAGGTCCTTGGCCCATTTGTTGATTGGGTTATTTGTTATCTTATTGTCTAATTTTTTGAGTTCTTTGTATACTCTGGATATTAGGGCTCTATCTGAAGTGTGAGGAGTAAAAATTTGTTCCCAGGATGTAGGCTCCCTATTTACCTCTCTTATTGTTTCTCTTGCTGAGAAAAAACTTTTTAGTTTAAGTAAGTCCCATTTGTTTATTCTTGTTATTAACTCTTGGGCTATGGGCGTCCTATTAAGGAATTTGGAGCCCGACACCACAGTATGTAGATTGTAGCCAACTTTTTCTTCTATCAGACGCAGAGTCTCTGATTTGATATCTAGCTCCTTGATCCATTTTGAGTTAACTTTTGTGCATGGCGAGAGAAAGGGATTCAGTTTCATTTTGTTGCATATGGATTTCCAGTTTTCCCAGCACCATTTGTTGAAGATGCTATCCTTCCTCCATTGCATGCTTTTAGCCCTTTTATCAAATATAAGAAAGTTGTAATTTTGTGGATTGGTTTCTGTGTCCTCTATTTTGTACCATTGGTCCACCTGCCTGTTTTGGTACCAGTACCATGCTGTTTTTGTTACTATTGCCTTGTAGTACAGTTTGAACTCTGGTATCGCTATACCTCCAGATTCACACTTCCTGCTTAGAATTGCTCTTGCTATTCTGGGTCTTTTGTTTTTCCATATGAATTTCATGATTGCTTTATCTATTTCTACAAGAAATGCCGTTGGGATTTTAATTGGCATCGCATTAAACCTGTAGAGAACTTTGGGTAGTATCGCCATTTTGATGATGTTAGTTCTGCCTATCCATGAACAGGGTACATTTTCCATCTTCTAAGATCTTCTTCTATCTCTCTCTTTAGGGTTCTGTAGTTTTCATTGTATAAATCTTTCACCTCTTTTGTTAGGTTGATTCCCAAGTATTTTGTTTTCTTTGAGGATATTGTGAATGGAGTGTTTTTCCTCATTTCCGTTTCAGAAGTTTTGTCGCTGATATACAGAAATGCCTTTGATTTATGCGTGTTGATTTTATATCATGCCACTTTGCTGAATTCATTTATTAGTTCTAGTAGTTTCTTTGTAGACCCTTTTGGGTCTGTTAAATATATTATCATGTCATCCACAAATAGCGATAATTTAAGTTCTTCTTTTCCTATTTTTATGCCTTTAATTTCTTTTGTCTGTCTAATTGCTCTGGCTAGTGTTTCAAGAACTAAATTGAATAGAAGTGGTGATAGAGGGCATCCCTGTCTTGTTCCAGATTTTAGGGGGAATGCCTTCAGTTTCTCTCCATTTAGGATGATGCTAGCCTGAGGTTTAGCATATATAGCTTTTACAAAGTTGAGGTAAGTTCCTGTTATCCCTAGTTTTTCTAGTGTTTTGAACATAAAGGGATGCTGTACTTTGTCAAATGCTTTTTCTGCAATGAACAGCAAACTTGACTTGGAAATTCCCAGATTATTTCTTTGGCCCACCTGTGTCCCAACCCTTCCCACCTACATTCCATCACCAAAAACTATAAAAAGGGGAAAACATTCGCCCTTCAACGGATTCCACCTCTTGTGTCCCCTTCTTCCTCCGGGAGAAGTCTTTTCTGCTGTCCTTTAATAAACTTCTAATTTTCCACTCTGACCTTGCCTCAGAGTGCTTCTTTGGTGTTATTCTTCAACAATGGGGAAGCAAGGACTCGTCACCGGTCACCGGTCAACAGCGGTAACGTAATGACTAAGAAGTAGCTTGCCTAGCATATGCTAGGTCCTGGGTAGAAATGGTAACTAGGAAGCAGTGTAGAAAACAGGAGAGATGGTCACCTCTTATTTGTGTGGCCATAGCTATTACATCCCATACCGTCTTATAACTGTGAAATGATTGACAAAACAAACATAAGCTCCAGCCTGTCCATTTCATTAACACATGTAAACAAAAAATGTACTAGCCAAAGAGCTAGAGTTTGATAATCTGTTCAAGAAAGAACAATACTAAATCTGTAAACAAAAATATTCTATTTACTGGGAGAACTTGCTCTCCACAAGGACAAGAAACTTCACAAGGCTTCTTCGTGCCTTTGTGAAATACCCTGACTGCTTGCTCACCAATCAGCCTTCTAATTTTCAATTTAAATTCTTGGGTATCATACTCTCAGGAGGAGAGTATCGGGAACAGCAGAGATGAATACACACTGAAACAGTAGTGATCCCACTGTCAATGAACTACTGTTCCGGTTTTATAACTTAACCATTGTGAATGTAACTAGTGTGACTGTGTGCCAAAGGACTTGGTTACATCCAGGCTTGCTGACAAAAGCTCTCAAGATCTGTAAAGGGAGACTAGACTACTGACCCCAGAGATCCTACCACGGTACCTGGTATAACCTTTCTCCTTCAACCTCAACACCCATCATTCATTTAGATCAATAAGGGGAAGAAACAACTGTGGACTCAATGACTTCAGGGCCACAGCTATTACATTCCAACACTAAATATGTCCAGCTGTTGTCCAGGTTTGTAAGAATAAAATCATACAATATCTACAAGTAGGCACAGTGCCACCTTGGTGAAAACGGCCACCTGATTTAGAATTCTGATCACTCTCACATCTGGGTGGGGAATGCTGAATTTGAACGTAATCATGCCAACTCACATTGCATTTGTTTTACCTCCGTGTAAAGCTACTAGCGTTTTAACTGAGACTACAAAAATAAGACTGCTTATCAAGACAGGAAGGCCCAGGGAGACAGGATGAGAGCCAAAGTTCAGTGTCTGATGTCCTAAATGCAATTAAAATTGTTGCTATCAAGACTTTAAGGGTCACAAAAACTAAAACACCTTTAAGTTTCCCAATTTCTTTGGGAATTGAACAATAACTCAAAGAATCCATCTTCCCTAGAATCCAGCAGTATGCCTTACTCTTCTCTGGGAACAAAGTTTTAAATGGTAATGTCAAAATAAACAAGGAGGAAATAAAGGAGATTAGATGGGATGGGGGAGAGGATTTCCATCATAGGACCTTATCCAATAAAATAACGAAGCTCAGGCAAGCCTCAAACTAACAACAGCTTGAGTTGTTTCTCGATTTTTCAAGAGGTGAAATCACCCTAGAGATAATCACTGAAATTACATAATGTCACTCTTGGAACTGACTGAGCCACAGAGGACAACCAGGAGGATCAGAATGGTTGTCTGGGGTCCATTTGTTTGGTCAAAATTGAACTAACCTCCCCCCCACACAAAGTAATATCACAGAATGGCAAGGCTAAAAGTTTTTAATTAGACTTCTTCAAATATCAATTTAGTTCACTTATGATCTCCTTTTTAAAAAAGATAAATAAAGACAGTTGGGCAACCCTACCCAAAGGGACTATGTAGTACTTCAATCCATTTCCCACCAGGTGATATAGTGTTCCCGACCTCACATGCATCTATGCATTATGTTATCAACTAAGGTGTCCACATGCCCTGAAAATAAAAGTACTCTAGTGAAACTAGCAAAAATGAAAGAAAAATAAACTCAATGAGAAATTATTTTAATAGGAAGTGCCGAGACAACTGGATATCCACATACAAAAGAAAGAAATTGAACCCTATCTCACCCCACACATAAAAACTAACTCAGGGCTGGGGATGTAGCTCAGCAGTAGAGCGCTTGTCTAAAATGCACAAAACCTTAGGTTTGATTCCTAGCACCAAAAAGGGAAAAAAAATAAGTCAAAGTGAACACAAAGCATAAGAACTAAAGCTACAAAACACTTAGAAGAAAACAAAGGAACAAGTCTTTGGAAGCTTGGTTTAGCTAACAGTTTCCTAGATATGCCACCAAAAGTATAAGTAACCAAAAAAAAAAAAAAATACAGATAATATTTTGATGCTGAAAATGATACTGTCAAGAAAATAAAAAGACAACTCGCAGAATGGGAACAAAATGTCCACAAATCATATTTCTTTTCTTTTTTGGGGGGTGGGGGGATAGTAGAGATTGAATTTGGGGACACTCAATCCCTGAGCCACATCTCCAGCCCTATTTTGTATTTTATTTAGAGACAGGGTCTCACTGCATTGCTTAGTGCCTCACCATTGCTGAGGCTGGCTTTGAACTTGTAATCATAACAAACAAACATAAGAGTTTGCCTCACCCTCCACAATTGCTCGGATTATAGATGTGCACCAACCACCACACCTGGTTTTTTTAAACATTAAATTCTAAGATAATATAATAACAGTTAAACATGATAGATATAAAACAAAGTGTATATATGAAATAATACTATAACCTGGACAGTGAAAGTATTCTAATGAAACTAGTAAAAATGGTTTATTTTTATCTGTGTTTCTAGTACTGCCCAAGGCAGAATCCTGTTCAGATATCATGTATCGAATTCCTTTGCCAGTGCATTCCTTTAGCAGAAGTGATTTAATTATACCGATACACCTTAATGATATTCACCATAAAGATCATTTTACAAGCTCTACTTGGTCTGATTTCAAAAATACCAGGCTGCTTTCTAATTGCAATCTACTGGGAATGTGATGACCAGCTGATTCTGGTACACAGTTCACTAGAGATTAATTCCTCAATTTAGATTGTTGAGATTGGCTGGTATGAACCAGTCCTCATAAAACTGATGAATTTTGGTTATTCTTAGCAAACCATTTCTTATCCTACAAAGCTCATGACCAGTGACTCTCAAACAAAGGGGACATGCCCCCAGTGGAATTTCTAAAAGTCTAATCTAATGAACAGCTGGGGCAGGGTTTCCCCAGCCTTTCATGCCTTGATTGATGATCACTGTCAGAGTGTACCACTGTCGCCGGTGGCTGTGCACTGCCTCCCTGGGGCAGGCTAGCCTGCTTTGGACTATTAGGCGCCCACCAAGACAATGCCATCCTGTGGAGTCTGAGCAGCAAACTACCCTTCCTCCACATTCCTCCATCGCAGCTCTATACTCAATATTCTAAGATCCTTTCTAACATTCTATCATACAGTTCAGCCTCACTCTACAGGTGAAACAATTGAGGTACTAAGTTACACATAAGCTGGGTACAGTGGAAAATACCTAAATTCCAGCGACTTGAGAGGCTGAGGCAGGAGGATCACAAGTTCTAGGCCAGCCTCAGCAACTCTGTGAGTCTCTAAACAACTTAGTGAGATCCTGTCTCTTAAAAATAAAAAGGGCTAGGGATATGACCAAGTGTTAAAGCACCCATATCCAATCCCAGCACAACCCCTGCCAAAAGAAAAAAAAATCACACAGCAAATTAGTGAGAGAAAGCCTTCTGATTGTAGCCCGATGCTTTTGTTTTTTTGGTGGTGGGGAGGGGCTACCAGAGATTGAACCCAGGGGCACTCAGGCTTTGAACCACATCCCTAGACCTATTTTGTTGCATTCCTCACAGGATCACTCCAGGTGAACTGGGCTGCACAAAATTATCACAGAGACAGAGATACCTTTTTCTTTGGGTCCTGTGATGGCTCCTCTGACCTTAGGGGTCTCTTTTATTGAGGAGAAGCCATTCAAATGAGGCAAGGGGTCAGGTTTCAGGGGGTTGAGTCTAGAGCTTCATGATGTCTACAGTCAGCAGGTTGACTGACATCTAGGAAGGCCCTACCCAAGGGCAGAGTAAGAGAAGGGGACACACAAAGGGTGTTTCCATGGAACATTCTATCCCAAACAGGGCAAAGAGGTAGGATTACAAAGGAGCAGGTGGGTGTAGCTCAACCCCATGGGTGACAGAGTACATCTGAAGATACGCCCTCACTTCCTGGACCAGGACAATGTTCAGGCTACTATGAACTGTAACGACCCGTCAAAGCCTCTCACTTCAGGATGGAAGGCGCAAATCATTCAGAGTGGCTCTGCACACATTTTATTTAGAGACAGGTCTTGCTGAGTTGTTTAGGGCCTGGCTAAGTTGCTGAGGATGGTTTTGTACTCACTATCCTTCTGCTTCAGTCTCCCAAGCCACAGGGACTACAGGCATGTGCCATGACACCTGGCTCGATGCTTTTTTCATGAGATGGGGCTGCTTTTCTGATTATTCACCATTTGAATATTCAGACCCCATGGGGAAGTGTCTTACTCCTGCTGAATAAATTCCTTCTCAGGCACATGATAGAATTCCAGGGTTCTAATGGTATTCTCATACACTGCTATTTAACACAAAGTCCAGAGGGTTTTTTTGGTGGGGGGGGCTGTTAATTTTTTTTGTAGTTGTTGATGGACAGAATGCCTTTATTTTATGTTTATTTTTATGTGGTGCTGAAGATCGAACCCAGTGCCTCATGCATGCTAGGCAAGCCCTCTACCACTGAGCTACAGCCCCAGCCCCCTATTTTGTTTTTTAATTTGAAAAAATTCCTATAAAATTGTTTACCCCGTCAGGCGTGGTGGCACACTCCTGTAATCCCCAGTGGCTCGAGAGGCTGAGGCAACAGGATCATGAGTTCATGAAGGCCTCAGCAACTTAGCGAGAACCTAAGCAACTCTGCGAGAAAATCTCTAATAAAATATCTTTAAAAGGCTGGGGATTTGGCTCAGTGGGAGAGAGACTTTTCATCAAATGCCTTTTTTGTATTATTATAAATGCTTTTATTATCTATATCAAAACATAATTTAGCCAGGCACAGTGGCGCACACCTGTAATCCCAGCAGCTCAGGAGACTGAGATAGGAGGATTTCTAGTTCAAGGCCAGCCTCAGCAATGGCAAGGCGCTAAGCAACTCAGTGAGACCCTGTTTCTAAATAAAATACAAAATAGGGCTGGGGGTGTGGCTCAGTGGTTGAACATCCCTAAGTTCAATTCCTAGTACCAAACAAACAAAGGAAGAAAACATAATTTGGAAAACTTTTGTGCTATAAAAAAGCTTACGAAAATCCCAACTTTTATGCTATATACCACAAGTAGCACCCTTGCTGAAAAGAGTAAAAATTATGAAATATTAGGTCATCTTTTACAAAATTATGATGGTGTGCTTGCCTAGCACGTGTGAGGCACTGGGTTCGATTCTCTGCACCACATAAATAAAATAAATGTTCATTAACCAAAAAAATGTTTAAAAATTCAGGGGCTGGGGATGTGGCTCAAGCAGTAGTGCGCTCGCCTGGCATGTGTGCAGCCCAGGTTTGATCCTCAGCACCACATACAAACAAAGATATTGTGTCCGCCGAAAAACTAAAATATATATATATATATATATATATATATATATATATATATATATATATATATATTTATATTTATATAAAATAAAAATAAAAATTCATAAAAATATACAATATATAGAATTTAAAAATTAGTCTTATTACATGACAGGTAGATCATATATTTCATTTACTATTAGTCAAGTATGTGCCACTAAACTTGTAACATTAGGATGCCTAAGAACAAAATTAAATAGAAATAAAAAGATCTAATTTTTTTTTTTTTTTTTAATGTATGTGGTGCTGGGGATGGAACCCAGGACCTTACACATTCAGGACATGTTCTACCACTGAGCTACCCCCAGCCCAAGATCTGAATTTTGTCATCACTTCTCTCTAAATAGTTTTCTATGCAATGGGATAAAGAAAAAGGGTGGGGGAGTGGCTCCATACAATTATTCTGATATTTGGGGGATACTCTTTGTGTGTGTGTGTGTGTGTGTGTGGTGGACCCTTGTTATCCACAAGTTTCATGTTTGTGGATTCAAATGACCTTAAATTGGAAAAAAAAAAAAAATATATATATATATATATATACACACATATATAATATATATAATTGCATCTGTACTGAGCTTGGACAGATTTTTTTGGTCATTATTCCTAAATACAGTATAACAACTATTTACACAGCATTTACATTATATTGGGTACCATATATAAGTAATCTAGAGATGATTTAATATAGGGGATGATATTCATTGGTTATGTGCAAATACTTCTCCATTTTACATAAGGCATTTGATTATCTATGGTTTTTGGTATCCTAAGGAGTCCTGAAACCAATCCCTTATAGATACCGAAGGACTACCATGTAAGTGTGTTGTGCAGGTATATCAGAATTTTCTCCATTGTCATTATACATTATTTTTTTTCCCTATTTTTTTTGAGAGGGGTACTGAGGGCTGAACTCAGGGGCACTTAGCACATCCCCAGACCTATTTTGTATTTTATTTACAGACAGGATCTCACTGAGTTGCTTAGGCCTCGCTGTTGCTGAAGTTGGCTTTGAACTTGTGATTTTCCTGTCTCAGCCTCCCAAGCTGCTGCGATTACAGGTGTGCGCTATTGCGCTTGGCTAGTTTTTCCCCAGTTTTAAATTATGATATCATTAAAGTAATTTATTAAACTAAAAGTCCCATTATTAATTCCACCAGCAACACAAAGAAGACAAAATTTCTATAGAATCTAAACATCTTGATTATTATTATTTTTTTAAATATCTATTTTTTTAGTTGTAGTTGGACACAATACCTTTATTTTATTTATTTTTATGTGGTGCTGAGAATTGAACCCAGGGCCTCGCACATACATGCTAGATGAGTGCTCTACCGCTGAGCCACAATCCCAGCCCAACATCTTGATTTTTTTTGTTGTTGTTGGGATATTATTTATTCTTCAAAGGTTTCACATACATCTTGATTATTAATGATACTATCTAGGAAGGCTTGAGCTACAGATTTTCCCGAATTAGGAAACGTTCATATGAAAAGGCAAATATGAAAGCAATGTACTTGGGTATATATACTACTTAATCAAGATGATCACAGCATGTAACAACACAAAATTGTCCATTTATTCCTTCTTTTATTCAAATATTTAATAAAAGATTATTATATGGGGCTGGGGATGTGGCTCAAGTGGTAGCGCGCTCGCCTGGCATGCGTGCGGCCCGGGTTCGATCCTCAGCACCACATACCAACAAAGATGTTGTGTCTGCTAAAAACCAAAATAAATAAATAAATAAATATTTAAAAAAAAAAAAGATTATTATATGCCTAGCTCTATGCTAAGAAATTCTGATACAAAAAAACATACTTGGTACTGAAATGTAACACTGTACCCCATAAAATATGTACAATTAATGTGTCAGTTAAAATAAAAATGAAATCTTAGCTGGATGTGGTGAGCCATGTCTGAAATCTCAGCTACTCAGAAGGCTGGAGGGATCACAAGTTTGAGGCAAGCCTGTGCAACTGAGCAAGACTCTATCTCAAAATAAATAAAGAAGGCTAGGTATGTAGCTAAATGGTAGAGCACTTGCCTAACATGCACAAGCCCCTGGATTGAAACCCCAATATAGTAAAAAATAAAAACATGTTTTTTGAGTCTTGTTCTCACAGAGGTTTGTCTAGCAAAGGGGAAAAAAAATAGTGAAACCAAAACCTGGGACCAGCATTATGAAGAAAAGGAAGACCAAAGCAGCAAGTTTGGAAAAACTTTTGTAGTTAAGTGAAATTACAGTGTTAGAAAGGTTTTTAAAGTAGCAGAACCAAACTACTACAGTGTTAAATGGCCTGGTGTGGTGGTGCACCGAGGCAATTTAGTAAGACCCTGTCTCAAAAAAAAAAGGGAGGGGGACTGTGGGATGTAGTTCAGGGGTAAACACCTCTGAGTTAAACACCCAGAAGAGAAGAAAAGAAGGGAGTGAGGGAGGAAAAATGCTCACATTTGCTTTGGTTTAGATATGGCAGTCTAGCTACCAGTGGGGTAAAGAAATCTTAGGAGGCGGGGCCTAGAAGAAAGTGGTTAGGTGATTTGGGATCTTGCTCTGAAGAGGGATTAATGTAGTTCACCTCCCAGGACCTAGTTCATTCCAAGAGCAAGTTGTTATAAAGAGAGCAAACCTGGCCCTGAATCTCTGGCTTCATGCCATCTATCTTCTGCACAAAGTCATTTCCCCTCTTATTTCTCTGCCATGTTATAATGCAGTCAAGGGGGCCCTCAAGAGACCAAACAGATGGGGCTACCTGTTCTTGGACTTTCAGCCTCCAAAACTGTGAGCTAAATCAATTTGTTTTCTCATAAAGTACACAGCCTCCATTGTTTTGTTCAACAATAGAAAATAAACCGATATATCATTCTTCTAATTCTTATGAAAGGTGAAAAGGAGTTTTCCGTGATTATACATCTAAGGCCTGCGCTACTGATGGCATCCTAAAAGCAGTTTAGTCTTGCCACAGGCCAGAGCCTTGGTCCAGCAACTACCCCAGACACTGCTTTATGAGTACCGTCAGAGCCCTTTCCCTTCCAGTCTTCTTTCCACGACTTTGTCAACACCTCAGAGTCAAGTCCGTCAGCAGCATAGTATCACTGTCCACCGATTTCAAAAGAGGAGATTCTGCTCACCTGATTGTCCAGTTTCAGTTGCCGAAGCTTCATGGTCTCATCTTCAAAGGCACTGTTTCAAAACCAAAGAAAACAAACCGGTGAAGAGAAAATCCTTTTAAAACCTTGCTAATTGCATCTTCGTGTGTGTGTGTGTGTGTGTGTGTGTGTGTGTGTATGAGAGAGAGAGA
The DNA here is from genome assembly GCF_964194105.1 of Spermophilus citellus. NCBI lineage: Eukaryota > Metazoa > Chordata > Mammalia > Rodentia > Sciuridae > Spermophilus > Spermophilus citellus. The sequence continues at coordinate 28,015,931 of NC_138197.1, read as the reverse complement.
AAGAGACATATACTGAGAGAGAGAGAGAGAGAGAGAGAGAGAGAGATGCTGAGAGAGAGAGAGAGAGAGATGGATGCTGGGGACTGAATGTAGGAGCACTCTACTGCTGAGTTATTTCATAGAGGACCTGAGGAGGAAAAGACAAAGGTGTTACCACAGACCCCATGCATGCTAGAGTTCTTTCTCTTGCATGCACGGGTGAGCGCACACTCTTTCTTTCTTTCTCTCTCTCTCTCTCTTTTTTTTTTTTTTTTTTTTGGTAGTGCTGGGGACTGAACCCAGAGCCTTACATATGCTAGGCAGATATTCTATCACTGAGCTGAATCTCCTTCTTCCTTCTCTCTTCTCCTCCTCCTTTTTGGTTCTGAGGATCCAATTCAAGACCTCTAGCATGCTAGGCAATGCCTCTACTGCTGAGCTGCAACCCAAACGCCTTCTGTTTGTTTTAAACCATGTATTGAGTACTTATTATATTTCAAACTCAGTATTAAGTATTTTACACGCATTATTTTGTTTATTACTCAAAACATCCCTATGAACTAGGCATTGTTATTTTTCACACACTGAAGAAAGAGAAACACAGTCTTGGGAGCAGAAACAGACCCTAATCCTGTTCTTCTAGAGTCTAAATTATACCTGAAAATTGAATATTTTTCATTTCTTTTTTGGGGGCCAATTCTAAGAGAGGGAAACTAAGACTGAAGCTAGAGCTCTCTAGTTTCTTTAAGATTTGGGTAAATCATTTACTCTTCAAGTTTGTCATTAATAATATTTATTACATTGGTCTTCAAAGGAGACTGAAAATGTGGATGACAAGATTTGATACCACTGTGAGACAGATTTGCTTAATGTAAGGAAATAAAAAACAACAAAAACTGAATAAAACTATTGTCTTCAGTTGATAAACCAAACTCTTTAGATCTTTTTTTTTTTCTCTTTTTGAGACAAGGTCTCATTATGTTTCCCCAGAGTGACATCAAACGATTGGGCTCAAGCAATCTTCTTCCCTCAGCCTCCTGAGTAGCTGAAAACACAGATGACACCACGATACCCAGCTACAATTTTAAACAATCTATTCTATAATTTTGACAATTTGCTAATTTAAGATTCTATCTTGTGGGGCTGCAGCTGTAGCTCAGTGGTAGAGCGCTTGCCTAGCATGTGTGAGGCACTGGGTTCAATTCTCAGCACTGCATATAAATAAATAAAGGTCCAACAACAACTAAAAATATGTATGTATTTTTAAAATTCCATCTTGTGACTCATAACTCTTCAAAAGTGTGAAGTATGAAGCTGCATATAAATAAATAAATAAATTAAAGGTCCAACAACAACTAAAAAATGTATATATTAAAAAAAATTCTGGGGGCTGGGGATGTGGCTCAAGCGGTAGCACGCTCGCCTGGCATGCGTGCGGCCCAGGTTCGATCCTCAGCACCACATACCAACAAAGATGTTGTGTCCGCCGAGAACTAAAAAATAAATATTAAAATCTCTCTCTCTCTCTCTCTCTCTCTCTCTCTTTCTCTCTCTCTCTCTCTCTCTCCTCTCTCACTCTCTCTTTAAAAAAATAAATAAATAAATAAAATTCTGGGGCTGGGATTGTGGCTCAGCGGTAGCACTTGCCTAGCATGCACGTGGCCCTGGGTTCGATCCTCAGCACTACATAAAAAATAAATGAATGGAATAAAGGTTAAAAAACAAATCTATCTTGTGACTCAGAATTCTTCAAAAGTGTGAAGTATAAAGCAAGACAGAAATGGTTCTCAGTTTCTTGGATCCCAAATTTTTACTAGAAGTCTATTGCCAGAAAAACTAGAAATACATGGTCTTATTTAAGACAAACTCCATGGCCACAAAGGGAAGCACAGCTTTTGTTGCTTTTGGGGCAAACACACCAACAACATATTTCCCATGGTTAAAAGGTTTATCACGACTTTCCTACATTTTAGAAGGTTTTATGCATCTTAACAATGCAGAGTGACTTAGAATTTGCATACTATTCCCAAGATTTTTCCTGACTAACAACCTGCAAACAGGTTTAATAACCTCTTGGATGGGAAAGGTGCTTTCTGATTCTCTATATTAATTCCCTCATAATCTTTATTTAAAACACAAAACAAGGGCTAGGTTGTAGCTCAGTGGTAAGAGTGCTTGCCTAGCATGCATAAGCCCCTGGGGTTTGATCTCTAGCAATGCAAATAAAAAAACACAATACAATATTGGCTACTCAGTAAATTATCTCCTTTCTCCCAGCTCAAAAGAGGGACAAACAAACCTACTTCTAGTCTTGACCCTGTGGACCCTATTTCTTCTAGATATGCTTCTATCTTTTTATTAACTTATTATCCTCATTCACGTTTCTAAATCCCAATTCATTAATTATTAACCAGCATATTACTGGTGTTCAGTAGGTGTTAGTATAAATTTGCAAATGTCTATAAGATGACTAAGACAAAAATTACTGTGAGGGCTGGGGATGTGGCTCAAGCGGTAGCGCGCTCGCCTGGCATGCGTGCGGCCCGGGTTCGATCCTCAGCACCACATACCAACAAAGATGTTGTGTCCGCCGAGAACTAAAAAATAAATATTAAAAATTCTCTCTCTCTCTCTCTCCTCTCTCTCTTTAAAAAAAAAAAAAAATTACTGTGAACACTGAATAGGAAAGGGTAACCTGGAGGAAAAAAATCCACTGTTCCAGACTAGTATTTTTAAACAGCTGCTGCTATGAATCTGCTTCTCCTCCAATCACTTTGTCCTCAATACTAAACCAAAATTGTAGTGCCTTCCAGCATGGAGAAAAAAAAAAATCCTCCTCCCTCTCCCATCCCACCTTCCAAACACTGAAACCTCCTCAACAATGTTAAATGCTGAGATCCAATTAAAGTTCTCAAACATTTCTCTCAGATATGTCTTCAATGCCATATCCAGACACACTTAATTCCTTCCGTCAAGCCTGGGCAAGCTGAACAGACAGGCTAAATTAGCAGAATAGAATCAAAGCATTTTGATCTGAACAGAAGAACAATAAATAAATAGCTGCTCTAAGTGTAACATTTAGATACCTCCTGTACATCCAAAACCATACTTAAATTCAAATTACAATTTAGCCTAATATTTTTTATATACCTATATTCAATCTGAACTAGAATTTCTAATAATAACTGCTATTCAGTTATTGAATAGCAAGCCTAATCAAGCCAAACTAACATAAAACAGAAAGAATTCCTACAGAATTTTAAAAAAAAAAGTTTCTAAGCTGAAAATAGATGTCAGTGATAGAGCATGTGCTTAGCATGCAGGAAGCATGGGGTTCAATTCCCTAGAAAGAAGGGAAGGAAGGATGGAAGGAAGGAAAGTACGATTTTTCCTCATGGACAACTTCCTATTCATTTGATATACAAAGGGGAACTCTAAAAATATATCTTAGAGAAATGGATCTGTCATCCAAGTGTGGTAGATGAGAATGCACATAGAACACCATTCTTTAAAAAAAAAAATCTTTATTTCATTTTTATATGGTGCCAAGGATCGACCCCAGTACCTCCTGCATGCTGGGCGAGCACTCTACCACTGAGCCACAACCCCAGCCCTAGAACACCAAAATATATATAGAAGAACAATATAAGATCTTACCATTGTGCAGTGCACAGAGAGAATTTTCTGAGAATGGGGGTCTATTCCACTCACCTTGGTTTATGAGCATCAACTTTTTTTCCTAACCCCTCTGTACTATATTTTCATTCTCTCATATCCCTCCCACCTCTTTCTTTCTCTCTGTACCGGGGATGGAACCCAGAAGAGCTTACCCACTAGGCCACATCCCAAGAACTTTTTATATTTTGAGACAGGTTCTCATTAAGTTGCTGAGGTTGGCCTTGAACTTCCAATCCTCCTGCCTCAGCCTCTCAAGTCACCAGGATTACAAGCATACCCCACCATACCAGCCATCTATACTATATTCTCTTATTCACCTAACAAATATTTAATAAAAATCTGCTAAATGATGACCCTATTCATCCACTTCTATATACATACTTTTCAGAATCCTAAATGGGAGTCTAACACTTCCTGATTTGTCTTAGGAATGTATGTTCTTTGCCCTATTAAAAAAAAGAATCTAGAGGCTGGGGTTGTAGCTCAACTTGCCTAGCATGTGTGAGGCACTGGGTTCAATCCTCAGCACCACATAGAGAGGCAAATAAAATAACAAAGCAAGTTCTAGCAATAGTAAATAGGGTTGGGGACATAGCTCAGTGGTAGAGTGCAGGCTTAGCATGTGTGAGGAGGCCCTGGGTTCAATCGTCAGCACCAATAAACAAACAAACAAATAAATAAGGCAAGCCAGCCAGCTCAAAATTTTTGGTATTGTCCAAAAATCACTTAGTTATCACAATAGATACAGAGTAAGCCTTCGACAAAATTCAGCACCCATTCATGATAAAAACACTGAAGAAATTAGGCACAGAAGGAACTTACCTCAACATCATAAAGGCTATATATGAGAAACCCAAAGCCAACCTCACAGTGAATGAGGAAAAACTGAAAAGCATTTTGTTGGAAAAAGTATAAAAGGCAGCCGCATCCCAGAGAAAAACCCCAACATGGTGCCTAACGACCTTCTTTCCCCTTTTTTTTCACTGGTGCAAAAAGTTCCCGCGGGTTGAACACTCCTGCGAGCGCCAATTTCAAATCTCGCTGGCGGGGAACCTTAGCCCCAAAAAGAACTAATTCCTGGGCTTCGGAACTGATATCTGGAAGAACTTGCCAATAAATGGGTGGCCTGCCATTTATCTAAGCCCTGCCATCTCTCCTTAGATCTATATAAGCACACAGCCTTTTGCAATAAAATTGGAATTCTCCCCGGCGAAGTGTCTTGTGTGGAGGATTCTTTCACATTTTCTTTAAAATCTGGGACAAAACAGGATGTCCACTCTCACCACTCCTATTTAATACAGTGCTAGAAGTTTTAGACAGAGCCATTAGGCAGGACAAGAAAATAAAAGTGATAAAAAGAGTAAAGGAAGAAATCAAATTATGACCGCTTGCATATGACCACATACTTAGAAGATCCAAAAAGTTCCAATGAAGCACTGGTAGAGCAATAAATAAATCCAGCAAAGTACCAGGTTACAAAATCAACATATAAAAATCAATATCAGCTTTCCTATATGCCAATAAAACAAATCTGCTCAAAAAGAAATCAGAAAAACATAATAGCTAAATTGTGGAATCAACTCAGATGCCCTTCAGTAGATGAATAGATAGGGAAACTTTGGTATATATACACAATGGAATATTACTCAGCATTGAAACAGAATAAAATCATGGCATTTGTAGGTCAATGGATGGAGTTGGAGAATATAATGCTAAGTGAAGTTAGCCAATCCCAAAAAACCAAATGCCAAATGTTTTCTTTGATAGGAGGATGCTGACTCATAATGGTGATGGGGGGGGGGGGGAACATGGTAGGAATGGAGGAACTTTAGATAGGATGAAGGGGGAAAGAGGGGGCCTAGGGGTAGGAATGATGGTGGAATGAGTTAGACATCATTACCCTAAGTACATGTATGAAGACACGAATGGTGTGAAAATACTTTGTGTACAATCACTGACTTGAAAAACTGTGCCCTGTATGTATAATATGAAATGAACTGCATTTTGCCATTGTGTATAACAAATTAGAATATATAAATAATTTTATTTTTTTTATATTTATCTTTCAGTTTTCAGTGGACACAACATCTTTATTTTTATGGGTGCTGAGGATCGAACCCAGAACCCTGCGCATGACAAGAGAGCGCGTTACTGCTTGAGCCACATCCCCAACCCCAATAAATAATTTTAAAAAAGAAACCAGGAAAACAATTCCATTGCCAATAGCCTCAATAAATAAATAAATAAATGAGGTGTTGGGGTGCACATCTATAATCCCAGCGGCTCAGGAGGCTGAGGCAGGAGGATTGCAAGTTCAAAGCCAGCCTCAGCAACTTAGAAAGACCTTGTCTCGAAATAAAATAAAAAGGGCTAGGGATGTGGCTCGTGGTTGGATGCCCCTCTATTCAATCTAAACAAAAACAAACAAACAAATAACCTAGGAATAAATCTAACCAAGTGGGTGAAAGACCTCTATGAAGAAAACCATACCCTGAAGGAAAGAAATTGAAGAAAACACAACTAGAAGGAAAGATTTCCCATGTTCTTAGATAGGCAGAAAGAATGAATATTGTTAAAATGGCTATACTACCAAGAACAGTATACAGATTCAATGAAATCCCCATTAAAATACTAATGACATTCTTCACAGAAGTAGAAAAAACAGTCCTAAAATTCATTTGGAAAAATAAAAGACTCAAAGCAATTCCAAGTCACAAAAGCATTGTGGAGGCATCACAATACCTGAGTTCAAATTATACCACAGAGCTACAGGAACAAAAACTACATGGTACTGACATAAACACACACACACACATCAATGGTCAAGAACAGAAGACACAGACAAACCCACACAGACACAAGCATCTATCTGATCCTTCACAAAGGTGTCAAAAACATATGGAGAAAAGACAGTCTCTAACAAATGGTATTGGGACAACTGATTAGTCAGATGAAGAAGAATAAAATTAAACCCTTATTTCTCACCCTGTACAAAAATAAAATAAAATAAAATCAACTCAAATCGATCAAAGACCTCAGAATTAGTCCAGAAACCACACAACTCCTAGAAGAAAACAGGGTTAGCACTCCAACATGTAGGCACAAGCAACATCTCTCTCAAAAGAACCATTAAATAACTCAGGAAATAATACCAAGAGTTAATAAATAGGATGGCATCAGATTAAAAAAACTGTATAGCAAAGGAAACAATTAAGAATATGAAGAGAGAACATACAGAATGGGAGAAAATCTTTGCTATCTACTCTCTAGAATATATAAAGAGCTCAAAAAACTTAACACCAAAATAATCTGCCAGCTCGGTGGCGCAGCCTGTAATCCCAGCAGCTCAGGAGGCTGAGGCAGGAGGATCATGAGTTCCAAGCCAGCCTCAGCAATGACGAAGTGCTAGGCAACTCGGTGAGACCCTGTCTCTAAATAAAATACAAACTAGGGCTGGGGATGTGGGGTCAGTGGTTGAGTGCCCCTGAGTTCAATCCCCAGTGCCAAAAAAAAAAAAAAAAAAAAGAACAAATAACCAAATTAATAAGTGGGCAAATGAACTAAATAGATACTTTTCAAAAGAAGAAACACAATTGGTCAAAAATATGAAAAAATATTCAACTTCATTAGCAATTAGGGAAATGGAAATCAAAACTACCCTGAGATTTCATCTCACTTCAGCAAGAATGGCAGTCACCAAAAATACAAACAACAGGGCTGGGGTTGTGGCTCAACGGTAAAGCACTTGCCTAGCACGTGTGGGGCCCTGGGTTCCATCCACAGCACCACATAAAAATAAAATAAAGATATTGTGTCCAACTACAACTGAAAAAATAAATATTAAAAAAATACAAACAATAGGGGCTGGGGTTGTGGCTCAGGGGTATAGGCTCGCCTAGCATATCTGAGTGTTGGATCCTCAACACCACATAAAAATAAATAAAATGAAGGTATTGTGTCCATCTACAACTAAAAAATAAATATTAAAAAAAGAATACAAACAATAATAAATGCTGGAGAGGATGTGGAAACAAAGGAACACTTTTACACTGTTGGTGGGAATCGTACAACCACTTTGGAGGTTCCTCAAAAGACTAAGAGTATTACCTCACATGCACAAGGTGGTTCAATCCCCAGAAGCACCAAAAAAAAAAAAAAAAAAAAAGGACTAGGAATGGAACCATCATATGACCCAGGTATACTCTAATCGGTATTTATCTTAAAGAATTAAAGTCAGCGTACTATAGCAATACATGCATACCATGGTTGTAGCAGCACAATTCACAATAGACAAACTATGGAACAATCTAGGTGTCCATCAACAGATGAATAGATAAAGAAAATGTAATATATACACACAATAAAGTCTTATACAGTCATAAAGAAAAATGAAATTATGTCATTTGCAGGAAAACAGATAGAACTTGAGACCATTTTATTAAGTGAACCGAGCCAAACTCCAAAGGTCAAGGGTCACGTTTTCTCTTATATGCAGAAGTTAGAGAAGAAAAAGGAAAAGAAAGGTGGTAGAAGAGGGGGTGGGTACAGCACCATATGCCTATAATCCCAGCAATTTGGGAGACCGAAGCAGAAGGACTGCAAGTTTGAGGCCAGCCTCAGCATATTAGCAAGGTCCTAAGCAACTTAAGTGAAACCCCTGACTCAAAATAAAAAATAAAAAGAGCTGATGAAATAATAATCGGAATGCAAAATATATATATATATATGTGTATAAAGACATGAATTGGCCTGAACATACTTTATACAAAGATATGAAAAACTGTGCTGTATATGTGTAATAAGACTTGTAATACATTCTGCTATTGTATATTTAAAAAAATAAAATCAATTTAAAAAATTAAAAAAACAAAACAAACAAACAAAAAGAGCTGATGATGTAGCTCAGTGGTAAAGCACCCCTGGGTTCAATCCCTAGGACCAAAAAAAAAAAAAAAAAAAGGTGGGGTGGGGTTTCCCATGGAAAAAGACCAAGGGGAGGGATAGGGAAGGGAGAAAAAAGAGAAATGCAGGAAAATGATATTGGCCAAATTAAAAGTATATTTTTATATTGTTGCATGTATGAATATATAACAACAAATCCCACCATTATGTACAACTAATGCACCAATAAAAAATAAGGAAAAAAATCTGCAATAGTCAAGTCATACATTGGAATATTATACACATCAATGAAAACGAATGAACACAAGAAGATGAATGGATCATAAACATAAGATTAAGCAAAAGGGACAATATACAAAATAATTTTAAAAATGCACAAGGAGATACCTCACATTAGAATTGCTATAGTAAAAAAGACAAATAACAACAAGTATCAGTGATGGATGAAATCAGAACCCTCACACACCAGCAAGAATATAAAATGATACACATATTTTGGAAAACAGTCTAAATATAAAGTTACCATGGGATCTAGAAATTCTACTTCTAGGAATATATCCAATAAAAATAAAAACATGTAATGCATTCCAATGTCATTTATGTTTTTAAAAAATCAATAAAAAAAGAAATGAAAAAAAAAATAAAAACATTCCAGTCATGGTGGTACACACCTGTAAACCCAGCAACTCAACTGGCTGAAGGCAGGAGGATTGAGGCCAGCCTCTGGAAGATAGTGAGACTTTCACTACATTCTCAGCCCATTTTATTTTTTATTTTGAGACAGGATCTTACTAAGTCACCCAGGCTAGCCTCGAACTTGTGATCCTCTTGCTTCAGTCTCCCAAAACACTGGGATTACAGGTGTGTGCCAACATGCCCAGCTGTGTTCTAGATTAAAGTAAAACAGATTTAAGAGATTTGTGGCTAGCAAACACAATTATAGATGAATACACACAGTAAAAACTATGATGGATGCACTGAGGATATTTGACTATGAACTATACATTAGAAAAGAGTATACATTAGAAGAAGAGTATACATTAGTATACATTAGAAAAGAGCAAACGGCTGCATACTCTTTTCTAATCCCAGTAATCCCAGTGACCCCAGAGGCTGAGGCAGGAGGATTGAAAGTTTGAGATAAGCCTCAGCAACTTAGTGAGATGTTATGGTTTGGATATGAGATGTCCCCCAGAAGCTTATATGTGAGACAATGCAAGAAGGTTCAGAGAAATGACCCGATTGTAAGAGCCTTAACCCAACCAGTGATTTAATCCCCTGACAGGGATTAACTGAGTGGTAACTGAAATGGTAGGGAGTGGCTGCAGGAGGTGGGAATTAATAGGGCATGGCTTTGGGGTTTATATTTGTATCTGACAAGTGGAGCCTCTCTCTGCTTCCTGATGTGAGCTGCTTCCCTTCCCTACACTCTTCCGCCATAATGTTCTCCCTCACCTTGAGCCAAGGAATGGAGCTGGCCTTCTAAGGACTAAGACCTCTGAAACTGTGAGTCCTCAAATAAACTTTTCCTCTTCTACAGTTGTGCTGGCTGGGTCCTTTAGTCATAGGAGCGAAAAGGTGATTAAAACATGAGGATACAAGCAACTCAGGAAGACCCTGTCTCAAAATAAAAAATAAAAAGGGCTGAGGATGTAGTTCAGTGGTTAAGTGCCTCTGGGTTAACCCCAGTACCAAAAATAAATAAATAAAAAGGGGGGGGGGAAGGATACAACATGTGAAGGTCCCTCCCACATGTTACTGTTTTGTGGTGGTATAGAATGTCCTTCAGAGTAAGATTGGGGTAGAAATAATGAGGGAATGAGAACAGGGTTGTAAGGAGGAGCCATACTTCTCTGAGTATCCCAAAACCCATAGTGACATGAACAAATAAACATAGGGAAGGGAGAGTTCTTCCTTATAGAAAAAAATATCCATTAATAAAGATTAATAAAGGAATGATGGAAACAAAATCACCATTAGGCAATCACTACAAATAACTGTCCTAGGCAAGAACCTTCAATGGATGATAACATTAGTGGGTACAAGTGTGATGAGACAATATTTGTATTGTCTCAAAGTGTCTCCCTGTCTGAGTCCATCTGAGTGCTGTGACAAAATACCATAAAGTAGATAGCTATAAACAGTAACCATTTCTCTCTCACAGTTCCCCCTACTCCTACTAGGATTTGAACCAGGGATTTGCACAAGCTAGGCAAAAACTCTTTAATGTTGAGCTACACACCCCAGCCTTTTTGTTTTTTTAATGAAATAGCTTTTATTTCATTATTATTATTTTTTTTAATGTGGTGCTGAGGATCTAACCCAGTGCCTCACCAGAGCTAGGCAAGTGCTCTACCACTGAGCTACAACCCCAGTCTCACCCCCCACCCCTCCCCTCCTTTAGCAGAGTCTTGCTAAATTAGCAGACAAGAGTCTTGCTAAATTGCCTGGGCTGGTCTTGTGATCCTCCTATCTATCTCCCGAATAGTTGGAATTATAGCATGTGCCACTGCACCCAGATATTTTTCAGTTTTTAAAGCTGGGAAGTCCAAGTTCAAGGAGCCAACAGTGTCTGGTGAGGGACTATCCTGGCCCAACAGCACTTCTCTTTGCATCCTCACTTGGTGGAAGGGACAAGTGAACTCTTGGGGTCTCTTTCATTAAGAGCCCTAACCCATTAATGAGGACTCTATCCTCATGACCTCATCCTCTCTCAAGGCCCTCTCTACTAATACCATCATCTTTTTTTAAATATTTTTTTAATCTTGGAAATTATGGGCAATATATGGAATTGGGAAGGAAACACACCAACTGAGACACAACCCCAGCACTAACTCTTAATATCTCTAGTAATAAGACATAGTGACATCATGTTGTACCTAATATGATATGCTGAGAAGGGCACAGCACATCTGTGGAACTACAAAATTTTTAAAAAAGCATATTCTTAATTTAATCATGAGACAACTCAGACAAATCCAAATTGGGGAAATAGTCTACAAAACAATTAGCCAGTACTCTTCAAAAGTGTCAAGGTCAGGAAAGGAAAAGACACAGATTGGAGGAACTAAGGAGACATGATAACTCAGCACACTATAGGATCTTGGATTTGGATCTCAGACAAAGAGACATTAGTGGGAAAAGTGACAAAATTCAAATAACGCCTATGGATTAGTTAGTATAGCACTAAATCAGTATTAATTTCCTGGTTTTAATAACTTTTCTATGATTATATAAGATGCTAACATTGGGAAAACTAAGTGACATATATAAGCACTCTCATAATGTGATTTTTTTTTTTTGAGGTTCTAGAATTTGAACCCAGGGCCTTATGTATGCTAGGCAAACATTCTAACGCTAAGTTATACCCCAGCTTAGCATTCTCTCATATTTTTACAACTTTTCTTTAAGTCTTAATAGCATTTAATAATGTCTTAAAGACCCAGTAGATTCTACGATTATGCTACACTCTCAATGTTCCCATCAAGCTCTTTCAGTCTTCAAAATGTGTAAATTTTTGAGCTGCCAGTCACACAAAATTCTTTGTGGCCAAGCAATCAGGAGTCTTTCCTAAATCTACCTCCTGTGTGCCAGAAAAGAAGGATGCTACATTCAGCACTTCACTGACATCTGCAGAGCCAGAGCCCCTGCAGGCTAAACAGGCTCCTTCTGTGGTCCTGGAGAGAGTAAACATCATCCTTGCCAAGAAAGCTGCAGGACAGGGCTTGCAAATTCAAAGTGTATGGGAGAGAAACCAGGACTTTCCTAAGAGCAATTTGAGAGAACACTTCTTTTACAACTCCATCTGCTTCTTAACATCAGGAATGATACTTTGCAGTCTCAGCAATTAGTTACAGATAAGAAAGAAACAAAAGAGAAGGAATGGTTTGCCCTACTTTACCAAATGCAAAAAAAAATGCCAGTAGGGCTGATAAAGACAACTTTTAAGATAACTTTATTCATTTTGATTGGAGGATTTCATAATTGTAAATCTGTAGTTAATAAGCTGCTTGCATGAAGTTAAAACAAATACAATTTGTGAAAAATGGGGGCTGGGAGTATAGCACTGTGGTAGAGCTCTTGCCTAGTATGTGTGAGGTCCTGGGTTTCATCCCAGTACCATAAAAAAAAAAAAAAATAAATTCAACTCAATATACTAGATATAAATGTATTATGTGACAATGAATTATTTTTAAGATATAAGAAAAAATGAAAGGGAAAAAGAAAATTAAGATAATAGCTACAAAAAATAATGCAATGCAAAATTTCCACTTATATCTAGTCAATTACTCATGCTTAATCAAAGATTTGATTAATACTCTGAGAGGAACTATAGGTTTGATTATGACTTACTTAAAATCCACATACTTAAAAATCAACAAAGTTCAAAAATTTTTAAATTCACAAATTTAAAAAAAAACTTTTTTCTGAAAAGACATAGCTATGAAAATTAAAATTCAAGTAACAAACTGGAAAAAAAAAATGGTCTGCAAGTTAGGATAGTTCCACTTAGTGATTTTTTAACCTATGATGGTATGAAAGCAATACACATTCAATAGAAACCAGGTTTCAAAATTTGAATTTCTGGGGGCTGGGGTTGTGGCTCAGTGGCAGAGCGCTTGCCTCGCACATGTGAGGCACTGGGTTCAATCCTCAGCATCACATAAAAATGAATAAACAAAATAAAGATATTGCAACCATCTATAACTAAAAAATATTTTTAAAAATTTGAATTTGTACTTAAACAACCATTCTTTCGTTTTCAGGAAAATATTCAATGAATTACATGAGATATTCATTTATTATAAAATAGACTTGTGCTAGACAATTTTATCCAACTATAGCCAATGTAAGTGTTCTGAGCACATTCAATGTAGGCTAGATATTATGGTTTAGTTAAGAAGTGTCCCCTGGGGGCTGGGGATGTGGCTCAAGCTGTAGCTTGCTCCCTGGCTTGCGTGCAGCCCCGGGTTTGATCCTCAGCACCACATACAAACAAAGATGTTGGGTCTACCGAGAACTAAAAAAATAAATATTAAAATTCTCTCTCTCTCTCTCTCTCTCTCTCTAAAAAAAAAAAAAAAGAAGTATCCCCTGAAAAGTTCATGTGTTGGAAACAAGATACCCAATGCAGCAATGTTCAGAGGTGAAATGATTAGATTATGGGAGCTGTAACCTAATCTGTGGATTAATTCATTCAATAGATTTGATGGATTAATAATTTGAATGGACTACTGGGTGGTAACTGTAGTAGGCAAGTGGAAGGTGGCTGGAGGAAATAGGTCACAAGGGTGTGCCCTTGGGGATTATATTTTGTCCCTGGCATGTCTGTGTGCACACGAGCATGCTTTTTTCTCTCCTCTCTGCTTCCTAGCTGCCATGAGGCAGTTTTCCTCCAACATGCTCTTCTGCTGTAGTATTCTGTCTTATCATGCACCCAGAGGAATGGCATTGGCTGACCAAGGATTGGGTCTCTAAAACTGGGAGACCAAAATAAGCGTTTCCTCCTCTAAGTAGTTCTTGTCGGGTATTTTGGTCACATTAAAGGGAAAGCTGACCAACACATGAGGCAAAACTGTTGTTGTATATGTAAAGTGTTAGATGCAACATGATGGAGCCCCACGGTATGCTGAGGCACATCTGTTTTTGCAAAACATACACCCAATAAAAGAATTATATCTAGGATCTAAAGAATTTGAATTAATTTGCTTAGATTAACAACCCAATTAAAAACTGGGCAAATTCATTTATTTCACAGAAGAAGTTATGCAAATAGCCAATAAGAACATGAAAGATACTCAATAATTAGTCTTTAGAAAATGCACATTAAAACCACAATGAGATATCAATACATATCTATAAGAATGGCTAAATTTAAAAACTTGATCACACTAAGTATTGGCAAGGATGTGGAGCAATTTGAATTCACACTGCTGGTGGTCAACCAGAAGTTGTATGTAAAATGTACAATCATTTTGGAAAAACAATTTAGCAATTATTTTGAAGAGGCAAATATTTACCTACTATTCATTTCAATTATCACACTTCTACAAATTTAAGAAATGAAAAAATATGGCCACAGGAAAAACCCTATACATGAAAGTACATAGTAAGTTTATTTGTAACAGCCCCAAACTGAAAACACCTCAAAGGACCACCAGTAGATGAGTGAATAAACAAATGTTATGCAAGACACTCCTTGGCCACAGAAAAGAAAAAAACTACTGATACATCAAGCATGCACAAGGCCCTGGGTTTGTTCCCAGCACTGCAAAAATGTAAAAAATAACAGAGGTGGCAGCAGTAGCCAACGAAACAAAAGAACCTGTAGGATTGCACCACATTTATATAAAATTCTAGGAGATGCAAACAAATCAATACAGACAAAAAGCAATCAGTAAGTGTCTGAGATGAGTGTGGTGAGAAGAAATGGATTACCAAGGGGCCAGAAACTTAGGGTATGGTCATTATCTTGATTATCGAGTTTCACAGGTACAGAACATATATCAAAGCTCATCAACCTGTACAGTTTAAACATGGAATTTGGTGTTTGTCATATATCTCAATAAAGTTATTTTTTAAATCATTATAATTTTGTGTGAGGGGAATGCTGGAGATGAACCCAGGGTCTCACACAGACTAGGCCAGTGCTCTACCACTGAGCTACACCCCAGACCAATAAAGGCATTTCAAAATTCCACATACAAAGGGAATTAAACAAGTAAATAATTCACAATATATATATGTATGCACATCCCTATATTTAGTCATCGCTGTCTCTATGAAGTTCTATGAGTGTCAACTGAAAGTTAAACAGACGCAAACTACCTATCTTAAGCTTTTGCAAATTATATTGATGAAGTCTTCAACATCAAAAATACATTAAATAGGCTCCCACAAACACCCAGACCTTTTTTTTTTTTTTTAATGTGGTGCTGAGAATCGAACCCAGTGCCTCAGACATGCGAGGCAGGTGCTCTACCACTGAGCTTCAGTGCCAGCCCCAAACACCCAGACATTTTAAAAATATTTTGACATAATGATGCTCTATGATCATGCTTGCCACACAAATATGCAAGAAAAATATATGTGGAATGGAGAAAGAAACCTATAATGTGAATTAGGCTTCAGTCATTCTGATTTTCCTCTCCCAAGGGGTCCAAGGATCCAACGACCACAAAACTCTTCTCTCTTGAGGTGAGCAACCTGACAACAAATCCTTATTGTCCCCTATAACCTTATCCCCCAAATACACACTCTGCCATCTCCTGTGACAGAGAAAGAGGTGTTCCTCTTCTGCGAAGCAAACTTGGTGTAAGGATGGCCTTAAGCCTTAGCTTAATCAACTCCATTTTTAAAACTCCACTTTGAAAGCTGCAGCTCACCAGGCACACCTACAGAGCTCTCCAGTATGGCCCTCAGGCACAAACAAGTCACTTCTCCCCACCCTGACAAACTCAGAGTGAAGTCTCTGGCAGTGGACCCTCTCTGATGCCCTCCCTGATCTGATACCCTCCCTGATAAGAGAAGCAAGAAAATCAGGATGGGGACCACAGGGACCAGATGCTTTAACCTTAGGACAATGATGTTTCTGAGAAATCTGGTAGTAGCTGATTGATAGGGATTGAAAGGGTGGTCAGAAGTCCCAAAATTTAGTATAAATGATGGAGCAAATGAACAGACATTCAGCCAGCTGACACTGACGCACACAAGCCTGAGAGCCTGATGAGGATCTGAATTGACATCCCAACTCTTCTCATCTGCCTGATCCTCTACATAGTTCTCACCACTCTCAAACTCTACAGCAGCCTATTGACCCTGGTGAGAAAAGGACTTCTCCCTTTGACCGCCTCCTCAGCCAGCCTGCCTTGGTTCCAGATCTGATCACTAATCTGAGTGAATGTCATCTGCTGGATTTAGAGCCTAAGACTTGAGACTTTAGACCTGATACTTGAGCTCAGCGTGCAGAGGGAATGTCTGTCATGAGCCTGTGATTAAGTGTGTTTGCAGTGCCTAGCATTAAGGATTGTCATTTTCTTGGTTAAGAATCTATACAGTGGGGCTGGGATTGTGACTCAGCGGTAGAGCGCTTGCCTAGCATGGGCGGGACTCGGGTTCGATCCTTCGATCCTCAGCACCACATAAAAAAAAAATAAAGGCATTGTGTTGTGTCCATCTAAACCAATATATATATATGAAAAGAATCTGTACAGTGAAATTGAGTATTACACAGTATTGAGTGATTTGAGTGAATACAGCACTGAAAAGGGCAGAAGCAGAAGGCATTCTATATTTCTCCCCCTTGACTGCATAAGTCTTATCTTTTGCCCATTCGCAACACTTGCATATTCCTGTATCTTTGTCTTCTATGGTCCCCAGAGGCCTCTTCCCTGGCTCCCACCTATCTAGATCAGATACCTTCCTAGGCCTTATCTATCTGAAGCTAGGAATCCATCTCCACTTCCCTTCTTCATTAAATAAGGCTAATCAACACCCACTATCACCTTTTCAACTGCAATCTCCTTCTCAATTTACCACAATCTGGCTTTACTCCCTATTCCTCCAACTCTCAAGACAGTCACCAAAGACATTTCTAACTGAGAGAACAGCTTGTTTTCATTCTTCATCCTGTTTGACTTCTTTTTGAAGTATTTGATAAGAGTAATCACTAGCTCCTTTTTGAAACTCTCTCCTCCCATAGCCTGGCACATGGTGGCACATGCCTGTAATTCTAGGCTCAGGAGGCTGAGACAGGAGGACCACAAGTTCAAAATCAGCCTTGGCAACTTGGTGAGGCCCTAAGCAACTTAGCAATACCCTGTCTCAAAAAAAAAAAAAAAAAAAAGAAACACTCCTACTCTTACCTACTTGACACATTTCATTAAAGTCACTCAACAGACATTAAGTTGAACATGATCCAAATTACCACTGTACAAGTGGAAATTAAGACTTTATGTAGTTTTTATATGTTGTAATATTTCTCCAAATAAATCTCTCCTATAAATCAAAAAAAAAAAAAAAAAAAAAAAAAAAAAAAAACCAGACATTAAGCATATCCTAAATGTCAGGCACTGAGGTGGACACTAAGGAATTAACAAAGGAGTTACAGCCTCAGGCTTCACACTATTTCACCCCTTTATTTTCCCTCCCTCTCAATTTACCCTAATTGTAGTCCTAAACGTACTCCTGTACATGCTGATCTTCCTCTGTCACCAAACTGATTCCTATACAGATAACTCCCAAATCTTCACTTCTAGCTTGGAGACTCTGAGGAGGTCCTACGTAAGGTAATGTCCCAGAAGCTCCTATCAAACCAACCTTCCCATAAAAAAAAAGCATAACTACAGACCAAATGTAAAACATAATTACCTGAAGGACCTGGAAAACAACTGAAAACAAGCCTATGCTAGAGGGAGCTTGACATTTCAAAAAGATAACAATAATGGTTGAGGCCTCCCATGCCCGTAATCCCAGCAACTCAGGAGGCTAAAGAAGGAATATCTGAAGTTCAAGGCCAGCCTGGCAACTTAACAAGACTGTCTCAAAATGAAAAGTAAAAAGGGGTGGGATATAGGGCTGGGACTGTGGCTCAGTGGTAGCACACTTGCCTGGCATGTGTGAGGCACTGAGTTCAATTCTCAGAATCACATATAAAAATAAATAAAATAAAGATCTATCAACAACTAAGAAAAAAAATTTACAAAGGGGTGGGGGGGGCTGGGGTTGTGGCTCAGTGGTAAAGTGCTTGCCTAGCATGTGTGAAGCACTGGGTTCAATTCTCAGCACCGCATATAAAGAAATAAAGGTCCATTGACATTTTTAAAATATTTTTAAAAAGCGCGGGGGGGGGGGAATATAGCTCAGTGGTAAATGCCCTGGGTTCAGTTCCCAATACCCCTCTCCCCAAAAAATCACTGAAATGTATTCAAGTTTGTGAGAGACATAAACTTACAGGTTCAAGCTCACTGAATTCCAAGCAGGACAAATGCAAATACACACCGACATACATTCATATATACACCACTAAATTCAATCATCACTTCCTCTATAAAGAGGTTCTCAATTTTCTCCACATGATTTCCACTATTCTACCTCAGAAGCACTTCGAACATTTCTAAATAACATTTATCTTGAATATTCTGTTATACTTGTATCAGTTTCCTATCCCTTACAGGACTAACATTCAAAAATTGTTGACAGTGTGTCACAAAAAGAAATACACTATTCTGTCGAGTTGCTCGAGACAAAAACACTCAGGGTCACACCAGGTGAACTGGGCTGCATGAAATAACCACACAAGACACAGAGATACCTTTTTCTTTAGGGGTCCTGTGATGGCTCCTCTGACCTTAAGGGTCCACAGAAAAAGAAAGTTCATGCTGAACCTTTTCAAGGAGGAGAAGCCATTCAAATGAGGCAAGGGATCAGGTTTCAAGAGCCTGAGTCTAGCTTCATGACATCTGCTGTCAGCAGGTTGACTGACATCTAGGAAGGCCACACCCAAAGGCAGAGCAAGAGAAGGAAACACACAAAGGGCGTTTCCATGGAACATTCTATCCCAAACAGGGCAAAGGGGTAATATCATAAAGGAACTGGTGAGTGTAGCTCAATCCATGGGGCAACATGCCTATGTCTGAAGACACATTCTGCTACTTCGAGGATCGAAATATCTATCCAGGTGACTACAAAACTGACCTACAGAGCCTCTTCAAACACTGGAAGGAGTATGCAAATTCACTCAGTCTGGTTGCCCTCACTATTCAATGGATTTAGCACATATACAAACATATAAAACCCTAGTATGCCAAACCCCAATATCATAGAGAATCTTTTTTTTTTTTTTTTTGAGAGAGAGAGAGGGGAAGGGAGAGAGGGAGGGAGGGAGGGAGGGAGAGAGAGGGAGGGAGGGAGGGAGTGGGAGAGAGAGAGAGAGAATTTTTTTAATATTTATTTTTTAGTTTTATTTATTTTTTTTTTTTTAAAGAGAGAGTGAGAGAGAGAATCCTAATATTTTATTTTTTAGTTTTCGGCGGACACAACATCTTTGTTTGTATGTGGTGCTGAGGATTGAACCCGGGCCGCACGCATGCCAGGCAAGCGCGCTACCGCTTGAGCCACATCCCCAGCCCAGTTTTATTTATTTTTTAGTTTTATTTATTTTTTAGTTTGTATGTGGTGCTGAGGATGGAACCCGGGCTGCACGCATGCCAGGCGAGCGTGCTACCACTTGAGCCACATCCCCAGCCCCCACAGAGAATCTTTCTTTCTTTTTGGGGGGGAGAGGAACTGGAGATTGAAGCCAGAGCTGCTTTACCACTAAGCTCCATCCCCAGTTCTTTTTTTATTTTTTATTTTGAGACAAGGTCTTGCTAAATTACTGAAGGTCTCACTGAAATGCTGAGGCTGGTCTTGAACTTAGAATCCTACTGCCTCCCAGAGTAACTGGGATTACAGGCATGTGCCACCATGTCTGGGTATAAGCATAATTTTTTTTAAAGCATTCATTTTTTTTATAAACCATTATTTTATTTATTTATTTTTATGTGGTGCTGAGGATGGAACCCAGTGTCTCTCATGTGCTAGGCAAGCGCTCTACCACTGAGCCACAATCCCAGCTCCATAAGCATAATTTTTAATGACTGCATAATATTTAACTTAAGCCACAGCATCTTATACTAGTCCTCTATTACAAGATATTTATTTTGTTGCTAATTTTTAAGGTACCTGCATATCTTTCTTGGTGGTGGGGATTGACACCAGGGCCTGCACATGGAGGCAAGCACTCCACCACTACACCCCCAGTCCATGTTAAATTTTAAAATAAAGATAATGTTGAAGGAGCATACCAAGAGAAATCAGTACATATGGGCGCAAAAAGATCTATGTAAGAATGTTGACCGAAACTTCATTTATAATAGCCCAAAACTGGAGTCACATGTCTATGAACAGGTAAATAAACTGTTATACATTTATAGAATAGAATACTACTCAGCAATAAAAAACAAACTGCTAATATATACAACATTGTTGAATCACAAAAAAATTATGCTAAAGGGGCTGTGGCTGTAGCTCAGTGGTAAAGTACTTGCCTTGCATGTGTGAAGCACTAGGTTTGATCCTCAGCACCACATAAAAATAAAGATACTATGCGTTCATTTACAACTAAATAAATATTTTTTAAATATTATGCTGAATGGAAAACAGGATAACACAAGAGTATAGACTATATAGTTTCACTTATAGTAAATTTAAGAAAAGGCAAAGTCAATCTATTGGTAGCCAGGTGAGGTGGCCCACGCCTGTAATCCCAGCAGCTTGAGGCTGAAGCAGAAGGATGGCAAATTCAAAGCCAGCCTAGCAATTTAGCAAGGCCCTAAGCAATTTAGCAAGACGGGACTCAAAATAAACAGTAAAAAGGGCTGGGATGTGGCTCTGTGGTTGAACACCCCTGGGCTCAATCCCAAGTACCAGGGGAAAAAAATTATGTTTATGACAAACATTTAAAAATGTGACTGTGAGTGAACTGAAAAAAGTATGCAGATGAATCCAAAAGACCAGAAAAGTCAATGGAAAGAGAAAGGGGAAGTACTCTCACCTGTTGCTGTGCCAATGCACCACCCTACACAGAACCCTAAAGGAATTCGGAACATCACTAACAACAAAGAGAATCAAATATATTTTCTGGTCTGTTTCTTAGGGCTTCCTTTGATAATTCTTTCAATCACCAATGTCATTCCAATTTTCATACCTTCCTATGGGAAATAATACAACAAAATGTCAATGAGGAAGTGAATTTCAAGTCTGAAATATATGACATAGAATCCTTCAGCTGAAATTTTCAAGTCCATGAAGAGTCAACAACTGAAGTTGAACACAAAGCTCACAACACACGGAAGGATTCTTCTGGAGCTGACATAGAAACACAAACATTAACAACTCCTCTCTATATTGCAGAGTGAATAAATAACCATGTTTGTTTCCTGCTGCCTTAACTCTATTTTTAAATAACAAAAGCTTCCTTGTGAATTGTTTTCCTTTTTTTTTTTTTAAAGAGAGAGCGAGAGGGGGAGAGAGAGAGAGAGAATTTTTGTTTTTAATATTTATTTTTTAGTTTTCGGCGGACACAACATCTTTGAATGTGGTGCTGAGGATTGAACCCGGGGCCAGCGCACTACCGCTTGAGCCACATCCCCAGCCCGTGAATTGTTTTCATACTGTTAAAAAAAAAAAAAAAAAAAAAACAATTAAGTTGACAGATAAGTAAGTAGAGAAGACAAAAACAATCTACTTAAACTTATAATTTGCCATCTTAATCACAGCAAAACCAGTCACAGGACCTTTGTCAACAGCACAAACTTTAAGGCCCTGGTAAATATATCTAAAAGGGCATGCAGATAACCTAGGCAAGCAATTTCACTTTTCTTCATTTTCCTTCCCTAACAACAGGGATGATAATAATGATCTCATAAAACATATAAGAGAAAATGGAAAGTCAATCAACAATAAAAAGGAAAAAATACAAGGACAGGTTTTGGACTCTTCTGATCATGGCTCCTCTACTTACATGAGCTTGGACAAATTACTGAACCTCTCTGCCTGCCTCAGCTTCTCACACATAATATGAGGATAATAATACTCCCTTCACATGGCTACATAAGATTCAAACAAGAGCTGGGTATGTGGCTCAGTGGTGGAGAGCTTGTCTAACATGCTCCAAGCTCTGGGTTCCATTTCTAGTACCATCACTGAAGGGTTATGAAAAATAATATTCCTACAAGTCAGCTCCTCAAGAAAAATGAGGGATAGTGTGGCTTGGAAGGAGGGAGGGAAATTAACCGAACATTAACAATGAGCCCTGAGGGAAAAAGTCATCCCCAGCATCTCCACCAAAAGCAAACATTCACCCTTTCCCAACCACAACGGGTCCTGTAGGAAGGAGGCAAACACTGAAATGCTGGGCCCTGGACTTTTACCCTTTCCCAATGTAGATGAGTCCTGGAAGGAGAAAAGCAAATAGTGAAGCTCTAGGTAACAATGGCTCCCAGAGATAATCAGTGATCACTAAGTTGTGAGCTTTTTCCAGTGACAAATTGAACTTACAAGTTAAAATTTTAATCTGCACAATTAGGTCCCTGACTGTTCAAATTGAATGTCCACAGTCTCCATGATTAAGTCACCCTCATTGAAAATGATGAAACCCAAACTCCTTCTGGGGGCCATTTCCTATACCCAGAAAATGAGCCCTCTCATGCCTGATTGACTTCACTGAAGAATAAAGGAAAGCTTGCTGATCTGAGGTTTGCTTACAATCTCCTGCCTCTGTCATTTGGTTGCCATGCGCTTACAATCACCACAACAAACTGAAACAAGCTAATAAATAAATATAAGGGGCTGGGATTGTGGCTCAGTGGTAGAGCGCTCGCCTAGCGAATGTGAGGCCCCACTTCGATACACTACAACTAAAAAATAAATATTTTAAAAAATAGTAAAAATAAATAAATATAAGATGGTTCAAATAGTAGCTGGCAAACAGAAAGCACTCATTAGATTTTCTGAATCCCTATCTTGTCTACGTGCTATACAAGAGTGAAAGTTGTAGTCGATGCTCAAAATAGTCCTACCATTAATAAAAATTTTTTAAAAATGTGTCAAAATAAAGTGGTGGGGGCTGGTGGCTCAGTGGGAGAGCACTTGCCTAGCATGTATGAGGCACTGGGTTTGAGTCTCAGCACTGCATATAAATAAATAAAATAAAGGTCCACTGACAACTAAAAAATAAAAATAAAGTGGTATACTAATATAAAATAACAACAATCTGGGCTGGGGTTGTGGCTCAGCAGTAGAGTGCTCGCCTAGCTGCACAAGGCACTGGGTTCGATCCTCAGCACCACATAAATATAAAATAAAGATATTGTGTCCACCTAAAACTAAAAATAAATATTAAAAAAAATGTACGGGCCAAGACACAGTGGCACATGCCTATAATCCCAGCAGTTGGGAGGCTGCAGCTTGGGAGGCTGAGAAAGGAGGATCATGAGTTCAAAGCCAGCCTCAGCAATGGTGAGGCACTAAGCAACTCAGTGAGACCCTATCTCTAAATAAAATAAAAAATAAGGGTGGGGATGTGGTTCAGTGGTTGAGTCCCTGGTACCAAAAAAAGTAAATAAATAAAATTTTGAAAGGGGGGGCTGGGATACAGCTCAGTGATTAAGCATCTCGGGTTCAATCCCCAGTACCCCCCCAAAAAAAAAATTACATGAAAGAAATTTCTTCCTACTTATGCCTTACATTCCTTGCTGTGACTTTGCAAAGTAGGTAAAAATTAGATATTACTATCCTCATTTTTAACCTATAGGGCTGTGGAAAATAATAAGAATGATAAAATGAGAGTAGGAATGTCATAAAGTTTATCACAAAGTTTTCAAATTCCCAATCAGGATGGATTCCCTGACTACCCTGCCTAATTATAAGAAACAATTTTAATAAGGTATGCCACAAGCCTAAAATTATTGTTATTTATGTGTGAGAGATCAAAAAATATTTTTTTAAATAGAAAATGAAAACTTTGGTTTTTTTTTAATTTGACTTTTAGTTGTAGATGATGGACACAATATCTTTGTTTTATTTATTTTATGTGGTGCTGAGGATGGAGCCCAGTGACTCATGCATGTGAGGCAAGCACTCAACCACTAAGCTACAATCCCAGCCCTGAAAACTTTGTTTTAAACCTAAGGTGAACTCTTTTTAGATTTACTATAATAGTACCTGTCCTATTAGCTATGCACATTACATAGTTGACCATTAGAAAAGTGCATGTCTAGGGGTGCAATGAAGCCAGTTATTGAGGTGACAGAGGCTTCTGTTCTGTTCCTTGGTTTCCTCCCCCAGTTAAAGACATAACCGGGGCAATGTTTTCAAACCCTACTGTAGTATCAGCTATATAACAGACTTTGTTTTGTTTGCCAAGATAAGTCAGCCTGGGATTATGACACTTCATCAGTAAAGCTGGCAAGAGTGATTTTTGAACACACTATTAAGTTTGAACTTATAATAATGCTAATTGCTTTATCAAGTCACACACCAAGAGCCAAATGCTATAACCTTAATATCTCCAAGGTGGTATATATTGCCATTATTCATGGAATATTTTGCTAACCAGAATCTTGAACTCAGCAACTATCAAACAAAATTTCACTTATTATAGATTTTTGATAAAGTTTTTGTGGCAATTCTCCATCATAATTGCCAGTCAAAATCTTGGTAGAGCACTTGTCTCGCATCTGTGAGGCACTGGGTTCGATCCTCAGCACCACATAAAAATAAATAAATAACACATCTATTGTGTCCAAAAAATTAAAAAAAATTTTTAAAAATCTTGGTTTTGCCAGGCACAGTGGCGCACACATGTAATCCCAGTGGCTCTGGAGGCTGAAGCAGGAGGATCATGAATTCAAAGCCTGCCTCAGCAATGGTGAGGCGCTAAGCAACTCAGTGAGACCCTGTCTCTAAATAAAATACAAACAGGGCTGGTGCTGGCACGGACTCCCCCCGGCCCTCAGGGCTTGGATCCAGCCCTGATTTTTGTGCACGTCAAAGAGGCCAGCTCACAGGGCCTTGAAGGAGCTCACAAGGCCTTGAAGGATTTGTGGTGTCTGTTTTCATATTATTTCAGCCTGTAATGGTCATGTGGGGACGCCCTGACCTGCTTGGGTCTGATAAGGCTCCTGGTTGAAGGCTCATTATGAGTCGACATGAACCACCTGTTTTCCCCTCCTCCTTGCTCCCGCCTACTAGTGACTTTCCATTCTATCTGAAAGAAATATATAAGTATGAGCTGAGATAATAAAGACAGATTCCCCCAGGATGAAGGACCTCGGACTCCTGTGTCTTTGTTAATCCCGACGTCTCCCGCCGGACTCGGTCCATTTTGCCGGACGCGGCAGTTTGGAAGTCCCACCGACCGGAAAGCGGAGGTAAGCGTACGGGACTCACCTTCCATAAGAGAAGGGGGAGAATTGGAGACCTTCCATAAGAGAAGGGGAAAAGAGACCTTCCATAAGAGAAGGGGAAAAGAGACCTTCCATAAGAGAAGGGGAAAAGAGACCTTCCATAAGAGAAGGGGAGAAAGGGTGCGCACCATGGGTAACTCAGCAGCTAAAGTTCGTCTGGCCAACGAACTCAGAGAGCTGTTGAACACACAAGGAACAGGAATAAAAACAAAAACTGCAACAGAATTCGTTGAAGTTATTGCCCAGGCATGTCCTTGGTTTCTGACAGGGGGATTTCTTAATAACAATGATTTGGATCAGGTCAGATGTGATTTACAAAGATTGTTGAGGGATCAAGGTCCGGAAAGTATCCCAATCGCCACTTTCTCTTTATGGAGACTGGTTAAAGATGCTTTGTTAATAGATAAAATAAAGATTAAGGAACAGCTTGCAGAATGTGAACAAGTCCTTGGCCAGGTCCAGGAAGAGCAAATGGCAGAGTCCTTATCCCTTTCCCATTATTCTTTCACATCTCCTTCTTCATTCTTAGATCCACCCTAGCTGCTCTCAACCCTGCCTTCTCATCTTCCCCCTCCCTAATAGGCCCACAGAAAAGTCTTAACTGACCTTCTCCAAAATATTCACCATGGCTTATTTTAGGATTTTCAGCAAAAGAATCTCTACAAAAAGGTTCACTGTAGATAAATTTCCTATTTTCATATTACCCTGTTTTATTTGGCTACTGTCTGAAAAAAATTAGCACTCCAGGCGCTGGACACTCCCTTACTAGTTTTTCACAAAAATATGTAAACAAGGCCTCTGGCCTTGAGCTGGGCTTCACAGTGCTGAGTACATTTCTAAGATAAGGGAGTTACTAACTGGGCTCCATGGTAACAGCTGGCAGGAGGAGGAACTGGAAAGGGAGATAGAGGAACTGGAGGGTCGAATGAAGAAGCCAAGATTTAAAGCACCTATGGCCCCAATCCCTGTTGCGCTCCCTCCTTACAACCCCAATTGGGACGAGGACAACCCCAGAAGGCGGGGGGGCAAGGGTATTCAGTGGCAGCCTAAGAAGGCCCAAACTTTTCCAGTAATTAAAAACCTGGATGCCTATGGACAGCCGGCCAGAGTGTATGTTTCTTTAGCCTTTAAGGATATTAAACAACTAAAGGAGGCAGTTACTAATTACAGACCCCATGCCCCCTTCACATTGACTCTCTTCAAGTCTTTCTCTGCCAATCAGCTGACACCTAGTGACTGACAACAGCTTTGTAGGGCTGTATTGTTCGGAGGGGATTTTTTTTGTTGTGGGAAAGTGAAAATCAAGAGAGGTGTCGCGAGCTAGCCCGAGTCAATCAGGACGCCGGCTTCCCATGGCGTAACCTTGAAATGTTAACAGGCTCGGGACAATATACTATCATAAATCAACAAATTAATTACGATCCTGGGGTCTATGCTCAGATAGCTACAGCAGCCGTTCAGGCTTGGAAGGCTCTACCTATTTCAAATGCTGAAACAAAAATTTCAAAAATTGTTCAAAGACCCTCTGAGCCTTATTCTGACTTCATAGCCTGATTGATGCAGATAGAAAGAAATGAAATTGTCCCGAGGGGGATAGGCAGGGTCGGGAAGGCGTGCCTGGCCCCTGTCCCCAATGTGGCAAGGGGAATCATTGGAGCAGCGAGTGTCCTTCCAAGTTTGTTGCTCAGGGACGCCCATTGCAGCTGGGAAACGGGAACAGGGGCCCACCCCGGGCCCCGAAAGCCAGAGTGTACGGGGCGATACAGAGACAAAACAAGCTGCTACCGCAGTAAGATCTTGGCCAGGCAGGGAAAAATGCAGACAAAATCAAACAAAATGCAATCGGCTAAGAAAACTTGGAGAACTTTTGCCCTGAAAATGGGCAGCGAACTCCATGCTGTTTGCATCACCATGGTAACCATGGGCTGCCTGGCTGGAAGAGCGGCTTCCTGGTCCCACCTCCCACACTTTTGGGGCTACCGATTGGTTCTTCCACAGTCACTCAGACAGGACTTCTAGTCCCACCTTCCAGCCACTAACCTGTACTGCTGTGTTTCAGATTTCTACCGGAGCTGCTCAGAGCCTGTATTTTTAAAAGATGCCTACCTGTAAATGCTAACGAAAGATATCTTTTTCAGACAAAATTTAATTCTACAAATTTCTATGTTACAGTCCTAAATTTAAGCTAATTCTAAGTTAAATAACCTGACTTTTTCTTTATAGTTGTGTTACTAAATAATGTTCTATTGATGAGAGATATCAAATATGCTTCTTTATATTTTACCTTTAATTTTAGAGGTCATGAGGATGCATTTACTCGCCACAGGAACAAACCGACAAAGTTCCTGTGATGACCAAAAAATCCTTATTCTCATTGCTAACTATAAAAATAAAAATGTATACTCAAGGATCTTATTTCAGTTACATCAAGTGACGTCACATAAAAGAGTGCACTCCTAGTTAAAAATAAATTAAAATGGATCCAAATATTTTAAGACCACGTGGTTACATAAAGTTAATACAATTATAAGTTAAGTTCTTATTCTTAATATATATTTTTTAGATATTTAAATAACCTATATTTGTTAATCTATAAATTAATTAGCACATGCCTAATTGATTAGTTAATATATATTTGCCTAATTGTTTTTCTTCAACAGGAAGCCCATAATTTATGTTTTATATTTACATTTATCAAGATACTCTGCCTTTTCAGTTACAGATATTTGAGATAAATGTGTTTACTGTAAATTTGCTTTTAAGTGAAAATACAACCAAGTAATTTCTAATTCTCAAAGTTACTGTTTAAACTCATAAGATGATAAATTATTATAATTATTTCTACAAAATATCTAAGGGTTTTAACCATACTTTCATTGATATTCCTTATCAAAGTATAATAATTTGTTTATAGATTCTAAGGTTTTCAGAAATTGTTCCAAAGTATATTTTTTTTAAGAAAAAGGTGCTTCAACAAAGAAAAAGCACACATGGATCCTAAAAAGAAGAAAGAAATCATCTTTGGGTAAAACAAGGTCTTTATATTCATTTTCCTAAAAAAAAAAAAAAAAGGGGGGTTTTATATTGGTATCTAAACAGATGATATAAAAAGTTAGAACAATTAAAAAAGAGATTTATATATACTAAACTGACTATAATTAATTTAAGGGTATTTCAGGTTATTTTCCTAATTTAACTATACTAATGTGAACAAAAATTTTGTCCATATTTTGATATGATAAACACCTATTAAAATGTAAGTTTATTTCTTTAAAGAAAGATCCTTATTGCCTAATAATTCTTACTGTTTAAGATAAAAATTAATTTTGGTAAATAAATTCACATTGTTGATTAAACATTAAGTATATTAAACTACTAACTTAAACCCCTGTATGACCTTTTGAGAGGAGACCCCTCACCCACCTCCCTGTAAAAACCTACTCCAAAAGCCTTGAAGGCACTCAGGTTAATAAAAACAGCCCCACAAAAGATACAAATTACCCAGATAGATTATTCTATACCCCTATCATTTATAATCCTGCCATCAAAATTAACTCCTACTGGAGTGTTTTGGCAAACAGGTCCCATCTATTGGGTCCATCTACCCGCTTCTAACTCTCAGGTGATAACTCCCTTTTATAAACTAGTGATAAATCTGATCTGGAAAGCCAAATATTTGGGTGATGCACTGTTTGGAAAAACTTTTGACATTCTCATTCAGCCTTATACCCAGGATATGATTTTAAAATTACAACAAGAACATAATCTTTGGTGTCTCTTCCTTTGTAATTTCAAAGGTCAAATTGATAATCACTTTCCCCGACATAAACTTCTAGAAGGCCTTAAAAAATGTCCTATTATTTTTCCTAAAATTATTAAAAGGGAACCTATCTCAGGAGCTCAGACTGTTTATACAGACGGAGCTAAAGGGGGGTTTGCTGTTGTGTTTGATGGATCTCAAGTAATTCGACACTCTGTTCCTAAACTGTCTGCCCAAAGATCAAAAGTTGAGGCTTTAATTATGGCCCTTAAACTATTCAATTCTATTCCACTTAATGTGTACACTGATAGTCTCTATGTTGCCAATTTAGCCTTAGTTATTGAAACAGCCCCTTATATTGGCAGACAATCTACCATCATGGAACAATTACAAACGGTTCAGCTCCTTGTTTGGGCTAGACGAGATCCTTTGTTTATTGGACATATCCGAGGACATTCGGAGCTTCCTGGGCCTCTGGTGGAGGGTAATGCTAAAGCAGATGCCGCCACTCACAATATGGGCCTGGTATTTGCCATAACCAGGCATGATGAGGCCTCACAGCTCCATGCTAAATTTCATCTAAATGCACAATCCTTATGCTTCTGCACAGGATGCTCGCGTGATCAGGCTTTACAAATTGTTTCCCTATGCCCAGTATGTGCTCCATTTCTTCATTCTCCCAGTTTAGGTGTTAACCCTAGAGGCTTACACCCCAATGATGTCTGGCAAACTGATGTTACCCATTTCCCAAGTTTTGGAAAGCTGTCTTTTGTGCATGTTTCTATTGACACATATTCTGGCTATATCTTTGCTACCTTACATACTGGGGAAAAGGCTAAGGATGTAACTGGACATCTCTTAAAAGCTTTCTCTTGCATGGGCACTCCACGCTGCCTCAAAACAGACAATGGACCCGCATATACAAGCCAAGCAGTTCAACGATTCTGTGCCCAGTGGGAGATTAAACATAAAACTGGAATCCCATATAACCCCCAGGGACAAGCAATTGTAGAACGGGCCCATCAACATTTAAAAACCTATTTACAAAAAAACAAAAGAGGGGGAGATATATAGATGCTGCCAGGGACCACAAGCGCTATTATCCATAACCTTGTTCACTTTGAATTTTTTGCTCACTGATGCGAGGGGACATACGGCCGCACAGCGCCATTTCTCCCCTCCCACTGTACAAAATGCTCAGGTACGGTGGAAAGATTTATCCACCGGAAGGTGGCAGCCTTTGGCTCCACTCTTAGCGAGAGTGAGAAGAGCCGTATGTGTTTTCCCTCCACGAGCAGAAAAGCCCATTTGGGTCCCGGAACGCTGCATAAGACCAGTGAATGACAAACATGAGGCTACAGATGAAGACCCCCAGACACTTGAGCCTGTCGTTGCAACCAAGCTTCCGAACCGTGCGATGGACTCTGCTGGTGATGTTCCCTCTGGGTGAGTTAGTTCATGGGGGCCTTGGTCCCCCGGCCGGCACAAATCTTCTAACATACCTCTATGGAACCCCCTGTGAATGCAAAGGGGGAACAATGACGCAGGCCCCAGGCTTTTACACCGCCACTTCTGATTGTACCAATAGGGTAGCTTACCTCAGTACAAGTTTCCAGACTACGGGTGCTACCCACCCCAATTGGGTTTGTATCAATAAGCCAAAAATTAAAGCTCCAAACCCGGAGGGCACTCCACAATGCTCTTCAACTTGCAATTTTACGTCAACAATTCATTCCTCATGCTATACGGAGGCCTCCCCTTGTATTAAAAATGGGAAAACATATTTTGAGGCTACGCTGACTGCCGTCAAAGGGGAGGGTCCACCAAATAGTGCCTATTTTTCTCAACCTATGTTTGGAGGGGGAGACATATCTGGCTACATGAAGCTGGCTGGTTGTTATGGTATTGTTGGCAAGCCCTCCTGCTGGTCTAGCACGGCCCCTGTAGGGATCTCTGATGGAGGGGGACCCACAGATGCCATTAAACACATTGAGGTAATTAGGCGACTGGAACCAGAGACCCCCAAACTTATGTATCACCCCCTGGCACTACCTAAATCCCAACTCCCTGATCTAGATGCTAACACCCTAGGTATTTTAGAGACCACCTTTTCCCTGCTTAATGACTCCAATCCCACTCTTGCCAGAGATTGCTGGCTTTGTATGACCACAGGTGTAATGATGCCACTGGCCATTCCTGTTAACAATACCATTCAAGAGGGCACAGTGTGTGGTCCTGGGTTACCCTTTAGGGTGCAAGTTGTGGAGGGCTTTATGATGTGCCTTATAGGATCTTTTCAAAACACTTCTAATGATGTTGATGTAGGGTTCCTGAATGTAAGGAACTGCTCGGTGGTCACAAAGTATTCCTCACCAACCCCACCTCTTTGTCCTCCCAATGGTACTGTCTTTGTCTGTGGCGGAAACCTTGCCTTTTCCAGGCTCCCGGCCAACTGGACGGGCGGATGTGTCCTGGCATTTCTCCACCCTGATGTTACAATCGTCTCAGGTGATGAGCCCCTGCCTATTCCCAGCCTGGACACTTTGATCAGGAGACATAAAAGGACTGTTCAGTTTTTGCCGCTTCTTGTGGGCCTTGGAGTGACCACTGCTGTGGGCACCGGTACAGCCGGATTAGGCACGGCTATACATTCATACCGCCGCTTATCCCAACAACTCATAGACGATGTACAAACCCTATCAGGGACCATTAAGGACTTACAAGATCAAATAGACTCCTTAGCAGAGGTGGTCCTTCAAAACAGACGCGGCTTAGACTTGCTAACCGCTAATCAGGGTGGGATCTGTTTAGCCTTGGGGGAGAGATGTTGTTTCTATGCTAATAAGTCAGGCATAGTCCGTACAAAAATTAAGGAGCTTCAAGATGACTTGGAGAAAAGAAAAAGGGAGTTACTTGAAAATCCCCTTTGGACGGGACTAAATGGATTTCTGCCTTATCTCCTTCCTTTGCTTGGACCCCTGTCGGGCCTTCTCCTTATAGTTGCTATAGGCCCCTGCCTTGTCAATAGAATAACACAATTTATTAAAGATCAAATTAACATTTTGACTTCTAAGCCAATACAGGTTCATTATCAACGCCTACAAACCAAGGACGATTTTGCTGAAGTTTGTCTCCGACCGATTCGAAGATGATTTTTCTACAATGATCCCTGCTTCATGCCTTCCTCCCTTCACCCGCTTTTTTTCTTCCTTATTTTATTATTCCTCTCCTCTGACTCTATGCCTTGTAGAACCGGAACCAATTAAAGACCCAATAATGAATGGCTAAATAGATACCACTAAACGCCTTGGCAACAACGAGCTGATCTTGTAGTACCCAGAGACGGGCAACTTTCACGCTTGCACTGCAACCTAAGACAGGGGAATGGGGCCTCCCCAAAGACAGGTAAGCAGTGTAAGGGCAGTGAACGACCTAAGACAGGGGCTACTTGATTCCCTTTGACGTGCAACAAACAAAAGAGGGGGAACTGCTGGCACGGACTCCCCCCGGCCCTCAGGGCTTGGATCCAGCCCTGATTTTTGTGCACGTCAAAGAGGCCAGCTCACAGGGCCTTGAAGGAGCTCACAAGGCCTTGAAGGATTTGTGGTGTCTGTTTTCATATTATTTCAGCCTGTAATGGTCATGTGGGGACGCCCTGACCTGCTTGGGTCTGATAAGGCTCCTGGTTGAAGGCTCATTATGAGTCGACATGAACCACCTGTTTTCCCCTCCTCCTTGCTCCCGCCTACTAGTGACTTTCCATTCTATCTGAAAGAAATATATAAGTATGAGCTGAGATAATAAAGACAGATTCCCCCAGGATGAAGGACCTCGGACTCCTGTGTCTTTGTTAATCCCGACGTCTCCCGCCGGACTCGGTCCATTTTGCCGGACGCGGCAGGCTGGGGGTGTGGCTCAGTGGGCAAGTGCCCCTGAGTTCAACCCCTGGTACCCCTCCCCCAAAATCTTGGTCTCAAAAATATGCTTGGTTTCATCCACCAAGAACACAAGAATGATCAATAAAATAAAATAAAAAACACAAGAATTGATTACCTTGGTACTTGTTTTCATATGTAAATTGGCTATAAGTTGTTGAATTCTGCATTAATTGACTTTAAATTTTTTATCTGGCCAAGCTTTAATGTCCATTTGGAATCCTTTTAGCAGATCAGTTTAGATTGCCTCTTATCCATATTGCAAATGGCCCCTCAGTTTTACTATCTAATTTACTGCCTTTCAATATTTGAGTGCCTACTGTGTACTCACTATGCATTTTCAATAGACTGAGCAATAAGAATGGATGGTAACTGCTCCACTTCAAAACAGGCATTCATAATCTACTGAAGAAAAAGTTTAAATAACCTTTTGAAAGGGATATTTAGCAACATCTATCGAAATTTAAACTCTGCATACCCCAAATACACAAAGACATGTGTGACAAGGATGTTATTACTTCACTATGTTCCACAGGGGGAGAAATCAACATAATTTTAATGTCTCTGAACAGGCAAACATAAGGTACGTTTATAAAAAATAATACTTTGTGGACATTATAAAGAAAAAACGATGGGCTGGGGCTGGGGCTCAGTGTTAGCGCACTTGCCTGGCATGTGTGAGGCACTAGGTTCGATTATCAGAACCACGTATAAATAAATAAAGGTCTATCAACAACTAAAAAAATATTTTAAAAAAGAAAAGGAAAAAACAAAAGAAGCAGGGCATGGTGGTGCATGCCTGTAATCCTAGCAGCATGGGAGGCTGAGACAGGAGGTTTGCCAGTTTAAAGCCAGCCTCAGCAATTGCAAGGTATAAGCAACTTAGTGAGATCCTGTCTCTAAATAAAATGCAAAATAGGGCTGGGGATGTGGCTCAGTCAGCAAGTGCCCCCAAGTTCAATCTCTGATAACCAAAAATAAAAAGGAAAAAAAAATGAAGGTACTAAAGTATAGAGAGATACTAAATATTATAAAGATGTTCAACAACACTTTAGTTTAAATATAGATTAAGAATAATCTTTTCAATTACATGGTACTAGGACAACTGGATAGCCATATCAAGAGAATTAATTTGTACCCCTATCTCATGGAATAGTCAAAGATCAATCAAAATAGTTCAAAGATGTCCATTAATCCAGTCTACTATTAAAAGTGTTCTTGGGCTGGGGATGTGGCTCAAGCGGTAGCGCGCTCGCCTGGCATGCGTGCGGCCCGGGTTCGATCCTCAGCACCACATACCAACAAAGATGTTGTGTCCGCTGAGAACTAATAAATATTAAAAAATTCTCTCTCTCTCTCTCTCTCCTCTTTCACTCTCTCTTTTAAAAAAAAGTGATCTTATTAGGCTGTGGTTTTATAGTTCAGTGGTAGAGCACTTACATAGCACATATGAGGCACTGGGTTCAAACCTCAGCACTACATAAAAAAGAAAATAAATAAAATAAAGGTATTGTGTCCATCTACAACTGAAAATATTTTTGTTAAAAAAAAAAAAAGAGCTCTTACTGATGGCACTAGTTTTCTTCGCCAGCCATCCTTCTACAGTGAGGTAGTTTTTGTGCTTGATATAGAATCAAAAGGATAAAGATGTCTACTTTCTTTTTTTTTTTTTTTTTTTTTTTAAACTGGGATTGAATCCAGGAGCACACATCACCATTGAGCTACATCCCTAGCCCCTTTTTAAATTTTAAGACAGGACTTTGCTAAATTGCTGAGGCTGGCCTCAAACTTGTGATCCTCCTGCTTCAGCCTGCAAGTCCCTGGGACAGCCTTCTCATTTCCTGCCAAATGGATCAGACCACACTTTTGCTCCAGTGGCTGCATATCTTGAATAATTTCAGCCTGACTGATGGCTTGTTGCTTATGATGCTCCTCTAGCCTCATTAGGGGCCAGAAGCAAGAGCAAAAGGCAGTGCTGAGAGGGGGGCCCTGAAAATGGGAGTAGTAAACAGACCAGGACATGGCAAGGCCAGAAGCTGCTCTACCACTGAGGTACACCCCGTTCCACATCTTTAAAATCAATGTTTTGTCTTGAAAATTAAATTTTGGGCTACGTATGGTGGTGCACATCTATAATCCCAGTGATTCCAGAGGCAGAGGCAGGAAGGAAGATTCCTCAGCAAGACCATTTCTTAAAATAAAAAATAAAATGAATTGGGGACATGGCTCAGTAGTTAAGTTCCTTTGGGTTCAATCTTCAGTACCAAAAAAAAAAAAAAATTAAAAATTAAATTTTGGATTCTACTCCATAATGCAACTGGTTCCATTTTAATATAAAAACAACCCCCACTACCCTCTTAATATGAATAACTGACCTTCCATATAGAAAATACTCTCTTTTAGAAAACATTCTTATCTTGTGACTTAGCATAGAAGCTGCAAACTACAACGATGGGCCAAAAGAGCCATGCTGCCTCTTTTTATATTGCCTATCAGCTAAGAATGGTTTCTACATTTTTAGAAGGTTTAAAAAAAGTCTCACACAAATAATATTTTGAGATGTAAAAATTACATAAAATTCAAATTTCAATGTTTATAAATAATAATAATAAAGTCAATCTTATTCATTTATATTTTATCTACAGCTGCAGGTGTGTTGCAGTAGCAAGGCTGAGCCTGCATGGCCCACATAACCGAAAATATTTACTATGTAGCCCTTTTCAGAAAAGATCTGCTGATCCCTGGCTTAGCATGCATTACTTCAAACTAAGAGGTTGCATTCTCTATTTAGAGAAGCACAGCTGTGTGGTCAGAGCCGCTTCCAAAACAACAAACTTGGGAAGACTCAAGTTTCCTTATTGACAAAACTAAAGACAATGACACTAATTCATATGGTTATTGTGAGGACTAAATATAAGGTTATTGTGGGGCTGGAGTTGTGGCTCATCGTTCGTTACATGTGCGAGGCCCTGGGTTCCATCCTTGGTACCACATAAGAAAAATAAAATAAAGGTTGTGCCCAACTACAACTAAAAAATAAACATTTTTTTAAAAATATAAGGTTTTATAAGAATTAAATAAGATTTGTTGGGCTGGGGCTATAGCTCAGTGGCATGCTGGGTTCCATCCTATGGTGCTAAGGATCGAACCCAGTGCCTCACATATGCTAGGCAAGTTCGATCCTTAGCACCATATATAAACGAACAAATAAAATAAAGGTATTCTGTCCATCTACAACTACAAAAAAAAATAAAAAATTATATTTGTCCATAGCAAGGACTCAACAAACAGTAAGTGCTGCTATTACATAAAATTTTTTACTTTACTGCTGAGGGCCATTACCAAGTAGGAATGACGCATCGAAATTTCCTTGCCAGCGTACCCCATGTTAAATGACTTGCCTTGGAATTTCGCTGTTGACACTGCATGTAAGGTGACCTTGCTCAAGGAAGGCGGATCCGGGTTTAGAGCTGATCAGGTTTGAGGAAGTATCCCGGTCCTTGGGTTAAGGGCGTTCCCAGTTTAAGACCTTGGATTTTAGGGAAGTTCGATGTTGAGGATTATTGCTGCTGGAATTAGGGCGTTCCTGCTGCCTGAGCTCCCGTTGAGTTCTCGTGAGATTCAGAGAGCATTTTGGGAAAAAAGCCTCGTGGAGTAGGTGAATTGGGTGGCAGCAGAACTGGGATTGCCCCAGAACGTGTGTGGAGGCCGGTGTGAGTTCGGGAATAAAGATTTGCTGTTTGAATCTACAAAGCTGTGTGGTGGCTCCTGATTCTGTGCCCAGCCAAGACTGCGGCATTTGGTGGCCCGTACGCGGAACGTCTGAAACTTGGAGGTAAGTGAAATTGCTCGCCCCTGAGGGAAGGTGAGAGAATGGGTGACCATTTCAAAAAGCAATGTGTTCTTGTTTTGATTTATTTCGTTTTTGTTTCAAGCTGCCTGTCCCCAGAAATTTCTCAGGCAAACTGGGAAAAATGGATGGCTCAAGGTTTGAAGTTTGTCAGCCCAGAGAAAGAGAAAATTGATACAGCGAATTTTTATTCAGTTTTTGTTTCATTCAGTTGCGGTTTTGTTTTGTGTTATCTTATTGGGTTGCGTTATTTTTATAGAAGATTAGAAATTAGTAAAAAAGAAACCAAAAAGGTGTTAAGCAAAGTGTTAGAGATTCAGACCATGGAGAAAGACATTTTAGATCAAGCAAAAGAGAAGGTCTCTCGAGCTAGTCAGACAGAGGAAGAAAATTTAAAGGAAAAGGGGTTATTAGGAAAAAGGCCACAACAAGAGGCTGTTACTAACTCCGTTTTATTACCAGAGGGCGTAATTCAACCAACAGCCCCACCGATGGAAACAGCTGAGTGGCCCTCAAACCCCGTAGTTGATAAGTGGGATCCTGAGACAGGACCTCAAAGATTAGCATGCCCTGTACTTGAACAGGTAGGAGGGCAGCGAATTCACCATGCTTTAGATTTTAAAACAGTGAAGCAGTTAAAGGAGGCTGTAACAACCTACGGTCCCCAAGCTCCCTTCACAGTAAGCATGGTCGAATCCATTACTAACTTGGACATGACGCCAGCAGATTGGGCTAGCATGTGTAAATCTGTGCTAAATGGAGGACAATATTTGTTATGGAAAGTTGCCAATGAGGAATTTTGCACGGAGACAGCTAGGCAAAATGCAGCAGCTGGTTAGCCTCAAAGAAATCTAGATATGCTTTTAGAAAAAGGACCTTATGAGGGTCAACGGCAACAAATTGAATATGATCCTGCTATATATGCACAAATTGCTGCAGACGCAGTTAGGGCATGGAAGACTTTACAAGGACATGGAGATTCACAAGGTCAGCTATCTAAGGTAATACAGAGACCTAATGAACCTTACGCTGACTTTGTAGATAGGCTTATTCAAATAGCCGCCAAAATTTTTGGGGATACAGATCAAGCAATGCCATTAATAAAACAACTTGCTTATGACCAAGCGAATCGTTGCTGCAGAGAGGTTATTAGACCATGGAGACATGAAGACTTAAATACATATATTAAACTATGTAGAGATATTAATGAACAAGGGCAAGTCTTGGCAGCTGCAGTACAACAGGCTTTAGATGCCAGGCCAGAAACATGCTATAATTGCGAACAAACAGGACATTTTAAAAGGAGTTGCCCTATAAGAGGAGGTTTTAACAAAACTAGAAATCAAAGGAATAGAATACCGGGTATTTGCCCACGATGCCGTAGAGGGAGACATTGGGCTAATGAATGCCGTTCAAAAAACCAACATAGAAGGTACTCCGTTATCAAAAAACAGACAAGGATCAGGTATTTACCCACGATATCGTGGAGAAAGGCATCAGGCTTCATTGCCAAAAAACGGAGTGAGGGGCCCAATGCTCCGGGGCCCAAAACCACAAATATACGGGGCAGTGGAGGAACCCAGCAACACCATCAGGGTGGTGCCCAGGACACATTGTCCATTAAATCCCTCATCAGACAAACCCGAGGGAGCACAGGGTTGGACATCTGCGCCTCTGCCAGAGCAGTATTAACTCCAGAGATGGGAGTTCAAATCATTCCTACAGGAGTAAAAGGACCTCTTCCCCAAGGAACAGTAGGCTTATTATTGGGATGTAGTTCATCTACATTAAAAGGACTTATGATAAGTCCTGGGGTAATTGATCCCGATTATGTAGGTGAAATAAAAATTATAGCTAGTTCTCCAGGAGGTATATCAGTAATTTCACCTGGAGATAGAATAGCACAGTTGTTAATAATACCCAGCCTACATAATAAGTTCTCTAGTCATAATGTAGAAAGAGGTTCTAAGGGATTAGGCTCCACAGGTGTAGATTGGGCTATGTTGTCTTTAAATTTAGATTCTCGCCCGATGCTAAAACTAAATATACAAGGTCACGAGTTTAATGGGCTACTGGACACAGGTGCTGACCTTAGCATTATATCTCGTCGAGAATGGACAAAACATTGGCCATTACAACAAGCCACTCAAACGCTTCGAGGCCTAGGAGTGGTGACTAATCCCCATAGAAGTTCTATGGTATTAGATTGGAAGGATCCTGAAGGATGTGAAGGAACTATACAGCCATATGTTTTGGATCACCTTCCTATTAATTTATGGGGACGAGATGTCCTGGATCAACTAGGTTTGATGTTAACAAATAACATCAATTCTAATGCGCCCACTACTAGGGCTAGACAAGGTGTTAAGAAAGAAAAAAGATTAGGAAAACAAGAACAAGGTTTAGCAGCACCAATTCAATTAGATCAAGGAACAGACAGACATGGGTCGGATTTTCAGAAAGGGCCACTGAGACAATCAAAATTACTTGGAAATCAGAAAGACCAGTGTGGGTTCCTCAGTGGCCCTTGACTAAAGAAAAGATACAAGTAGCCCATGATCTGGTCAAACAACAATTAGCGGAAGGACATTTACAACCTTCCGTATCTCCCCATAATACTCCCATTTTTGTCATCAAAAAGAAATCGGGTAAATGGAGATTATTGCAAGATTTAAGAGCCATTAATAATGAGATGGTTATTATGGGACCTGCTCAATCAGGGATTCCTCAATTGTCTGCTTTACCAAAAACGTGGCATGTTTTAGCCATAGATATTAAAGATTGTTTTTTTTTCGATTCCAATTCATCCCGAGGATAGTCCACGTTTTGCATTTACTATCCCTGCATTAAATCATGAAGGTCCTGATGAGAGATATGAGTGGAAAGTACTCCCTCAAGGTATGGCTAACAGTCCAACTATGTGTCAAATCTATGTAAATAAAGCAATCCAGCCACTTAGAAATCAAAATCCTGAACTAAAAATATTTCACTATATGGATGATGTATTATTAGCACATAAAGATAAAAACATATTGCTGGAATGTTATGCCACACTTACGAACTTATTAAAAAATTATAATCTAGAGATAGGAATAGATAAAGTACAATTAAATTTTCCAATTAATTATTTAGGAGTTCTATTATCCTCAACCATGGTCCGTCCGCCGAAAATTCAAATACGAGTAGATCAACTCAAATCACTCAACGATTTTCAAAAGTTATTAGGAGACATAAATTGGATAAGGCCTTATCTAGGCATACCAGCAGGAGAGTTGGGACCTTTATTTGATATTCTAAAGGGTCCATCAGATCCAAATTCACCCCGAATGTTAACTCCTAAAGCTAGAAAGGCATTAAAAATTATTGAAACATATATGGAAAATATGCATCTAGATAGAATTGATATAAGTTTGCCTTTATTATTTATTGTACTACCAACAAAAAATATTCCTACAGGAGTATTTTGGCAAGAAGGTCCATTATTGTGGATACATTTATCTTATTCTCCTAACACTATTCTTACTAGGTATCCTGAGGCTGTAGGACAATTAATACTCAAAGGAATAAGAGCAGCAAAGGGAGTGTTTGGAATTTCTCCCAATAAAATTATTACTCCATACACTATGGATCAAATTGATGAGTTAGCTAATGAGATAAATACTTGGGCAATAATCATGTGTAAAACTAGTGTTTCATTTGATAATCATTTGCCATCAAATCCTTTGTTGTCTTTTTGGTCTAAGCATCCTGTAGTTTTTCCTAAAATGACAAGGAAAACACCTATCATGAATGCTCCAAATATATTCACTGATGGGTCTAATAATGGTACAGCAGCTGTAGTTACCCCTGATCAAACTTTTACATTTTTAGTACCCAAACAATCCGCTCAAAAGGTAGAGCTTAATGCAGTTTTACAAGTTTTTGTGATGTTCAAAGATTCTGTATTTAATTTATTTTCTGATAGTCAATATATAGTTAATGCTATTAATTCCCTTGAAGATGCTGGTAGGATTTCCCCTTCCTCTACTGTTTTTTCTTTGTTTTCCACTATACAAAGTCTAATATGGGACAGAAAAGATCCATTCTTTATAGGACATATTAGGGCACATACAGGATTGCCTGGAGCCCTTAGTTTGGGCAATGATTTAGCAGATAAAACTACACATGACGTACATATTTTCTCTACATTAGAAGAAGCTACAAATTTTCATAAAAGGTTTCATGTTAATGCTAATACTTTACAAAAGCGTTTTAAAATAACTAAGGAACAAGCCAGGCATATAATAAAACAATGTCAAAATTGTGTGACCTTTTTACCACAAGTTAATCTTGGAGTCAATCCTAGAGGACTGATACCTAACCATATTTGGGAGATGGACGTCACACACTTGCCAGAATTTGGAAAATTAAAATATTTACATGTTACAGTTGATACTTCTTCTGGATTTTTGATGGGCTCCCTTCATGCCGGAGAAAAAACTAAAGATGTTATAGCTCATTGCTTACAAAATTTTGCCACTGTGGGTGTTCCTAAACAGTTAAAAACTGATAACGGTCCTGGTTATACATCTGACTCTTTTAAACAATTTTGCTCATCATTTGGTATTACTCATATAATAGGAATCCCATACAATCCACAGGGACAAGGCATAGTTGAAAGAGCTCATCAAACTATTAAAACGTACCTATTAAAGCAAAAAGAGGGAATTGGTAAGGGGTATATATCCCCCAAAGATAAACTTAAAATAACCCTTTTTACTCTAAACTTTTTAAATTTGGATTCATCAGGACTTAGTGCTGCGGAAAGACATATGTATCCGAAAAATGTACATAAGCCTAAGGTACTTTGGAAAGATATTCTAACAGGACAATGGAAAGGTCCTGATCCAGTTATTGTCTGGAGTCGGGGTTCCCTTTGTGTTTT
This sequence comes from Spermophilus citellus, assembly GCF_964194105.1. Lineage (NCBI taxonomy): Eukaryota > Metazoa > Chordata > Mammalia > Rodentia > Sciuridae > Spermophilus > Spermophilus citellus. The sequence goes on along the minus strand of NC_138197.1, from coordinate 27,973,894 downwards.
TCCAAAGGAAGAACAGCAGCCGATTTGGATTCCAGAGAGATTAACTAAAGCAATTTCTACAGAAAAAGAAGATGATTTGACTCAAATCCATAACAGCTGATATCCAGAGCTCCAGCTGGGCTATTCTTACATCTGCGACAGTGATTAACCAAGGTGTTTTTTTCAATATCTATTTTATTATTGCATTTTTCCCACATCGTAAAGTTCTATTTTATTTTTTGAGCTCATACAAACCTAGGTTAATGTTTTTCTGATCAGTTTTATTTTTTGACTGTGTTTTATTTTTTGACTGTGTTTTATTTTTTGACTGTGGAGTTTTTAAACATTGCAATGGAGATTTCACCTAGGTAAAACTACAAGGCCTTTATTGTCTTATGTGTTGTATGTTATGTGTGCACATTTCTGTTTTGTGTTGTATGTCTGTATGTGTGTATGTCCATATTTTATATATGAGGAGCGCTCATGAAAAAATTGGATCTGAATTTTTTTTTTAATTCATGTGATTTAAATGGTTTAATTTAAATTAGGTAAACAGCTGTTAATGATTATTTTTAAAGGTGGTTAACAGATCTCTTTGCTTACTAATTCAATTTAGGTAAACAGCTGTTAAGGATTGTTTTTAAAGGTGGTTAACAGATCTGTTTGCTTACTGATTTAAATTAGGTAAACAGCTGTTAAGGATTGTTTTTTAAGGAGGTTAACAGATCTGTTTGTTTACTTTCACCTTTCCTTTTCATTATATTTAATAATTCTGTTCAGGATAATGTCTCTTTAGCGTCATTGCCAGAATTCCCATCTCCATCCCAGTGCCGGTGAAGACTAAGATAAAACCAAACTACAGCTTCTACAATAGCTATCACAGTAAACTGTATAAACTGATGCATCAATGAATATAACTCAACAAGTAATGCTCAATCAAGGACTCGATTTACTTTGGGAAGAAATGGACATATTGATAGACTCCTCCGATTTGAACTGCTTGCAGAACTTGCCTGGACTATATATCAGTTGCATGCACTGTGAAATATCATCTGATGCAGCGAATTGTGGTACTGCTGGCATATCTTTGCTGATGGTGTCACCAGTGATGCAATTTCCTTGCCAGCTCACCCCATGTTAATTGGTAATGCTGGCATATCTTTGCTGATGGTGTCACCAGTGACGCAATTTTTCCAAAGGAGCCGTCAATTGGCTTGGTGTCGTGGCATTTCTGTATCTTCCTCCCTTCTACTAGTGATGGTCTAAAATTTGGGGGCCAACAGGGGTGAGGCAAAGAACCTCACCCCCCCCACTGGCACCAAGGCTAAATTTGGGGGCCAACAGAGGTGAGGCAAGAACCTCATCCCCCCACTGGTGCATAGGCCTATCCACAAGCATGGCTGAATGCTGGACCGGTAGTCAGTGACGGGTTGATCTGATTGCAGTGGATTCAACCTAAGACAGGAGGCTGACGCCTAAAGGTCAGTTTTCCCATGACGGGTAAGAACCATATGTTGAATTGGACAACCTACCAGGCAAGGTCCTTAAGCCACATTGCTTGTTGTTTAATTAATCAGAAGGGGGGAGATGCTGAGGGCCATTACCAAGTAGGAATGACGCATCGAAATTTCCTTGCCAGCGTACCCCATGTTAAATGACTTGCCTTGGAATTTCGCTGTTGACACTGCATGTAAGGTGACCTTGCTCAAGGAAGGCGGATCCGGGTTTAGAGCTGATCAGGTTTGAGGAAGTATCCCGGTCCTTGGGTTAAGGGCGTTCCCAGTTTAAGACCTTGGATTTTAGGGAAGTTCGATGTTGAGGATTATTGCTGCTGGAATTAGGGCGTTCCTGCTGCCTGAGCTCCCGTTGAGTTCTCGTGAGATTCAGAGAGCATTTTGGGAAAAAAGCCTCGTGGAGTAGGTGAATTGGGTGGCAGCAGAACTGGGATTGCCCCAGAACGTGTGTGGAGGCCGGTGTGAGTTCGGGAATAAAGATTTGCTGTTTGAATCTACAAAGCTGTGGTGGCTCGTGATTCTGTGCCCAGCCAAGACTGCGGCACTTTACATTACTATTTATTTATTTATGGTGCTGAGATTGAACCCAGGATTTCGCATGCTGGGCAAGTACTCCGCCACCAGCTACATCCATCCTTTTTAAAATTTTTTTAAAAACTTAAAGACAGGGTCTCACTAAGTTGACCAGACTGGCCTCAAATTTAGGATTTCCTTGTTTCATTCTCCTGGGTAGCTAGGGTTACAGGCATGCATCTACTCCCAGTGTTATTCTTTTAACACTACAAAGAAATGTGTTACCTTAACCTTACCTTCACTGACAACACTACCATGACTTCACTATGATATTATCACCCTTCAAAACATTCTGTATATTGGGCTGGGGTTGGTAGCTCAGTGGTAGAGCACTTGCCTAGTTATGTGTGAGGCACTGGGTTTGATTCACAGCACCACATATAAATAAACAAAGGTACATCAATAACTAATAAAATATTAAAAAAAAAAAAACCTTCTGGGTTTGGGTGTGATGGTACATACCTATAATCCAAGCAACTAAGAAGGCTGAGGCAGGAGGATTACAAATCAAAGCCAGTCTCAGAAATTTAGCAAGACCCTAAGCAAATTCATCAGACCCTGTCTCAAACTAAAAAATAAAAAGGGTTGGAGATGTGGCTCACTAGTTAGTCCCTGGGTTCAATTCTTGGTACAAAAAAAAAAAAACCCACAAACAAACAAACAAAAACCCCTACAAAGTAGTTACTATAACCCATTTTGCACACGAGGTATCAAACCCAGGAACTAAACAATTTGCCCAAGGTCACACAGCTTATCATGGAAAGAGCTAGAACAGGATCACAAATCTTACTCTTCTCCATCTCACTGTGCTAAACCGCACCACTGATAATACATGCTTTCAATGGTCAGCAGAGTCAGGGATTTCATTACTATGGTATTTTAATAAATTTGTCAAGAATCTTTTAATTCAAAACGCCAGTTCATTTGCTAATTTTAGATAGCAGAATTTCTAAGCCAGTGAATGGATTTCAAAGAGGTCTTTGCAGGGCTAGGGGTGTAGTTTAGGGCCTAGCCTGCATAAGGCCCTGGGTTCATCCGCAGCACCAAAGGAGAAAAAGGGCATCAGATTTTATGTTCAAACTAACAATCATTTTAGGTAATAGCAACAGCTACAAATAAAGTATTTTTAAAAAATTTTTTAGTTGTAGATGAACACAATACCTTTATTTTATTTATTTATTTTTATGTGGTGCTGAGGATTGAACCCAGGCCTCACACATGCTAGGCAAGTACTCTACCACTGAGCTACAACCGCAGTCCCACAAATAAAGTGGTTTTTTGTTTTGTTTTTTGTCTTTTTGATACCAGGGATTGAACTCAGGGGCACTCGACCACCGAGCAACATCCCCCACCCTATTTTGTATTTTATTTAGAGACAGGGTCTCACTGAGTTGCTTAGCACCTTGCTGTTGCTGAGACTGGCTTTGAACTCACAGTCCTCTTGCCTCAATCTCCCAAGCTGCGAGATTTTTTAAGTAAATAAAGTATTTTTTAAGTAAACCTGTCCAGATCCTAAATGTCAATACTGGAAGGCCATATTTTCACATTCTGAGACACATCTGGCTAGAACAAAACATTGTTCCTGGGAAAAGATCCATATAAATCAAATCAGGACTGCCAGAAAAGACTCCTTTGAAATCCATCCTTTCTCAACCAAGGAGAAATGTTAGTATTCTAGGCTCAGCTGTCTTCTACTTGAAAGACTGACACAATCTGGAGTTAACTTAATTGAAGCTAGGGAATTAAAATCCATCTCCTAAGAGGCTCATTTAGTAAGATAGAGTGAAAGCAGAGAAATTGCCTAGGGAGAGGGAGGCAATGAGAAGAAGGAAAAGCTGGCACCCAATTTAAGAATTCATATACCTCCAAAGAGCAAAGCAAGGAAAATTATTTTACAGTGAACCCCTTTAGGTTTTGCATGACCCACATAGCAAATGCAAAAGGAATTCCTTTGAGTGAGCCAAACAGAAAGGTTATTTAAAATGTATGACTAGAACCAGAATGCATTCATTTTTTGTAGATCCAAAAATAGATAATACTCAGAACCTAAGTCCATTCTACCTTTTATCTGTTTCTCTCTTCCTGGGGGCGGGGGGGGGGGTTATATTTTCTCTCTTCAGGAACATTATTTATTTATTTTTGTATAAAGATGGAAGTATGATCTTTTGCATGACAATACCTAATAAATACTTCCGGGAGCTAGAGGCATAGCCCAGTACAGTGTCTGCTTACCTAACGAGGGTTCCATCCCCAGCATGGCAAACTAAATAAATATTTTCTTTTCTTTGGATAAATCAGTACTCATTTGTACACTCCACATCCCCCTTTATTTTCAATGTTGAGACAGGGTCTTGCTAAATTAGGACCTCTCTAAGTTGCTGAGGCTTATGATCCTTCTGCCTCAGCCTACTGAGTTGCTGGGATTACAAGAATGTGCCACCATGCCCTATTTCGGCTTGTTTTTGAGACAGGGTCTCCCTATATTACACTGGCTTGAGCCCAAGCAGCTGGATCTATAGGCCCGCACCACACCCCACTATCACAACCTTTTTTTTTTTAAAGAAAGAGGAGAGAGAGAGAGAGAGAGAGAGAGAATTTTTTTAATATTTATTTTTCAGTTCTCGGCAGACACAACATCTTTGTTGGTATGTGGTGCTGAGGATCAAACCCCGGCCGCACGCATGCCAGGCGAGCGCGCTACCGCTTGAGCCACATCCCCAGCCCCAACCTTTTTTTTTTTTGGTACCAGGGATTGAGCTCAAGGGCACTTGACCACTGAGCCACATCCCCAGCACTATTTTATATTTTATTTAGAGACCAGGTCTCCCTGAGTTGCATAGGGCCTCACTGAGTTGCTTAGGGTCTCCCTAAGTTGCTGAGGCTGGCTTTGAACTCGTGATCCTCCTGCCTCAGCCACCCGAGCCACTGGGATTAAGTTAATGGCTCTTGCCCTGTTTTCTTCAGAATAATGAAGTTCAAGAAATCAAATAGCTGACTATACTCTGAAAATTACAAAGGTCACACAAATAAGTTGTTAGTATTCATCATTTTTTCTCTTGCTAGACTTTTCCCTTTCTAAAAAATGCAGTTGAATGCATACCTGTAAGCCCAGAGACTGCAAGAGGTGAAGCACAAGGATTGCAAATTGGAGGCCAGCCTCAGCAATTTAGCAAGACTCTTGTCTCAAAAAATAAGGGCCAGGGCTGTAATTCAGTGGCAGAGTGTTTGCCTAGCATGTGTGAGGCACTGGGTTCAATCCTTAGCACCACATAAAAATAAACTAATAAAATAAAGGCAAAAAAATAAAAAGGGCTGGGGATGTAGTTCAGTGGTAGAGTATGTACCACTCCCGCCAAAACAACAACAACAACAACAACAACACTGGTTTACCAGTTTAAGAACTTCCATCAAATGCTCCTTCCTACTTTTGCCTGGAGCTTTCCAGACATATCAAATCACTGTAACAAAATACACTGTTACAATATGAAAACAATTTATCCTTTGTTAAACCTCTTTCATTCCAAAACCCAAATCAAAGGCAAATTTTAGATTTACTGAAGTTTCTTTCTGCAAGGCTAAAAAGCACTGATTTCAGTTTTCAAAAGCCTGTGTGAAAAAAAAATTCTTATTTTTATATTATAGTTTTATTCTCTATACATTGTCACAGTAAAGAAACGAAACAAAACTTGCCAACTATAACTCATACTCTAAAAAAGTAGACATCAGAATTTAGATGATATGTTGTATTCTAAAAATCAAAATGATCAAATTTGAAGAGTAGGAAAGAAATATTAAGAGATCATTTGGCTCTGGTGTAGCTCAGTGGTAAAATACATGCTTAGTTCAAGCAAGACCCTGGGTACAATTCCAGGCAACCCGCTCAACAAAAAAAAAAAAAGTATTTTGCAGGGACCCCAAGAAATCTACCAATAGTAGGTGACATGGAGATAATGAGAAGAATCAGTTTTCACTAAATTTCATTTTGTACCTTTTGAAATTTGTACTAGGTACAGTTTAAATATATCTATTTGTTATTGTATCAATTTATTATAAATCACTGAAGGAATCCAAAGAAGCCCTCATTTCTAGAAGAGAAAATTCAGGCCAAAGAAGTAGATAACCTGCTCAGAATCCCACTGCTGAAGGGCGGGGCTGGCAGGAGAACTCAGAAACACAGTGAAAGCTTCCAGTGCTCCCTCACCATAATGCTTTGTTTATGTTTGTGGCCAAACATCAGGTGCCATCTTACAAAGAATAAAAGTACCACCATCCTCCAGTTCAGAACAGTTCTTTCAGAAATCATGGTGACTGGTACAATAGTAACACTTAATGTTGTCACAGAAGATTCTATGGCAAAGGGACAGACATGACATCTTCATTAACAAGTCTCCTACCAGGCTGGGAATGTGGCTCAGAGGTACAGCATTTGCTTGGCATGTGTGAGGCCCTGGGTTCCATCTCAGTTATCCACACCCCCCCCCCAAAAAAAAAATCAACTCCTAAAAAGTGAGTTAATAAAGAGGGAGGAGGTATGGCTCAAAGGTGCTCAGTAAGTACAAAGTTTTGGGTTGAATTCCCAGCACCACAGGCAAAAAAGTAATATTAAATAAAGACAACACATGGATTATGTGTGGACAGTATGCCCTCTCTCAGGCACACATAGATTCAAGCCTTTAAGCAGGCTAGGAAATTTTTTTGGCATTCATTATTACTGACAGCAAGTATGTCTGACTAGGCAGGAGATATTTAGTATTTAGTAGTACAAGGAGTTTATTCCTGGTGAACTGATTCAGAGGAAAGAGCAATAGCAGCCTACAGGAAATTCTAGTTTGAAAGAAGACTTCATTCCACTGCAGAGATACCCTTCAACAGGGAACTAAGGGAATTATTCAGACCCTAAAACCCTCAAATACTATGAAGCAAGGCAGCTTCAGCTCCTCTGAGGAATTCAAGCATTCTTTCCCTTTTGGTAAGAACAAGCATTAGCTTTTTCTTAAAACTGCAGAATTTCCATAGGAAAGAATAAGAGAAGCCAGACGTTAAAACCATCGGAAAAAAACTATCTGAATCAGCCTAACTGGAACAGAAAGACCTTGGAAGAAAGTTGTTAAAAAGGACTATTCTTTCCGTTTTTTTTTTTTTTTAAAGAGAGAGTGAGAGAGGAGAGAGAGAGAGAGAGAGAGAGAGAGAGAGAGAGAGAGAATTTTTTTTTAAGAGAGAGTGAGAGAGAGAGGGGGACAGAGAGAGAGAGAATTTTAATATTTATTTATTTTTTCTTAGTTCTCGGCGGACACAGTATCTTTGTTGGTATGTGGTGCTGAGGATCGAACCTGGGCCGCACGCATGCCAGGCGAGCGCGCTACCGCTTGAGCCACATCCCCAGCCCCCTATTCTTTCCGTTTTAGAGCTGTGTGTGGCCTTCAAATTTGTAGAAATACATGTATGTTAGATATTGTTAGTAACAAGACTGGCATAACTTCCAGTCAGAACTACTATTCATATTTCTAAAGAGAAACTATGGCATATGGATAAACCACAGACCAGGACTTTCTTAGATAATTCTAGGTCACAAGGTCACAACACACTGAAAACCACATCTTCAATTCCGTATCACTTACAAAGGCCAGAGAGAACTCAAGTCCCAACACTAGATAACCCCTATCGTATCTAGGGAATTGATATTATAAAATGCCTCACCTCAACAAATGTCCTGAGTGTAGTTTCAAATCCCATCTCCAATTTTCACTACATATTTTAGACATAAGAAAAAACAGTTGAAGTTTGTTCATTAACAATGTTTCTACTTTATTGTAAATAAATCTGCCTTGTAGTAAATTCAAATGAAAAAAAAAATCACAGGAAACTTAAAAAGTCAATTATGCTCCTAGGGAAAAGTATTAATATTAAAATCTCTATCAATGTATTTAATCAAAAACATTAAATGACCAGGTGTGGTGTCGGGCTGGGCAGATAGCTCAGTTGGTAGAGTGCTTGCCTTGCATGCACAAGGCCCTAGAGGGTTCAATCCCCAGCACCACAAAAAAAATAAATAAATAAAATAATCAGGTATGGTGATGTACATATGTAATCCCAGTGACTCAGGAGACTGAGCCAGAAGGATCGAAAGTTCGAGGCCAGCCTCATCAATTTAGCAAGACTCTGTCTCAAAATAAAAAATTAAAAGGGTGACTCAGAGCACAGTGGCGCACGCCTGTAATCCCAGCAGCTCAGAAGGCTAAGGCAGGAGGATTTGCTAGTTCATAGGCAGTCTCAGCAACTTTGTGAGGCACTTAGCAATTCAGTAAAACCCTATCTTTAAATATTTTTAAAAGGGCTAGGGATGTGGCTCATTGGTTAAACACTCCTGGGTTCAATCCCTGTACCAAAAAAAAAAAAAAGGATTGAGATGTAGCTCAGTGGTAAAGCTCCCCTGGGTTCAATTCCCAATACCAAAACAAAACTAAACAAACAAACAACAACAACAACAAAAAAACTTAAATAAATAGGGCTGGGGTTGTAGCTCAGTGATACAGCACTTGCCTAGCACGTGTGAGGCACTGGATCAGATCTTTGGCACCACATAAAAATAAATACAACTAAAACTAAAATAATAAATAAAAACAAGCATTAAATACATAAACAGAAGTCGAAACCCCAAGACACATTCACTCCTTCTTAGCAACAAATGAGTTAAAAAGTGATAAAAATGCCAGGAGCAGTAGCACAGGCCTGTAATCCCAGTGGCTTGGAAGGCTGAGACAGGAGGATTGCAAGTTCAAATCCAACCTTGGCAATTTAGTGAGACTATGTCTCAAAACAAAAAATAGAAAAGGTTGAGGATGTAGCTCAATGGTAAAGCGCCCCTGGGTTCAATCCCTGGTACCAAAAAAGAAAAAATAAGTTGCATTAACTTTACCTAGGTAACTAACATTACCATAGAGCAAGAGAAATACTCAGGGAGTCACACATTTCCCTTGATGTCAATTTTAAAAATTAAAGAGCTGGTTTCTTTGATAAGAAAAAAGGGAGAACAAAAAAATTTTTTAATTATATCTTTAAGCTTCTGGTCCAATAAATTTTTAAAAATTGCCTCATGGCCACAATATCAAAGTCAATTCCATTTTCCCTCCAAAATCATGAGTCATATCAAACATTTGGCGTCCATGAAAACTGCTGCTGTTTAAATTCATTCGATTAAAAATTGAGTTCCCAGGGGCTGTGGCTCAGTGGTAGAGTACTTGCCCAGCATGTATGAGGTACTGGGTTGGATCCTCAGCACCACATAAAAATAATAAATGAATAAAGATATATATGTATATTCATATATGTATATTTGAGTTCCCACACCTAAACAAGTATAATCTAAATTCAACCAGAAAAGCTGAATACCAACTTTACCTATCCTACAGTTCCATGCTTACACTTAGTAAGTACTATCAATTTTTTTCTCAACTTGGGGTTAAAAAAAAGCACGGTGAAATTTCACGAGTGTAGCTATTAAGTACACAGAACCTGATGAAAAGGGAAAATGGATGTTCTATATACTCCAACCTCTCCTGTGTGACTTTTCAAAAAAAATGGTTTAAAATTGTTTATATGCTAGTTTATTATTTTTTAAATTTTATAGTTGTTGATGGGCCTTTATTTTAGTTATTTATATGTGGTGCTGAGAGTGGAACCCAGTGCCTCACTTGTGCTAGGCAAGCGCTCTACCACTGAGCTACAATCCCAGCCCCACATATGCTACTTTAAATGAGACTAAACCCTTATGTGCCAAATCTTAACTTGCCACGGTAATGGAATAAAGAGCTAAGCATATAGTCGTCTTCTCTCAGACAATGCCAAAGTTTTGAGTCAATAATTTCACACGACTCTCCATTAACTTTCCATGAACCTAACTAACAAGAAAATAGGCTGAGATTTCAAATCATTTCTTGCTCTTCTTCTGGCGGAGGCAGAAAGAGGGGGCACGGCAGAGAAAAAGGAGCACAAACAAGGGGTATTCGAAAATAAAACAGTCCTGAGTGAGGGACAACTACTGGAAAACAGAAGAAAAAGAAGAACTTTGCATTCTCAGTCCTCAGCCTCCGTTCCAGAATTCAGCACTACTTGCCAAAAGCAATGGCATTAGAGCAAATTACTAAATATCACCCACAATCTTCCGCTTCGACTCCCCGACACTTTGTCCAACCACTCTCAGTTATGACACTCCCAGGCTTGCCGAGCAGTGCTAATGCATCCCAAGTAAGGGAAATCTGAGGCCCAGAGGGGCCACGGCGAGCTTGTAAAGAAAACTCCCTGGGTTCGCAAGCGGGGACCCGAACAGAGAGTCTGCTCACGGTGCAGGCTGCAGAGCCGTCTCTTCTGGTCTTCACCTTTAACAAGGGTGGTCCACCTGGGACTGGAGACAGAGGGCTCCCTCCCGCCGCCGCCTCAGTCCCTCGGGATGCGACGCGAGCCCCTACCCTCTGCCAGCAGAGCTCCGGGACAAGACCTCCACCTTCTCGCTTCAACCCTCCGCCCCGCTCAATAGGATACAACCGCCATCCCTTTCTGACCTGTCCCCGCGGGGTCCGAGTCCGTAGCGCGACGCCTCCATGCCGGCCGCTTCACCAGCGGCACCCACCACCAGACCCCGGGACGCCGATGCTAGGGTGGCAAGTCTGGCCAGCAGCCGGACCCCGCCCCCTGGCAACCACACCCCGCACTGTCGCCACCGCCTATTGGCCCACTGACAGGCCGCTCCTCCCTCATTGGCTATTGGTGCCAGCCGGCGATGCGGGAGGGTTTCTAGGGGGCGGGAGGAGCGCGGGAGTTAAAGGCGCCTGCGCAGGGGCGGGGATGACGCGCCTGGGCTTGGTTCGCTGGAGAGCCCCGCGGGGCAGGGGGCCGCGACGGCGGGCAAAAGTCTGTGATCTCTGTTGCCTTTGCTCCGGCTTGCTGAGGAGCGGCTCAGTGGGAGGAGCCCATCCCCCAATACCGCCACTTGTAGCGGCTTCCCGCACCCCAGCGGTGTACCAAGACCACTCCGAGTGCTTCCAGGAGTCTGTAGGTCTCCATTTACAAAACCTCTACAGCCAGCTTCTCCGTAGTCCGGTCCTTTCCTTGATACCAGAGGCCTTCCTGGAACCACGCCTGTGCCTTCACTGCACAACACTCTTTCAGCCTCCAACTACTACAGCCCAAACTTCTTGATCATCCCCAAACCTACTCTGAAAACACACCAGAGAATCCATCTACCTCTCTACTGCCTGTGGATCTTCTTCAAACATTTCAAACATCGTTATGCAAGAGAGCCACTATCTAAATTTGGTAAACTTATACTCTTGTTTCTAATAAATCACGTACCCAACCATCATTCCTTTCTCGTTACCAACATAGCATTAGCATTATAGCCCCCACAGAACTTCCTAACAAAAGTTACTTACACATAGACTACTAGCATTCTGAGGTTAAAGTTTGCACATTCGTTTTGAATCCAGAAGTTAATTTGTTAAGGAGAACTTTGGAGAACACAGCATTGCACTCACTGGGTCAGCTTCCACTCACTGGGTGACACTGAACATGGTTCATTTCTTTGTTGTCCTCTCCCCCGCCACACAAATGGGGGATGGGTCCCAGGGTCTCAGCTTGCCAGGCAAGTGCTCTACAACTGAAGCACATCCCCAACCCTTGTGGTTCATTTTCTATGCTTTAAATTCCCATCTATAAAATAAGCAAAACCTGACAGAGTAGGCTTATGTAAAAGCTAAATGATGGGGTTGAATGAGATCACATTTGTATGAGTAAAATGATGGCTGAGACATTTCTTTGGGCAGTCCTTCTGCATTAATTACCATAAACAGTATTCTTTGAAAACTTTCCATATTTATTTACCTCAGTTTAAATCCTTAGCTTAAGAAACCATTTTTCCACCCTATTTAATTTTACAATTTCTTTCAGTTGGAAACAAAAATATAAAACACAAGCAAACCTAAGTGACTATAGTCTGTGACCCCTTCATCCCATTGTATTCATGAAAACAAGGCTTGCTCCATTTCATCTTGCCTTTTCAGATGAGCCAAAGTTGGAGAGGTGGCAGTCAACCATAAAAAGTCTGAGTTTCCTTTGACTTTTTTCCATCAAGTCAAAGAGGAAGCTGCCACTGAGCCTCAGAGTTAGTACTTAAAAAATGTGGACTGGGCTGGAGTTGTACAGTGCTGACCTAGCATGAAGAAAAAAAATCCCAGCACTGGGGGGGAAAAAAGTGGAATTAATTAATTTAAATGAGATAAAGGATTAAAGAATAGTAGTTAAAAGAAATAAAACCTTTTGTGGATAGGCAATATTACCACAATACTAACAGAAGCAAAGTTCTCTAAGAACCTTCTGTAGCCCTTTATTTACATACATTTTAAACAGTTAATGCAAGATATTTACAAATTTTAAACAATGAAAGAAAAATATGAAGTGAATAGTTCATGACACTAAATTCAACTGTTTATGAAATATTTTAAATCTGGGAATTGAATTCCCTTGCTAGGGCTCTAGTTAAAATATTTTTTTCTGTTGGCACTATTTCTATTTTATTCTTTCAATAAAGTCTGTTATAAACCAGAAAAAATGACTTTATCAACTTCATGAAAATTAGCAATTTCTGAGACTATGATGAGAGAACATGATGTCTGAGAAATCCAGTCAGCTTTTTACAAGGAACTGGCTACTATTCAGCTTCCCTCTCTCCTTGAGGTAAGTCAACAGGTGCCTTCGTCTCCTCCATGTGACCTTTATCCCATACTTCTCTTCAGGGGTGTCTTTAACCAGAATAGGTCCAGGTTCTGGGCTGGTAGGAGTACTAGTTTGAAGGACACAGCTTACAAGGCTGTTTTCCCTCTGATCTGGGGAAAAGGAGTTCTCCTTCACAGATGATGACTCTGGGGCCTGGATATCAGGCGGAATGAACACATAAGGAAAGTTCTGAAATGCATTTGCTGACAGTTCCCCACAGCTTTGGGGACTGAGCACTGGAATTAAGGGTTTTCTGGAAATGTCCTTTCCTGATTGATTGGGGCACCCCTTTACTAACGGGATCCCCAGTGTCTCTGAACTGGAAGACAGCTGTGGACTCTCAAAAGTTAGACATGGAAACTTGCAGGTAGATTTTCGGCTTGAATGTCTTGCTTGGTCTTGGTGACGATGTTTCCGGTGAGCTGGGAAACAGCTTTCTACTGTTGTGTCAAACTGAGGTGTTACCTAAGGATCAAAAAAAAAAGTGAACCAACAAGGCAAGAAAATGACATCCAAAGAGCAGAACCCTAAATGCGGTCCCACTATAGTAATGGACACAGAACAAAAATAGTTATCTAGTAAGACAATAATAATAGATAAAGGGGTCAAGGGTGTGGGCTCAGTGGTAGTGTGCTATACCTAGCATGCATGAGGCCCTGGGTTCAATCCCCAGCACCACAAAAATATGTAATAATACTAATAATGGTAACAACAACAACAATAATAATAGAATATGAGCTTTAGGCAAGTTATTCAATCTCTCTGGTTTCAGTTTCCTCCTATATAAGAGAGAGGACAATGCTTCTTTCACTTTATCACATCATATAGCTACAAATGTTTAACTGTCTTTAAACTTCATGAGGGCAGGATTGGGATAGAGCACATACTTAGCATGCTCAAGGCATGGGTTTAATGCCTAGTTCAAAAACAAAAAGAAAACAAAACAGGGCCGGGATTGTGGTTCAGCGGTAGAGAGCTCTCGCCTAGCAGGGGTGGGACCCGGGTTCCATCCTCAGCACCACATAAAAATAAAGGCATTGTGTTGTGTCCAACTACACCTAAAAAATTAAAAAAGAAAAAAGAAAACAAAACAAAACAAAAATCATGAGGCAACAACCAGTAATCTTTTTCACCACTGACTTCCCAACATCTTGCAAAGTGCCTGACACACAGAAGGCCTTAAGTAAATAAATGGCAGACTGCAAGAATAGGGCATGAGACATATACAGAAAGTAACTAACATAGGACCTGGCACACAATGAGTACTCCGTAAGTGTTCATTCTCATCCACAGAATTTTAAACTGTAAGTTGCTTCTATAATAATGAAGTAATATGCTTCTTCCAAGCTGTCCTGATCAAGTTATATTTATTAAGCACTGTTAAGCACAGCATATGCTCTTGGCCTTTTTACTAAACTATTTCTCTTATATAGTAGCTATATTTTCTTCCTGGATCTCCACCCACTACCCCACCTCCTTTTTTGTGCTGGGGATTGAATCCAGGGCCTTGTGAATACTAAGCAAACCCTCTACCACAGAGTTACATCCCCAGCCTCACTAAGGCAAATATGGTATGTGCCATTTTGGGTGATTTTTTCTTTTTGTCAAGCTTCAATCCATTAAACAGTGGACAGAGTACTTAGCTAAATACTCTATCTTTGACATGAAGTTCAGGGAACAGTCTCATTTTTTATTTGTCTGCCAATGGTCTGGTTTCTCACCTACTTACTAGGAAATGAAACTTTAACACCAAACTTTTGCAGAGGAATGTGGTACTAAAGACTCCAATTCCATAACTGGGTCTGACCTAAGAAAAGAAGATATACCAGGGAAGATGGCTGACCACAGGAAAGCATACATTGCTTTCATGGACCTTATTCTTTGGAAGCCCTGGTTCAAGAAGAGTTGACATTCTTTTTTTTTTTTTCCTCTTTTTGTTTTTTTTTTTTTTTTTTTTTTTTGATACTTGGGACTGAACCTGAGGCACTTAATCACTGAGTAACATCCTCAGATATTTTTATTTTGAGACAGGATCTCACTAAGTTGCTTAGGGCCTTGCTAAGTTGCTGAGACTGGCCTCCAACTTGCAATCCTCCTTCCTCAGCCTCCCTAGTTCTGGGATTACAGCTGTGTGCCACCATGCCCAACAATTAAAAGTTGACATTCTAAAAAGCCTAACAGTAAAAATCAAAGTAAGGATCCCCTACCCAAGAAGTGATAGTGCTGTGGTCTATAGGCTTGCTGGGCACCTGTCGAGTGTGGGTGATGGGCCTCTGTGGAGCTCCATAGTGATGTTTGGGGCCCTCCAGTGGCTGCTGGTGGAATAACAGCTGAGCTTTGAGGGAAGATTGGCCGCGTCTTCTTTTGGGAGGCATCAATAGGTGACTGAAGGGCAGTTAGTAACCACATGGTGCTGGCTGCCTTTGGGTTGTGGAGTAGGTTCCAATTCAAACCCATGCCTGCAGAGAAGAAACAAAAGCTGCGAGAAAACAATTCAGATGATTCCCCAGCTCTTCCTGATACCCTGCCAGTCAATTCTACCAGAAACTACCACCTTGACTTCAAAAGATTGTGAGCACAGCCTTTTTTTCTTTTATTTTTTTTAAAGTTGTAGATGGACACAATATCTTTATTTTTATTTATTTATTTTCACGTGGTGCTGAGGATCAAACCCAGGGCCTCATGCGTTCAAGGCAAGCACTCTATCACTGAGCTACATTCCCAGCCCAAGCATAGCCATTTATTTATTTTTTTTTAATTTTGATTCAGATTCTTGCTAAATTGCTTTGGGACTCACTAAGTTGCTAAGACTGGCTTTGAACTTGTGATCCTCCTGCCTCAGTCCCTCAAGTCACTGGGATTATAGGCAGGCACCACTGCACCCAACAACCACAGCTTCTAATACTAATACATATACCACCAAGCAAAACCACAGTTTTCATATCCAACAAGGCTTATTCAATAAATATTTATTGAGCTCATGTTAACTGCCATACTGAACGCTGGGAATATAAAAAAATGAATATTTATTCAACAATCACTTATTAAATGCCAAACTCTTGGAGCAATACAGAGGTTCCTATCTTAAAAAGAGCTCAGAGTTGGACAGTAGCTTGGTGGTAGACTGCTTGCCAAGCATGCATGGAGATTGGATTCCATCCCTAGCACTGCAAAAAAGAAAAGGAACTGAAAGTCCAGCAGAGAACAGACATTTTCAACACAAACAGTACAATATATTTCAATATAATGTTACCATTTGCTTCATGAGAGGCTTTCTGGACAAGGATATTCCTGACCTATGAATGGAATGGCTTGGAGAAGCAAAAGGCAGGGAGCGTTTTCCAGCCTGAGGAACAGCATATACAAAGCCCATCTTGGTAATTCGGGAATTATAAACTCGGTGTGGGTGGGTACGGAGTATGAAAAGAAAGGGTAAGAAATGAGGCTGGACATGTTGTCAGTGTCAGGTAGAAAAACCAGGTGAAACCATAGGATTTGGACTTGAGCCTGAGTAGTTGAGTATTTTCAAGCGAAGGGATATGATCATATTTGGCTTTTCTTATTTTTTCATCCCAGATAATTTCAAATATAAATAAAAGTAGACCGAATAATATAATGGGCTCCATGTACTCATCACACAGGTCCAACCACCATCAATCCATGACCAACCCTGACCTGACCATGCTCTGACCCATTAACCCCACCCCTACACTATGTTGAAGAACATATATTGTGAATCATTATATCGTTCCCATTTACATAACTAAATAAATCAAATACAGATTCCTTAATATTGTAAAATAACCAGGAAGTGTTCAAATTTTCAAATTGTTCCATAAACATCCTAATTTTTAAAAATTTATTTGTGTACTTTATACAGATTATCCTGGCCACAGTATAAAAGGAGAACAATTACCTTGGAAGTGTGAAGACCTATTAGGAGGTTACTGTGTCATCTAAGTGAGAAATGATGGGGGCCTAAATCCAGGCTGTCAGTGGAGAGGGGAGGCTGACACACAGAGGCAAGGTCCGCAGATAATGTGTCCATTGGATCTAGTAACCCGTGAACTTTACTAAGAGCCTTTCCTGTGGAATGGTGGGACAGACAAGTGCGAATACAGTAGGTAGAGAATGAAATGGGAGTTGCAGCTGAGCACACTGGAAAGCCACACAATAGGGCAGAATGGTTCTACTATACAGTACTATACTATTCATTCATTTGATCAACAATAAAAAATTATACACTGTGACTTAAATGACAAAGCAGTGGAGAGAGATATAAAGAAAGAAAAAGGCATAACATCTCCACTCTCAAAGGACTTACATTCTAGTTGGGAAGTGAAGAAAAACCAAACACAAAAGGGGTTTCAATGGCTTTATGCTTTTGTAGACAGGGAAGGCCTACCTGACCTGAGTGAAGAAAGGAGAAAAAAACAGGAAATGGAAAGACAGGAGCAAAAATTCCAGGTTAAGAGAAGAGTAAATGCAAAGACTCCAAGGGAGAACTCTGACATGTTCAAGAAACTGGCTAAGGCTCTGCCTCCTCTGACTGGCACCACACCCATTCAAGTGTCTTAGCTCAAACCTCTCACCTTCACTTCAATCTCTGTGCTCAGCATGCCTCCTACAGACTGGCAGCTAGCGCACACATAATTCCAACTACTTAGAGACTTTCCCTCCCTTCTTTGTAGAAGGCACCCACTTTTACAGGAAGCCTCAGTTCATCAGAAAAGCCTTCCCTGTCCTAAGGTAAGATCTCATCAAAAATAATAGGCAGGAGAATCACCTGAGGCCAGGAGTTCAACACCAACCTGGACAAAATAGGAGGCCTGGTCCCCCATCTCCCGGCCCCACCCCCTAAAAAAAAATAAATAAAGGCGGTGGGGGCCGGCCTATCATCCCATCCACTCAGTTTGGGACTGAGGCCAAAACCACAAGTTCGGGGCCAGACGCAGCAACTTAGTGAGACCGTCTCAAATTTTAAAAATAAATAAATAAAAGGGCTGGTGATGTCGTTCAGTGGTAAAGTGTCCCTGGGTTCAATCCCCGATACGGAAAATAGAAAGAAAAAATCAAAGTATCAGTGACCTACTTTGTCACTTTACAGCTATAATTAAGTATGTGTTTATTTGGTTCTTGGACAATGTCTGTTCTGTGAGGATGCTCGGGGGAAGGAAAGGACCTCGTCTGTGGTTGTATTTTCAGGCTCTAGAAGTGCCTGGCACACAGCAGCTGCTCGACAAAATTTGAATATGCAACTAGTCCTTCTAAAGGTTTGGCTTCAGAGGGGGAAGAGAGACCCGCGGAGAAGACGCGAAGACGCCGCGCTGAGCCAGGGCTCCCGGGGAGTGCGCGCGTGTGGGTTGGAGACCCGCCCAGGAACAGGAAGGCAGGCCGCCCGCGGTCGGGGGAACCCGACCCTCTAACTGGATGTAGGCCGAGTGCGATCTCCGCGGGACGCAAACAGACTAACTCAGACCTTTAAAGACGGTGAGCAAAGCCGGAGGGGAGCCAGGGCAGCGTCGCCTGGCGGGAAAAGGCGAACGCGCGTGCGGGGGGCCGAGCAGACGGAGGGCGCCAGACCGGGGTCCCGCCATGCCCCCGCGTCTTCACACTGCCCTCGGCTCGCCCTCCCCGGCCGCGGGGACCCCCGGCTGCCAGACCCCGGCTGCCGCTGCCCCACGAGCCGCCAGCCGCCTTACCCGCCCGGCAGGGCCGCGGCCGCCGCTCCTCTCTGCGCAGAGCGTTCGAACCGGAACGCGGAGACACGTCGGCGCCGATTGGCGACGCTCCGTCACGTGATCGCAACGCTCCGCCGGCGCCAATTTCAAACAGCGGAACAAACTGAAAGCTCCGGTGCCGGACCCCACCCCCGGCCCCGGCCCGGGACCCCCTCCCCTCCCGGGCTCCCCCGGGGTTCCCACCCCTCCCGCACCGCCGGGACCCGGCCGGCCTGGCGCGAGTCCGTTTCCGGGCCCTGGCCCGGCCCCAGGTTGGAGAAGCCACAGGCGGCGGCCCTGGGATCTGGAGGTGAGCGGGGCGCAGGCATGGATCCCGGGCCCTGCCCTGGCGGAGCGGGGAGAAGGGCTCGGGCGCCGCTTCGGAAGGTCCTTCGTGAGTTCATGGCGTCCAGCTGCAGGACGCGGGACGCGAGCGGAGGTTTGGGGCCACTCGGGTAGGGGGTCTGGGCGAGGGTGATATATATATATATATATATATATATATATATTTTTTTTTTTTTTCTGCATCCAATCTGGCTTTGGCCATCTCGCTTCTTTCTCCATGCACCCCTTGGGCTTCCCTGCAAGTTTGACTTCTGCACCCTGCCCATGGCACCAGAAGTGGCCTACTCTCTGAGTAGGGGACTGGGGCTGGGATGAAAACTGAGCTGGTTATGCATTGAGTAAAAGACCATCTCTCTCTCACACACACACACACACACACTGCTCCCCTGCACCCGGGTGTTCTCACCATTAGGCAACACTGCCTGCACCCTCTGCTTTTGCGGGATTCTTGAGAGTGTAACAAGGTTTCCCTGCTCAGAATGGGGATTGGAGCAAAGGAGTGACGCTGTAAAGTGTTGGCATTATTAGGAAGAGGCAGGTTAAAGGAGTTGAAGAGAAAATTAAGACTCACTCTGTGGAAAAAAGGGAACAGTGCTTACCTGTTGAAGTGAGTGGGCCTGCAGGGATATGAGGCAGAATTAAAATTGAGTTTTGAAGGTAGAGAAAACTGAAATATAGAGGGAAGGAAGATGACAGGGTGGGGAAGGCCTGAGAACTCTAAGCAGATGGTAAATGTCAAAAACGTGCACTCATTCTTATGGGCATAGAAGGTGTCCTCAAAAGGGTCATCGAATTCCTCTGTCTCTCAAAGGACCTCAAAATATAATGCTAGGATTGTACTTAATGGTAGAATAGTTCGCATATCTATAAAAATCAAAATAACCCCCCCTTTTTAAAGATAATATTTCTTAGCACTTCAGAACCACCTTAGCATATTAATTATAGCACAGTCTAGAAGTCCAGAGATAGTTATAGTCTTGGTTCTGGAAGAGAAATTAAATAGTAAAGTAGCATTCTTACAAAGTTAAAATATGGTGGAGCTCAGGATATAGTTCAGTTGGTAGAGTGCTTGCCTTGCATGCACAAGGCCCTGGGTTCAATCCTCAGCACCACCCCCCAAAATAAAACAAAACAAAGGTAATATATGCAAAAACAGCTGGGCATGGTATGAGCACATACCTATAATCCCAGCAGGTTGAGGCAGGAGGATTCCAAGTTCAACCTGGAAAAATTAAAACCTGTTTCAAAATAAAAAGGTATGGGGGGATAGTTCAGTAGTAAAGAGCCCCTGGATTCAAACCCCATTACTGGGTGGGGGTAGGTATATGGAAATACTACAGTGTCACTATATAGCTCTTTTGCAAATTGTGAAAAAATACAGTTTTTAAAAATTAATACAAGAGATGAGCACGGTGGCACACACCTATAATCTCAGCGACTTAGGAAACTGAGGCAGGCGGATCACAAGTTCAAGGCCAATCAGCAATTTATCAAAGCTCTAAGCAATTTAGCAAGATCCTATCTGAACATGAAAAGGTCTGTGGATATAGTTCAATGGTAAAGTGACGGTGTGTTCAATCCCCAGTACCAAAACTTAAAAAAAAAAAGAAAGTAATGCAAGAGGGCTGGGGTTGGGGATCAGTGATAGAGTAGGGATCTGTGAGAGTATTTGCTTAGCATTCATAAAGACCCTGGGCTCCATCCCCAGCACTACAAAAAAAAAAAAAAATTCAAGACTCCTGTGAAGTAAATTGTATCCAATAGAGTTGTGCAGTGCAAAATCTGTATTACTTTATCATGGGCTTTTTGAATAGAGAAGTTTTGTGAACTGGGAGATGATTTCTCCAGTGATGTGGCATTACTACAATCTGCCTTTATCTCCTGATTCTGTAGGCATTGATTGTTATCATTTACAAAGTAAATTGACATAAAAATATAATCTCAGCTACTCAGAGGCTGAGATAGGAGAACCACAGTTTGAGGCCAACCAAGGCAATTTAGTGAGACTCTGTTGAAAAGAAAAAAGGGTTGGAGCCATAGCCCAGTGGTAGAGCATTTCTGGGTTATATTTCTAGAACATTAAGGAAGCAAATATGTATTTGTGTGTCTATGTACACAAATATATACACACACATTTATACAAGGGCTTTATCTAATATATACACACACATATTTGTACAAAGGCTTTATCTAAGAATAGGTTATTGGATCAGAGTTTTGTGCGGGCTTCTAATTATCATGTTTTCCTATTTCAGCATTTTCCATTTCCATCCCTATAGTCACTATAAGTAATCTATCTGTATTATAGTTGGCAATAATAGTTTTCAACATTTTTGCAGCTGTCTCACTCATTCTTGTAGTCATTCTTAAGCTTCCAGGAGACATTTGACTATCTCCAGTCCAATCTGTCTCCCCCCCACCACCTCGAATTACTTGCTACAGTTGTAGCTTTCTTTGGCCAGTAGGGTTTATCTCCTTATTGTCTGAGGTTTTTATAAAGGCCTAGGGAGCATTCACCTGGACCTTTAGGCTTATGTTCTTGACCATATGTGCAGAGGAACACCTTTCTGTGAGAGAACCCCTTCTCAGCTTAACAATCTCTTTATGTCCTACTGTTCCTTGTACCTTGTAGGGTCCATTCTTGTGATTCTCAATGGAGAGTGAAAGCACAGATTAATAATGAAAACCAGCCCCCGGCGGCCACTGATTCTCAAAAGACGGAGGCTGCCTCTTCCTGTTCAAGATGCCCCACGTGACACACCAGAGGAGGAACCTAAGAAACCCCCTGCCCAAGAGGAGCCTAGTCAAGCACAGGCCTCCAAAGAGGTGGCCGAGTCCAACTCTTGCAAGTTTCCAACTGGGATCAAGATTATTAACCACCCTACCATGCCCAACACGCAGGTGGTGGCCATCCCCAACAATGCTGATATCCAAAGCATCATCACAGCATTGACTGCCAAAGGAAAGGAGAGTGGCAGCAGTGGGCCCAACAAATTCATCCTTATCAGCTGTGGGGGAGCCTCAACTCACCCTTCAGGACGTCAGCCTCAATCCCAGACCAGCAATGATTCCAAGAGGGCAGAAGTTATTACAGAAATATTGGGACCAAAGCCTGCCACTAGGGATGCCAATGTTCTTAGACCACCTGGACCCACTCTGGGGCAGAGACTGGAGAACTGTGGTATGTGGTCTGCAAGGCAAAGGGATGAGGAGCCTGGCCTTTCCTCTCTAGTGGCGAGTCAGCCATGTTGATGCCCTCAACAGATAGGCTGAACCCAGGGAAAGTCTTGACTTTTTCATCCTTAAACCTTGCTACAGATTCTCTGGTACTGTCAAGAGAGTTATAATCATAACTTAGCATTTTTATTGCCTTCTCAATTTGGGGAAATGATTTATTATTTTGGTTTATTCTTTCCATTGAACTTGTAAGGAATTAAATCTTTCTTCATTGTAAAGGAGCAAACTAAAGCATGAGAAAGAAAAGTGACTTTTTTTGTGTAGATATTAAGTAATTCATCTGTAAGGTTGCCACAACTGATGACTAAGGTTTAGTGTGGCTCATACTGAAATGCAATTTGAACTATGCTCTTGAATTTCTCCTGAAACCCATTTTGGGTTAGAGTAACTTAGAGCTATGGGAGATTTACCGTGTGTTCTCTTGTCCCTAAGGGTAGAAGAGTGATTCCCTAACCACCAATACTGATGGGCCTATTGGGATAAGCAGCTGATCCTATTGGATCAGGCAGCTAAGTGGGGTCTTGAATTGTTTTCCCTCTAGCTGGTGGTGACACAACAGGCTGCCCCCTGGACAACAGCTTAACCAACATCCAGTGGCTTGAAAAGATGAGTTCTGATGGACTGGGCTCCTGTAGCATCAAGCAAGAGATGGAGGAAAAAGAGAATTGTCACCCGGAGCAGAGTCAGGTTAAGGTAAACCATTCTGTCATTCGCTAGGAAAATCAGAGCCAATGCAGGGAATTTCTAAGAGGAAAAATGGATCAAGTGGCTTGCTGGAACAGAATTTCCAAGTTCTAGTAAAAGCACTCAGTGCTCTTCTGTATAACTTTTGAGCTACTTTCTACCTGAGATCTTTTTCTCCCCATCTGTGAAACTTCCTTGAGGGCAGACTCTGAGCACTGGGTTTAGTATTCTACCCTTCTAGATATTCAAGAAATGAGTAATAGTCTTACTTTGGGAAGCTATTTGAACTTTAAGTAACACAGCTATATAAATTGACTATGGCTTTTTTTTTTTTTTTGCTTTTTTTTTTTTTTTTGGTACTGGGGATTGCACCCAGGGGTGCTTTACCACTGAGCTACATCCCCACCCACCCCACCCCCTTTTTTTTTTTCAGACAGATCTAAGTTGCTTATGGCTTTACTAATGCGCTGAGGTGGCCTCAACTTGCTATCCTCCTGCCTCAGCCTCCTGAGTCACTGAGATTACAGTGTGTACCACCATGCCTGGCTTGAGTATGGCATCTTATTTGTTGGAAGATGTTCTGTAATATTAATAGAAAATAAAGTGAACTAGGGGTGAATTTTAAATACTTTTCCAGCAATGAAAATTTATTTATCAATTATGTAGTCTGTTTTTATTTTGTTCATAGTCACCAATATCACACATTTAGATTCTTTAGTATATACCCTTTAATCATTCATTCATTCATTAAAAGTGAAAATTTACATGAAGCTGGCCATGGTAGTGCACGCTTGTAATCCCAGCAGCTCAGGAGGCTGAGGCAGGAGGATCGTGAGTTCAAAGCCAGCCTCAGCAAAAGCAAGGTGCTAAGCAACTCAGTGAGACCTTGTCTCTAAATAAAATACAAAATAGAGCTGGAGATGTGGCTCAGTGGTTGAGTGCCCCTGAGTTCAATCGCCAGTACTGCCCCCCCAAATTGCATGAATGTATACATTAGAAAGTATTTTTATGTGGTGCTGAGGATGGAACCCAGCGCCTCACACGTGCTAGGCAAGTGCTCTACTGCTGAGCCACCACCCCAGCCCTCATTAGTAAATATTAATTGAATGATATACTTAAATATTCAATTGTACTTTATAAAGTTCTATCTTAATTTTTTTGTTGTCGTTGCTGGTGATTGAACTCATGGCTTTTTGCATGGGAGGCAAGCACTCTACCACCTGAGCTAAATCCCCAGCCCTATCTTAATTTTTAAAAAGCAAATGATCAGATCTTTGTCCAAGATTTAGCCAGATGTATACTTTGAAGACATTTATCTGTCCCATGTTCATGAGAATGTTTTTCACAAACATTGGGACAAGATGGGTTATTCGCAGCATATCAGAGTTGACTACGAGTCTAAAAAATGGTCATGGATTAGTACAATAAAATCTCATAGTCTATAACCCAGCTCTGAATATTTTCAACTAGGAGAGAATGAACTTCCTCTTAATATTGAACAATATCTTCAACAAAATGAATGACATCACAGAAGTAGTTCCTCACTCACTACAATCTAGGCTAGGTCACTGAAGATCCTAATCCTAAAATTTATGCCACTGTGGAACAGCAGTCTCAAATGAGTGTGATTCTAGGATCTCTCTATGGGAAAAGGTTCCTCTAGAGGATGTTCTCAAGGGGCTCTGGTTGGAGAAGTTCTTGTGAACTCTCTTTGTCATTCCCTCTTCTCTTTCCTTTTGACTTCTCACATTCCTCAGATGGAAGAGCCCTCAGGAACATCAACATCCTGGCAGGACTCTGTGTCTCAGCGACCGCCTTACTCTTACATGGCCATGATACAGTTTGCCATCAACAGCACTGAGAGGAAGCGCATGACCTTGAAGGACATCTATACTTGGATTGAGGACCACTTCCCCTATTTTAAGCATATTGCCAAGCCAGGCTGGAAGGTAACATATCCCATAACCACTAAAGTCAAAGTCACTGTGGCCCAAGCCTGACAGATGGTTTCTGCTGTTGTACTGCACTTTGTATCTAGCCCTCTGGGCCAGACATTAAGTGCAAAGGATGCTAGAACTATAAACAGATGTATCTCTGGATTGTAACTGATCCCACTGAATCTAAGCAAAGTCATCAATGACAGGCACAGAGATGCATGCCTTTAAACCCAGTAACTCAGGAGGTGATGCCAGAGAATTGCAAGTTCAAAGCCAACCTCAACAACTTAGTGAGACCCTGCCTCAAAATAAAAGATATCAACAAGATCCCTATAATGACTTCCTTGGTTACCACATGAGGTTTACAGAGAGACTTCAGTGTAGTACCCAAGCCTACCTTTGTGCCACACTGAACAGTACCTGCAGCTGGAGTAGTGAAGTAATTTTATGAAAAGATTTGTGTGTGTGTGTGTGTGTGTGTGTGTGTGTGTGTGTGTGGTGGTGGTGGTGGTGGTGGTGGTAGGGGTTGAACCCAGGGCCTTATGCATGCAGAGCAAGCACTTTACCAACTGAGCTATATCCCCAGCCCCTTATGAAAATATCTGAATAAAAAAGAATCAGAACACTGAGATTCGCAAGATTGATCTCTGGTAATATCACATACCATTTACAGTTCACAGGTTCAAAGTTACAAGTCAAGTTTTTAGAGAGGTATTTAATTCTAAGATAAAGATGGTCTGTCCCTGTTTTGTTTCATTTTCCCCACAGTAGAACTCTTAACTTCACACTCTTAATTAACTTAAATTCCTAGTTTGGGGGTTCGGGTTGGGGTTGTGGCTCAGTGTTAAGAGTGCTTACCTGGCACACGTGAGACACTGGGTGCCATCCTCAGCACCACATAAAAATAAAATAAAGGTATTATGTCTATCTACAACTAAAAATATACATATATTTATATATTTGTGTGTGTATATACACACATACACAGATATATAATAAATAAAAATTCTTAGTTTCTTTCTTTCTCCTTATCTGTTTCCCTATTAATTGCTATTTCACAGTCTCTGCCTTCCTAGCTCTCTAGGGTGTGGGTTTTTTTTTTTTTTTTTTTTTTTTTTTTTCCAGTGCTGAGGATTGAACCTAGGGCCTCACATATGCTAGGCAAGTGCTCTTCCACTGAACTATAACCCTAGCTCTACCAGGTCTTTCCTTGTTTGCACACAAGCACGTGTGTGTGTATTAAACTTTATTTATTTATTTATTTATTTATTTATTTATTACTAGGCATTGAACCTAAGGGTCCTTTACCACTAAGCTATACCCCCAGCCCTTTTTATTTTTTATTTTGAGGCAGGATCTTTCTAAATTGCTGAGGCTGCCTTTTAACTTGCAATCCTCCTGCCTCAGCCTCCCAAGTCAGTGAAATTACAAGTGTGTGTCACTGTGCCCAACTCCTTTTTTATATTTCGCTGAAAACTTTTTTTACCTTTTGGGTAGAAATGGGATTTGTTGGGTTGAGGATATAATTCAGAAGTAGAGCTCTTGCCTAGCATGCACTAGGCCCCGAGTTCAATTCCCAGTTCCACATAAAAACAACAACAAAATGGATTTGCCTGAAAGGGTTATCAGACTTCTACTGGAACCAGCAGGTGGCTGCCTCTTTGCTGATTCTGCATTTGGCCCCAGTGTAGACTGTCCTAACTGAAACTTTGCTTACCCAGTGCCACATAGAAGCCCTGGCTATGGACATCAAATCTTAGATCATATTTGATTCCCAGAGTGATATATCCCTGAATCCCAAAACCAGTTTCTCAATATCTAAAAAATTTTTGTTGGTTTTGGTACCAAGGATTGAACTCAGAGGTGCTTAATCACTGAGCCACATTCCTATCCCTTTTTATTTTTTATGTTGACACAGGGTCTCACTAAGTTGCAGAGGGTCTCACTAAGTTGATGAGGCTGGCCTTGAATTTGAAGTCCTCCTGCCTTAGCCTCTCAAGTCACTGGGATTATAGGCATGTGCCACCATGACCAGCCTGAAAAGTTATCTTTTTCTCTCATACTCCCAATACCTTTAGATCTTTATTGACTGTGCAAAAGACAGTCTGCTCATTTCTCCTACTACAGTAGGATCTCTGAAAAACACATTGGCTGCCTGGCTCAGATGGTCTTCCTCTCCCCATACAGATGTAGTGGCAGGCAGAATTTGCAGATGTGAAGTCCTGCAAAGGGTTCTCCTTTTCACCCAGATCCTGTGCCATGATAGAGAGCTGGAAGAGAGGGGGAAGCTTCGGGCCCAAGGCGATGAGCCTGGGGGCAAGCCAGGTCTTTTCTTTATTACCATCCTAAGGAGTGGCACCAGGCTTTATCCCCATGGAACAGAAGGACAAACAGCTGAGATTGTTAAGTGTGCAGTGTCAGGAAGAGAGTTGCTAATAGGCAATGTTACAGGGAGCCTGGACAAAGCCTGTGCTGAGCATGTGGGATAGACTCCCACTGGCTTCAAAGATGATGTTTTTGAAGCTAAATTAGCTGATAACGGGTCTCCTTCCTCTCATTTCAGAATTCCATTCGCCACAACCTTTCCCTCCATGACATGTTTGTTCGGGAGACATCTGCCAATGGCAAGGTCTCCTTTTGGACCATTCACCCCAGTGCCAATCGCTACTTGACATTGGACCAGGTGTTTAAGGTGAGTATCCTTCTTTCTTCTAAATAGGATCAGTATTGGAGGTCATAGCGGACATCTCGAGAGGGACAGACTCTCCTCATGATGCTCTCATTTGGTCGGAGAGTTAGGAGCCAGCCAGCCAATTAACAACTTGCTGAAATAAGTAGAGTTGACAAATAACCAAATAATGCACTTTTGTGGACTGGGGCATGAGAAGACTGTTCTGATCCAACATAGAGGACTTCCTAGAGCGGTGCTTCCCTAATTCCCCTGTGAATAAGAATTTCCTGGGACACTTGTTACAGTACAGCTCTCCAGGCCGTATTGTTCTAAAATCAGGAGCCTATCGGAGTTCCTGGTTCAGTGGATCTGGAATGGACCCAGAAATTTGTATTTTTCACAAGCATCTCAGGTGATTCTTACAGAGAAAGTCTGGGAAGGTTGCTCTAAAAACACCCTTCTTTAGGCTAGAGACTAGAAGCTGAGCCATCAGAACATCTTTTCAGAAAGATGCTATTGTTTGAGGACCTGAGTGCCCATAAGGCTGTGGGTAGCTGTAACCATTCTGGGAGGGACAGTTGTTCAGGGTGTCCCTCGGCATCCATCAGGAATAGGTTTTTTTCCCAGTCTGGTCAGATTGACCACGTTGGTGGTAACTTCATCTCATTTCTCTCCCACAATGCTTGGCCGCCACCAGCCACTGGACCCAGGGTCTCCACAATCGCCCCAGCACTTGGAATCAGTAAGATTCTTTTCCTCTGGCTCGGGGCTTGGCCTTGTTTTCCTTTCACTGCTCAGCATGGCTTTAGTGGGCAAAGACATGGGGATGGGATTCTATGGCTGTGTGACTGCCAGCCCAGCACACATAGCACCCAAAGGATCTGGGAGTGAGGAACATGAGACTGCTATTGCCACTCCTCTTTACCCTCCCATGAGCATCACAAAGATGCACTGAGCAACACAGAGCAGGGCACAGCAGGTGAACATGCCATTGCAACTGCCTGGCATAGGCCTTGCAGGTGACAGTTTGTTCCCTCTGCCTTAGTTCTTTACTACTAAGATAACTATATGCTTTAGCATCCTCTGGGGGTGGTGAAGACCCATGAGTGAGGTGGTAGGACTGTCCTGCCATCACATGACCCTATGCCATCCACCTGTCCCCTAAACAAGGCTTGAGACATTATGCTTACCCGCATCCCTCCCTCAGATTGGCTTTTACTTTCTGGGCTGTTGGTTAGCTAAAGTGCACCAGCACAGCCTGTGGGGTTCTGCTATCCCCCTTTACCTTATTAACCTAGGTTTCTTTCTTTCCCCATCTTCCACATGCAGCAGCAGAAACGACCCAATCCTGAGCTCCGCAGGAATATGACCATCAGAACGGAACTCCCACTGGGTGCACGTGAGTACAGGAAAGTGGGCCTCAGGCCCAAGCCTTGTTCTGGGGGCATGTATGGTCTTTAGGGAATCAGACTCCAGATTCTGTTTCCAGCTCACAGGGATCTGAACCCAGAGAAGCACAGCAAAACTCGTGGTACTGAGAAGGGGAGAACACCTCGCCTTCTCTTCCTGATCACTCCTGTTTCCTCCTAGGGCGGAAGATGAAGCCTCTGCTTCCTCGGGTCAGCTCATACCTGGTGCCCATCCAGTTCCCAGTGAACCAATCGCTGGTGCTGCAGCCCTCAGTGAAGGTGCCACTGCCCCTGGCAGCTTCACTCATGAGCTCCGAACTTGCACGTCATAGTAAGCGAGTCCGCATTGCCCCCAAGGTGAGTGCCCTCTGCTTTTCTGTGAAGAGAGGCTCCAGTCACTCCTGGGTGTTCCTTGAGATTCTAAATCTACTTGAGTTGTCAAGGCATAAACACAGGAAAACTGAATAAGAGCTAAAAAGAAATTTGGATTATGACATAAGTAGTATCAAAAGCCGATTACTACCTGATGAGTTTAAAACAATGAAGACAGGGGCTGGGGATGTGGCTCAAGCGGTAGCGCGCTCGCCTGGCATGTGTGCGGCCCGGGTTCGATCCTCAGCACCACATACCAACAAAGATGTTGGGTCCGCCGAGAACTAAAAAATAAATATTAAAAAAAAAAGAAGTTAAAAAATAATAATAATAAAAAAAATAAAACAACGAAGACAAAGGTGATTATGAGGGGCTGGGGATGTGGCTCAAGCGGTAGCGCGCTCGCCTGGCATGCGTGCAGCCCGGGTTCAATCCTCAGCACCACATACCAACAAAGATGTTGTGTCCACCGAAAACTAAAAAATAAATATTAAAAATTCTCTCTCTCCCCCTCTCTCTCTTTCCCTCTCTTTTTTTTTTTTTTTAAAGGTGATTATGACAGGTGGGCTGGGGCAGTAAGGGAAAAATCCAGAAGGGAGGCAAATCCTAGAAGAAGTGGATCTAGGAAAGCCAAAGAGCTGCCAGGCATGGTAGTACATGCCTATAATCACAGCAACTCAGGAGGATGAGGTCAAAGGATCACAAGTTCTAAGCCAGCCTCAGCAACTTAGTGAGACCCTATCTCAAAATAAAAAGAGCTAGGGATGTAGCTCAGCAGCAAAGTATCCATGGGATATGAGTTCAATCCCAATACCACAAAAAAAAAAAAACCATAAATTAATCAAAAAAGACCCACATATTGACAGTTTAGTACAGGGTCTTCCATATTTTACCCATGCTCATAGTATGGCATACTATGCCATTGGCGGTACTGGAGATAGAACGCAGGGCCTCACACATGCCAGGCAAGCACTCTACCACTGAGCTATATCCCCAGAATAGTAAATCCAGGAACTCTATCACTGAGCTACATTCCCAGCCCTTTCTGTTTCTTATTTTGAGACAAAGTTCTACTAAATTGCCAAGGCTAAATTTGAACTTGTGATCCTCCTGCCTCAGACTCCCAAGTAACTGGGATACAGGTGCCACTGTGCCTGGCTTCCATGAGGTCTTATTGGGTTAGAAAAAGACAGTGGCCCATGCTTATAATATTAAATATTCAGAGGAGACTGAGGCAAGAGGATCACAAGGTCAAGGCTATTCTGGGCAACTTAGCAAGATTGTCTCAAATGTAATAGGATAAAAGAGGATGGAGAACTGGGGGTTAGCTCAGTGATAGAGCACTTGCCAACTCTGTCCAGAAGGTCATGGGTTCATTCACCAGTACCAAACACACACAAAAAAGACGTCACAGAAGTTCTTCCCAGGTACTTGGTATAGTTCTAATTTATTGCTTTTTATGTCGCATAACATTCACAGATTATTGACTCTTATATTTTTTACAGAAATATTTTGTTTCTGGGCTGTTGTTTTTTTCCAAATGTTTTTTAGTTATACAAGGATACAATATCTTTATTTTGTTTATTTATTTTTATGTGGTGCTGAGGATCGAACCCAGTGCCTCACATGTGTAAGGCAAGTGCTCTGCCACTGAGCCACAACCCCATCCCTTGTTTCTGGGTTTTTACCCTATGAACAATAATGTGATAAATATCTTCGCAGCAATCTTTCTTTTCTTTTTTTTTTTTTTTTTTTTAAAGAGAGAGTGAAGGGGGGGAGAGAGAGAGAATTTTTTAATATTTATTTTTTAGTTCTCAGCGGACACAACATCTTTGTTTGTATGTGGTGCTGAGGATCGAACCCGGGCCCCACGCATGCCAGGCGAGCGCGCTACCGCTTGAGCCACATCCCCAGCCCCCACCGCAGCAATCTTTCTTACTAGTGCTTTTATGTCTATGAGATAAAGTCCCAGATATGAAGTTGCTAAGTGAGAAGGTATTCTAAATTTTACTAAATATTTCTAGATTGTATTCCAAAAACCTGTGATGATTCATATTTCAAACAGCAATATAAGAACTATATAATCACTGGCAATTGGTATTATTAGTCTTTTTAATATTTGCCAATCTCAGGGCTGGGAATGGAGCTCAGTGGTAGTGTGTTTGCCTAGCAGGAGCAAGGCCCTAGGTTTGATCCACCAGCACCACCAAAAAAAAGGTTACCAATATTTGCCAGTGTAATGCTATGTTTCCTTGTTGATTCATAAGATTGAGCACCTTCTCATTATATTTGGTCACTTGAAGTTGTCTTCAGTGAATTGCTTATTTATGGAATGGACATTGCCCATTTTTCTGTAGGGTCTTGTTATTAATTTGTGAGAGCTCTGTTAGTAAAATATTGTTTTTATGTGTTTATGCTGAAGATATTTTTCTGCTTCTCCTGCTTGGTTCCTAACTGTGTATGGTCTCTCTGGCCACAGTAAAATTGTATGTAATCAATATGTCTTTCTTCTCTTGCAGCTTCTGGGCTTCCAGTCTTGGTTAAGGAGGTCACCCTACCCTCAGATTGTGCATGTAGTCTTCTAGATTCTCTTTTAAGATTTGTATGATTTTCAAATTTTAATTTTTATGTTTAAATCTTTATATAAATGGGTTTGATCTCCAACACCACAAAGAAATCTTTGTACCCAGTGCAAAATAGATACTCAATTTTATTGTCTCTGAGGTGGATTCTAATTATGCCAGTACCACATTAAATATTCTTACCTTTTTTTCCCTCCTGTTTGGTGTTAAGAATTGAACTCAGGGCTGGGGATATGGCTCAAGCGGTAGCGTGTTCGCCTGGCATGCGTGCGGCCCGGGTTCGATCCTCAGCACCACATACAAAGATGTTGTGTCCGCCGAAAACTAAAAAATAAATATTTTTTTTTTTTAAAAAAATCTCTCTCCCTCTCTCTCTAAAAAAAAAAAAAAAAGAAGAATTGAACTCAGGGCCTCTGTTACTGAGCATGTGCTCTTTGTGCTCTACCACTAAGCTATACCCCCAGTTCCAATTCATTCATCTTTTATCCCCAGAATGGAATTACCACCTTTATTATATATATTATATTCTCATATTTAAAAGAAGCTTTTAATTGTATAAAACCAGAGATATGAAAAATTGTGCTCTATCTGTATGAATAAGAATTGTAATGTATTCTGCTGTTATAAATAAAAATTAGAATTTAAAAATAAATAAAAGAAGCTTTTAAGGACTGGGGATATAGCTCAGTTAGTAGAATGCTTCCTTCGCATGCACAAGGCCCTGGGTTCAATCCCCAGCACCACACACACACACACAAAAAAAAGTGAAACATATTTAAAAGCTTTTAAGATTTTAAAAAGACAAGAGAGCTGATGGCATATTTCAGTGGTAGAGTACTTAACCTAGCATGCATGAGACCCTGGGTTCCATCCCCAGCAACACAAAGGGGAAAAAAAGGAAAGAAAATTTAAAATAGTATGACAAGATGATCGGCACCAGTATGTCACTTTGTTTGGTGATGGTTCTATATCCAGCCTGGTAGCAGCTGGTTGAATGTGACCCCTTTTACCTTGCCTCTGCTTCCCTTTCAGCTGCTACTAGCTGATGAGGGCATAGCCCCTCTTCCTACTGCGGGACCAGTGAAGGAGGAGAAACCCCTGCTTGGAGAAGGGCTGTTGCCTTTGCTTCCAATTCAGTCCATCAAGGAAGAAGAAACTCAGCATGGGGAGGACATGCCACAGTTAGCAAGACCCATCAAAGTGGAGAGCCCTCCCTTGGAAGAGTGGCCCTCCCCCTGCCCATCATTCAAAGAGGAGCTGTCTCACTCCTGGGAGGATTCATCCTGCTCTCCTACCCCAAGACCCAAGAAGTCCTACAGTGGGCTTAAGTCCCCAGCCCGATGTGTCTCAGAAATGCTCGTGATTAAACGAAGGGAGAAGAGGGAGATGAGCCGGTCTCGAAGGAAACAGCATCTGCAGCCTCCCTGTCTGGATGAGCCCGAGCTGGTCTTCTCAGAGGGCCCCAGCACATCCCGACGAGCTACTGAGGCCCCCCTCCTGGCAGAGCCTGTCTCCCACCTGAGCTGCCTCCAGGAGGAGGGAGGACCTTTCAAGACCCCCATTAAGGAGACTCTGCCCATCTCCTCCACACCGAGCAAATCTATCCTCCCCAAAACCCCTGAATCCTGGAGGCTCACACCCCCAGCCAAAGCAGAGGGTCTTGATTTCAGCCCAGTACGAACCCCCCAGGGCGCCTTTGGCTCCCTGCCTGACTCCCTGGGGCTGATGGATCTGAGCACCACGCCGCTGAAAAGCATTCCCCTCTTTGACTCACCCCGAGAGCTCCTCAATTCAGAACCCTTTGATCTTGCCTCTGACCCCTTTAGCAGCTCTTCCCCCTCTGATCTGGAAGTTCCCAAGCCAGGCTCTCCAGAGCTTCAGGTTCCCAGTCTTTCGGCCAATCGTTCTCTGACTGAAGGTCTGGTTCTGGACACGATGAATGACAGCCTCAGCAAGATCCTGCTGGATATCAGCTTCCCTGGCCTGGAGGAGGACCCATTGAGCTCTGACAACATCACCTGGTCTCAGTTTACTCCTGAACTACGGTAGAGACTGGACTTAACCTTGCCTTGCTGCTTAAGCTGTCCACCATTCCAGGCATTCATGTGGCTGGGCAGTCCTAAGGCTCAGTGTACCCCAATCCCTCTGAGTGAGGACAGCAGGCAGGGACCGTGCTGCTCCTCTTAGCTCCCCAGCCTGATTATGCCAAGGCAGCAGTCACACCTTAACTGCTGCTGGGACCTTTGCAAGCAGTAGGGTAACTGGTCTCTGTGCCACCTATGCTTCTTGAGAGAATCTGATTCCTCTACTCTCCTTGCCATAAGCTGAAGGGTGAGAATGGCAAAAGTAACGGTAAAAAGGAGTTAGTACTTCCCCAAACCGTTTTCATTCTGTGCCCAGCAGTCTCACCTTCCCTGCTCCTTGTAGGGTGACCCTTGTAAATAGTGTAAATTTTCCAAATTATCCTCTAATTATAAATGTAAGCTTATTTCCTTAGATCATTATCTAGAGACTGCCAGAAGGTGGGCAGGGTAACAAGGGGTTGCAATTTGCCTCTATTCCTTGCTTTTGGTTCCTGGAGAAGGGCAGGACCTGCAGTGCAGGTTTCTTCCTGACCCAAGGTACCTAGCTCAAGGGTTCTTTACTGTAGGCACCCAATCTGCTTCCCAGGGTCCCTCTTATTGCTCCTTCCTCCTACCTCCCCATGTTTCCAAGTCAGCTTTCCTGCAAGAAATCCTGGTTTAAAAGGTCTCATATCGGGTCAAGAGTTGAATTTTGGGGTGGTTGGATAAATGCATCTACAGAAAAGTGAATAAGTGCCCAGATGTGCCCCCTATTAGATGTTTCTCTGATAATGTTCCTAATCATGCCAGGGAGACTAGAATTGATGAGAACTCAAGCGGAGGCTTGAGAAAGTGGAAAGGACCCCTGACCTGCCTGGCTTCCTTAACCTGCACCTCAGCTTTGCAAAGAGCCACCCTGGGCCCCAGCTGACTGCATGTACATGAGCCAGCTCAATAACACTACTGTAACTACCTACCAAATAAAATCCAGGGTGGACCTGCTGGTCTCTGTGGTCTCAGTATCTGGAAGGGTTGGAAAAGAAAGTGGGTGATGGTGGATATGGTGGTAATGGGGAGAAACAAGGCCTGCAGCTCTCAGTGGAAGCACTGGGAGAATGCACAGGGTTTTTGCAGAATCCCCTCCCTGCCATACTCTGCTGGAACATATATCCTCTCTGACACAGAAATTGCCAGTTTTCCCTCTTTTCCCTGTCATAGATCTGTTCTTGGGGCCTCTGTGCCTACTGGCTAACTTAGGATTCTGTCAGCTCTCAGTAACAGTGGCAGGCCCCAAAAAACATTAGATTAAAATGGGCTGCACTGCAGGTGCCTTCCTAAAACCTCATCCCCAGCCTGAGACCTAGAAGCCAGTCTGCTTGGTTGTTCTCCTTACCAAGTCTTCCTAGCAAGTTCCTTCCCAGAAACAGTTCCTGTCACCAATTTTTAGAACTGTCAAAAGAGAGTCCTTCCCACTCTCTGCCTGTCTCACTTGAAAAGGAGGCAGAATCCCGAGGGCCTGAAGAGCCTCTGGTGACAGGTAAGGGCCTCCTCTCTTGTCACCAGCCAGGAAGTATCACCATAGCGACCCTAGCAACAAACAATGGTGCCAGAAAGGGCTTCCCCACTAAGCCACCCCTCCTGGCTCTGACGCCCAGAAGAAGAATGGCTAGTAACCCACAAAGATCACTCAGAGGAAGGATGAGCAATTCATCTTGTGTCAGAGAGCCTTTCCTGAAGGTAGGGGGAGGAGCCTACCTTTTTCTCCACCTGGGCTAGAGGCTGTGGTGAATTCTCCCCTGTGTTTCCCTCTTGGTCCTATGATGCTGCTGGCACAGAGCTCAAAACAGGGGAGATGCCTACTTAGCACAGATGAGTATCCCTTATCCAAAATGCTTATCCAAAAGTGTTTCAGGAATTTTTTTTTAATATTGAAATATTTGCTAGATGTCTTGGGGAGAGGACCCAAAATTCACATGTTTCACAAATACCTTATACAAGGTAATTTTATGCAATGTGTTTAGTATGCCTGTGTTTTCACTGCAACTGATCATATAAAGTCAGGTGTGGAATTTTCCACTGTGACCTGTCAGTACTCAGATTCAGATTTTGAGCATTTTGGATTTTGGATTTTCAGATTAATGATACTCAACCTGTATCATATGTATCCCCCAGCCCCACATACTTATAGAAATGACTTAGACCCAAGAAAGAGTAGGTTTGGGGAATCAGAAAATCCTCGTGGGTAGACAGGAGGGAGAAGCTTTTTTAAAGATACACACTTTTGTCCTGGCCAGGTCACACTGGGCACTGTGCTATGTGAAAGTATTTCACAGCCTGGGGTTGTAGCTCAGTGGTAGAACTCTTGCCTAGCACTTGTTAAGGTTCAAGCCTCAGCACCACATATAAATAAATAGACAGATTAATTAATTAAATAGAGGTATTGTATCTATTTACAAATAAAAATAAGTTTAAAAAAAAAAAGCATTTCACACAGAACAATATGCTGAAGATGAACACAGACAGCTCAAGTCCCAGCATCCTGAGTGAGTTCCTTAACCTCATTGGGTCTTGCTCTTTGCATCTTTTGAGATAGTTTCCTTCGCTCTGACAATATCTGAGACAAACAACCTCCTTTAGGAAAGGTTGATTTTGGGTTATGGTTTCAGAGGTTTCGGTCTATAGTTGTTCTGTCCTGTTGCTCTGGGCCTAAGGCAGCACAATGCGTCATGGTGAGAGCTCACAGTGGAGGAGTCGTCACTTCATGGTTATCCAAAAGCAAAAAGAAGAAGGGGCAGGGAGCCCACTTCAAGGGCACACCTCCAGAGACTTCCACTAGGCCCCACCTCCTAAAGATTCTACCAGCTCCCAATAGTGCCACAGGCTGGGGACCGAGCCTTTAACACATAGGCTTTTGAGGGACACTTCCAAACCACAGGGAAAATAACAATACTTGCTTACATAGTATGAGGGTTGAATGAGATGTGCTTAAGTATGGAGCACAATGTCAATACTTAATTGCTGGGCTGGGGCTGGGGCTGGGGCTCAGTGGTAGAGCACTTGCCTAGCACTTGCCTAGCACTTGCCTAGCACATGTGAGGCACTGGGTTCGATCCTCAGCACCACATAAAAATAAATAAAGCTATTGTGTCCACCTACAATTAAAAATAAAAAAAAGACATTTGCTACTACTTATCTCGTGGGGGCTGGGCACAGAAAAAGGGGAGGAACTGACATTCTAGATACTCTGTATACTTGTTTGCCTTTTAATAAGTGAGGGGACAGTGCTGTGACAGAGGAACAAATAGTAAAAGGAGTCTGAAATGGAAAACCAACTAGACCTGTTTCCTGGAGTGTCACCAGGTCCAGAAGCAAGGGAAGGAGGGTTTCTGGATGGACTGGTATGTGCCATTTCCCCTCACAGTCCCTGTAGCCGATGTGCCTTCTTAAGAGCACCAGTTCCTGGGCAGGAAAGGGGGCAACAATGATGAGAAGGTAGGAAATCAAAGCCAAAATACTATCAGTAGAAAGAAAATTTGAGCAATCCATGAAAATAATACAGAGAATATTACAATAACTTCAGAAAGTCAGGACAGGAGCCAAGAGATGACTCCTTGCTGGCCATCATGGCTTGATGAGAGTCTTGGGCTTCAGGAGGTTGGCAGTTTGCTCCTGAGGACAGTAGAATGCCTCCCCCCAGTCCCCGCACCCCTGCCTGCATAGCCCATCCCAGCTTCCTTTTGTCTCTCCCTAGATGGTCCATGCCAATGAATCCCTCCCGACCCACCAAACGTGGGTTCAACGTGAGTTCCTTCTCCCCAGGGAGACCTGCGAGTTGCCTGGCTTTACCCGGCAAGCCTACCACCAGCTGGCCCAGAGGCTGCCACCCCACTCAGATATGAAGTCCAAAGTGCACCGCCGGCTAATCCACCCTTGGAAGGACACAATCCAGCACAGCTGGGGCTTTCACACGTGGCTCGATGTGGGGCGTTTGCCTGCCACCTTTCCCACACACCCTGACATGCCCTATGACAGCAACGTCTGGCGCAGGCTGACCCACTCCAATGCCCACAACTATCCCCCAGCAGACACCCCCATCCCTCCTCCCTCCTGGATTGGGAAAAACGACTTCCTGGCCTTCATCCACTCTACCCCCATCTTCTTGGACATAAACAGGAAGAGCCAGGTGATTTTGAAGACAAAGAAGGAGCTGAAGGAGATGCAGAAACTCAAGCTGAGGAGTGAAGTCAGAGCCCCTCCACTGGATACTCATGGCAACATCATGCCTCCTGCAAACTTCAAAAAGTAAGAGAAGCCCCTGCCTCCCAAGTTGCTCATCCTGCCCATGTTCATAGGTGACCCTTCCCTCACTCCCATTCCTATTTCTGGTGTCTAAATTGTTACTCCAACCTGCCCATCTATGGTGTTATCCCTTTTATCCTTTTTTTTTTTTAAGTTGTAGTTGGACACAATATCTTTATTGTATTTTCATGTGGTGCTGAGGATCGAACCCGGGGCCTTGCACATGCTAGGCAAGTGCTCTACTTCTAAGCCACAACCCCAGCCCCCTTTTATCCTTTTTTTGTGGTGCAGGGGATGGAATCCAGGTTTCCTCAGAGTACTTGTTGCTAAGTATATATGTAGGAGATCCAAAAGGGAATAAGACCTAGTACCCTCCTCAAAAAGATTTCACTGTCATGTTTAATTACTTTAACTGTATTACTCAATCCCCTGAGACCCTCAGGAAAGTGGGCATCTTAGATGAAGAGGTCAAATCTTTTGCTCAAGTTCTCACAGCCCCCAGATCACAAACTTAACAGTTTTATTAACTTTTTCTTTTGCCTTTCTCTTTTTCAGGATTGGGTATTTAACCTAGGGTACTCTACCCCTGAGCTACACTCCCAGCCTTTTTAAATATATATATATATATATATATATATATTTTTTTTTTATTTGTAGATGGACACAATACCTTAATTTTATTTATTTTTATAATGTGATGCTGAGGATCGAACCTAGGCAAGCACACTACCACTGAGCCACAACCACAGGCCCCCCCTTTTTATATTTTTGACACAGGGTTTTGCTAAGTTGCCCAGGCTATCCTCAAATTTGTAAGCCTCCTCTCTCCGCTTCCTGAGTTGCTGGGATTACAGGTGTATGCCACCATGGCTGGTGATTTTAACTTTCTTAAACCTTTGAACCTCACATGTCTCAGGTATATATCAGAGATGTACCTTGTACTTTGATGGTTTTTTTGCAGATTAAATGGCACTATACTGAGCATATAAAAGGGGCACAAGAAGTGGCATCACTCTTGGTTTGGCATTTCCTTGAGAGTAGGATACAGCTGTGGGGGCAGCCCAGGAGCCTAGAATGAAGGAATGGGTCACAAAGTTTTTGTTTTTGCAGATTGAATCCAGGACTGTCTGCATGCTAAGCACATGATCTACCACAGAATTTCATCCCCAGCCCCTCAGATAAGGTTTCATAGTTCATAGAGAGGGTAGTATGTGAACTAGACCTTGAAGGAGTTAGACAAGTTCAGTAGGTGGGAACAAGAAAGTAATGAGGATCTGGTTGTTCCTCTGAGCAGCTCTGAAAAAGAAGGGTTTTTGTTAAAAATTAGCCTGAGGCCTGAAAGATGTACTTTAGTAGCAAAGCTCAAGCTTAAGCATGCTCAAAGCCCTGAGTTAGATCCCCAGCACAGGGGAAAAAAAAAAAAAAAAAGAGTAGTCATCAATGACGTTATGAGCATCAGGGACCCAAAAGACTTCAGACACATAAGATAAGATCTAAGTTTTAAGATGCTGTGGTCTTGTTGGGGAAATAGAATATTTATGTATAAATCCAATAGTTCTCAACCCTGGCAGCACATTAGAATGATCTAGGACTTTTTAAAAATTATGCCAAGGTTTGAGCCTCATCCCAGAAAGTCTAGCTTAAATGATCTGGGGGATAGGCATTGTGTTTTGTTTTTTGAAATTATTTTATTTTATTTAGTTGTGGATAGACACAATACCTTTATTTTATTTATTTATTTTTATATGGTGCTAAGGAACGAACCTCATGCCTCACATGTGCTGGGCACTACCACTGAGCTACAAACCCAGGCCCTGGGCATGGTGTTTTACTTATCTTTTTATTCATTTATTAAAATTTATTACTATTATTTTGGTACCAGGATCCAACCCAGGCCCTCACACATGCTAAGCAAATGCTCCACCACTGAACCACACTCCTAGCCTGTGGTATGTTTAAAATTCTAATGTACAGACATGGCTGAAACCCCTGAATAAACCAGCAACAGCAAATAGGGAATATCTGCAAACTAAGTGCAAAGCATGTTGAAACCGAAAATGTGCCACTATTCAACTGTGTGTGTTTGTTTTTTTTAAAGTCAATTTCCTACTGTTCAATACTACAGGCCAACAGAGAAGAGAAGCCACCCACTTGTGCAAAGTTCAGTGGACTTCCCACAGGCACTGCATTAGTGGAGAAGGTGAGACTTGAAGGACAGTTAGAATTCAGATAAGAATCTGCATAATGACAGTGGCTCAGGAGGTGGATGCAGGAGGATGGCAAGTTCAAGGCCAGCCTGGACAACATAGTAAGACCCCGTT
This sequence comes from Spermophilus citellus, assembly GCF_964194105.1. Lineage (NCBI taxonomy): Eukaryota > Metazoa > Chordata > Mammalia > Rodentia > Sciuridae > Spermophilus > Spermophilus citellus. The sequence continues at coordinate 27,933,421 of NC_138197.1, read as the reverse complement.
TCAAAATAAATAAAAAGGACTGGGGATGCAGCTCAGTGGTAGAGTTCCCTGGGTTCAATCCCCAATTACCACCCTCCCCAAAGAATCTGCATAAAAATATCATACACAGTATGTCAAAAGAATAAAGTTTACTAGTTAGACATGATCTCACCAGCCCAATGACAAAATGCACACCTAGGGTGCAAGCCATTTGGCAAAGTTCCATATTGAAGGAAGAGAGAGAAGGGATTCCCATAGCCTAATCCCCATGGAGCTTGTGGAAGGCAGTGTCCCCCTCCCCACCATGCCTTGAGTTCTCCCTTGACTTCTCTGATGTCTCCACTTTCCTTCCTCCACAGAGCCCAGTACATATCTGCTGGTGGGAGGTTTGAGCCTCAAGGTCTCCCACTCCTGCCCAATCCACTCCCCACTACTCTCGCCAGAGGCTGGCCCTGCCCAAACCCTGTGCCTCATTACCAGGAGAAGGCGCTAAAGCTGGCCTTGCTGCCCAGCATGCCCCTGAGTAAGGACCTCATAAAGGATTACCAAACCCTGATAAAGGACCGAATTGCCTTGCCCCTCCACCCTCTGTCCAAGGCACAACCTGGCAAAACCTTGGGGAAGAAGAGGAAGAGAAGACCTGGATACATCTAGAAGGAGCCTCCAGATGGGTGGGGACCGTGGTGGGTCCGTAGGCACCCCCCCAAAACTCCAGTTTTCTAAACCAGTGTTCGTGCAGCAGGAAGATTTGGAGTGGCTGATGGACTCTGGCTTCTGGAGAACAGCCTCTTCAACATCTTCCCAACTCAAGCTGCCTCTGTACCCCCAGGCTCCTGGAGACTACGGAAAATCTAAATTGTTCAACCTCTTTCTTGGAGATACTCATAGCAGATGAGGGGATCGTGGCGGGGAGGGTGGGCAGAAGAGTGAGAACATGGAGGGGTTCCAGTTCCTAGGGGCAGAACAAGGAGTGGGAAGGAAGAAGATGAGTGTGTGTGTGTGTGTGTGTGTGTGTGTGTGTGTGTGTGTTTTGCACTGGGGTAAGAGGGGCTGCAAGAAATGTAGGTAAAAAGTCACATTGACTCTCATAAGGTACAGAGTCCCTTAGGCTAAAATAACCTCCCTTCCTCCCCTCCCTGGACCATCTGATGTCTGGACAAAGACCATACACACTGTGCTTAGGTCCAGGTCCCCATGTAAGATTTGGGAGAAGAGAGGTCAGGTCCAGGCTGATGCTGGAGGACAAGAGGATCAGACCTAAGGAAGGTTAGCCAGGTCTGAACAGAGGACAGGAGTGGAATGAAGTAGACCATCAAGGTGAAAGTCAGAGCAGTTGCCCAGAGCATCATGTGAGGGCCTTGGGCCATGCTGCTGCTAACTCCAGAGGCCTCAGGGCCTGCTATGGGGAGGAAAAGAAAGGCTGACGTGGAGGCAGGTGATGGGTAACAGCCAGAAAGGTGCTCTCCTGGCTGGCTGGGGTAGAGGTGGCCCAGGGACCTGTAGGAGGCCCAGTGGAAAAGGTACAGGGCTGGAGGGGGAGAAGTCAGAGGTGATGGCCTTACCCCATCTCCTCCTGCCCCCATTCTGTCCCAGGTCGGCTTTTTCTTGGCCTCTTGTCTGCTGACCTCCCTGTCTCCACTTTTCTCAAGCCCCACAGGCTCCTGGGGATAGAGGTATAATAGGTTTCTAACAGCAACTTAATCACTAATCATCTTTGTGACATTTTGGAAAGTCACTGTTCCCCTCTGAATTCCAGGGTCTTTATCTGCACAATGGGAACCACTGGGCTCTAAATAAGTGGGAAAAATAAAGTGATATAAGTGAAGTACTTGAAAAGTACTTGAAAAGTGGCATGTGATCTGCCTTCCAGGGCTGGGGTTGTGACTCAGTGATAGAATGCTTGTTTAGCTTGTGTTAAGCACTATCAATAATAATAAATACTATTATAAATATTTATTATAAATACTATTCTATTTATTATTTTCATTCAAATTGAATGAAAATAATAAATTGAATAGTATTCACCCATAAAAAATAGTGATGAAATTTGAAGACACCTCAATGAGTGAAAGAAGCCAGACACAGAAGGCCACATATTGTAGGATTCCACCGATGTGATCCTTCGAATAGGCAAATTCATAGAGGTAGAAAGTAGAACTGAGGGCACCAGGGCCTTGGAGGAAGAGGACAAGGAGTTAGAGTTTCTGTTGGGGATTATGAAAAATTTCTCGAAATAGTGGTGATGGCATCGTAACATTATGAATTTTCTTTTATGCCCCTGATTTGTACATTTAAGAAGGTAAATTTTATAATATGTATATTTTACCACAATATTAATAATTTTGAAAAGGAATAAAGTACTGATATAATATGGATAAATATTGAACATATGCTAAGTGAAGGAAGTCAGCTGTGGTTTGGATATGGCTCACTGTGGGAAGCCCGGTTCCCGCTGTGGGCCTTGTGAGGAGTAGCAGAAACTTTACAAGGAGGGACCTCCTGGGACGTTGTCAGGTCTTTGGGGGCACTGCCCCTCCCTGGGAAGGAGTTAGTGAGAGTCTCACAGAGTATCTTAGTTGTTCTCACGAGAATAAGTTGTTATGAAAGAGCAAGACTTAGCCAGGCAGCTCAGGAGGCTGAAGCAGGAGGATTGCAAGTTCAAAGCCAGCCTCAGCAACTCAGGCCCTAACTTAGTGAGACCCTGTCTCAAAACACAAAATAAAAAGGGCTGGCCAGGATGTGGCTCAATGTTAAGCATCCCTGGGTTCGATTCCCAGTATCAAAAAAAAAGACAAAACTTGTCCTTCTCCATCATTTACCATATGCCGTCTCCCTTGCTCATGTGCTCTCACCATGATGCCATCCACTGTGTGACACAGCTAAGGGGGACCTCACCAGAGCAGAACTGTTATCAGCACCATGTTTTTCAACTTCCAAAACTGTGAGCTTAATAAATCTCTTTTCTTTGTAAGTACCTAGCCTCAGATACTTTTATTATAGCAACGAAAAATAAACTAATACATTATATATTGCATTTATGTGGAATATCTAGGATAGGCAAATCCACAGAGCTGGGAGGTAAATTGGTGGTTACCAGGTCTGGAGGAGTGGGGAATTGAAAATATTTTGAAATGAGATGGAGACAGTGGTTGTACAACATTATGAATGAACTAAATGCTACTGAATTGTATAATTTAAAATGATAAATTTTATGTCATGTAAATTTCATCTAAATTAAAATAATTATAACATAACACAGGACTTGTGTAGAGTTTCCCACTTCTAGCTCCAAATCTATAATTCCATTATGTAGTCCTTCTCTTTGCCACCTCTCCCCATGGTGAGTGCGAAGTGGTGGAGGTGTAGGGGTCAGGATACAGAACCAAGAGGTGAAGAAGAATTTCTTGAGTAGTCCAAGGGAGAACCAGGGCTCTGAGAATGGACCCATCCTCCCTATTCTGGGTTAGGAATAATAATAGTTCCCTTTACATAGGATCCAAAAATGTCAGAGCTGGGCAGGCCATTCAAAAACAAGTCTTAACAGCTTTAGCTTTTACTATTATTTTAAAATGTAATGTATTTGATTAAATGTTTTTATTATTTATTTTGTGATACTGGGGATTGAACCCAAGGCCTCAGACAATGCCAGGCAATTACACTCTCCCTGAGCTAACCCCCACCCCCTAATGCCCTCAGATTTTTAGATGGGCAAACCCAAGCCCATCATGAAGCAATCTACTCCAGACCCCAAAGTGGGGCAGTGCCAGTCCTCCTGGTGGTGAAATAGCAGGTGCCCAGTTAGGAGCTAGAACTTCAAGGCCCTTGTTGCTACCCTACTTTTCAGGCTACTTGCCACCTCCCGAGTGAGAGGCCCTGTGGTACTTAAAGGCTAACATGAAGATTTTGGGGGAGAGGTGGGAGAAGGAAGGAGGCCATTTGGATTTTATAGAGCAAGACACTCTCTGGCCTTAAGCTAGAGAGAGAATAAAAAGGAAGTTCGCTAGATCCTTACCTTGGTAAACCCCAGACAACTCCAGAGGTTCTAGACTCAATTGGAAGTGCAACCCACCCCACTATCTTCCTATTCTGCAATCTGGAGCAGGCTTTTCCTTGCTGGTACAAGGACTAGACCATTGTTGGGGCCCTCTTTCCATTGGCAGCTAGGGATGCAGAAGGCTCCTGGAGCTCCTGAGCTCCAGTGGGTCCTGGAGTTCTGGGGACAACAGCAGCCATCCATTCTCCTGGGCCTGGAGACTCTAATAAGGCAATTCCTTGCTCAGCCTACCATGGGCCTGGCTAGTAACCACGAACACCCCCAACTCCTACCTCCACACACTAATGGATATGGAGTTCTTGAAAGTCTGGCAGGGTTGGGAAAAGGGGGTCCCTGTAACCTGGGCCTGCCTTAAGAACTTACTATGTCACTATACCTGAAGGGTAGATCTAAGGGGAGGCAGGGCTGGAGGGATAGACACTAGCTTCCCTGACACAGCCGGCATTCCACTCCCTGGAATACCCTGTGTCCTGATGAAAGCCACCAGCTTCACAGACTCTGATTAATCCTGCACAGAAAGCCTTCAGAACCACTTCTGGGCCAACACCTCTTCTTCCAAAACCTCTGCTCAAGATCTCATAAGCTAGGTTACAGAGGCAAGTTCAGGCTCCTAAGTAGCTGGGGGGCTGAAGAATGGTCAGAGCCAATAAGTGCTGAAACTGTGGGGACAGGGAACCCCCAGGGAGTCATTCAGGGGAAACCCTGTCAATAGTTTTTCATCACACTGTCTGGGAGAGCTGTCCCATGCAAGAGCCTTGCCTCAAAAAGCCCCATAGCAGGGTGGGGATGTAGTTCAGTGTTAAGAGTGCTTGCCTGGCATGTTCAAGGCCCTAGGTTAAATCCCCAGTACTGCAAAACAAACAAACAACAAGAAAACCCCAAAACAAAACAAAACAAAACAAAAACATAGCTGCTCCCAAAAATGACAGATCGGATTCAAATTCCTCTCTGCAAGCTTCCACCAACTCAGCTCCCACGTTCCCAGCCACCTCTGGCCTATTTCTGCTCACGGCTGATTCCCTTGCTCAGAGCCCTTTGTCTTCATGCTTCTCTCTGACCCAACTGAGCTCTCTCCTTAGTTGTGCTCTCCATGGAGCCATGTGTTTTCTCCATCACACAGTGGCAGTATTTACTGCCATCTATTTATCACAACAGATAATGGGTTTTGTGGCTATTCATAGAGCTGCACATTTTGTCAGTCCCTGAGCCAACACCTCCTCTGTAGGCCCTGTGACAGAGACTTACAAATGCTTAAATCCTTGTACATAATCTTCCATGTGTTGCCAGTGTTCAGATGCCAAGGTAGGGGTTTGAATGTATGGCTTCCCTTAAGCCACCAGCGTTTTCACTGAATGTTCCTTAGCACTGCCACGAGCTATCATGAGTTGATTCCTGGTCAGTAACCAGAGACTTATTGAGCCCAAGTAGAATTAGAAAAAAAAGTATAATTAGAAAAAAGGTAACAATGGAAGGCCCAAAGCTTAGGCAAGGAGGAAGGAAAAATGAAGGGGAATGGAGGTAGGAAAGAAAGTGGATAAACTGAAGAGTGAGGAAGAGAAGCACTTCAGCCAGAGGAAAGGTAAGGCAGGAATATTTGCTAGAGCCTGGAAGTCCAGAATATTTGGAAAGATTTGGGCAATTTTACCAGATTTTCTGAGGGTACTTGAAGAATCTAGATTGGAGAACATAGCAGGGAGTAATAGGCACACAACTGTAGCCCCAGCTACGTAGGAGTCTGAGACAGAAGGATCGCTTAAGCCCAGGAGTTCAGTTCCAGCCTGGGCAACATAGTGAAACTCCATCTCAAACAAATAACAAGAAAACAAACCAAACAAAGAGAATCTTAATGGGGAAACTGTATGAATTTTTTTTTTAGTTGTTGGTGGACTTTTTTTTTTCAATTTATTTGTATATGGTGCTGAGAATCAAACCCAGTGCCTCATGCATGCTAGGCAAGCATGCTACCAGTGGGCCACAACCCCAGCCCCTATAAATATGTTTTTAATCACTATAATGAAATACCAGGGGCGGTCTACCTTATAAAGTAAAAGGCTAAGTTAGTTCATAGTTTTGGAGGCTTGAAGTCTAAACAGCATGGTACAGGCTCTTGCAAGGCACCCCTTGGCTGCATCACATCATGGCAGGAGTGTTTGTACAAGTTTGTGTGTATGTCACTCTACTTATAAAATGTCAGTCATGGAAACTCCACCCTAATGACCTTATTTAATCCACCCTAGTCACTTCCCAAAGGCCACCTTTAAATAGCCTAGTTGGATTAAGTTTCTACCCTCTTAATACCTGACAATGGAGATTAAATTTCAACATATGAAGCCCTGGGGACACTCAACCCACATCTAAACCATAGCAGGTACAGAGCTCATGAGGTGAGGAGTGGAGATTAAATTTCAGAGGAACAAGGGAAAGGGTGAAGAACAGGAAGAGGTCTTGATCACCTGTGGCATCAGTTGTGTTCTGGGACTGAAAATATCAGGTTGGGGCACCCCCAAGGCTGCTCTAGTGCTTCATCACCAGAGGAGCTGGGATAATGACAGGATGTTTAGTCTGTGTCCTCTGGAGTCTTGCACTCAATTCATTCATTAAACTTTGTCCGAGTAGAGAGAAGAGAGGAAAAAAAGGGGGGGGGGGCTTTACAAAGCTGGGGATCTAGTGAGAAGATGGATAAGCAAACAATTATAAAATAGTATGAAAGGGGCTGGAGTTGTGGCTCAGTGGCAGAGCACTTGCTTAGCATGTGTGAGGCCCTGGGTTTGGTTCTCAGCACCACATATAAATAAATGAATAAATCAACATCTTTAAAAAAATAGTGTGAGAATTAATGTAATAGATACCTGATCCAGTTGGACTTACGAGCGAAGAGGACTCCAGTAGCATACAAGTCAGAGTGTGTATGTCCTTGTACATGAATGTGTGTTTGTGTGTGTGTGCATATTTGTGTATATATAGGTAGTTCACAAATAATAGCAAATGTTTACTCAAGACTTACTATGTACCAGGTACTGTTGAAGAGATTTACCAATCAGCTCACTTAATTCTCAAAAAAAATTTGTGTGTGTGTGTGTGTGTGTGTGTGTGTGTGTGTGTGTGTGTGAGATAATGGGGATTGAACCCCCAGGGTCATTTTACCACAGAGCTGCCTATGCAGTACAACTCTCCTTTATTTTGAGATGGAGTCTTGCTAAATTGCTAAGGCTGACCTCCAATTTATAATCCCCTTGCCAGGTGTGGTGGTGCTTGCCTATAACCCCCAAAACTTGGGAGGTTGAGGCAGGAGGATCTGAAGTTTGAGGCTGGCCTTGGAAACTTAGTAAGATCCTGTCTTAAAATAAATAAAAAGGGAGGGGCGTAGTGGCTCCTGCCTGTAATCTCTTTGGCTCAGGAAACTGAGAAAGGAGGATCTTGAGTTCAAAGGCAGCCTCAGCAAAAATTGAGGTGAAAAACAACTCAGTGAGACCCTGTCTCTAAATAAAATACAAAATAGGGTGGCTGGGGCTGTAGCTCAGCGGTAGAGTGCTTTGCTTCACAGGTGTGAGGCCCTGGGTTCAATCCTCAGCACCACATAAAAATAAATAAACAAATAAATAAAGGTATTTTGTCCGGGGCTGGGGATGTGGCTCAAGCGGTAGCGCGCTCGCCTGGCATGCGTGCGGCCAGGGTTCGATCCTCAGCACCACATACCAACAAAGATGTTGTGTCCACCGAGAACTAAAAAATAAATATTAAAAATTCTCTCTCTCTCTCTCCTCTCTCACTCTCTCTTTAAAAAAAAAAAAATAAATAAATAAATAAAAAATAAAGGTATTTTGTCCATCTACAACTAAAAAAATATTTTAAAAAATACAAGATAGGGCTGGGGATGTGGCTCATTGGTAGAGTGCCCCTCAGTTCAGTCCCCGGGACCCAAAAATATAAATAAATAAATAAATAAATAGGGCTGGGGCTGTAGCTCAGTGGTAGAGCACCCGTGATAAATGTCAGAACCGTCACAGGGTTCCTGGGATCTTTGCTGGGCAGGACAGTTCTGGAAAACAACTCCATTCCTGTCTTTGGCAGATTTGAGGGCCCAGAGGAGAAAGTCTGAAATAGAACTGGCTGCCCTTGACTCTCCACTGGCTCAAGGGAGCTGTTTGTCTAGCTCTGAATAACCCATTCTCTCAAGGATATTCTGGGAATTTCCTTACGTGGCAGGACATTTGGGTGGGTGATTTCATTGGTTCCAGACGAGCTCTCCTTACCATCCCTATCAGGAGAGAGAGGAATGGGCACTATTCAGGCCTAAGGAAGGAACATTGGGAAGAAGAGATGTGAAGATTTAAAGACATGAAGGCCAGACAGGGTGGCACTCACCTGTAATCCCGACTCAGGAGGCGGAGACAGGAGGATCACAAGTTTGAGGGCAGTCTTAGCAATTTAGTGAAGCCTTAAGCAACTTAATGAGACCCTCTTTGAAAATAAAAAATAAAAAAAGGACGGAGGATGTGACTCATTAGTAAAGCACCCCTGAATTCAATCCCTAATACTAAAACAAACAAAAAATACGGAAGGATAACACAGAGAAGGTGGGATGCAGTTAATCAGTTAATCTCCATTTCTTCTGGGGCTTGAACAACAGGGCAGGGACTTCCACATAGCTCCAAGGATTCACCTTAGATAGTGCTGAGAGATGCTGGAATAAATTATAACAGGTTAGAGGAAACAAGCTGTGAAATTCATCATTTTTTATTTTTTGTAGTGCTGGAGATCCAACTCAGGGCCTCACACATGCTAGGCGAGGCAAGCACTCTCCCACCAGCTACATTCCCAGACCTATAGACATATGTTGTTTTGTTTTGTTTTTGTGTTACTGGAGATAGAACTCGGGGTGCTCTACCACTGAGCTATACCCCCAGGCCCTTCTTATTTTTCATTTTGATACAGAGCCTCACTAAGTTGTCCAGGCTGGCCTTGAATTTGTGATCCTCAGTCTCCTGAGTAAGGAGATTACAGGCACAGGTCAATTTGCCTGGCTAAACATATATTTTTGTTTTGGTTTTGTGATGCTGGGAATTAAACCCAGGGTCTTGCAAGCACTTGTGAAATCTATTTAAGACAGTGTTTGTCCAATAAAAATATAATGGAAATATATATATATGTAAAGTTTTTTGAAATTAATAATTTTAAGTTGCAGGGGCTGGAGGTAAGGGTCAGCAGTACATGTTTAAGGCCCTGGGTTCTAACCCCAGTATTGCAATAAAAAATAAAAAAGTAAAAATTTTTGGTTGCTGCATTAAAAGCAAACAAGTGAAATTAATTTTACAATTTATTTTATTTACCCCAATAGATACAAAATATTACCCATATACAATAATGTAATCTACCTAAAAATAATGTTTAACATTATTTTTAGTATTGCTTTAAAAATCCAGTATGTATTTGATACTTAGATAACATCTCAGTTTCAAGTGCTCAATGACTGTATGGGACAGCACTAGTCTAGAATCATCAATAGGGGCAGTGACCCAGTGCACGCTTAGTATTCATGAGGCCCTGGGTTCCATCTCCAGCACCGAGCATGCGTACACACACACACACACATACACACACACACACACACAAAGTATAATCAGTAATAACTATTTGACACTCAATGGAAAATAAAAGTTATAGTCTGGTTTTATCCAAAGTTTTCTTTTTTTTTTATCATTTTATCATTATTTATTCTTTTTTTTTTCTTTTTTTTTTTATTGATTATTTAAAGCATTACATAGTTCATGATATATCATCTTTCATACATTTGACTCAAATTGTGTTTTGAACTCCCATTTTCACCCCAAATACAGATTGCAGAATCACATCTGTTACATATTCACATTTTTACATAATGCCATATTAGTGACTGTTGTATTCTGCTACCTTTCCTATCCCCTACTATCCCCCCTCCCCTCCCCTTCCCTCCCATCTTCCCTCTCTACCTCCCCTGCTGTTGTTCAATTCTCTCCCTCTTTTTCCTTCCCCCTTGCCCCTCATAACCTCTTATAATTTTATGTATCATTGAAGGTCTCCTACCATTTCTATGTGCTTTCCCTTCTCTCCCCGTTTCTCTCCCCCCATTCGTCTTTGTTTACTGTAGTCTTTTCCTCAGAAGAACTTCAAGCCTGAGGGCCTATGAGGCTGGTGCCTTTTCAGCCTTCATTGTCCCTCAAAACACCTGGATTCACAGCACTCACTGAGCTTGGAACACACTCAACAGCACTCCATGTTCACTGTTTTGCAGAGGGACCCCGGTCTCCTGCAGTTCTGACAGATCCAGCGGGAAGAGTATATGGAAGGGCTGGGGTTGTGGCTCAGCAGTAGAGAGATCGCCTTGCACATGCGTGACCTGGGTTCGATTCTCAGCACCACATAAAAATAAATAAGTGAAATAAAGGTATTGTGTCCAACTACAACTAAAAAATAAATATTTAAAAAAAAAAAGGGTGTGGAAGACAGTGAAGACAAGCATGGACAGGTAGCCGTGCTGTCTCACAGCACCAGGGAAGCTTTATACCCTAGCTAGTCAGTCTTCTTGCTGGTATAAGTGACTGGTCACAGGAGGGCCAGGCCAGACACAGAGGATGGTGAGGTGCCCATCTGTCCCTGTGTTCAGTGGGGGTGTGGGGACTAAGTACTCTCCCCACCTGCAAGTTATGGTCTGTATAACTTGCACTTCTCTCTCTGTCTGGAGTGTCCTGCCTCCAGGTAACTATGCAGACTTCTCCAGCATTGTGTGTGTGTGTGTGTGTGTGTGTGTGTGTGTGTGTGTGTGTTTCTGGGGACCGAATACAGGGGTGCTTTACTGCTGACCTACATCCCTAGTCATTTTTTTAAAAAAATTATTATTTTTTTAAATTTTGAGACAGGGTCTTACTAAACTGTCCATGCTGGCCTTGAACATGTGATCCTCTTGCCTCAGCCTTCTGAATAGCCGGGATTACAGGCCACCACCACCACTATGCTGGCTCCATGATGGTCTTTGCATAATGTCGTCTCCTCTAAAGAGCCACTCCTATCACTGCTCCTCCACGGCTCTCTGTGCTCTCACCTTGCTTTTTCTTCAGCATGTATTACTACCTGACATTATCAATTGACTTGCTTGTTCTCTGGCTTCCTCATCAGAATGTGAATTTCATGACAGCCAAGACCTTACTCCGTGCCTTGCTCTGGCACAGAGTAGATAATAAATATTTTCTGAAAAGCCCTCCCTACCTGCAGTGATGGGAATGGAAGCCAGGGCCTCATGCAGGCTAGGTTAGTGCTCTACCACTGAGCTAGACCCTCAACCCAGATATTTTTTTGGTGAATAAAAGGAAAACTTCATTCAAAGGAGAACAAATACCATGAAGGAGCTATATTTCACACTTTGAGTTTTTCCTCTCAGAATTTCTAAATTTAGATTCATTTGCTTCAAGATTTTTGTGAACCACAAGATGAGAGAAAAAAGACATTTTCCAAGTTTTTTTTTTTTCTTTCAGAAAGAAAAACTTCCACTTCTATTCCTAATTATTCAGAATGGTTTAATTTTCCTGAGTAGTGTTCCTGGAAATTTCATCCCCAGTGTCTCATTATTAGAAATCAATGTAGTAGTTATTCCTTGTTAATAATTGGTTTTCTGTTTTGCTTTATTTCTCTCTCTTTTTGGTACTGGGGTTTGAACCCAAGACCTTGTACATCACTTTTTTTAATACCTTTATTTTATTTTTTTATTTTTACATGGTGCTGAAGATGGAATCCAGCACCTCAAACATGCTAGGTGAGTGCTCTACCACTGAGCCAAAACCCCAGCCCATGACTTTTAATTTATCTTAATATTTTGCTAGGCTGACTCTGAACTTCTGGGCTCAAGCAATCCTCTTGTCTGAGTATGTTTTTTAAAAATTCTATAACTGTTAAGTCAAAAAAATAATGAAAGGAAGAGATTAAGATGAGTTATTGGTAAAGACACAGACAACCCAGTTAAGGATACAGACTAGCTTCAGAATATTCCTTGGCATTCTTCACCAGCATATCACAGGGATTTCTTCAGCCCCTAAGAAGAAAGATCTCAAAGGCTTGCATGCTAGAATGTTCCTGTTCTCCTTACAATTTAGGGGGAAGGACAGAGACCACATCAGTGTGAAATCCAAATTCCCGAGTAAATTAGCTAAAGACTGACATCTGCTACGCTGAAAGGGAGAAGTCCAGCAAGGTAAGGCCCCGGGTGGTCAGGGGAAGGAGTGGAGAAGGGCACTTTCATGCTTCCCCCAACCCTGGCTGCAGAAAATTCCAGGAGGAAGCAGTAGCTGGGAGCGGATGGTCGGGAGCCTGGGAGGGATGCAGAGCAGAGCCAGGTCTAGGGTGCATACAGACATGCCTGCCTGCCCCCACACGCAGAGCTCACAGGCTGCCGCCCCTACACAATGACACGCGCACCCTGGCAGTTTACAGCATCGTCACACCCCCCTTCACCGCCCACTCACACCAGGACCCCAGAATACACTGGATACTCTGCAGAACCTGCCAGCTGCAGGCCCTGCCAGCCCTCCCTCTCCTCTGGGGTTGGGTTTTTCCAGCCGGAGCCTCACACTCCCTCTACCGCAATCTCTGGAAATTGGTGTCTGACGTGGCTGCTCCTGCCCATTATTTATTTATTTCTTCTTTTCTTCCTGCTGAGACCCTCCTGTCAGAAGGGGAGCTGCAGTCCAGGCACAAAGATAGGCAGGAAGCTGCAGGGAGACACAGGAGCAGAGAGGACACAGGGAGGCCCCCTCCCGAAGCCCCTGCCTGGCTCACTCAGAGGGGGGCCATGAGCTCCCAGCAGGAGGCCAGGAGAGATGAGGGAGACACCAGGAGGAAGGGACAGGAAGCAGAGCTGCGGGACCGAGCCCACCTGGGCCAGCAACGACGGCTCAAACAGGCCACTCAATTCCTCCACAAGGACTCCGCTGACCTGCTCCCCCTGGACAGCCTCAAGAGGCTCGGCACCTCCAAGGATTTGGTGAGGCGGCCCTCTCCCCACCCCATGGCCAAGGAAGTCCCTGTCCCTTTCTCTCCACCTCCCCACATTCTGAGGAGGGTGGTTGGGAGGACCAGAAAGTGTTGATCCTCAACCTTCAGGTTCCCTCTCCCTTGCTGAGAAGGGGGAGAAAAGATCGGGCCACCTCCAGGGGCTTCACTCAGACAGTTCCCAGGCTCTCTGCTGGGGCTGTTCCTGTGACTTGGCAGCCCTGCAGGGCCCACTGTCATTGCTCAGCTGCCCCTATCTTGCCACCCAATAGCCCAAGGCTTATCTTGGGGGGGTGATGGGGAGCTATGCTGTTTAGGGGTAGAGGCTTAGGGGACCCAGGAATCCTGTGGAGCAGTCATTCAAGGCCAGGAAGCCTAGAGGACTTACCATTTTTAGGGCTGTGACTTCCCTGTTCTCCCCAAAACAGACTTCTTCATACCTGCACATTCATTTACCTTTCCCCTTCAGAATCATAACATCAAGGGCCTCCATACTTTTAGGGCATCAGGGTTTCATATGGCTTCTTGGTCCCCATGAGTGTCCTCTCTCTCACTTCTGGTGAAATGGCCCTACCAGGTTCTCTCCCCCTCTAGTAACTTTGGCCCCCACAGGGAATGAAACAGGGGAGTTAATGATGAGGAGGTGAGGGAATCCTGGGCCAACTGCATATCCAGTCATCCTCTGAGAAGTGATGGTTAAGTGCATGGACTTTAGAGTCACCTTGCTTGTGATCAAATCCTGGCTTTGCCACTTACTAATTTGGACAAGTTATTTTATGTCTCTGTGCCTTAGTTTCTTCACCTGTTAAATGAGAACATCAGGTAATCCAGTGACTCCAGAGGCTGAGGTAGGAGGATCATAAGTTCGAGGCCAACCTGAGCAATTTATCAAGACCCTATCTCAAAAGAAAATGAAAAGGGATGGGAATGCAGTTCACCAGTACACAGCACCCCTGGATTCAGTCCCCATTACTAGAAAAAAAAAATGAGAAATTTATGAGCACCTATCTCCTAGGGTGCTGTGAGTTATATGTGCCAATACATATTAAGCACTTAAGAGTGTGCCTCACTAATAGCAGTAGAGAAATGTGATTATTATTCCTCCGGCTACTATTCCACTTAGCCTGAGAGATAAAGTAAGCCTGAGAGAGGGAGGGTCCAGAAGATACAGAATTATATTTTATTGAAGTAAACAACCTCTTCTTGGGAAGCTGGGAGCAAATGCAGCCTTCACTGCCTTTCCTGACCTAGCCCTACCTTTCCCTATTCTCCCAGCTTGAATTTCCCCCCTCCAGGGACACAGCCCAGAGGTCAGGCAATGCCCTAGCTCCATTGTAGCAGCCCCCACTGAGGAAAAGTGATCAGATTAACTGAACTTTGAGTTCAGAGAACAGCCAGGGTTGGTCCTCCTTGCAAACACAGTGAGCACATCTGAGAAGAGGGATGGAGTAGGGAAGCAGGTTCTTATCTCCTGGGGGCATCTGTTGGGGACCATCCTACATCTGTGTGGTGGAGAAGATGCCCTATTAACATTGCTATTCTAGAGTGGTGATTCCAACTTCCGGGCTTCTCATTTCTGCCCTTTGCCTTGGTACCTCCTGAGTTGACCTCTAGCATTACCTCTTATGGCTTTGGGAGTGAAGATGCAATTGGTTGGGAGGTCCCACTGTCTCTCTCCCTGGGATAGCTCGGGATCAAACTGCACAATGTGGGAGAGGCCTGGAGCCTGGAGCCATCGTGGGAAATGTGTAAGATGGGAACTGCTGAACCCCCCCCACACACACACACCACCTTTTTTTTCAGCTGGTTCAGAGCTCAGTGCACTTTTCCCAGAGCTGGCAGCTTGCTGCTGGGAGGTAACCTCTAGAGCCCCATGAGGCCAAGAGTATAAAAACAATCCCAGGCTCCCAAAGAGAGAGGGCAGGTGGAGGAGCTTGTGGAGCCTGGGAGAGCAGTCATTCTTCAGCAAGCGCTTACTGAGTACCTACTGGATGTCGAGTAAAGCCCTGGTATACAAACATGAGAAACAGACCTGACCTCAAAGGCTCTCCAGGGTAGTGGGGGAGTGAAATCTAGAAATAACATCTATGAGAAACATAACCAAGGGAAATACGAGCAGGGGGAGGAGCAGGAAGAGTCCAGAGAGGGTACCCTGGAGGAGGTCGATCCTGTGCTAATTACAGAGTACACATGGAATCTCAGGTGCAAAATAAGAACCATTCTTCTGAATCCAGCATGTTAAGTCAGGCACCAGTTTGGCCTAGGGAAGAATGAGGAAACAGGGTTTCAGGGAGAAGGAGTGAGCAGGAGTGAAGGTATGGAGGTGAAGTGGAAAATTCAGACAGCAGCCAGGTGATCTGGGTCATCACCTTGAATGGATACACAACTCACCTGGGTTTTGTTAAAGTGAGGTTCTGGGATTGGGAGTGTGGTTCAGTGGTAGAGCATCTGCCTGGCATATGTGAGGTCCTGGGTTTGATCCCCAGCACTGCAAAAAGATAAAACCCCAAAAGCCAGACTTTGATTGACTAGGTTTGAGATTTCTGCATTTTAAGCAGGCTTCTATATTCTTTTTAAAGCTGCTGCTTTGGGGACCACACTTTGGGTGGCAGGGTTTTTGATAAGTCAGTCTGGAAGCCTAGAGCTGGTGTATTGGGAAGGCCACAGTGCCAGAGGCAGGTGCTTGTGAACTGAGGCCCAGTGACTTAGATGAGCCATGGGGAGGCTGAGGAAAGTAGTAACAGAAAGCAGTGCCAGACCCTACAGACAGGAGGGCAAACTGGTAGAATCTAGGAAGTGACTGGACAGGGTGAAGGTGTTAGTGGATGAGGGAAAATACTAGCAAGGGTGAACACTAGCATCCCAGTTCTGAAGACTTCATTGCTTCTTTCTATCACACCATCTGGGATCTGCAGCCCATTTTGGGAAGAGGACAGAAAGGAAAAAAAAAAAAAAGACAAAATTAGTCCTCTCCCCCACCCCCACAAAAGGGTACACTTAAGACCCAAGTTCCTCCAAGCCTAACAGTAATTCCTGGAATGTCCCTTTAGCCAATAGGTCAATCTAACCTAGAATGGGTCATTTTCCTCTTTCCATTTCCTCATTGCTGAAAAACCTAACGGGGTCCGAAAACAATGGCATGATCTGATCCTGGGGTTCATTTTGCTATAAACATCTGGTTGATGGAATCTTTGGTTGGCTCCTTTCCTTTTCTTTCTTTCTTTTTATTTTGGCGGTACTGAGGATTAAACCCAGGGCCTCACTCATTAGGCTAATGTTCTACCACCCAGTTGTATCCCTAGTCCTGCTCTGTCATTGTCTGAGATGTGGGTTTGGTGTGGGTGAGCACTCTAGGGGTATGTAAAATAGGGGAACTGAGTGGCCTAGATACTTGGGCTTACACCTGTCTGCCTGTCTCATTTTGTCATGGAGCCAGCAGCCGCACAGCGTGATCCAAAGACGTCTGATGGAGGGGAATCAGAGTCGGCTTCAGGGGGAGTCTCCCTTAGTGCAGGCCCTGGTTCGTGGCCAGGACAGCAAGAGGAAGACCACTGGGACAGAGATTCCAGCTCTTCTGGTCAACTGCAAGGTGAGAGGCCTTCTAGGGCACTGATATTAACAAACCTCCCTGAGCAGCAGGGAAAGAGACAGGGAGGGTAAAAGGGCACTTCTCCCCTCTCCTGGACCTAAAACAAGTTCTCCTTCTTCTTTTTTCTCTGTTTCAACCCATCTTTTTCTCCCGCAGTTCCATCTGTTATCACCCCGATATCATTTCTCTCCTGAAATTGTAATATTTACATGTGAATACTTAAGTCCTCTTCAACTGCTCTACATATCTGAAGGGTGCATGCATGTATGGGAAATGCAGTCTCCCAGGAAAAGCGCCTATGTTCCAAGGTGAAGACCCTGGCATCTCTAGAGCCACTGAAACACCCACTATTGAATTGTTCCCAATAAATGTTCTTCTGCCCAGAGAGCTCTCTTCCTGTTCTCCAATCACTCTGTCCAAGTTCTGCAGTCCTTTAAGGCCCAGCTCAGATGTTATCTCCTACTTGAGAGATTTATTGATGCCCCAAGTAGGAAATAGCTTTCCTCCCTCTCAACCTCTAAAAGGCACTTGACTCAATCTTCTCACAGACGTTAGAACTTTCTACGAGGCTGTGGGTGTAGCTCAATGGTAATGCACAAGGTCCTGAGTTCCATCCCCAGTGTTTCAAAAACAAAACAAAACAAAAAACCCCTCAAACCAAAAACACCTTTGTACCAGAGTTATATTTTACTTCCTTTACATTCCTGAAGAATAGTATTCACTGATGTACTTTCCAGCAGCATATCTTCTGCATTGTAGATGCTTAATAAATATTTTGAATGAGAAAACTATGTGTGTGTGTGTGTATCAAAGTGTATAGCCAAATGTCTGTAAATATCCCAAAGAAAGCAAACTTGTCTTCCCTTATTTGCAGTGGTGAACCTCTTGGTTACTCACATCTAAGTGTCCTGATAAGGGATTCCAGTCTCATCCCTCCTCTATTCCTAACCAGGAGGCCTCAACCTCACGAGAATTTCTCTAAGCAAACATCACCATTTCTGGCCAAATCATTCCCAACTTATGGACTCACCGTGTGGCTCTGCTTCTTTTCTGATTTCTTTACCTGAGAGTCAGTTTTGCTTCAATTATAACTCCCCTAAAATTTCCTTTTGAAGACTCAGTTCATTCCCTATGTTCATTTTTAAGAGAACCATTAAAGTGCTGGGAAAGCTGAAGCCTTAACCTCAATCATTATTTTTTTAAGTCCAGGGATTGAACCTAGGGATGCTTAACCACTGAGCAACATCCCCAGCCCCTTTTTATATTTTATTTAGAGACATGGTCTCACTGAATTGTTTAGAGCCTTGATAAATTGCTGAGACTGGCTTTGAACTCAACGATCCTCCTGCCTCAGCCTCCTGAGCTGCTGGGATTACAGGCATGTACCACTGCACCCAGCAACCCAACTCCAATCCTTCTTCCCGAGAAACTCACTGATCCACCCAAATTCTTCTTTTTTAGTGCCAGGACCAGCTGCTTAGAGTGGCTGTGAACACAGGAACCCAACACAATCAGATCTCCACTGGATGTCTCAGCCGCCTAGGGTAAGAGTGTGGTCCACATGAATGAATGGGGATGGGGTTTCTTTTTGGAGTGATGAAAATATCCTCAAATAAGCTAGTGATAGTTGCACAACTCTGAATATACTAAAAACCACTGAACTGCGGCTGGCTCATGGCTCAATGGAAGAGCCTTGACTAGCAGACAGTGAGATTTGATCCCAGCACTACAAAAAACAAAACCCCAAACTACATACTTTAAAAGAGTGAATTTTAGTTAGGTGCAAAGAGGTATATGCCTGTAACTCCAGCTACTCAGGAGGCTGAGGCAGGAGGATTGCAAGGTGAAGGTCAGCCTGGGCAACTTAGGGAGATTCTGTCTCAACTTTAAAATAAAATAAAATAAAAAGGAATGGGATTTAGCTCAGAGGTAGAGCACTTGCCTAGCATGTGTGAGGCCCTTGGTTCAACCCTCAGCATGTGTGTGCACACATGCAAAGAATGAATTTTATGATACATGAATACTATCTCAATAAAGCTGTTATTAAGTTTTTGGCAGTGCTGGGGATTGAACCTAGAAATCTTACACATGCTAAGAAAGCACTCTACCACTAAGCTGCACCCCAAGTCCAGCAAGTACATATTTATTTAAATACTTTTTTCTTTTTCTTTTTTTGTGGTGCTGGGAATTGAACCCAGGATCTCAAACATGCTAGGCAAGTATTCTACTACTGAGTCATATTCCTAACACCCCAAAAAGTGGGTTGGAGGCTCAGGCAGGGAATACAAGGATTTAGACTCCATGTGGTATCAGGGATTGAAAGAGAATAAATCAGTAATAGCTGATTAATGGGGTTGGGAGTAAGAGTGTGGAGTCCATGGTGACCATAACACTTGTTTCCTAACCACAGGTTAGGGAAGAGGGTTCTAAAAGCCCCAGGTGGGGACCTGGCACCTGGGCCAACCCAGGTGGAGCAGCTGGAGCTCCAGCTAGGGCAGGAGAAGGTGGCATGCTCAGCCCAGGTGGTGGGTAAGTTCTCCCTTTGCCAACAGCCTTTTGTCACCTCTCCTACCTTTCTTTTCTGGGCATGGCAAAGGCAGTTTCAGCCACTGCCAGTCCCCAAGGATGCTCTGACTGTCCTGAGCTTTGTGCCAGTATTCTCAGACCTGCTATTGGGGTGGGCAGGGAAGGAGGGAGTGCCGAGAGGGTGCAGCAGTGACCATGATGCAGCCTCTCATTTTTCAATGGTTTCTGCAGATGTTGACAGTCCTGAATTCTGCCTGGGCCTGCAGACTCTGCTCTCCCTCAAGGTAAGGTGACCATACTTGGGGCCTGATCCAAAGTATAGAAAGAGGCAGAGTGGGGCTGGGGATGTGGCTCAAGCGGTAGCGCGCTCGCTTGGCATGCGTGCAGCCCGGGTTCGATCCTCAGCACCACATACCAACAAAGATGTTGTGTCCGCCGAGAACTAAAAAATAAATATTAAAAATTCTCTCTCTCTCTCTCTCTCTCCTCTCTCACTCTCTCTTTAAAAAAAAAAAGAAAGAAAGAAAGAAAGAGGCAGAAAGCACAGAGTGGAAGTGAAGGTCAGGCTCTGAGGGAAAAGTCAAGAGAACTGGGGTCCAGATAAATGGGAAGCAGAAGGAGCAGCAGAAAGCAGGTGGAAGCTGTGGGAAGTGGAAGGGGGAACACAAGATTGGGTTGGCAGACAGGTGACCTCGTATCACGGACTCCATACCCCACAGTGCTGCATTGACCTGGAACGTGGAGTGCTGCGACTGAAAGCCCCCTTCTCAGAGCTGCCCTTCCTGCCTCTGTACCAAGAGCCTGGCCAGTGACCGCTGTCCCAGTTGGTCCCAGAGGGAAATACCTTGCCTTAGACGAAGAGCCATGTATGATGTGGGGGCATTATCTGAGCTGGGTAGCTGAGGACTACTGTATCTGTCCTTCTTCTTACCATCCTGACCCCCGCTGTCCCATTTCTCTCAGTTGGCTGCCTTCCTCTCTGCTTTTCAGTAGCTGCCCTCTGTTTCAGGAAGTTTCCATTAAAGGGCCTATGATTCTGGGCTTCCCTGTTCTCTCTCATCCCCATCCTAAAAAGAACGAAACCAAGTTAGTGTTGCAGAAAGGGAGCTAAGAAGAATGAGGAATTAACCCAGACCATGGAACTCAAAGGCTGCAGTCAACTCCTGTCCTCACTGGCCCCCAACCCCACCCCAACTGCCCCTAACCCTGCATCTCTTACTTCACTTCTGGGACTCATTATCTCCCACAGCTAGACTGCCATGCTTTTCCAGCCTGGGTCCCTGGCCCTTCTGGCACTTGCTCTTTGAGCACCTACCCTTCTGATTCTGTTCAGATGAGTGTGGAAAGACAGAAAATGGAATAATTCAATATAAGGAAGGGGAGTTAGTATAGGAATGTCCAGCCCATAAGGTTGAGTACTTTGATTAGTTATATTTTATGGGTTGCAAATGTCTGGGGATGTTTCAAAAGAAGGGAAGGCTTGATTAGCATATTTGTCATAGTGCCTGGTCTTAAAACTCCTAAAAGACTGCCTCTCCTTCACTGTCTTGCTCTATGACCTCTACCTCTTTCCCTGTCTTTCCTGCTGCTTCTGTAATTGCAGACCCAGGCCCAAGGCAAGCCGTGACTTAGCTACTTCTCCATTTGAATAAACACTTGTTTCTCTATGCTGTGTTGTTCTCTGGTCCTCCTCCTATCTACTGAAAGATGAATGGCAACTCGGTCCCTATTGGCTTATGGGAAGGAAAAGTGAATGGGGGGCCCTTCCCCAGGTTGACCCATTGGGTTAGTACAATGGAGAGCAATGGCTTGTAAAATACACTCAGTACAAATGCACACACACAATTGTGACAAAACAATACATATCTATACTGTGAGCAGTGGATTCTCTATTTTACTTTATTCTATTGTAGTTCATTTATTTCAAATATGCTGGCCACAACCCACCCAATGATTACAATATACAACTTGAAAAACACAGACTTAGAGAAGAGAAACAAGGGCAGAAAGAATATAAATTACCCAATATATAATTCTAATCAGAAACCTGCATCAGACTGTAAATATAGCACCATGACATAGACAATAAAGTGGGGGGAAACAAGTGGATGGGGGAGATGGGAGCAAGGCCTATCAAGCTGTGCAATACTTAAGACTATGGCAGGGCAGGAGGTATCACTCAGTGGTAGAACATTTGCCTAGCATGTATGAGGCTCTGGGCTCAGTCCCCAGCAGCACCAAAGAAAAAGGAAAACAGCAAAGTAAGAAAATACGGGCTCAACTACTTCAGTAAATGGAGAAAAATCATCTCAGGGTTGCTAGGACTACAAATAAGATTACACTGTAAAATGTCCTGAAAGACCCCTCTAAACAAAACAAAGAATTGGCCATTCCTGTACTAATTACTAATGTCAATGACATGGAGCTGTGCCATGAAATACGGTACTTAGGATTGGGTGGTGGATTCCCTACATCCACTGCTTCCCTGAATCTAAAGTCTGGTTTCCTTATGGGTGCTGGGACCATGCAAAAGATCTGTACTCTGTCTTCATAGATATATCTGTTTTCTGCATAGTGAGGGTAGGGAGCTCAGGGATGAGGCAGGGGTGTCCTGAATGATTTTGAATAAGGCCAAGATTTCATGATCCACTTGGCTGATGTGGTGGATGTGGTCTATAAGGAAATGGGCAGAGGGTCACCTTGTCTCTTCTTTCACCAAAAAGACTGAGGTCTCTAGTTCACGGTCACCCTAGGGTAGCTGCCATCCTTCCATGTCAAGACTCAAATCCTGCTTCTCTGTAATAATACATTCCCTATCCTGCCAACATTACAGATACATTTGGGGGTGGGAGTGGGGGTTCAGAAAGATTCTTCACCAGACAGGAGGCCAGCCCAGCTAGGTGGGATCCTGGAGGCTTGAGGGAGCACATGGTAGTGGCTGGTCCGGATGGTAGAGAGTTTGGTGAAGCAGGGCTCGGGCTGCAGGGAGGTCATCAGGATCTGAGGGCCAAAAAGGGGCTGGTAAGAGACTGTGGGTTTTCTGGGTACCTGGCCCCTGTCTCTCCTGGGACTCACCCATCCCCAGCTCCTGCAGGAGGCTGTGGTACTCAGGCTCAGCTTCTAACAGTTTCAGCAGATTGGTGGACTCCATCCGTTCCAGCTGTACCTCCCAGTAAACATAGATCTTCTGGTTAAAAGTGACATACACGAGGCAGGGGCTATTACGGCCCTCTTTGCAGGCGTACAGGCCTGGAAGGTGGGCAATGAGACAAAGGTCAAGTTGGAGTCCCCGTAGGAAGGCAAGAGCAAGATTCAACATCAGAATCAGCAGTTTTGGCTCTCCCACAGATGTCAAGCAACAAAGGCCCTCTTTCTATTTTTTCTCTATTGGGAACTCAGTAAAATGGGAAAACAAAGAAGATATTTGCCCTATCCAAGTATAGAAAAATTATAGTAAAAAAACCAGGCAGAACAGCACCTAAAAAGGTGGTATTTATTGATTTTTCCATCTTAATGATGTTTCTAGAGTAATGAGGGTCATCCTTGCTAGTTTAACAGATAGGTTAGTAAAATGTGATCAGAAAGAAAAGTTTCTCTTAGGTGTCAATCCTTTTTTTCAAGGTATATATGTCAACCTTTCAAGTCACTGGACTTGTATTCCAGAGAATGGTTCAGTTTTTATCATTTTAAAATAATATTTTAGTTTTGTAGTGCTACAGAGGGAACCAAGGGCCTTGTACATTCTGGGTAAGGATCCTACCACTGAGGTACACTCTAGCTTTTTACCATTTCAGTCATCAGACATATCCCCTAGTCACCCAAAGAGCTAGCGCTACTCCCCCAGGTCCCTGATTTGATAATAATGAGAATGCTCTGCTCTAGGAGAATTTTCTTCACAGAGTTCTGGCAAGTTCAGATAGAAAAGAACTGTCTAATGTCTTCTCACATTCCAGAAAAATAGATGATGAGAATCTTCTTACTCTTAAAATTGTCAAGATGGGGCTAGGTTGTGGCTCAGGTTGTGGTAGAGCACTTGCCTAGCATGTGTGAGGCACTAGGTTTGATCCTCAGCACCACATAAAAATAAGTAAATAAAATAAAGGTATTGTGTCCATTTACAACTAAAACAATTAAAAATCTAAAATTGTCAAGATGGCAACCTAGTACCCATACATCAGCAGCTAATGAAAGAGCTAAAGGACTGAATTGTTTATAAAGACTTTCATTAGGGACTATGTCGAGAGTGGAAATGAGAGGCAGACATTTACCTAGCCTATGTAATATGCTTATTTAATACAAATGCACTTAGAGAAGGGTTATGGGGAAGAATCCCACCTGCACAGAAGGCGCGGATATTTTCATCCACTTGGAAGCGAACAACGGTGCGGTTGTAATCGATAATATATGTCTGTCCATCCCAGGCACATGCAACCACCTCTTCATGCCCATTTCCCTGAAAAAGGCCAAGACAAGGATGCAGGAGTGGTGAAGGGGTGTTTTAGAAAAAGATCTAATGATGGGAGCTGGATGAGATATAAAGGACCATGAACTTGGCTCTGGATGGCCAACAGGGAGTTGAGGAAGCACTCCCACGTACCTGGTACCCGAAGTCAAATAAACCACTTTAAAAAATGCTCACAGCAACTCTATGGAGATGGAAACATTATTCCCTAGTTTAGTCTGAGAAAACTTCAGCTTTCAGAAATAGTCACTTGCCTAATGTCACTCAACTGGAGAGGGGTGAGGCAAGACCCCAACCCAGGTCTGCCTTCAAAACCATCAAGCATGCACAATAGCAGTGTAAAGTTTAGCCCCCATCTGCCAATTTAGAGGCACAGCATATTAAATAGACTCATATGGAAAAGAAAAAAACTACAAAATGCACATCTGTAATCGGGACTAACAGCTCACTTCTAGACTCTTACAGTAACTTCTTTTTGGGGGGGTTTATTGCTTCTACTGAAAGGTATGGAAATAAGAAAATTTTCCAGCTGCCTAGTAGAGAGAATTTATAAATACTGTGGTGTCAGGAAACACACTAACTCCAGATAACTTGATGTGTCTAAGAGACTTGATTTGAATAGGAGAATGGCTTGATTTAAAAACCATCTCTCCATGAAGGCAGAAATGCTATTCTCCACCATTTCTACTTACTGTGACATCTAACTTTTCTAGGGCGAAAAGTTGGTGATCCACCTGGACTGACCACAGCAGCTTGTCTGCTTCCTCCATAAGCTTCAATGTCCCTATAGGGGGAGACATGGGCTTGGGGTGGGTGGGTCAGGCCACTGAGCAGACCCCACAGGCAAACACCTACCCAATGCAGCCCAGCATTGCTCACCATCCAGGGTGCACAGGGCAAAGAGGCCAGAGCCACCACTCTCAGAACTGTGGCCTGTGGTTGAGGAAAAGGGCCACAATAAGAAAATGTGAAGGACAGAGTAAGATCAGTCTCCAGGATGAGGGGTGGCCCGTGACAGAGAGGGAAGGATGGGACTAGAAATGAGGTCAGGTCCAAGATCTCCTCTCCCTCAGAACTGACCAGCTATCCCTCAGCTCTTCCCCTTCTTCCCCTTCACCCATCCTCACCTTGCTTGATGTTGCCAATCAGGTGAGTGGAGACGTTCTTGTTGTGGATGCGGCCAGAAGTCTGGTGCAGCACTACATCTCGGGCAGCTGGGGTCTCCCTGTGGGCAGGAGGGAGGTGGGCCAAGAGGGAGGTCAAGTAAGCTGAGTTCTCTGGGCCCTTTGAAGCTGCCATCCCTATAAGTTTCCAGGACTTGAATCAGCTTGGAAACTTATCCCTGACTCTGCCTGGCCCATGTGGCAAATAGAAGAGAGCTTGGGCTGCCAGGTAGAAATTTTGGAACCTTGTAGGGCATAGTGGTGCATGCCTATAATCCCAGTGACTCGGGAGGCTGAGACAGGAGGATCTCAAGATCAAAGCCAGTCTCAGCAATGGCGAGGCCCTAAGCAACTCAGTGAGACTCTGTCTCTAAATAAAATACAAAATAGGGCTGGGGATGTGGCTCAGTAGCTGAGTGCCCCTGAGTTCAATCCCCAGTACCAAAAAAAAAAAAAAAAAAAAATTGGAACCTCTTTCAGAAACTCTAAGGTTAAAGCCCAAGATTCCATGGATCCCAAGTAATTTTCCTTAATGGGAAAGGTGCTTGGGCTGGGACCTAGATGAAAGAGCTCTGTTAACTGCAGACCTCACTGCCACGTGCCCTCCAGGAGCCCATCTTGCTTCCATGTACCCCACACCATTCACAGTCCATACTTCCTTACCTACTGCCCTCCGTGGCCCCCTCAGAGGTAGCAGGGGACCCAGTATCCTTGTTCCAGGTGCACAGAAGCACTGCATAAGCACAGCCTGGCTGAGATACCATCAATTCAGGAACACCCAGTGGCCCCGGTGTCACCGAGAGACTGTCCACCTGCCAGGAAAGGGGCTTAACTAGGTTGGGGAGAGAATAAAGGGATACTCTGCTGAGAAGAGGGAAGATCTGGGGTGGGGGTCCTAGGAACAGCCCTCCAGGTAGAGGGTAGAAGCAGGAGGAGGAATTCCAGGGTAGTAGGCAGGCGCCATCTCCTCCACACAGATCATCTGTTTTCTGCTGTGTGTGCCCCACTAGGTCCAGCTCCTGCTGCGGTCCATACCATCTCCCTTCACACTCCTACTTCTTAGCCCAATATTCCTTTCTCTTTACCACTCATTGGAATTTCTGCTTTGACCCTGACTGAAAATGACCCTCTTTGGATCTCTCTCAGCAAAGTGATGGTCCCTGCTTCCCTCCTTGGTCCTGTCCCATGACATTCTCCCAGAAGCCCTTGCTCTCAGCTCCAGGCCTCTTGCTCTCCAAGCTCAGCCTCTCACCTGACCCTCCAGCATCCATTTCTTGAGGGACACCAGCTGGCCTGTCAGGTGTTCAGTGCCCTCAGCCATCTCTTCCCAGCGGAAGGCCCGCACCACACGGTCTGTGTAGCCCACTACCAGCTCACAATACCCATCTCCATCTGTGGGCACAGGAAACAAGAGGGGCTGAAGCCAAATCTGTATTGATCAGCTTGAGGCCTAAAAGTACCTTCTTACAGCCTGTACTCTGCTACCATCTCCACCACTGGTCCCTTTGGTTCAGTGCAACTTTATGCCCAGCTCTCTGTGCTGGTCTCCTTGCCTTTCCTTGTACTCATAGCAGTTACTCATGCAAATGTCCTGCAGGTCCTATCACTTCTCTCCTCCTACTTCTTATATATGTAGCCAATGTGCCAATTCATTCAAATGTCACCTTCTTAGCATGAACATCCCTGACAATTCCATTTAAAACTGCTACCTCCACCTCAATATGCTTGAAATCTTTGTTTTTTTTTTTTCCTATAGCATTTATTATCTACTAATATACTACTGATTTGTGTGTGTGTATGTGTGTGTGTGTGTGTGTGTGTGTGTGCTGGGGATCAAACCTAGGACCTTGCCCATGCTGGGCAAGCGTTCTACCACTCAGCTATATCCACAGCCCTACTATTTAATTTTCTTATAAAATTTATATTGTTTCTTTCCTGTTTTTTTCCTAATAAGGTCCAAGAGGACAGTGATTTTGTGTGTTTTATTCATTATTATTATTCTAGAGTCTCAAACAATGCTTGGCTTATACTGGGAACTCAATAACTCTGCATTAAATACACAATAGATGTATAAATGAATATGGACTTCACCCTCACCCTCACCCCAGTCCCTTGGAATCTGTTCTAGCACCCACTGATTCCTACCCGCCCCCACTGCCTGCAAAGGCAGCCATGCCCACCGATGTCGCTGATGAGCATGACCTTGGTATTGGCAGGAATGTGTTGTTTGAAGACTGGACGCTGCTCCTCTCCCATGAATGTCTCATGGTGCCCAGAAGCATCCAGAACCTTGGCAGGTGTCAGGTCAAACAAGTGAAACCAGCCTTCGGCACTCACTGCCACTACCAGGTTCTGGGAGACACAGAGGTACAGGAGAGATGCACTAGACTGGGGAAAGAGGTTTGGGCACAAGCTAATAATCTAAATATTAGATCTCGGGGGTCAAGGCTGACTTCCACTGAGAGACAGGGATGGAGGGAAGGCCTTAGAGTCCTAACAAAGAATAAGATCCCTGAGAGTCCTCACCTTTCCTTTGTTACACACATCTCCAACTCCAACACAAGTCAACTGCAAGAGAGAAAGGGAGGCTCAGGGAGGTTACAAGGGAGACCATTTCTCCCCTAATCTCTGTGACGCAAGGAGGAATGGGTTTTATAATTACCATCATTTGCTGAAAACTTGTGCCATGGAATCTACACTGATAGTCTTTATTGACTGAGTTACTGGGCTATAGGTTCAGTTTACCTATACAGCACAATTAAGATTTAAGCTAGGTAAGACAATTTAGGTTTAAAACAAAACAAAATAGAACCCTACATATAATATAGCTAGACTAGCATATCTGAAGATGTACCCAGTCACCACCCCCATTTGACTACACACTCATGCACCACATAACAATGTTTTGACCACATACACGATGGTGGTCCCATAGATTACATCACCTAGTGGCATCACAGCTGTCTTAGTCTGTGTTTACATATTCTATGATATTTGACAATGATGAGAGTTTGATGATGCATTTCCTAGAACATATCCCTGTTGTTAAGTGATACTTGACTTTATATGAACAACTTTAGGCAGCTTCCATAAAGTACCAAGGGACACTCCATAATATAAAAGACAACCCAAGCTTGTTGGGGGGCGGGGGGGTTGGGACAGATGAGAGTAGTGCCTGGCACCATTCTCCCTGAGTTAAACGAATCCTAAAGCAGTGGTTGGGCTGATCCTTTGGGGAGTAAAGACACACTGCGGAGCTCTGCAATGGAACTCTCCCTTGCCAATCCCTGCACAGAGTGGATTCTATCTCTATTCCCCCAAACCCAGGGAGGTGAATACTGACCATTCCCTGACAGGTGCAGGTGAGCCATGGCCGGCTGTCATCATTCTTATACACAGACAGCTTTCCGCTGGTATCTCCCACTACCAGTTCATTTAACTTCAAATAGAGAGAAAAGACTGTTAGGATGAAATCCTGTCAAACCACAGCAAGTTTTTCTCAGCTCAGCCCATCCCTGAGAAATCACAAGGTTTCAATTTGTAAATTCACCAACTTTATTAAAAATTCTTTAATGGGGCTGGGATTGTAGCTCAGTGGTACAGGGTTTGCCCAGCATATGTGAGGCACTGGGTTTGACTTTCAGCAACATAAATAAATAAATAAATAAGTGTGTGTGTGTGTGTATAAAGGGTTTATCAACATCTGGAAAACATTTAAAAAAAAAACCCTTTGATGATGCATGCCTATAATCTCAGGAGGCTGAGGCATGAGGATTGCAAGTTTGAGGGCAGTCTTGGCAACTTAGTGAGATCTTGTCTCAAAAATTAAAAAACAAGCTGGGCATGGTGCTGCACGCCTGTAATCACAGAGGCTCAGGAGGCTGAAGCAGGAGGACCGTGAGTTCAAAGCCAGCCTTAGCAACTTAGCGAGGCCCTGTCTCAAAATATAAAAAGGGCTGGGGATGTGGCTCAGTGGTTAAATGCCCCTGGGTTCAATCCCTGGTACTAAAAAAAAACAAACAAAAGTTGCTAAGGATGTAGCTCCTGGTAGAGCCTCCCTGAATTTATTCTAATACTGTAGAAAAAAAAAAAGTCCTTTGAGACTGGTAAGGATATAGCTCAGTTGTAGAGCATCTGCCTAGTTTATGTGAGGCCCTGGGTCCTATTCCCAGCACCAAAAACAAACAGACAAAATCAATTTCCCAGGATTTAAATATTTCCATTTAGGTAGGTTATGTGTTGGATGCTATATAGAATCTATGATCCTTCCCAGAAAAAACTGACATCTGAACAGCTCTCTGCCCCACATGCCTGACTTCAGCTCTTCTAATTTGTCCATTATAAATGGGACAAAATGGTTTTGAAAACAGCCTAAGATACTGATTTTTTTTAAACTTTTCTTTCTGTGTATTGGGGATTGAGCCCAGGAATACTCTTCAAGTGAACTATACCTCCAACCCTTTAATTTTTTTTTTTAATTTTGAAATAGGGTCTCATTAAATTGCCCTGGTGGGTTTTGATCTTTTTGCCTCAGCCTCTCAAGTAGCTGGATTACAGGCATGCACCACCATGCCTAGTGATATTGAACTCTTGAAGACTCTCTTCAAACCTTGTCTTCAATCAGGAGCTAAATAAAAAGATAAGGCCTGCTCCTGGGGTCTCCCTCCTCTAGGCCTTTGGATCTTGGCAGCATGTGTGAATACAGAAGGGATTTTGGTGATTGAGGGGCAGAATCTCTCTGCTCTGAGTCTCTGGTGCCCTCAAGTGGTGGCTAGGTTCTGGGTGGGTGGGTGGATGGGGCCACCCCAACATGAAGGCTCTTCCCTATGACTGCTACCTACCTGGGCAGCTGCCCTTTTAGGGATTAACCATGAAAACCAAATGGCTCTAAACCCTATTTCTACAATCAGCTTTATGATTTGCTCTTGGAGGTATAGCTAACACCCTACTCCTATTCCCCAAATAGAGAACAGAATCTAATCATAAACTTAGATTCTCAAAAGAGAGTTAACTGTAAGGCAACAAAGAGATCAACAGTAAGGAAGCCAGGTGTGGTGATGCACGTCTGTAGTTCCAGCTACTAGGGAGACTGAGGCAGGAGGACTGCTTGAGTCCTGGAGTTCAAAGCCAGCTGGACAACATAATGAGACATACTATCTCAAAACAACAACAAAAAGCTGGGCCTGGTGGTGGTCTCCTGTAATCCTGGCAACTTGGGAGACTGAGGCAGGAGGATCAAAAGTTTGAGGCCAGCCTCAGCAAGTCAGTGAGACTCTATCTCAAAATAAAAAATAAAAAAGAACTGAGAATGTAGCTCAGTGATAAAGAATCCCTGGGTTCCATCCCCAGTACCAAAAGCAAAGCAAAACAAAATAAAAACAATAACAACAAAATACCACCAACAATAATAAACATAAGAAAAAGTTAGAAGCAAATTGGGATTTATCAATAATGATTTGACTCTTGGATTTATCTTTTAATAGTTATGGGAATTTCTGGTGAGAATAGTAGATCACAGAATACAAAGATCTTATTTATATGAAACTCTATAGCCAACATTTCAAATACGGCTGCCAAGAAGACTTTTACAGACACCCAGGAGAAAGGGAACACAGTGTTTGGGTTCAGAGTGCAACTGGCTGGATTTAAATCCAGCTCTCTCTGCTTACATTTTTCATTTATAAAACCAGGATAGGGCTGAGGATGTAGCTAGTATTAGAGCACTTGCCTAGCATGAGCAATGCCCTGGGTTCAATCCCCAGCACTGCAAAATAAATAATTAAATAGTAAAAAGGATAATGAGAGTATCTACCTCATAAGATTGTGAGAATCGAGCCAACAGAGGAAGCCTTTAGAACAGTGATTGGTTTACAGTGAATACCAATACCAGGTGGAGTTATAGCCTCTAGATGAACTCCTCCAAGGATAGGGAATTTGTTAGCATCTTTCATAGAATTAATTTTTATACATTTATTCATCAAATGCCACAATACACGAGTAGAACCTCAATAAATGTTTTATGAACAAACAACAAAGATTGTGTGTGTGTGTGTATATATGTATGCATTTTTTTTTTTTTTTTTTTTGGTTGCAGAGCTGGGGATGGAATCCAGGGCTTCCTACACACTAGAAAAGTTAAATGAAAGAGAATGCCAGGTCAGTCCTGTAGTTTTCAGGTAAAGCTGAACAACCAGTTGGGGGTACAAAGATAAATGTCAGACTCCCTGCTGAGAAGGAGCTTCCAGTTCTGCCAGGCAAGGTGGTGGGGGGTGGGGGATGGGTACCAGTGGAGGTTGGTGTACAGACCCAGGAAGAAAATCATAAAACAGTGCTGTAGGTACAGTGAGCAAGCAGATGTGAGTCAGCCAGGCAGAGAGTGAATGAGGCAACAACCTGGGGGAGAAGACATTTCCAGCAGCTAGAATGCTTCCCACCAGATCTCTGTGGATGAGCTTGGCTCTGGCCTCCAGTGGTCACTCACCATTGGATTGGTTAGCAATGTTAAAGGAGGAAGGAAGTGAGATCTTTCTGTGCGGATCTGCTTCAGCTTTCTAAAAGGTTGCTGTCCCTGGTGTAGACAGGCTTCAATGGGCAATCCTAGAGCCCATGTATTTTATTCTTGGCTTCTTAGACTTAGCAATAAATAGGTTTCAAAGAGCTTTAAGCTATGGGTTTAGTAGGCTGAAATCAGTCGTCCCCCCCCCCCCCCCGTTCCTAAATCTCCAAATATTAGCTTAAAACCACTAGCAAAAATTCTTTTTTCTCAGTGGTGCCAGGAATTGAACCCAGGGCCTCACACATGTACTCTACTACTGAGTTACAACCCTAAGTATTCCCCCTAACAAAATTTCTATCTCCACTCTGTGGATCAAGTGTTATACCTGACCACTTGCCAACTGTCTTATTTAGTTGCCCTTCTTTAAATTATATTTATAAATAGCAGGCAAAGCTCTTCAATTTGCTTTGAGACACATAAACACAATTGCTTTTCTTTCTTCTTCTTCTTCTTTTTTTTTTTTTCTTTTGTGGTGCTGAGGACTGAACTAAGGCTTGGTAAATACTAGATAAGTGCTCTACTACTGAGCTACATTCTAGCCTACAATGTCTTTTTCAATTTGCTTTCTTTTTTTTTCTTTTTTTTTTTTTTGGTACTGGGGATCAAACCCAGAGGCATTTTACTACTGAGCCACATCCCCATTTCTTTTTTCTTTTGAGACAGGTATCATTGATTTGCATAGGGCCTTGTTCAAGTTGCTGAGACTGGCCTGCAACTTGTAATACTTCAGACTCCAGTCTCTGGGATTACAGGCGTATGCCTACATGCCTGGCTTCAATTTGCTTTCTGAAAATAACAATATTAATTTAATCAAAAAGCACTTGTTGGATGACTATTATGTGCCAGGATCTAAGATGCTGTGAATCAAGCAGTGAAAAAACAGACCTAAAAAAAATTCCTGGCTGGGCTTGGAATTTATATAATCCCAGTGACTCTGGAGGCTAAGGTGGGATGATTGCAAATTCGATGACAGCCTTAGCAATGTAGGACTTAAGAACTTAGTGAGACCCTGTCTTCAAATGAAAATAGTAATAATAATTTTAAAAAAGGTCTGGGGATGTAGCTCAGTGGTAAAGTGCACCTAGGTTCAATCCCTAGTACATATATATCAAAAGTAAAAATTCTGGCTGGGCAAGGACCTGTTGTTCCAGTTCTCAGGGTACTGCAGAAAGATGGCATGAACCAGGAGTTTGGTGCCAGTGTGGGCAAAACAGCAAGCCCCTTTCTTTAAAAATAAATAAATAAATAAATTCAATCCTTATGGAACTTACAGTAATGGAGCTAGGTGAGGGAAAAAAAAAGGTAATATAATTTGCAGCTGTCCCTCCTATTTATGAGGGATTAGTTCCAGCTCTTCCCACTTTGTGAATACCAAAATCCAAGGATGCTTGAAGTTCGGGCCGGCCTCCCATATACTTAAAATCATTTCTAAAGTGTTATGCAAATAGTCATGCGCTACATTCATTTCAACCAATGGTGGACCACATATATGAAGGTATATACTATGTAGCCTATAGTTGACCATACTATTTAGGTTTGTGTAAGCACACTCTGTGATGTTAGTACAATGAAATCATCTAACAATGTACTACTCCTCAGAAGTATCCCCTTCATTAAGTGATGCACGATTATAGTTGTTATACAGTATTGTTTAGGAAACAATAACAAGAAAAAAAGTCTGTATAATTTCTGTTCAGACCCAATTTTTTTTTCTCCAGATATTTTCTATCCCTGATTGGTGGAATCTCTAATGCAGAACACTTAGATAGGAAGGGCAGACTGCAATAAAACAGAACAATTAATGAGTGTTAGTAATGTGCCAGGAGTTGTTCTACGTGCTTTATCTGTACTGACTTATTTAAACAACGAAAATAGTAATGACTGCTGAGAAAAAGAAAAATAGATGGAGATTGCTTCTGCAATTCAACAAAGATTTAACACTTTAAAGATGCCAGTCATCTGTCTCTACTTTGGGTAGGCACTATAGAAACCCGACAGTGTCAAGATGGGGCAACAAGTTGCCCGACAACAGGCGGCAGAGAAATCCTGTTCTATTCCAGAACAGAGTGCAAGAGCAAAGGTGCGTTTACAGCCATGTGAGACAACGCGGGAAGGACCAATTCTGCCAGGGTGGGAGGCGTTAGGGAAGTCTGGAGGATTGGAGTTATATGCAGCGCGGGATCATTTTCAGTTTAAGGTAGTAATCTGAAAGGTGATGCCATTAGGGGAGGCTAACTCGTAAACTAGTCCAGGTATCACCGGAGTTTATCAGGCTCTACTGTGAACAAATTACTGAATTAGGCAGAAGAAAAATAGCTCCCAGGGTATCTGCCTAACTACCCCGGCAGTGACGTCTGGAACGGAAGACATCAATAAAGTTTTCCTGAGCAGGGCGCCATGGTGGCGCCAGCGCGCATGCTCATGGCTCACCAGGCGCGCCTCCGGCGGCGGCTTCCTCCCTAGCCCCGCCCCGCGCGGATGCAGGCTGCCGGCGTCCCTTATAGTGCGCATGCACTCACCGCATCGTTATCGACGTCTCCGAGGCAGATTGCGTGTGGGAAGAGGCTCCCGCTAAACTCCAGCGCTACGCGCTGCACGTAGCTAACTGACCTCATGGAGCCTCTGAGGGCGGAGGGACCGGGAGCCCGCCAAAAGAACCCCGAACCCCCTCCGTCTGCCGAGCGAGCGGAAGGCCACCTAAAGCGGAAAGTTACGTCACCGTCTACATTTCCAATCCCTGTATTCCTCGCTTAACTTTAGAGAGGAGGCGGGTCTTCCGAGCCTGGAGGCGGGCTGACCCAAGGACTGATGAGTGACAAAGCAACTGGCCACTGCTTGTCTCCAGAGGGCTAGAACGCCTGGGTACGCGGACCGTGACGTGGCGAACCTGTTCCCTTGACAACGGGACTCTCTAGGGCTTGACCTAATAACCTTGACCTCTTACTTTATTGCTCTGGCAATGAAGTTCCTAGTCATTGGACCATCCCTGAGAATCATATTAACAGTTGTAATAAAGGACAATGGAATGATTTCCAATAGTGTTTTTTATTAGCCATTAAGAGTTGTGAAAACAATGTAGTGAAATGCAACCAGCATTTAAAAAAATTAAAAAGACCAAGTGACTCTTGAATAGCTTTTTTTTTGTGAAACCTTTTAGTTGTATACATTTATACACACACAGAAACACACACAAGCTTATATAATGTAAAAAAATTGTTTTGTTTTGACAGTGTTTTGTGGTCAATAGTTTGAAAACCATCTGCTGCAAAGCACATTTCACATATACTATTTCACGAAATTAGCACAGTCATGTATAATTGAATTACTATTCCAATTTCTTCAGATGGGAAAACACATTCAGCAAGATTAAGTAACTTGGGAATATAGCTCAGTTGGTCGAGTGCTTGCCTCAGATGTACAAGGCCCTGGGGTCAATCCCCAGCACCCCCCCCCAAAAAAAAATTAAGTAACTTGGCAGAAAGTGCTGGAAGTGGCACCCATACCAAATTGATCCCAAACCCCAGTGCCTTTCTGTCATTTATTGCTGTGCTACTGTTATCATCGCGGTTGACCGGTGACGAGCCCTTGCTTCCCCAATGTTGAAGAATAAACACCAGAGAAGCACACCTAGGCAAGGTCAGAGTGGAAATTAGAAGTTTATTAAAGGACAGCAGAAAAGACTTCTCCTCCCGGAGGAAGAAGGGGATCCAAGAGATGGAATCTGTGGAAGTGCAGTTGTCTCTGCATTTTATAGTTTCTTTCAGTGATGGAATGTAGGTGGGAAGGCCCGACGGGTGGGACACAGATGGGCCAAAGAAGTAATCTGATCTGGAAGGACTTCTGAGTCAGCACCTTCAAGTTTGCTGGGGGCTGTTCATTAACACTTCTTTGGGATGGGCTATCTTCCTGTTTGCTGGGGGCTGTTCATTAACACTTCTTTGGGATGGGCTTTGGCCTTGGGCTTTTTCCTGGACTTCATTAACATTCCATGAATTGTCCTGCGTTTCTGGAATTCATTCTCAACTCGGCCTCCATTTTAGATCTTACTCTATATTAGACCCGATTTACCTAACTACACTGACTACCTAACTTTAAATCTGGCTTCACTACCTTGCAGGAAGTGAACGTTGCTGGGATTCTGGACCTGCTCTGCCTTGTAGCCTTCCCAGCACAAAGTCTTCGTACCCCCCCCTCCCAAGTCTCTTTGTCTTTACTCTATAGTGCAGATGGGCCTATTATTAGTTTTGTGGGTGGCTACTTTGGGATTCTTTCCCTTTTGAATCTGGTCCTGCATTTCTTTGGGGAGTCTCATTAATCAGGGCAATAAATATTATTTATGAAATCCTATAGGTGCTCAATTCATATTTAGGTTTCAAGTCTATAAGCCCATATTGGTTTACACTTGGTCAGCAAAAATATTACCTCACCTGGGGTGATTGGACCAGGGGTGGCCTATTTTCTGTCTGAACATAGTGGGAGAAGACTGGAGGGCAGGACCTTTTTGCCAGGGTGGGTGGGAGGACCAGATATGGTCCTAGAAGTCTCAATGGATCACAGAGCTGGGTAAGATAAGGAACAGCAGATGAGACCAGCGAACAGAAGGCAGTTTAGACAAATACTGGGGATTTCAGATATACTCTTGAGGCTAAACCGTTACCCCTTCCTGTTTCTGGTAGTGTCCTATAGGTAGTGTCAGGTCCACTACTGTGCTGGGTGTAGAGGTATGCTTGCTGTTTTAAATGTATTATCTCATTCATGGAGGGGGAGGGGTTGCATCCTGTCTCACCTAATGCTCTACCACATCTCTATTCTCTCATCCTAGCTCAAACCCTAATAATTTTCCTATTGAGTTGCTGTTTTTGTGGTGCTGAACTACATCTCCAGCCTTTATTTATTTATTTATTTTTTTGAGACAATCTTGTTATATTGCTCAGGTTGGCCTTGAACTTGTGATCCTCCTGCCCCAGTCTCCCAAGTAGCTGAAAATATAGGCATGGGCTACTGTGTTCTGCTACTATTAGGGTTTTTTAAAAATTTTTTTGGTATTTTTTTTTAATTGTAGATGGACACAATACCTTTATTTTTATGTGGTGCTGAGGATCGAGCTCAGTGTCTCACGCTAGGCAAGTGCTCTACCACTGAGCCACAACACCAGCTCCTTCTGTTAGGTTTTAAGGAGTGGAAAAACAAAAATCCATTAAAAATATTTACCTCTAGGGCTGGGGTTGTGGCTCAGTGGTAGAGCGCTTACCTAGCATGTGTAAGGCACTGGGTTTAATTCTCAGCACCACATATAAATAAATAAAATAAAGGTCGATTAACAAACTAAAACAAAATATTTAAAAAAATTACCTCTAAATTTAAAGTGTGTTGTGCTTTGTTGTACCTTATTGTTTCTCCACTCTTTTCAGCCTTCTCAGTGAATTTGTAAAATGAACATATTAATAATTCTTGGAACAAAATATAAATAAGGATCACCCTGCTTCCATCAGTACCCTGGCCTGACAATTCCCTGAAATCATACTCTGACTCCACAATGTCTTAGTTCTGTCTTCCTCATCCTTGCCTCCCCTCACGGCCAACCCCAATCTGGGGAGTGAACCCAGGCCTTGTGCATGCTAGTCAAGCGCTGTACTACTGAGCTATATACCCTGCTCTTTATTTGGGTTTCTTGTTCTGGGTCTATGATAGGGCGGTTTTTGTTTGTAGATTGTTTGCCATGAATGTCATGTCATTTTGATCATTACTTGGATGCCATATATCTTTTGGTTTTGGTTAGAGTCAGCCAAGTAAATTTAGAAAGGGAGAAAGGGTCTCCAAGAATTGGGGCATGAGTTAACTTTGTACAGTCTATGCCTCTCTCTGCCTCATTTACTTTTAAATGCATTGTTACTTTCACAGTAGGTGGAACACATTAAAGAGGGTGCAGGGCCATGTGGATGGATTCCTGCTCCACAAGGAGCACCCCTATTCTTGGCACTCTTCTAAGGGGATGACTGGTGAGTTTATATTGGCATTATCTAGCTCCCATCTTGTCTAAGCCAAGCACTTTCAATGTTTTTTGGCCTAACAAATGCTAACTAGGTTGTCTTCCTAGTTAGGTGACATGGATACAGGTGTGTGGGTGGCGTATTCATATTCTTTATGAACCAGAGTAGCCTTTAATAGAAACTTCCACCAGAGTGGGAGTCTGACCTACGACATCCTCCAAAAGTAGACTGGTCCTGCTCAATGCACCAAGAAACAGGACCTTCAAAGTTCTTTCTACATGAGGCCCAGGACCACTCAGCATCCTAGAAGCAGGTTCCACAACTTCCTAACTGGATGTTTTCGAGACTCAATAGGACTGTTGCCTTTCTCTGTAATGCACCTTAGCATAATAGAGTTTATGAAAAGTTATCAAGTGAATTCAGGAACTTATTTCTCAAACTTACTTGACTTATAAATTGGGCAGAACACTTTGGCCAGCTCTGCTCTGAGTACTGTTACCCAGACTACCCTCTTCCTAATGAGTTTGGTGCTATCGGAAAGTACAAATTCTGGAAAGCTTTGAATGCTAAAACCTCTTTGACTGGTTGTATGTACAACTGTATTGAAGGATGAGTAGTTCTGAGGAAATAGGCTTAAAACACACAAAGGATGAGAAAGATGTTTTGAAGAGAAGTGGTGGTTGCATGACACTAAGTAGTCAAATGCCACATAGTTGTTTGGTTTTATTTATTGCACTGGGGATTGAACCAAGAGGTTTTTTTGCCACAGAAGTTCACAAAGGCATTGCTTTTCCTTGACCATCCCTCCTCAGGACCATTTTGGGAACCCTTCATTCTTTGCTTCTTAAATTGGCATACAGCCTAACCTTGCTAAATTAATGTGGATTCCTAGACTTTACAATGGGATAATTGGTGCATCAACATTTTCTGAGGCTGGCAAACAACTGGGGAAGAAGCAGAGTCTAAGTGAGCAATGCTGATTTCCAGAAAATGTCTTTATTCAGTAAAGCCCTTAGCTCAGTCATTTTGGCTTGAGTTATAAGATTGTGAATTGTTCTGAATTTGAAAAATATAAAAAAGGAAAAATATCACTGTTATTTTCCAGTAATGGGTTTTCTCAAAAAAATAAATAAATAAATAAATAAATACTTTTTCCTGGTCCTGCCTAAAGGTCTTTCATGTATTTTTTCTTCATTTGAAATACATAGCTGAGTACAGTGGTATATACCTGTAATCCCAGCTGCTGCTCAGGAGGCTGAAGCAGGAGGATCACAAGTTCAAAGCCAGCTTCATCAATTCAGTGAAGCCCTTAGCAATTTAGTGAGATCTTGTCTCTAAATAAAATATAACAAAGGACTGGGGAATGTGGCTCAATGGGTAAGCACCCCTAGGTTCAGTCCCAATTAAAAAAAAAAGATAATGATATACAATTTACCTCCAAAATCAAAGCTGGCAAAGCAAGCAAGTCAGGCCTTGTGGGCCATCATAAGGATTCTAATCTTAATCCTAAACATGATGGGATACCATTGAAGGTGAAGGGACATGACATGGATGCAGTGTGAAGTGCGTGGGGGGCAAGAGAATGCAAGGAATCTTTTGTAGGAGAGCAAGCCAGAGGTGAGGAGTGGGGTGGTGATGGAGATGCTTAGGAGATCAAATTTATAGGATGGCAAGATTGTTAATACTTTGGTGATGAAACTTAGGGAATTTGATATTTGGACTAGCAGTAGGGTAAGATAAACCCCATTTTAGTCTGCCCCGGACCCAGTGAGACCACTTGTAATCTGCATCAATTTAACAGTACTGGTTGCTACTAGATTTTCTTATTCAAATAAAGAGAAGTGTTGGTGAGGAAGGTGCAACTGTTCGGAAAACTTGAGTCATGACCTAGAACAAAGTTGTGTGGGGTAGTATTTTTCGCCTTAAAGATGTAATCATTTTAACAAAACATCTTCAAAAGCAGTTAAGTTTTAAACTCCTAGAATCCTATAGAAGCATTCAGAGCTGGATAAAACCTTAGGAGTACCTTTTTGGTACTGGGGATTTGATCTAGGGATGGTTTACTGAGCTACACCTCAAGTCCTTTTTATTTTGAGGCAGCATCTTGCTAAATTGCTGAGGAGAGACCCAGGCATATACCTCAAGCATGGGAGTGTCTTAGACCAAGCAAGCAGGCAGGACCAAGGGAGACTTGCTTCAGCATCAGCCATTTTATAAAACTCAAGTGAAATATTTTTCACATGTATCTTCCACAATGTTCATGTGGCCAAATTTCTTCTGGAAGAAATGTACAGGCAAGTGGGTGGGAAGACTGCCTATCACTTTGCAAAGTACTGCACAACTCACAGACAGATAAGGGCATGGATATTTACAACTCTGGACTATAGCCAGGATCATCTGGAGTTGGCTTGACATCACCAACTTGTGGCCCCCTGGCTTCTCCTAGGGTTCCAAGATGCTGTAGAAGTCAAGGATTAAAGTGTAGAAAAGCAGCAAAAGTGTTGTCTTAATATTAACGTTGAGAATAAAACTGGGTATGATCACTGTTTCACACTAGTTTTTAGACCTTGATAAGAAACCAAGGAAGCAAAAAGATGACTCCGCCAGATCAGAGTGAGGTATAAGTCTAACTTTAGAACAAACAAGTAGGTCCCAGACTTGTAGAAATTTACACTTTCCTCTTTAAGTGTCAGAAATGAAAACTGGAGGCACTGTTGGGCTTCTGTAGGGAGGGCATGCAGAGAACCCAC
Organism: Spermophilus citellus; assembly: GCF_964194105.1. Classification (NCBI taxonomy): domain Eukaryota; kingdom Metazoa; phylum Chordata; class Mammalia; order Rodentia; family Sciuridae; genus Spermophilus; species Spermophilus citellus. The sequence continues at coordinate 27,893,334 of NC_138197.1, read as the reverse complement.
AGCCTGCACAGGCCTACAGTGGGGCTGCTTCCTGTCCCATGGCTTTGTCTACATGGCATGCTGCACTTAAGCTGGACTGGGAATTAGAAAGGTGACCCACCCCCCTTCGTTCTGCCCCTGCCCACAACACACCCTCGATACCCACCCTCCAAAACGGAACACAAAGGGCTGCCTGACACCCAGGTTTTATTTCCACTTTATTGCTCAAGCGTGGGACTTGAGGCGTGCCTGGACCTTCAGCAATGTGCAGAGAAGAGGCTGGGGGGAGGGAGGCTGGGGATACAACCTGGCCAAGAAGGGAAACTGAGAGGAGAAGAAATACCAGGAAGGGAGACAGGGTCATCACCATGACACCAGAAGACATCATTAGCCATTTACCATGTGGGGTGAGAAAGGGATCAGAGAAGAGGTAATGGGCACAGTAGTGGTTTTTTCCATGCCCCTAGCACCCGCATGGAGGCCGCCTGTTTGGAAATGGACTGGAGAGGGAAAGGATGAGGAAAACGGCTGCCCAGTAGTCTCCCTCTCCACCCTGGTTTCACTTTAGACTCCATGCCTACCACTCACCCCCTTCTACCATTTGGAAATGGACCTAACAACAAACAGAGGGAGCAAAATAAATTAACATTCTGATGCATATGTGTGGATGGACATATGTTCACATGTAATGGGGGAAGGGAAGAGGGGGGCAATACCACCTAAAATTATCCCCCATCTCAACCCCCCAGCCTATTCCTTTTCCCCTTCCCCCCAAAACCACCATCCAACCAGATAGAAAAATAAAGGTCTAATTCACTCAAAATTCTTCAGTTTTTACAAAACTAACAGGGTGGAGTAGGGAAGGGAGCAGGAGAGGCAGGCAGCCGTAGGAGTAGGGCTGAGGAGAGGCTATGCTTCCGTCTCCACCTGAGATTGGCTCCCTGCCACACTGTTCTTCTGTTCATCCTTCATCTCTGTGTCAGTGGGATAGTCTCCTGCAGCTACTTCTGACTTGGCCTGTAGAGACAAGACAGAGGAATGGGCTGAATTCCCAAGGTAAAAAACATGCAATTTCTAAGAGTTGCGCAAACACTACAACCCCAGAATTGTCTTATCAAAGGTAATACTTATACATGTACAAATTATGAATTTATAAGTTCATTGTGTTAATATACATATATTTAGCTATAGATGGACACATTATCTTTATTTATTTTTAAGTAGTGGTGAGGGTCAAACCCAGTACTTCACACATCCAGGCAAGCACTCTATCACTGAGCCACAAGCCCAGCCCAAGGTTGTTCATTTTCATACTGTTTAGAACTATGCTCATCTGGTCATGATGGCCTCTACTACATGTGATTAGATCAAATCAGTGTGTATTTTTTTGGTATTGGGACTGAATCCAAGGAAACTCCACCACTGAGCCACACCCACATTTTTTTTTTTTTTTTTTTGAGATAGAGTCCCCTGCAGTTGCCTAGGCTAGCCTTGAACTTGCAATCCTTCTACCTTAGCCTTTTGAGTTGCTGGGACTACATTAGTGTGTTTTAAGTGCAAAACACACACTGTATTTTGTTGTTACTTTTGGTACCAGGTGTTGAACCTGGGGGGGGGGGGAGGTGCTCAACCACTGAACCACATCCTTAGCCCCTTCTGCATTTTGAGACAGGGTCTTTTTTTTTTTTTTGGTGGTGGTGGTGCTGGACACTGAACCCAGGGCTTTGTGCATGCAAGGCAAGCATGCTATCAACTGAGCTATATCCCCAGCTCCAGACAGGTTTTTACTGAGTTGCTTAGCGCTTCCTTGAGTTGCTGAAGCTGGCTTTTGAATAGGTGACACTCCTGCCTCAGCCTCCCCAGCTGCTGGGATTACAGGCTATGCTGGAGTATACATTGTATTTTGAAGATTGGAGGGTGGGGGCAGCAGCAGGAGAAAACAACAAAAATGCAACATCATTAAGAAATTACAATGTTCCAAAAATTCAGATAATTACATGGCTACTAAAAGTTATAAAAGTAGCATGTTTGCATTATATTTCTGGAGTATGCTGGTTTAGAATATCAGATCACTTGCTTCTGGGGGGAAGGTTTTTTTCTTACTACTATCTTTTTGTGCACTTTGAATCTAACTACATAAATGTGCCCTCTATTAAAAAACCCACTCACAGTTCAGTCGTAGAGCATATGCTCAGCACAACTTGAAGCACTGATTTTGATCCCCAGCACCAAAAAACTCCCAGCTCCCTCAAAGCATGTGGCGCTTTTCAGAGGTTCCAGGCCCAGATTCGGAACTACACTCAGAGTAAGTGCTCCTGGCTGGTAGGGATTGCCAGTGGATTTCCAGCCTTGCTCACAGAAGTATAATGGACTTCATTAACAAGGTTCATCGCGAAAGAACACACGTTCCTTGCTGCTACTGGAAAAAGGACAACTTCTGGTTTCCAGAATTGACAAAGACAACCATAGGCACAAGGAGCTTATACCAGACGAGTCAAGGAGGACAGACAAGGAAATACCTCTTTTACTGTCCACTCCAGCTGTTCCCCACTTTGATCCTCACCTTGCTCTCTTCCTCTGCTAGCCTCTCAAACATGTTGGCATAGAGCTTTTTCTCTCGGGCAAGTTGCTTGCGGATCCGCTGCTGGCACACAGCCAGCTGGGTCTTGGCGGCTTTGTTGTTGGGGTAGAGCTGTAGGACCTTCTGGAAGTCAGCCCGTGCCAGGTCAAAGTCATTCACAGCCAGGTGGGCCTCCCCCCGGCGGAAGAGGCCTTTCTCATTGTTGCTGTCCAGTTCCAGGGCCTACAGGTGCATACAGGAAAGCAACACAGTAAGACTTAGGTGCTACAACTCATCCGGCTAAGGCTGGTTTCCAGCAAGATGAAAAGGATGAACAGCTGGTGCTACCTCAGAAAGAATAATGATTCAGAACTAGGAAGAAACTCATTTATAGCCCCAGGGAAAGAAAAGGAAGATAGCAGGTCTTTGGATGAAAGAAAGAAAAGGCCTTTGACATTTTCTTTTCTTTCTTTTTTTTTTTTAAAGAATAAAGAAGGCAAGTAGGAGGGAGAGGCTAAGAACCACAGTGAGAAATAACTCTTTAGTGCTCCCGCCTTCTTCTGTGCCAACTGCCTCTTAACCACTAAAGCCAAAGTGCTTGCAACTTGTATTCAATGCCTCTGGGCCTGTGATTTCAGAGCACCCAAGTGACGTAGCCCATACTCCTAACCAGGTCACTGCGGATAAATTTCAGATATGCTGGAGCTTGCCCAGGCCTGCCATGAATGCTACCTCACCTTGTTACAGCTTTCAATGGCAGCTGAGAAGGCCTGCAGTTTCAGATGACACATGGCCAGGTTGAGGTGGGAGGCCAGTCGAAGGGCCTGTGCCTTCTGTACTTCCTCATTGGAAAAACTTGACTCGTATTCCAGCCAGGATACAATCTTCTTGTACTGTAGTAAGGCTTGCTTGTACTTGCCTTCCTAGAATGGGAGGGAGGCTTAAGCACCCAGCACAGGCCCAATAGACATCAGTGACCCATGGATACAAAATTCCTGCTTTCTCCCGCTCTCCCTCTCAAGACCAACAGACTCAGATATACTAGGTGACAACTGCAGGTGCTAACCTCTCCACTTCAGTCATCAGGGGAAGGGTGGGTCCAGAGCAGTCCTCCCTAGGGGTGTCTCATGAAGTATGACTGTCATCTCACCTTGAAGTACACAGTGCCCCGCTCCTTCACTATGGTGCTCTGCTCCAGTTTCTCCTCAGAATTCATCTCCCAAGACTCCTTGGCCTGCCCAGGGGAGAGGAATGGTCAGCTTCCCCAAAGTCACTGTTAGGGTGGATCTGATTCCCCAAGGTTGTGAGCAAACTCACCTTCTCAAAACTCTTGAGGTGTATTTCATATCTCAGCTCTGCATATGGTGGAATCTGGAACTTTTCCTTCCCAGCACTGCCAAAAGCATAGCTGTAGGGGTGCAAAAGTCTATAGGTCATCTGGTAGGCTTCACCTGCTCTAGGCTTCAAGGGCTTTTTGGTCATTTCTTGAAAAGTACCTGCTCATCTCTTGAGACTTGGTTCAAATGTTTCACGTTTGACAAAATCTTTCCTAACCTCATTATACATACTATTATGTGGTCCTCCAGTTGTTTCTAGTCTTCTCAAAACTTGTGCAAGTATGATTACTAATTTAAATGGTACATTGATAGGAGGGTCACTAAAAGGCAAGAACGACAGTCTACCAGTCTTTGCACCCCTAGGAATTTCTAACAGTCTCTGGGACAGAGAAGCTATGTTCTAAATAAATGGTATTAATAATTAAATCAATTAATGGGAGATGAAAATCTTGATGCTGGCAGAGAAAGGACAACAGACAACTGTGGCCACACTTCCAAATTTAATGAAAAGGTTATAATGGCCTACATGTTTAGTGTTCCTAGAGTTGCAGTGAACACAGGAAGGGAAGAAGACACAAACTGCCAATTTAACCATGGTCCTTCAGGTCTCTGAATTTTGTTTGCCCACCTGCTCTACAAAGTATCCATGCCTCACCTGGACTTGAGGTACACAACGGAATGTTCTCCTTTCTCCATGCGCTGAATGGCCTTCTCCAGCCCACAGGGCAGATCAAGACTTTCCCCCTCACCAATCTCAAAGCGGAGTTCCCGCTGGTCAAAGAGCTGGTCCTGGTGGTACCCTTCCAGTGTGACTGGCATGAAAAAGAGGCAATTACCAGGGTGTGATAGGACTAAGCACTGAGGAAGGATACCACCAGCTTTCCTACATATCCCCATCACTTCTTGCCCCCAAGATACCTGTCATATTCTTGAACCTAGAGAGAAGTTAAAAGAGTATGGCCCAACCCCTCATTTTATGGATAAGACAACAGGCTCAGAAAAAGGAAGTCACTTGCTTAAAACAACCCAGACCAACATATCAAGACTATATTGACCCACTCACCCCAATTTAGGATGCAGTGCATGGAGTATACACCTCCAGACATTATTTTTAAAGCACTGGTCCTAGTCATCATATCATCTACATACTGCAACAAGTAATGGACCTCCATGCGTGCTCCATGGGCAGAGTGGGCAATTCTCTGTTAAAAACCCACTTTCTGTCTCTATAGATTTACCTAGTCTGGACTTTTTATATAAATAGACTATATTGACTCACCCTCCACAATGGCGCCCTCATTGGGCCGGGCATAGCCTTCACCCCGAGTCCGTATTCTGCGGATGATTCCACCATCTTCATCTTCTGTCAGATCTTCTCCCTTGAATTCAAACAGCTCAACCTATGGAAATAAGACATAAGGTAATTATGTATGTATATTCTGCCAAAATATTTTCTGATATTAAAAAATAATAATAAAAAAAGATTCAGGGTGACCAAATCCTTCCTGCACTAACTCATTGCCAGGGAAATATAATTTCCTTCTCGTCCAAAAGATGAGAAAGAAGTACAATTGCCATACGAGATCTCACCACAGGGGCAATCAAGTAGTAACAAGAGTGGATAGAGTGGTACTTCTGCCAAGTTTTTGGGAGCTGCCCTGATCTCTCCTTTGGCAGAGGCAGGCATTCCACATAGATTTCAGGAGAGCAATTCATTTCCTATCCTGCTTCACCTAACAAGGACACAAGAAGCCCAACCTGGCAGGTGTCAGACGTGACCTTCCATTTCTCAGTAGTCTTCAGAGTGTTCCCCAATGTTAGTTGGCTTGACATTTTCAGAGTCAACAGCGTCAGTTCTGTCTCCTCTGGGAAGCCCTTCCTCAACCCAACTTAATAGGCTTTCCGTCGAAAGCCCTATAGTACCAATATCCTGAATTGTGTTTCATAACTGAGAATACCTTCTGCTCTTCCGAGCCCTTTCAGTAAGAAAGTCTCAACCAAAAACCCTGCTTCCAGTCTGGAAGAGCTCTATGCACCCCTCTTCCAACTCAAAGCCTCCATCACTGACCACTTTTGGCAGCAACAGAGCCAGCTGACCTCTCTATTTCTCCTCCTAAGGCCAGGCCCTCAGCCTTGGCTACATTGTCTCCAAGAGGCAGGAAGGGCTGGAGGGCAGCCAGGCTCTGGGCTGATATAAGGCCTGGCCCTTTGCCTGGATTTCTGTGGCCGGACACTCACCTCAAACACAAGCGTGGCATTGGGGGGGATCTTTGGAGGGCTGCCCGCTGAACCATAAGCATATTCTGGTTTGCAGGTGATGTGGCACACTTCCCCCACCTTCATGGTCGCTACAGCAATATCCCAAGCCTTGATGACCTCCCCTGCAGGTAGAGGCAAACAGCACCTCTTAGGAGGAGTATGACTCTAGGGTCAAACAGTACCCCCAAAAGAGAATTAATCACTGCACCCAGAGAAGCTGGACACCCTTTAGACAAAACCAGGTGATAAGAAGTTTACATCAAGTGCTGTCAGGTCTCAGAACTCTCTAGAATTAAAAAAACAAAGAAAGAAAGAAACAAACAAACAAAAAAAAAAACCCCAAACAACAGGATGGGTAACAGATTGTGATTAACAACCCTTCAAGAATGGTTTGGAGAAGAGTTTCTGCTTGTAACAGCTTCTATCCATCTTAAAGTCTACCCTACCAGCTCAATAACCATGCCTACCTTTTCCCAGATCAAAGGAGAACTTGTCCTTGCGGTCCAGACTGGAGTCAAACTTTGTGCCATCTAATAGCCAGCCAGTGTAGTGGACTGTGACTCGGTCCCCAATCATGGGCATCTCTGTGCCTGTACCCTCTCGCTTGATGACCTAGGAGGAAGGAGAAAGTGAATACCTCAGGGATGGGAGCAGATAGGGTCCCCAAATTACCTGCAAGTTTCCAAGAGAAACATAATAGGACTCTTTTGTGTTTGCCCTTCCCAGCCTCCTTGTAAGCAGATTCAAGGTAATTCTCCTATGATTCTTAAAACAAAACAAAACGAAACAAAACAACAACAAAAAAAACACAACTTGTTTTTGTTTATGATTGCCGTTAAAGTCACTAAACTCTTTAGACCCTGACTGTAAAGCTGGAAGATAAAACCAATAAACAGTTGAATAAAGTTAGTTATCAGCAACAAAGGGGGTAGTCTTTATGCTGCATTTCCTCATTCTGCCTGAATGCCAGTGGTCATTAGAATAGAGTCTGGTTTGGATAGAGGAGGAGAGGTATATGAATAATGGAGAGAACAGAACAGTTCAAAATAGGGAAAAGAAAAAGGTTACAAATAAGCACTGAAGTGGTCCATGAGCCTTAAACTTGGGATACGGGTTTTCCTGACTCAGACTTTAACTGAGTCCTTTATTTCAGGATCAGAGACATACAGGGTTCTGTACTCTTTAGAATTTAAAAGGGTGACCCCCACAGGCCACCTGGTGTGTGTATGTACCTTCTGTGAGAACTCTTCCATGACAGAATGTATAGGGGCCTCAGGGAAGAATAAAAGGGGAAATGACCCTTTCTGGAATCAACCTTGTAAAAAACAGCAGGATGCTGGAGAGAGAGACATGTTCACAGGAGAGCAGGTGGAGCAAGTGCTGCAAGTATCAAAAGCCTTCTGGTCCAGGTGAAAGCTCCATGAGGTCTCTGGCTTCGCATATGCCACACACACATGGAATTGAGAAATGAGAAGCCGGGAGGAGAAAACAATGGCTGGGAGAGCGCACACAACGCGGGATAGGACTTCGACGTCCCGGAGTGCCAGCAGAACCTGCTCTGAACCACCGCGGGTTGTCCTGACCCCGGTCAAGATGTCCTCCTCCTTGCTCCTTGGGCTATTTGTGGTGGGGCGGTTACTGAGGAGTCGGCTCCAGGCAAAGCTCTTCCTTTCCGCCCCGCACCCCCAAGCCCCAACTCTGGAAGGCGCAGGGGGTGCGCGGGGGGGGGGAGTCTGCGGGGGGAGGAAACTACAGATCCCGGCATGCAACGCTCCTGGTTTCCCGGGACTGAAGGAGGGGGCCCAGCATGGCCGGGCGGGTGACCTCGTTAGGTCCCGGCATTTGGAAAGGAGGCCCCTGAGAGCGCCTGAACCTTTCTCGAGGCCAGGCCCGGCAACCGAGTGCACAAAGGGCTTTGGACCACGAAACCGCTCGCGAGAGCTGCTTCACGTCCTAGATAATGTTTAACTCGAAGGGTGGGCGCGCTCTCGCACCACCGCCCAGGCTGCCAGGGACTTTCCGGCTACGGCCCGCGGGTCGCCAAGGGGCGAGGGCACGGTAGTGTCGGGGCAGGCCAGGCCCGGGCCCCGGCCCCGTACGCACGCTGCTTGGGCCCCCTGGCTGCGACTCGCGTGCGCTGCGGCCGCCCCGCCCCTCTCCGCCGCACCGTGCACGCTGGAGTTGGCGCTGCAGTCCCGGCCCCCTCCCGGGCCCAAGAGCTGCGGGCTGGGGGCCCCGACCCGGGCAACCGGCTTCCAGGGGGCCGCGAAAGGGCCCCTCGGCACCTAGGCCGACCCCTCCCGAGCGCGTTGTCGCTCATGCCACCCGCAACAACGCAGCCCAGTCCGGGAAGACTATGCCACTGGCTGCAGGACCCAAAGGGCCAAGGCCGAAAGGTTGCGGCCGGGGGTTCCGGGCCTGGCCGATCCCCGACAAGCCCTGGCCTCTCACCTTAAGCACGCCTTCGTCATGCTTGGGGCTGATGTCCACTCCCTCGAGGGGCAGAGGCGCAGACTGCGCCCCGCTCTCGGCTGCCTTCATCTCCTCGGCGGTCATCGCCGCTCGGCGCGCCGTTGGCTGTGGGAGCTAGATATGCGCGAGCCGGGCGCTCTGTGTCGCCGGGCCTGGGTGCCAGGAGTCGGCGGAGGGACTGCGCGGCGGCCGCCCACTGCGTAAGGCTGGCTTGGAGGCTCGCGCACCTCTGGCTGCCGGCGCGCTCGCAGCCCGCAGCAGAGACGGGCGGGCGCGGAGGGGGCGGGCCTAGGGCGGCCGGGGGGAGCGATTGGTCCCACCCGCCCAGGGGGAGGGGCTGGGAGGAGCCGCTGCGCTAGCGGGCGACTGAGGGGTTGGAGCGGAGAACTTTCTAGAGACGCCGGCTGCGGAGCCGGTTGGGGCTCTTGTTGGAAAGGGAGCTTAGGATTTTTTTTTACTCTCTGGTACATTCCTCATGTTGGGTGCCTACTGCCCACTCCCGGGACCCTCTTGGGATTTCGGGGACGAGTCCTTCCTCCCAGAGCTCTGCTCAGGTCCTCCCTGCCCCGTTCCTGGTTTAGCTGGATTCTTCCAGATCTTTCTCGTCCTTAGACATCACTCTCAAGTCCCAGCCTGCTAGTCGCCCCCGACCCGTCCCTTGCACTGCGGCCCGCCACGCGGTGCTGTTTGATAGAGCCGCGCGGCCGGATGTGAGTGGCGCTTGTCCACCTCCTGGTCCGGGACAGCAGATACGGTGGCCTGGTCTCATTGTCTTTACCCAGGCGTAGACACTTCAGGAGTGTCAGAAAAAGGGATCGAGGTAGTTGGTGGGTGGCGGGGTGGGCCTGGACAGCGGTTACCGAATGCATAGAATAGGGAAACAATCCTGTTCTCCGCAGAGCCTGAAAGACCCAGGCATGGCCAGAAGATGGGCAGTTTTCCCCTCTTAAGAATGTTAAGAGCAGTGCATTTGCAAGAAATGACCAGTTGAGCTAAGGACTCTTACATGGGGCACTTATTAAAGGAACCTTCCCGACCTCGATAAAACGGCTGGTTTTGTTAATACTAAAAACAAAATGGTTTCAACTCAAGAAAGAAGCTATTCCATTTTAGTAAAAGGTGCATAGGAAGGAATATTTTTCTTCTCATTATCTGGTTCCCAGGTGTTTATGGAGTGACTGTGGAGTTCAGAGTGTGTGTGTTGGGTCAAAACTATTTGCAGTGCCTAGTTACTTGTACAATTTTGGTTTGACCAAAAGATCTATCTAGAGAGGGTTCTGATTTTGCTCTGCTCTTAACCCTAGTTTAGCATAGAGTCTGATGAGTGCGGGGGTTCCAGGCCTGGCCGATTCAGGCCAGAGTGGTAGCAAAGGGTTATTGACTCCATGAATTTTTATTCCAATATTTGGTCACTCGATACTTTCTTGTCACTGCAGTGGTCGCAAACAATCATACGTAGGTAGCTAAGTGAAAGTTATTATAGATGAAATTTTAGTATCATAATTTGATAACTTAATAAAACTGTTCTTTCTAGCAATTTAGTCTTACCCAATTGAGTCATAACTAAGAAATGTCTCAGATGACTAGAAATACCCTCAGAGGATATGGGGCGTTGCCTCTGTAGGGGTTAAATCTGTTTTTTTTTTGTGGGGCTGGGGTTGTGGTTCAGCGGTAGAGTGCTCGCCTAGCACGTGCGAGATGCTGGGTTCAATTCTCAGCACCACGTAAAAATAAATAAAAAATAAAGATACTGTGTCCAACTACAAAAAAATATTTTTTAAAAAAATCTTTTTTTTTTTTTTTTTTTGTGTGCAAAAACAGCAGTACCAAGGCCCACCAAGCCTCCAGGAGACAGGGTAGTGGATACTGTCTTGCCCAGGGCTGTTAATGTTGGCTGCTGTTAATGTGTACCTGCTGGTTTTGTGTGTGTAGGAGTTAGCTGGGGCCCTTGGGTATTATCCCACAGAACAAATTGGGATAGAAGAATTAATCTTTAGAGCAATACTTTTCTGGTCTTTTTCTTCATTGGGAGCAGACAGCATGTCTAGCTCCTTTTAGTCCATCCAGCACATACTAATTTAGCACTTAAGATGTGTTTAGACATTGTATAAACATGCTTAGTAACATAAAGGATGCAGGCATGTTGGTGCACACCTGTAATACAGGCTACTCAGGGAGGCTGAGGCAGGAGGATTATAAATTCAAAGCCAGCCTCAGCGATTTAGGCCCTAAACAAGTTAGCTAGACCTTCTCTTAAAAATAAAAAGGGCTGGAGATGTGGCTATGTGTTGTTAAGTGTCTGGGTTTAATCTCTGGCACTAAATAAATAAATAAATGAATAACATGGTGGAAAGGGCATGTAATTTAAAGAAAGAGCTGGATCACAAGTGTCAGCTGTTTAAATTGGGGCAGATTACTTAATCTTCAAGCCTTAATTTTTTTTTTTTACATTTTCTTTCTTTTTTTTTATTGGTTGTTCAAAACATTACATAGTTCTTGATATATCATATTTCACACTTTGATTCAAGTGGGTTATGAACTCCCATTTTTTACCCTGTATACAGATTGCAGAGTCACATGAGTTACACTTCCACTGATTTACATATTGACATACTCATGTCTGTTGTATTCTGCTGCCTTTCCTATCCTCTACTATCCCCCCTCCCCTCCCCTCCCCTCTTCTCTCTCTACCCCCTCTACTGTAATTCATTTCTCCCCCTTGTATTATTTTCCCCTTTCCCCTCACTTCCTCTTGTATGTAATTTTGTATAACTCTAAGGGTCTCCTTCCATTTCCAAGCAATTTCCCTTCTCTCTCCCTTTGCCTCCCACCTCTCATCCCTGTTTAATGTTAGTCATCTTCTCATGCTCTTCTTCCCTACTTTGTTCTTAGTTACTCTCCTTATATCAAAGAAGACATTTGGCATTTATTACCATCGCTAGCAGTCAGAGAAATGCAAATCAAAACCACCCTAAGATATCATCTCACTCCAGTAAGATTGGCAGCCATTATGAAGTCAAACAACAACAAGTGCTGGCGAGGATGTGGGGAAAAGGGTACACTTGTACATTGTTGGTGGGACTGCAAATTGGTGCAACCAATTTGGAAAGCAGTATGGAGATTTCTTGGAAAGCTGGGAATGGAACCACCATTTGATCCAGCTATTCCCCTTCTGGGTCTATTCCCTAAAGACTTAAAAAGAGCATGCTACAGGGACACTGCTACATCGATGTTCATAGCAGTACAATTCACAATAGCAAGACTGTGGAAGCAACCTAGATGCCCTTCAATAGACGAATGGATAAAAAAAAATGTGGCATTTATACACAACGGAGTATTACTCTGCATTAAAAAATGAGAAAATTATAGAATTTGGAGGGAAATGGATGGCATTAGAGCAGATTATGCTAAGTGAAGCTAGCCAATCCCTTAATTTCTTTTTTTAAAAAAATATTTATTCTTAAGTTTTAGGTGGACACAATATCTTTATTTTACATTTATGTGGTGCTGAGGATTGAACCCAGTGCCTGGTGCATGCTAGGCAAGCACTCTACCATTGAGCCACAACCCCTAGCCTCTTACTTTCTTATCTAAAAGGGAGATCAGAACCTTAAATAGGGTTCTTTGATGATTGAGAGGGAAAGTATGTTTTGTATCTAGCACAGTGGTTGCCTTCACAGTGGGGGATAGTAAAAAATGAGCAATATTGTAATGTGATGTGCTTAGATGATGAGGACAAAGGACTGAGGAGGAAAGAGGTCAGTAGGAGAGGGAAGGTGGGGTGCAAGGACATGAGAGCAAGGTTTCCAGTGAGCAGGCTCCACCTCCATGCAGTGTAGGTGTAATGAGGGAGCTGTAGGCACTGGGGTCTTGAATGCTAGAGTGAGACTTTATTAATTGTAGAATTTTTCCTCGTTATGTTACATTTTTTTCATCGTAAAACTTTCATATTCCATTGTAGAAACTGTACAGGTATTTTATTTCCAGTTCTCTTCCTCCCCACCCCTTCTCCAGCTCATTTATTTATTTATTTTTTAATATTTATTTTTTAGTTGTAGTTGGACACAACACCTTTATTTTATTTATTTATTTTTAATGTGATGCTGAGGATTGAACCCAGGGCTTTGTACTTTTAGGCGAGTGCTGTATCGCTGAGCCACAACCCCAGCCCCTGTTCAGCTCATTTAGATTAATATTTTCATTAAAAATGTTTACTGATATTACTCAAAATACTTCCAAAAATTCCCCTGTTTTACAAGAGGCAGGGAGCACACTTTTTCCCTCCCTTTTCAGTATTGGGGATCAAACCTAGGACCTTGTGTATGCTAAGCAAGTGCTCTACGCTGAGCCCCCAACTCAAAGGGTACACTTTTTGTCACCCTCTGTACTCTGCAGGGTGACTGCGGCTAGGGTTAGCAGCTTTGTTATTGCAAAGTGAACCTCTCTGCGCTCACTTGGATATTTCCATAATTCTAGGTCTGTCCTTCTCACATGAAGATCTCTTGTTTTTTACTGTTGATATTTTGGCCTTAGACTGCCAATGCACTTATATATTTTAAAAAATTATATAATATTTGAATCATTCAAAATAATTGAAGATGAATGTGTGTGAATGTACTCACACATGTCATATAACATACTACAAAATGAAACTTGGGAATCTACCACCCAACCTAAAAGAACATATTTTTGTGGTGCATTATTAATAATTTGTATAAAAATGTACTGTCAAAAATTTTTAAATACATAATTTCTTGGTACTTTTTTTGTCTGTTGATTAAGAAAACAATCTATGCTGACCACAACATTTATCTATTCATATGATTATACTATTTCATACAGTTTAAAAATAGTAGTTGTCCAGGGCTGGGATAGACTGGGTCCTTGGCATCTGTGTTGGTGATAGATTGCTTTAGTCAAATACTGACTTTATTTTTATTTATTTTTTGGTACTGAGGATTGAATCCAGGGGTGCTTAACCACTAAGCCACATCTCTAGTCCTTTTTTATATTTTATTTAGAGACAGGGTCTCGCTGAGTTGCTTAGGGCATCTCTAAGTTGTGGCTGGCCCTGAATTCCATCCCCAGCATATTCCATTTCTCCCAAAATCAAATAAAATAGATGTCTGTGTGAGGTTTGAACATAGTGGAGAACTGTGTGAAGTTTAAGAGTGTAGGCTCTGGATTGGCTCACCTGGTTCAGCTTCTTGCCCAGGTTCTTGATTGGAGTATGGAGTTGAAGATGTGGAGGTTTCCAGCCCTGAGGTTGAGAGTCACTGGTCAGTTTTTGTTTTGCCAACTCTAGAGGAGTGCTTGCTGCTGCTTTTTTTTTTTTGTACTGGGCACTCAACCACTGAGCCACATCCCCAGCCCTATTTTGTATTTTATTTAGAGACAGGGTCTCACTGAGTTGCTTAGCGCTTCACTTTGGCTGGGTCTTTGCACTCTTTTTTTTTTTTTTTAGTTGTAGTTGGACACAATATCTTTATTTTTATGTGGTGCTGAGGGTTGAACCTAGTGCCTCACAAGTGCAAGGTGGGTGTTCTACCAATGAGCTATAGCCCCAGCTCTGGGGCTTTCCACTCTTAATCCTCCTCCCTCAGCCTCCTCCACCTCTGGGATTACAGTCCACTGTGCCTGGCATAGAGGAGTGCTTCTTTTTCTATGTTAAATCACATGGGTGCTTTCTATTCTTTAACACTTGATTATGAACTTGATATCTAAGGTAATTTAAGGTAACTTTGTGAGCTGATAATTTGTCTTTCCAGTAAGACTGGGAGTTCTTTGAAGGTGAAGACTTGGTTTTAACAATTCCTTGGCTCCATCATTGTCTTGAATATTTTGAGGGAAGGGCAACAAGGATATTTGGTGGTTGATAGGTTGGGAGTTATTGCCCCTTCTTCTTCTTCTTCTTCTCCTCCTCCTCCTCCTCCTCCCTCCTCCTCCCTCCTCCCTCCTCCTCCTCCTCCTCCTCCTCCTCCTCCTCCTCCTCCTCCTCCTCCTCCTCCTCCTCCTTCTTCTTCTTCTTCTTCTTCTTCTTCTTCTTCTTCTTCTTCTTCTTTTTTAGTAATATTTGATTTCCTGCTTCATATAAATCTATATCTTTGTTTTGCTCTTAGGAAAAAGTAGAACGTAGCCAGTCTTCATCATACTGTATCTATGGATGCCCTGAAATTTGGCCTTGGCCTTGTTCTTTAGAGGGTTAAGTTACCAAATGCCTATTTCAGTATTCTAGTTTTTACATACTTTGAATGATCAAGTATCAGATGTTTGTCTACATTATTGTCATTATATACTTTGAATGATCAAGTATCAGATGTTTGTCTACATTATTGTCATTATAATTAGCATAACTAGAATAAGGATTGACATTTGGGAAAAATGAAATTTTACCCTCCTTCATCCTTGGTTGAAATTAATGTAATATAAATGTAACATAAAGACAAACATATAAATACAGATATAATGTAATGAAAATATAAACAAGTAATATAAATGTTCACTGTAGAGACTACAGGAGCAACCAACCCAGCAGCTCTCATTGTTCCTTCAGTATCAATGGCTAGTTTATGTCAAACTTCCTTGGTTGGTCTTTTAACATTTTTAGATGTTTGAACTATAAGAGTAATACAATTTTTAATGAGACTTCAAATTTATTCTTGTATCCCAGAAATTTATTCTGTGTTGGTGATAGATTGCTTTAGTCAAATACTGGCTTTATTTTTATTTTTTTGGTATTGCGGATTAAACCCAGGGGTGCTTAACCACTGAGCCACATCCCCAGTCCTTTTTTATATTTTATTTAGAGACAGGGTCTCGCTGAGTTGCTTAGGGAATTGCTAAGTTGTTGTGGCTGGCTTTGAATTCATGATCCTCCTGCCTCAGGCTCTGGAGCTGCTGGGATTACAGGTGTGTGCCACTGCACCCAGCTAAATATTGACTTTAATATTTATTCTTTCAGCATTTAGCTAAAAATGTGTATTCAGAGCATCTCCAAGTTTAACCCTTTATCTGGGCTCCATAGACAGATCACATTAAGTAGCCCTTCTGTGCTCAAGTAGCTGTCTCTGGGTGGAGTATAGTTTTCTGGTATTTCTTTGAGCTTACTTCCTCAAGTTTAATTTCCCCATAGGAAGAAGTTTTCTGGAGGCCCTGACCAACGGTGGGGATACTCATAGATTCCTGGAAGGATCAGATTTTTTCCACTTATTTTTTATTGGTGCATTATAGTTGACCATAATGGTGGAATTTGTTGTAATGTAATTGTACATGCACACAATATAACAACATAATTTGGCTAGTATCATTCCCCAGTATTTCCCCTTTTCCTCCCTGGAGAGAGCAGATTTATTTCTACATAGACTTTTGCCTTTGGGAAGAAGGATATCTTTTCAAATTTTTAGAAATGTTTATTAACAGGACTCTTGGTTTGCCATAGGCTTCATTGATTCATTAATTAATACCTCAAATATCCTCTCATTCTTTCCCATGGGAAGGAAAAGAAAGAATGATGGAAAACATCCTTAGCACCTGTCCTCAAAGCTTGCCCCACTAATTTATACTTCTTGTAAATGGTCAGTTGATGTAAAGATATTTATTAAGTGCCTGCTAGGTACTTAGGTCAATTTGAGAGGCTGTGGGGTTCATAGTGTCTACAAAGGAATTAATTCCCTTTAAGGAGCTTGCATATATAGTAAACAAGGGCAAAACTGAGGCTAACCAATCTGCCACAGTTTCAAAGGGCAGAATGGCAGCAGCTGGTAAGGGAAGTGTTGTGGTTTGGGTTTGAAACATCCCCCAAAGGCCCATATGCTAAAAGTTTGGTGTCCAGCCTGTGCATTATTGGGAGGTGGTGGGACCTTTAGGAGATGGGTCCTCATGGGAGGAAATTAGGTCATTATGGATGTGCCCTTCAAGGGGATGTTGGGACCCTGGCCCCTTCCTGTTTTTCTCTGCTTCCTAGGCTACTGCAACGTGAACAGGTTATATCTGCCACATGTGTCTGTCATGATTATCTTCCTTATCATGGACCCAAAAGCAATAGGTCCAAGCAACCATTAGACTGAAATCATGAGCCAAAATAAATCTTTTCTCCTTTTAACTTGTTTATCCCAGGTGTTTTGTCACAGCAACAGAAATCTGACTAACAGATTATTCTGGGAAGGCTTCACAAAGAACTAGAACTTGAAAAAGATCTTGAATGAAGGATAATAATATCTATTTACTTAAAAAAAGATATCACATAAAGGTTGGGGAATACTCAGTGGTAGAGTATGTGTTTGGCATGCATGATACTCTGGGTTCAATCTACCACACCAAAAGAAAGAAAAAAGGATACCATATAAGTGTTAAATGTATAGTTTGATAAATTCTTCCATACCCCCAAGTTGCCATACAGATCAGGATATAGAAGTTTTCAGCATCCCAACAGGTTTTGCATGTCCCCTTCCAGCCAGTGTTCAACTCTGAGAGTAACCACCATTCTGACCTGAGACATAATGGGTTACTTTTGTTTTCTTTCCATTATTCAAAAGAAATCAGAATATGAATTCTTTTGTGACTGGCTTTTTTCATTCCATATTGTGTCTGTGAAATTCATCCATTTTATTGTATATGAGAATAGTTCCTTATCTTTCATGGCTCTTTTTTTTTTTTTTTTTTTTGGTGGTGGTACTGGGGATTGAACCCAGGGATACTCTACCACTGAACTATATTCCTAGCCCTTTTAAAATTTTATTTTGAGAAAGAATCTTGCAGGTTTCCCAGGCTGGCCTCAAACTTGTGATCTTCTTGCTTCAGCCTCCTGAGATACTGTTACAGGCCTGCCCCACTGCACCCTGCTCATTGCTTTATAATATTCCATAGTCTAATTATACCACATTTCCTTCCTTCTGTTGTTGATGTTGTTTCTAGTTTTTGGCTATTATGAATAAAGATTTTATGAGCAATTCTGGTACATAACTTTTATGGACATGAATGCTCATTTTAGTTTGATATATACCAAATAAATGGAATTCCTGGGTCATGATGTTTCTTTCTATTTAGCTGTAGTAGATACTGATAGTTTTACAAAGATGTGGTATCAAGTTATAATCCAATCCAGATTATGAGAGTATAGTTGCTTCACATTCTTACAAAACATAGTATTGTCAGTCCTTTTAATGTTCACTCATCTGGTGTATATAGTACTATGCAATTTGTATTTTTTGGTAGTTAATGCTATTGAATACCTTTTCGTATTGGCCATCTGGATAGTCTCTTTTGTGAAGTTCTTGTTCAAATCTTTGGCCCATTTTAAAAGATTTCATTGTCTTTCATTATAAAATTGAGTTGCTTTTACAGATATATATTACAATAGTCTTCTGGTCTGTGACATGCCTTTTCATTTACATAATGGTATTTTTTTGGGGGGGGGTACTGGGGATTGAACTCAGGGGTGCTCAACCACTGAGCCACATCCCCAGCCCTATTTCTTATTTTATTTAAAGACAGGGTCTCACTGAGTTGCATAGTGCCTCACCAAGGCTGAAGCTGGCTCTGAACTTGTGATCCTACCATCTCAGCCTCTCATGCCGTTTGGATTACAGGTGTGCACCTCCATGCTCCTCTTACGTAATGGTATTTTAAAAATATTTTTTATACCTTTATTTTATTTATTTATTTAAAAATATATTTTTAATTGTAGATGGACACAATATATTTATTTTATTTATTTAGTTTTATATGGGGCTGAGGATCAAACTCAGTGCCTCATCAATGCAAGGCAAATGCTCTACCACTGAGCTACAACCTATTTATTTGTTTTTATGTGGTGCTGAGGATCAAACCCAGCACCTTGCACTGGCAAGTGCTCTACCGTTGAGCCACAACCCCAGCCCCAGTATGGTATTTTTTGAAAAACAATTTTAATGAAGTCTAATCCATTATTTTCCTTTTTTAAACGATGAACACAATATCTTTATTTATTTTATTTATTTTTATGTGATGCTGAGGATTGAACCCAGTGCCTCACATGTGTGAGGCAAGCACTCTACCACTGAGCTATAACCCCAGCTTCTTAATCCATTAATTTTTTATAGATTTTCATGCTTAGTGATTTAAAAAAAAATGTGTGTCTTGTTTAAGAAATCTTTGCCTATCCCCTGGACAGGCAAGATTAAAGATAATCTTCTTTAAAAAACATAAACCATGGGGCTGGGGTTGTGGCTCAGTGGTAGAGCACTTGCCTAACGTGTGAGACACTGGGTTCTATTCTTTCAGCACCACATATAAATAAATGAATAAAATAAAGGTCCATCAACATCTAAAACAACAACAACAACAACAACAACAACAACAAAAAAACATAAACCAGGCATGGTGGCACACTTCTGTAATCCTCTTCTGTAATCCTAGTAACTCAGGAGGTTGAGTCAGGAGGATCATGTTTGAGTCCAGCCTCACCAATTTAACAAGACCCTGTCTCTCAAAATTAAAAAAAAAAAAAAAACAAAGGGTTGGGGATGTAGCTCAGTGGTAAAGTGCTCCTGGATTCAGTCTCTAGTATTACAAAACAAACAACCTAGAATTTTTTTCATTTGAATGTACAGGTGGATTATCTTATGTGGAATTCATATGGAATGAAGCAAAGAATCAGTGTTCATTTTTTTCTATATGGATGTACACTTGACCCAGCATCTCTTGTTGATAGATCACCCCTTGCTTGCTTAACTGTGGTGGTACCTTCGTCATCTATCAGGTGTGATCATATATTTATGTCTGTGGACTTCTTTTTGGTCTGTTGGTCTTAATTCATGCTTATGCCAGCACTTCAGCAATTTAATTGCTTTATACTTAGAGTAAGTTTTGGTATCTGAGAGTTAAAACCTCTAACATAATTATTTTTAAGATGATCTTGGTTATTCTAAGTTCTTTGGTTTTCTGTATTTATGTAGTATCGACTTTTCAGTGTCAACAACAACAACAACAACAACAACAAAAGTTCTGGATTCCAGTGAGTCTACATATCAAATAGAGATATTTGACTTCTTAAAATATTGTTTTCCAGCCCACAGACATGAATATATACCTCCATTTGTTTAGGTGTTTTTTTTTTTTCTCAACAATGTTTTATATTTTCCAGTGTAACGATCTTGCACATATTTCATTAGATTAATTTCTAGGGAAATTTTTGTTTTTGTTGTTATTATAAATGCTTTTTTAAGCATTTATTTTGTTGCCGGGCATGGTGGCACTTGCCTGTAATCCCAGCAGCTTGGGAGGCTGAGACAGGATGATCTTGAATTCAAAGCCAGCCTCAGCAATTTAGCAAGGCCCTAAGCAATTCAGGGACTCCCTGAATTGCTTAGGGCCTTGCTAAAATAAAATACAAAATAGGGCTGGGGAGGTGGCTCAGTGGTTGAGTGCCCCAGAAGATAATCCCTGATACCCCCCCAAAAAAGTCTAACTTGTAGTTATTTGTTGCCAGTAGATAGAATGCAATTTGGGGGGGGGGATTTTTTATAAACCCATATGTATATACATATACATAAAATTTACCAATTCTTAAGTTGTGGTTCATTTGCATTAAATACAGTCACATTGTTGTGCAATCATGCGTTTTTTTTTTTTTTTAAATTAAGGTACAATACTGCCCTCAGCCAGTGCGGGCAGCCAAAATAGAGTTGTTTGGGCTGGGGATGTGGCTCAAGCGGTAGCGTGCTCGCTTGGCATGCATGCGGCTCGGGTTCGATCTTCAGCACCACATACAAACAAAGATGTTGTGTCCGCTGAGAACTAAAAAAAAATAATAATAATAATTAAATATTAAAAATTCTCTCTCTTTCTCTCTCTCTCTCTCTCAAAAAACAAAAACAAAAACAAAAACAAAAAACAAAATAGAGTTGTTTGAGTGAATTTCCTGAGGTACCAAATAAAACACAAACACACAATTTACCTTTAACTCAAGCCTGAGGCTCCTCTGCCCTTGGCGTCAAGCTCCCAAAATGGGAGAGCAAGGAATGTCACAAGAGGCTGGCAAGAGAGAGCTAGAATGTTTGGGAGTGGTCTTTTATTGTGGGAACTCTTATTCTTTAGAAATTTCCATCCAAAAAAGTTAAAGGGGGACAGGTTTACAAGGACAGGTAAGGTAATTTGACCCCTGGGGCTGTAGGAAGACAAGTTTTGCGACATTCCAAGATTGGGGCTGCAGTCTAAGGCCACTTTGATGTGACCAAATCACAGGAAGTGACTGACAGGGCCTCGGCTAATCAGAGAAGGAAAATGCTGGTCACATGGCATGGAGGCCTCCCACATAGTTCCCCTTTTTTCTTTGAAAATGCAGGTGATGGTTCACTTTTTTGAGTCCTCAGATCCTTGTTTTGAAGGCTCGCCATCCTACATGTATAATACAGAAGAGAATTAATAGCAAAGGGAACAATACAAGAATATACCACGCAGAGTGTTTAAGAATGTTTCCAGGGTTAAAGCTGTTTAATTCTTTTAATATTTGATTAGCTAAGGAAGTAGGATCCAAAAAATCAATCTTACTTTTTTTATATCTTGAATATGATGATGGAGCTCCAAAAGATCCAAGCTGTTGTTATTATTTTGCCAAATACCCAACAAATGGTTTTTAATCTTCTCCCAGTCCCATTGGGAAACATTGTATTTGGCAGCAGTAACACACACATACTTATAGCTAGGGTGACATTTAAGTCTTTCCTTGAACTTCAAAGCTGAAAGTTTATTACCAATATTCATGACAGTTGCCTCTAAGGCATTTACCTTAGTCTCAATTCTTTCATCAATATTTATTTGATTATGAAGAGCCTTGGAAAAATTCTGAGCCAAAGTATTAAGAAAATTTGCATGTTGAATATTTTGGGATATAGCCACTGAATCTGTGACTGTGGAAGCAATAAAAGAAACCAAGGCAACAGTGCCCACTATTATGAGTCCAAGAGCGTGTTTAGATCTCGCTAGCTGGGCATGCGTTTGTTGTAAGACTTGAAAACCAGCATCAGCATACCATGGCTTTGAAATATTAGCTGGCAATAAAACAAAAGAGGGCTGATGGAGTATCAGCGTTCCTTTTCCTCTATTATATCTGGTGATACAATTAGTTACCTTAGATTTACTACATGTTACAAGATATCTATCATCTTTCCATTTAACTTTTACATTTCCAGTAATTAAAAGGTAAGGAGTTGAACACAGGCTTGTAAGTCATAGCAAGAACCTTCCTTATAACTCTTGCCTACAAAGTCTGGTAAAGGTTTGTCAGTAAAATTTAAGAATTCTGAGGCAGCAGTTAAGCACCAAACATCTTTATGAAGGCCACCTTCGATGAAGGTCAGGATGTTGCTAATAAATCCTCCAGGAGTCATGGCAAAACTCTCGCGTAACTGCCTTTTGTCAATTTTAGGAGACCAATCCAAAATATACCCACTATTTCTAGACACCTTATGTTGTATTGGAAATGTATTTATACAATCTATCCACTTAGGAAAGGTGCCAATTTCTTTTTTTTTTAATATTTATTTTTTAGTTCTCGGCGGACACAACATCTTTGTTGGTATGTGGTGCTGAGGATCGAACCCGGGCCGCACGCATGCCAGGCGAGCGCGCTACCACTTGAGCCACATCCCCAGCCCAAAAGGTGCCAATTTCTATTGCAGAGCTGTTAGGACAATGAGGTATTTGTGGATGTTCTGCTTATCTAATATAAGGTTTTGAGACTCCATTAACAGTATGATAAGTTGGTCCCAACTGCTGTCTTTTTCCTCAAATGACACTTTTAGGCAGCCAGCATGTTTACCATGGGACCAGTCACATGATTGGGACTAATATGAGTGTCTGTAAGTCTTCCCATCATATATGAGTCATCAGTATACTGGGATGGATTCTCCAGTCCACACTGCTGGGTATACTAGAGGTGGATCTGGAAAATATGTCCAATAAGTTTCTCCCTGATCCCTTTTACCTGACAGCCCAGTAGGACTATTACTGCAGCAAGCATCATCACTGGAGTTTTAGTTCTCCCTTGGAGCTGAATCATTCATGGCTCATTGCATCAAGTTCCTTAGGTCCCTCCATAAGATCAGCTTCTTCATTTGGTTTCTCTGGGACACTCTTCTTCTGAGGTTTCTTCCTTTTGAGGGAAGGCTTCTCTGGGTTGATCTTCAGTTGTTTGAATCTTGAATCTATGTCCTCCATGCCTGATGGTATGTTCAGGTACCCAAATAGGATGAAAAGCACCTTATGGAAAAATACAAGCATGACCTCTGCCCCATATAATCACTGGATCTGGTCCTTTCCATTAACCAGTCTGTAAGTCCTTCCACCAAACTCAGCCTTAAAGGGCCTTTTGCTGTGGAAGACATATATTGCTCAGCTGCAGTGTGACCTTCTGAGTCACAATTTAGAAAATTTAAAGCAAACAGCACGATTGAGATTATTTTGGGGAGCCATAGTCCTATGTCCCCCTTTTAGTTTTTATAATTGTAGCTTAATAGATAAATGAGATCATTCTACAATGGCTTGACATTGAGGGTCATAAGGAATACCTGTTTTATGGTCAATCTGAAACTCTTGGCAAAATTGTTGGAAAGAAGAGCTAACATAAGCCAGTGCATTATCAGTTTTAATCTGTAAAAGACATCCTAATACTGTGAAAGCAGCTAAACAATGAAAAATAACATGTTGAGTATTTTCTTTTGTATGGGCTGTGGCAAAGATAAATCTAGAATAGGTATCTACAATTACATGTATATACCATTGTTTACCAAATTGAGGAATATGAGTTACATCCATTTACCATAATTGATTTGGTTTTAATCCATGGGTATTTACCCCAGATAGTAAAGATGGAGTGTGTATAACACACTGGGGGCAGTGACGTACAATTTGTATTAAATTCTTTACATAAGCTAGAAGCATTTTGATGATGTAAAGAATGTGAAGCTTGTGCACAGTCATACAAAGACATTTGCTGACAAACAGCAACTAATTTATCAATCTTATCATTATCTGATATTAGAGGCCCTGGAAGATGAGTGTGGGCCTGTATGTGGCCTATAAAACATGGGTGCTTTTGCATTTGCACCATCCTTTGTAGGGTATAAAACAAATTGAATAACTCTTGTGATGACGTATATCCAATAACTGAAATTTCAATATTTTTGGTGAGTCCAACTGCATATAATAGCTGTCAGAATAAATATTAATAGGCTCATTTTTTTAAAGAGAGAGGGAGAGAGAGAGAGAGAGAGAATTTTAATATTTCATTTTTTAGTTATCGGCAGACACAACATCTTTGTTTGTATGTGGTGCTGAGGATTGAACCCGGGCCGCACGCATGCCAGGCGAGCACGCTACCGCTGAGCCACATCGCCAGCCCTAATAGGCTCATTTGTAAAATAGCTTGAAGCACAAATGAGAGCTTGTAGTTCTGCTCATTGAGCAGAAGCATATGAGGTTTGTATTACCTCTGTATGGACCTAACTATAAAAACCTGCTCAAACTGAACTTGAGCCCTCAGTGAATACCGTTACTGCACCATTTATTGGTTGTGCACATACAATCCTTGGAAGAATAAGTGGCGTTATTAATGCAAATTGAATAATTTTATCATGAGGATAATGACTTTCTGTCTGACCAGGGAAATCAGCAAAAGCTACTTGCCATAAATTAGAAGTTTGAAAGAGCCAATCATTCTATTGAATAGAAAATGGGATGATTATAATATTAGGTTCTGATCCAACTAGTTGTAAAAGTCTTGTTCTGCCTTTCATCACTAATTGAGCAACAAAATCATGAAAAGGAGTTAATGACTTTTGAGGATAGTGGGCTAAATGAATCCACTCAATAACTCCCAATGTTTGCCATATCACCCCTATAGGAGCATAAGCAGTTGGAAATATCAATAAATATATAGGCTTTTGAGGATTAATTCTAGTAAATTGAGCATTTTTAATAGCAATTTCAACTTTCCTTAAAGCCATTTTCACCTCTCCTGTGAGCTGACAAGAAGTTGGAAACTCCCTGTAATATCTGGAATAAAGAACTTAAATCTGAAGTAGTTAGCTTTAAAGATGGCTTCAGCCAATTAATATCTTCTAATAATTTTTGAAAATCATAAAGGGTGTGCAACTCCTTGACTCTCATTTGTAAGTTATGAGGATGGATTGTATGTCCTTCAATTATATTATTGAAAAATAGATATCTTTTGCACCTTTTGAGGTGCAATGCATAAACCCATTGCTGTGAGTGAAGTCTCTAATTGGGCAAAATTTTTTTAAAAGTACATCTGAATTAGCATGAGCTAAAAGTATGTTATCCATAAAATGAATAATATATGCATCAGGAAATTTTTCCCTTACAGGCGTGATGGCCTGTGCTACAAAATTCTGAGATAAGGTTGGACTATCACACATTCCCTGAGGCAGTACCTTCCAGCAATATCTTTTGACTGGTTCTTTGAATTTAATTTAATTGTGACACTAAAGGCAAACTTTTTATAGTAATCTGGGTGCAAAGGTATAGAGATAAAACAATCTTTTAGATCTATTACTATCAAATTATAATTCAAAGGAATAGCTGTAGGAGAAGGAAGCCCAGATTGTAGAGCTCCCATAGGTTGAATTACATGATTTATTGCCCTTAGGTCCTATAATAACCTCCAATTACCAAACTTTTTTCTTAATTACAAAAAATGGGTATATTCCAAGGGCTGAGTTTAGGCTCTAAATGACCAGCTTGGAGCTGGTCTTCAACTAACATATGAGCTATTTTAAGATTTTCCCCAATTTGGGTTAGTAACTTTGTGAGCCAAGTGATCTTTTCTACTGTGTTTTGGGCCAGGGAAAAAGTCAGGACCCCTACTAAAAGTTTTGGTATTAATTAATTAATCTCTGACCAGGAGACTGGGTCGTAAGTAGGTATTCGTCCTGTGAATTTCTCTCACTATCCCCAGGAGTAAACCCTTGATTAAATTCCTCAAATGACCTTATAGAATTTAGAGTTACTAATAGTAATCCTAAGCTGTTTAGGATATCTCTTCCCCATAAATTTACCAATAAAGTATCTAAAACATAAGGCTTAAAAATTCCAATATTTCCATCTCAATCCTCCCAGTGACAATATCGGGTGCGCTGAAGGCTGAGAAATCTGTCCTATGCCTTCTAAATTGGCTGGCACAGTATGTAAAGGCCAGGTTTTGGGCTAAAATTGGCGAGATAAAACAGATTTATCTGCCCCAGTAACTGTATTTCTTTGAAATTTTTTATGATTAATTTTACGTTCCAGTAGGTGGCGCTCCTGATGGACTAATTGTACCCAGTACGCTTGGTCTGGCAACTCAGAAATCGGTTTAAGGGAGGAGAGAAGATGGCGGCGATGGGAGTGCATCACCCCAGTGCACCGCGTCACTGTGCGGGAGAAAGACGAGGTGAAACGGCTGAAGGCTACCTTGTTGGGAATTTCCAGTGAAATCGAGGTGCTCCAGAATCTAAAGGACGGATTTCCAGTGTGCGGGATTCGACTGCGGGGGCTTGGTCGCGGGCGATTTCTCCGCACGGAGGGTAGCAGAACCTGCTCGGCGGACTGCCCCACGGATGGAGTCTGGGGCGCGCGCTGAGTAGCGGCGAGGTACCGAAGCGGGAGTACAGCGATGCGGATTCTGGGGGCTCCTGCCAGCGGTGCACTGGCTGTGCTTAGTGCTGAGTTCCGGCTTTGAGACAGAGGAAAGAAGCGGTCCAGTTCGATTCTCGACACCGGTCGGACCACGGAGGAGGACAGCAGCCGCCATCTTGGAGAGCTGATGTAATGATCCCTGTTTTCTACTGATCTCAGCTCATTCAACTACGGAACAGGTGATTCCAGGCTGGTATTTGCCCGCGTCTCGCAGACAGATCGCTCAGGCTCGGGACAGGAGAACCTGAGGAGAATACTCTTCGGGGCTCGCTCTTGGCAAGGCGGGCGCCGGACTTTGAGCGGCCGGATTCTGGTTCCCCGGGCTGCTTTAGCCCAGGGCGGGGGAACCTGCGGGGACTGCGTGCCGACGCCAGCTCCAAGTGGAACGTGCGCTGAGGGGCGGTGGGGCTCTGACTCCCGGAGCAGTTTTGGCTCGGGGTTGGGGAGCCCGCGGGGACTGCGTCTTTGACCCTGTTCCTAGCGGAGCGTGCACCGAGCCGGGAGAGTTTGGAGCGACTGGGCTCGGGCTTCCGGGGCTGCTTTGGCCTGGGGCTCGGGAACCCGCGGGGGTTGCTCTGTGGAGCCTGCTCCTAGAAGAGCGTGGCTGGGATCGGAGAGGCCGGGTTCTGGCTCCCGAAACTGCTTTTGCCCAGGGCTGGGGAAACTGCGGGGACTGCGAGCTGACGCCAGCTCCAGGTGGAACGTGCGTTGTGGGGCGGTGGTGCTCTGACTCCCGGAACAGTTTTGGCCCGGGGCTGGGGAGCCTGCGGGGACTGCGTCTTTGACCCTGCTCCTAGCGGAGCGTGCACCGAGCTGGGAGAGTTTGGAGTGGCCAGGCTCGGTCTCCCGGGGCTGCTTTGGCCTGGGGCTTGGGAATCTGCAGCGGTTGCTCTGTGGAGCCTGCTCCTAGCAGAGCGTGGCTGGGGTCGGAGAGGCCGGGTTCTGGCTCCCGAAGCTGCTTTGGCCCAGGGCTGGGGAACCTACAGGGTCTGCTTCTCGGTCCGGGTCCTGCTGGGTGCTGTGGGGGCCTGGGGGGCAGAGTGGAACTGCCACCTGCGCCCAGAGCAGGCCAAGTGACCCGCCGGCGTGGTATCACGACACCCCAACTGCAGCTGGGGCCGAGGAGAGTAGCCGCCCACGCCTGGAACAGGACCAGCGACCCGACTGCGTGGTAGCCAAGTCACCCCATTTGGAGTGGGGGCTGTGAAGAGCCGCTGTCTGAGCCTGCAAGGTAAGCAGACCTGCGACCCACTGGCAGGACAGGCCCGGCAGCCTGCCAGTGTGGTGGACAAGTAGCATCGAGGCAGTCATGTCACACTGGTTGGAGTGGGAGTTGAGCAGAGCCGCCGCCCGTATCCGGAAAAGGCCCAGCGACCCGTTGGAGAGGCAGTTAGGTACCCCCACTGGGAGTGGGGGTTGAGCAGAACTGCCGCCCGAGCCCGCAAGGTAGGCAGATCTGCGACCCACCGGCGGAACAGGCTTAGAGGCCGACCAGCGTGGTAGACACGTCACACCAATTGGAGTGGGGGCGGAGCAGAGCTGCCGCCCACATCCGGATCAGGTCCAACGACCCGAGGGCATGGTAGTTACGTCACCACAATTGGAATGGGGGCAGAGTAGAGCCGCCACCCGCGCCCGCAGGGTGGGCAGACCTGCGACCATCCAGCGTGGTAGATAGATCACCCTAATTAGAGGAGGAGCATAGCCACTACCCGCCCTGCAAGAGAGATCTCCCAACTATACAAGAGCAATATAAATAAATAGGGGGAAAATTTCAAAAACACAACAGTTTCACCAAGCAGAAAGAAACGCGAGCAGTATGAAACGACAAGGAAAGAAAGGACCACAAGCAATGCAGGTCAACTCAACTCTAGAAGAGGTAATAGCTGCAACAGATGGAATGTCTGATAAAGAGTTCAGGATATACATGCTTCAGATGATCTGGAGTCTCAAGGAAGACATGAGACAGCAAAACCAGACAATGAAAGATCACTTTGACAAGGAACTACATAAACAAATCCAGGAAGTGAAAGACCAATTTCACAGGGAGATAGAGGTAATAAAAAACAAACAAATAGAAATCCTAGAAATGCAGGAAGCAATAAACCAACTTAAAACCTCAATTGACAATACTACCAGCAGAGTAGATCACTTAGAAGATAGAACATCAGACAATGAAGACAAAGTATTTCAACTTGAAAAGAACATAGACAGCTCAGCAAGTCTGCTAAGAAACCATGAACAGAACATCCAAGAAATATGGGATAACATTAAAAGACCAAACTTAAGAGTCATTGGGATTCAGGAAGGCACAGAGCTCCAAACCAAAGGAATAAACAATCTATTCAATGAAATAATACGAGAAAACTTCCCAGACTTGAAGAATGAAACAGAATCCCAAATCCTAGAAGCCTACAGGACGCCGAAAGTGCAAAATCATAAGAGATCCACACCTAGACACATTATAATGAAGATGCCCAACATACAGAATAAGGAGAGAATTTTAAAAGCTACAAAAGAAAGAAAGCAGATTACATTTAGGGGTAAACCAATCAGGATAACAGCTGATCTCTCAACACAGACTCTGAAAGCTAGAAGATCCTGGAATAACATATTTCAAACACTGAAAGAAAATGGGTTCCAACCAAGAATCGTGTATCCGGCGAAATTAAGCTTCAGGATGGAAGATGAAATTAAAACCTTCCATGATAAACAAAAGTTAAAAGAATTCGCAGCTAGAAAACCATCTCTTCAAAAAATCCTTGGCAAAACATTACAGGAAGAGGAAATCGAAAACAACATTGAAAACCATCAGTGGGAGGTAGGACAGTAAAGGGGGGAAAGTAATCAAAGAGGAAAACAAATCAGGTTTAGTAACATTAATAAACAAATATGGCTGGAGGAACAAACCATATCTCAATAATAACCCTAAATGTTAATGGCTTAAACTCACCAATTAAGAGACACAGGCTAGTTGAATGGATCACAAAACAAGACCCAACAGTATGTTGCCTACAGGAGACGCATTTGATAGGAAAAGATATACATAGACTGAAGGTGAAAGGCTGGGAAAAATCATTCCACTCATATGGACTGCGGAAACAAGCAGGAGTGTCCATACTCATATCAAACAAAATAGATTTCAAGCCAAAGTTAATCAAAAGGGATAAAGAAGGACACTGCATACTGCTCAAGGGAACCATACACCAACAAGACATAACAATCATAAATATATATGCCCCAAACAATGGTGCAGCTACGTTCATCAAGCAAACTCTTCTCAAGTTTAAGAGTCTAATAGACCACCATACAATAATCATGGGAGACTTCAACACACCTCTCTCACCACTGGACAGATCTTCCAAACAAAAGTTAAATAAGGAAACTATAGAACTCAATAACACAATTAACAACCTAGACTTAATTGACATATATAGAATATACCACCCAACATCAAGTAGTTACACTTTTTTCTCAGCAGCACATGGATCCTTCTCAAAAATAGATCATATATTATGTCACAGGGCAACTCTTAGACAATATAAAGGAGTAGAGATAATACCATGCATCTTATCTGATCATAATGGAATGAAACTGAAAATCAACGATAAAAGAAGGAAGGAAAAATCATGCATCACTTGGAGAATGAACAATAGGTTACTGAATGATCAATGGGTTATAGAAGACATTAAGGAGGAAATTAAAAACTTCATAGAGTTAAATGAAAACACAGACACAACATATTGGAATCTATGGGACACATTGAAATCAGTTCTAAGAGGAAAATTCATTGCTTGGAGCTCATTCCTTAAAAAAAGAAAAAACCAACAAATAAATTATCTCATATTTCATCTCAAAATCCTAGAAAAAGAAGAGCAAAACAATAGCAAAAGAAGTAGAAGGCAAGAAATAATTAAAATCAGAGCGGAAATTAATGAAATCGAAACGAAAGAAACAATTGAAAAAATTGACAAAACCAAAAGTTGGTTCTTTGAAAAAATAAATAAAATCGACAGACCCATAGCCATGCTAACGAAGAGAAGAAGAGAGAGAACCCAAATTACTAGCATACGGGATGAAAAAGGCAATATCACAACAGACACTTCAGAAATACAGAAGATAATCAGAAATTATTTTGAATCCTTATTCTCCAATAAAATAGAAGATAGTGAAGGCATCGACAAATTTCTTAAGTCATATGATCTGCCCAGATTGAGTCAGGAAGATATAGACGACCTAAACAGACCAATAACAATAGAGGAAATAGAAGAAACCATCAAAAGACTACCAACTAAGAAAAGCCCAGGACTGGATGGGTATACAGCAGAGTTTTACAAAACCTTTAAAGAGGAACTAACACCAATACTTTTCAAGCTATTCCAGGAAGTAGAAAAAGAGGGAGAACTTCCAAATACATTCTACGAGGCCAACATCACCCTGATGCCTAAACCAGACAGAGACACTTCAAAGAAAGAAAACTACAGACCAATATCTCTAATGAACCTAGATGCAAAAATCCTCAATAAAATTCTGGCGAATCGGATTCAAAATCATGTCAAAAAAATTATACACCATGATCAAGTAGGATTCATCCCTGGGATGCAAGGATGGTTCAATATACGGAAATCAATAAATGTTATTCACCACATCAATAGACTTAAAAATAAGAACCATATGATCATCTCGATAGATGCAGAAAAAGCATTTGACAAAGTACAGCATCCGTTTATGTTCAAAACTCTAGAAAAATTAGGGATAACAGGATCATAACTCAACATTGTAAAAGCAATCTATGATAAGCCACAGGCCAGCATCATTCTGAATGGAGAAAAATTGAAGGCATTCCCTCTAAGATCTGGTACAAGACAGGGATGCCCTCTTTCACCACTTCTGTTCAACATAGTCCTCGAAACACTGGGCAGAGCAATTAGACAGATGAAAGAAATTAAAGGCATAAAAATAGGAAAAGAAGAACTTAAATTATCACTATTTGCAGATGATATGATTCTATACCTAACAGACCCAAAAGGGTCTACAAAGAAACTATTAGAGCTAATAAATGAATTCAGCAAAGTGGCAGGATATAAAATCAACACGCATAAATCAAATGCATTCTTGTATATCAGCGACAAATCCTCTGAAACGGAAATGAGGACAACTACTCCATTCACAATATCCCCCCAAAAGATAAAATACTTGGGAATTAACCTTACAAAAGAGGTGAAAAACCTATACAATGAAAACTACATAACCCTAAAGAGAGATATAGAAGAAGACCTCAGAAGATGGAAAAATATTCCTTGTTCATGGATAGGCAAAACTAACATCATCAAAATGGCGATATTACCAAAAGTTCTCTATAAGTTCAATGCTATCCCAATCAAAATCCCAACAGCATTTCTTGTAGAAATAGATAAAACAATCATAAAATTCATATGGAAAAATAAAAGACCCAGAATAGCAAAAACAATGCTAAGCAGGAAGTGTGAATCAGGCGGTATAGCGATACCAGACTTCAAACTATACTACAGAGCAATAGTAACAAAAACAGCATGGTACTGGTACCAAAACAGGCGGGTGGACCAATGGTACAGAATAGAGGACACAGTAACCAATCCACAAAACTACAACTATCTTATATTTGATAAAGGGACTAAAAGCATGCAATGGAGGAAGGATAGCATCTTCAACAAATGGTGCTGGGAAAACTGGAAATCCATTTGCATCAAAATGAAACTGAATCCCTTTCTCTCGCCATGCACAAAAGTTAACTCAAAATGGATTAAGGAGCTCGATATTAAATCAGAGACACGGCGTCTGATAGAAGAAAAAGTTGGCTATGATCTACATACTGTGGGGTCGGGCCCCAAATTCCTCAATAGGACACCCATAGCGCAAGAGTTAACAACTAGAATCAACAAATGGGACTTACTCAAACTAAAAAGTTTTTTCTCAGCAAAAGAAACAATAAGAGAGATAAACAGGGAGCCTACATCCTGGGAACAAATCTTTACTCCACACACTTCAGATACAGCCCTAATATCCAGAGTATACAAGGAACTCAAAAAATTAGATAATAAGATAACAAACAACCCAATCAACAAATGGGCCAAGGACCTGAACAGACACTTCTCAGAGGAGGACATACAATCAATCAATAAGTACATGAAAAAATGCTCAACATCGCTAGCAGTCAGAGAAATGCAAATCAAAACCACCCTAAGATACCATCTCACTCCAGTAAGATTGGCAGCCATTAGGAAGTCCAACAACAACAAGTGCTGGCGAGGATGTGGGGAAAAGGGTACACTTGTTCATTGTTGGTGGGACTGCAAATTGGTGCAGCCAATTTGGAAAGTAGTATGGAGATTTCTTGGAAAGCTGGGAATGGAACTACCATTTGACCCAGCTATTCCCCTTCTCGGTCTATTCCCTAAAGACCTAATAAGAGCATGTACAGGGACACTGCTACATCGATGTTCATAGCAGCACAATTCACAATAGCAAGATTGTGGAACCAACCTAGATGCCCTTCAATAGATGAATGGATAAAAAAATGTGGCATTTATACACAATGGAGTATTACTCTGCATTAAGAAATGACAAAATCATAGAATTTGGAGGGAAATGGATGGCATTAGAACAGATTATGCTAAGCGAAGCTAGCCAATCCTTAAAAAACAAATGCCAAATGACTGCTTTGATATAAGGGGAGTAACTAAGGACAGGGTAGGGACGAAGAGCTTGAGAAGAAGATTAACATTAAACCGGGATGATAGGTGGGAGGGAAAGGGAGAGAGAAGGGAAATCGCATGGAATTGGAAGGTGAGCCTCAGGGTCATACTCAATTACATATAAGAGGAAAGGAGGGGTAAGAGAAAAATAATACAAGTGAAGAAATGATTTACAGTAGAGGGGGTAGAGAGAGAAACGGGGAGGGGAGGGGAGGGGAGGGGAAGGGGGATAGTAGAGAATAGGATAAACAGCAGAATACATCAGTCACTAGAATGGCAATATGTAAATCAATGGAAGTGTAACTGATGTGATACAGCAATCTGTATACGGGGTAAAAATGGGAGTTCATAACCCACTTGAATCAAATTTTGAAATATGATATATTAAGAACTTTGTAATGTTTTGAACGACCAACAATAAATTAAAAAAAAAAGAAAAGAAAAAAATAAATAAAAGTTCTTCATTGACAAAAAAAAAAAAAAAAAAAAAAAGAAATCGGTTTAAATCTGACTGTCCGTGGAGCTACAGGGTAAAAGTATTAATTGGGCTAGCACATCTTTAGTAGAAAGCCAAATGGCATGTTCTGATTTTACAGTGACTGTTAGCTCACCTCTAAATAAGAATCAATAACTCCTGGTATTACTTGGATTGCCTCTTTAAAATTATTTCATCCCCAAATTAAGCCCATGGTGCCTGGGGGTAATGGCCCATGGATCTTGGTAGGAATCTGATGGGATCCCATTTTAGCTGTTATATCAGTTACCATGGCTGTTTGTAAAAGTATACAACCATAAATAGAAGAAGGAATAGAAGACCTTAGAAGATGGAAGGATTTACCTTGCTCATGGATTGGTACAATTAATATTATTAAGATGGCCATGTTACCAAAAGCACTTTTCAGATTCAATGCAATTCCCATAAAAATCCCAATGACATTCCTTGCAGAAATAGAAAAAGCAATCATGGAGCTGGGGATGTGGCTCAAGCGGTAGCGCGCTCGCCTGGCATGCGTGCGGCCTGGGTTCGATCCTCAGCACCACATACAAACAAAGATGTTGTGTCCACCGAAAACTAAAAAATAAATATTAAAAAATTCTCTCTCTCTCTCTCTCTCTCTCTCTCTCTCTCTCTCTCCTCTCTCACTCTCTCTTAAAAAAAAAAAAAGAAAAAACAATCATGAAATTCATCTGGAAAAATATGAGACCCAGAATAGCTAAAGTAATTCTAAGCAGGAAGAATGAAATTGGTGGTATTGCGATTCCAGATTTTAAACTATACTATAGAGCAATAGTAACAAAAACAGCATGGTACTTGATCCAAAACAGGCTGGTAGACCAATGGTACAAAATAGAGGACACAGAGACAAATCCACAAAATTACAACTACCTTATATTAGACAAAGGTGCTAAAACCATGCAATGGAGAAAGGATAGCATCTTCAACAAAAGGTGCTGGGAAAACTGGAAATCCATATGCAACGAAATGAAATTGAACCCTTTCTCTCATCATGCACAAATTCAACTCAAAATCAAGGAGCTAGGAATCAGACCAGAGTCTCTGTGTCTAATAGAAGATAAAGTTGGCCCTAATCTTCATCATGTGGGGGCAGGCCCCAAATTTCTTAATAAGACACCTATAGCACAAGACTTAAAACCAAGAATCAACAAATGGGATGCATTCAAACTAAAAAGTTTTTTTTTTCTCAGCAAGAGAAATAATATGTGAGGTGAATAGGGAGCATACATCCTGGGAACAAATTTTTACCCCTCAAACATCAGATAGAGCTCTAATCTCTAGAGTATACAAATAACTCAAAAAGTTAAATAACAAGAAAACAAATAACCCAATGAACAAATGGGTCATGGACTTGAACAGAAACTTCTCAGAAGAGGATATACAATCAATCAACAAGTACATGAAAAAATGCTCACCATCTCTAGCAATCAGAGAAATGCAAATTAAAACTACTCTAAGATACCGTCTCACTCCAATAAAAATGGCAGCCACTATGAAGTCAAACAACAATAAGTGCTGGCGAGGATGTGGGGGAAAAAGTTTCACTCATACATTGCTGGTGGGACTGCAAATTGGTGCAGCCAATTTGGAAAGCAGTATGGAGATTCTTGGAAAGCTGGGAATGGAACCACCATTTGACCCAGCTATTCCCTTTCTCGGACTATACCCAAAAGACCTAAAAAGAGCATACTACAGGGACACAGCTACATCAATGTTTATAGCAGCACAATTCACAATAGCTAGAATGTGGAACCAACCTAGATGCCCTTCAATAGATGAATGGATTAAAAAATGTGGCATTTATACACAATAGAATATTACTCAGCACTAAAAAATAACAAGATCATGGCATTTGCAGGCAAATGGATGGCATTAGAGCAGATTATGCTAAGTGAAGTTAGCCAGTCCCTAAAAAATAAATGCTGAATGTCTTCTCTGATATAAGGGGGGTGACTCAAAATGGGATAGGAAGGAAGAGCATGAGAAGAAGACTACCACTAAATAGGGAAGAGAGGTGGGAGGGAAAAACAGGGAGAAGGGGAGTTGCACAGAAGATGGAAGGAGAACCTCATTGTTATACAGAATACATGTATGATGTTGTAATGAGAAAAAGGAAAAAAAAAGTGTGTCACATTAGATTGGATAGAGAGAGGATGGGAGAGGCGGGGAGGAGAAAGGAGAATAGGAAGGGCAGCAGAATAGAATAGACAATATGATTGATGTATGTACATTCCATGTATGTATTATATGTCAAAATACATTCTGCTGTCATGTATGACTAAAAAAATAAAATAAAAAAAGTATACTATCTGAGTGGTAGGGCTTATAAAAATGGAGATCTGCCATGGTTGGCTGAGATGACGCCAGAGCCTGAGACTCTTAAGTCATTCTCCCCATCTATTTGGTGAGCCTGGGGAAAGGCCCTCCCCTCATTTTTTGGCACCAACAAAGGCGGAAGTGAAGGCAAAAATGGACACAGATGGACGCCCTCTTGGCTTCTTTCCTCCCTTGCCATGTGGCCTCTTGCCCTGTATTGCTGCCAGTGCGAACTGGGAAAAATTTCTGCCCTGATGCGTTGGGACTCGCAGTCTTGTGTCATGTGGCCATTTCTCCCATAATTAAAACTCTGCCTGCAAGAATGGCGTCTCTGGGATTGGGGCTGAAGTACCTGCTTTAAAGCCTTGGCAAGCGTAAAACCTTGCAATTGGGTTGGGCCGTCGTCTGCACAAAGGCGAACAAACTGTGAGCCAGTCCCCTTTTCCTTATGAGGCTGGAGGATGTCCTGGCAGACCTTATTTGCGTTTTCAAATGCTAGCTGCTTAACAATAAACTCACAGGCACCTGAGTCTCCCATTGACCTGTTAGCCTCTAGGTACAAGTGCACTATGAAGTTGGAGAACAGTTCTTCTGAGCTTTGTTTTATCTTAGTCAAAACTAGATTAGACTGATCCTGGAAAGAGATTTGCTGCCATGCCTTCTTTGCACATGAAGTAATCATCATAAACTGCCAAATCATAGTTTAACTTCCTCTCCAAATCTGCAAATTCACCCGTTCCCGTCAACATCTCCAAAGGGGTCTCAAGATTCTGTGTCCTGTTTCCCTCAGCCTGCTTGGTACAGAAATCGGTCCAGTAAGATCACCAGAGAAGATAATCTCCGCCAATCAGACAAGCTCTGGCCATGGACACCCAGTCATTGGGTGGAAGAGGTTCTTTGCAAATTGAGTTGAGCAAGCTTTGTACAAATGGCAAATTAGGACCATAAGTACCATAAGCATTTCTTAATTCTTTTAAGGTTTTCAAAGGAATTATAGCATGTATACGGACACACTGGTTTTGCTCCTTAACCTGTTCAAAAACTGGAAAAAGTTGAAAACCTGTAATATCTTCCCCTGCTTCCTGTGCCTTCCTGATTCCACATTGTAATGGCGAAAGCATAGCCATAGCCAAATCAGAGTACCGATTAAAGCCTGTTCTCTCAGCTGAAAGTGGCCAAATTCTGATGGCGGGTGCCAGTCTAGTTAAATGCAACCTAGCAATATTCTCCTCCATTTCCTCTTCACCATCCAACTGAGTCCCCTACACTGAGTCCCCTCCGACTCGGACTCTTTGTCTCCCGCCCATTCTGTTCCTCTCCATTTTGAATTGCCTCTCAGAGCTCTGGTCATGACTAATTTCCTCTCTGGAACATGCCCCCCTGGCGCTCCTCTGAATTGGTCTGGTTCAACTGAAACTGAACTTGTCTGCCCCCAGGCATCTGTCTGCTGGGTGGCAGATTCAGTGAAATTTGATTCCACTCTCAGTGGTATGGAAAGATAATTTTTTTTTTCAAAAAAACAGCCTCTGGCTGTTTTTCCTGCTCTATGCTCTTAACTGATCTCTGTAGTCCTTTTAAAAGGTCTTCCAGGGCCATTGACCTTGATCTAGATCACCAGAAAGACACATTTCTAATGCAGTCCAAACTTCTGAATACTGTCTATTGTACTTCTAGACAGTTTGGCTGGGAGGCAGCCTTTATACAATTTTCTTCCTAGTCTCTCCCAAGTATGTACATCCGGTAAATCCTGCTCACAAAACCACGGACAAACCTTGCTAACTGTTCTCAGGAACTGTGCTAGCTGCCTCTTTTCCACTTGCTTTCCTTTCAGGTTAATTAAAGTTTCCAAAATTGTTGAATACATCTCTATATCTGAAGATATGGAACTGCCCATGATAATTCTTTAACATCCTTGACTCTAAAACTGTTTCCTCCATGACCCTTCAGAAAATTTCACGGTCCAACAAATTTCTATAGCATGCTTCCTCAATCAACCTGGAAATTCTCCTCATGTAGCCCCACGTTGGGCGCCAATTACTGCCCCCTGCCAGCTCAGGCAGCCAAACTAGGGTCGCTCAAGTGAATTTCCTGAGGTACCAAATAAAACACAAACACACAATTTACCTTTAACTCAAGCCCTGGGACAGCTCCTCTGCCCTTGGCGTTAAGCTCCCCAAATGGGAGAGCAAGGAATGTCACAAGAGGCTGGCGAGAAAGAGCTAGCATGTTCAGTAGTGGTCTTTTATGGGGGGGGGACTCTCATTCTTTAGAAATTTCCTTCCAAAAAAGGTCAAGGAGGGCAGGTTCACAAGGACAGGTAAGGTAATTTGACCTCTGGGGCTGTAGGAAGGCACGCCTATGCATGAAGACACACTTTGTGACATTTTATGACTTCCAAGATCAGGGCTGCCATGTAGGGCCACTTTGATGAGGCCAGATCATGGGAGGTGACTGACAGGGACTCAGCCAATCAGAGAAGGAAAATGCTGGTCACATGGCATGGCGGATTCCCACAGTACAATTTGTGTTAAAATTTGCAAATTTTAAGTGTACATTGAACGAGTTTCATAAATGTTTGTGAAATTGCAGTCACAACATATAGAACATTTCCATTACCCACTCTGAAGTCCACATATGCCTCTCCTCAGTTAATCCCACCAGCCTTGCTGGCTCCTAGCATCATAGATCTTCTTTCTCTCACTATAGTTTTGCTTTCTCTAGAATTTCATATAATAGAATTGTATGTGTCCTTTTGGGTCTGGCTTCTTTCACTTAGTATAATACTTTTCAGATTTATCCATTTTGTGATGTGTATCAGTAACTTGTTCTTTTTTATTACTGAATAGTATTCCATTGTATGGATATATTACAGTTCATTTACCCATTTATCAACTAAAGGACATTTGGGTTATTTCCAGTTTTTGAGTACTATGAATGAAGTTGCTGGAACATTCTTGTATGAATAATTACATGGAAATGTGTTTCATTTTTCTTGGAAGAATACTAGGAGAATTGCTGGGTCATATGTTAAGTGTATATTTGACGTATAAGGAACGACTGGACTGTTTTCCAAAGTAGCTGCTCCATTTTGTATTTCTTTTTTCTTTTAAATTTATTCTTTTAGTTGTTGGTAAACCTTTATTTTATTTATTTATATGTGGCGCTGAAAATCGAACCCAGTGCCTCATACATGCCAGGCAAGTGCGCTACTGCTTGAGCCACATCCCCAGCCCCGGGCTGGGGATGTGGCTCAAGCGGTAGCGCGCTCGCCTGGAATGCGTGCGGCCCGGGTTCGATCCTCAGCACCACATACCAACAAAGATATTGTGTCCGCTGAGAACTAAAGAATAAATATTAAAAAAAATTCTCTCTCTCTCTCTCTCTCTCTCTCTCTCTCTCTCTCTCTCTCCTCTCTCACTCCTTTAAAAAAAAAGAAAAAAAAACCAAACAAACAAACAAAAAAAACCAAATCCCCAGCCCCTCCATTTTGTATTTCTACCAGCAGTGTGTAAGAGTTGCATTTGCTTTGGTGCCAATACTTACTGGTTTCTTACTTATTCTGTGAGGATACAGTAATATATTATTGTGGTTTTAATTTTCATGTGTTTTAATAAATACTGATGTTAAAGACATTTTCATATACTTATTTGCCATTTTGTATATATTCTCCAGTGAAATGCTAAATCATTTATCCATTAAAAAGCAGACTGTTTTCTTATTGAGTATATTTAAGAAAATAACGGCCTCTCAATGATGTTCACATCCTAATCTCCAGAACTTGTGGATTTCTTACTTTACCTGGCAAAAGGGACTTTGCATATGTGATTACACCAAATATCTTGAAATGGGGAGATTAGTCTGGTTTGTTTGGGTGAATCCAGTGCATCAGAACAATCTTTACAAGAGGGAAGTAAGG
The DNA here is from genome assembly GCF_964194105.1 of Spermophilus citellus. Classification (NCBI taxonomy): domain Eukaryota; kingdom Metazoa; phylum Chordata; class Mammalia; order Rodentia; family Sciuridae; genus Spermophilus; species Spermophilus citellus. The sequence continues at coordinate 27,853,571 of NC_138197.1, read as the reverse complement.
AGGGTAAGAGTCAGAGACAGAGAGTCAGAGACAGTGGAAACAGTGGTGGTTGTGCTGTGGAGGGGTCAGTCATAAGCTAAGGAAATCCTAGCAGCCTCTAGAAGCTGGAACAGACACAGAAACAAAGTCTTCCTGGAGTCTCCAGAAATAACACAGCCCTGCTGACACCTTGATTTTAGCCCAGTAAGATTGATTTTGGACTTTGGACCTCCATAACTGTAAGCTAATAAACTTCTTTTGTTCTGAGCTACCAAGTTTGTGGTAATTTGTTATATCTGTGGTATGCAGGTATGCATTGTTTAGTGATTGACTTAAACCAAGCTGTTTATGACTCTAGTCTGTTTCTACCATATTGTTCTGAATGGAAGGGAACAGGGTATTTCAGGGGATGGGAAGAACAGTAGGAGAAAACCACAGGGTAAACCTGAGCAGTGAGTTGATGAGGCTTAGTTGAAATAGAGTGCTGGAAGAGTAAGAGAAGAGATGGTGAGACTGCTAGATTTTGGAAGTAGAGAAATTTGGGCTTGTGATGGTAAGAACACACTTAGTGGGCTGGGGCTGGGGCTCAGTGGTATAGCGCTCGTCTAGTATATGCGAGGCATTGGGTTCAATCCTCAGCATCACATTTAAAAAATAAATAAAATAAAGGTATGTGTCCAGCTACAGCTAGAAAAAATTTTATAAAAAGAATACACTTAGCTGTTGGAGTGCTTAAATGGTTCATCAGAATATGGAGGTGGCTTGACAGGGAACATATAAGCATTGGGGAAAATAAATCTTCTGTCCCTTCCTCTCTGTTCTGATGAGCGACAAACTTGGCATGCTGTTTATTAGTATGTTAGAATGGTGTTACACTGTCCCATGAACCAAGAAGATTAATGAAGGTTGGGTATCTGAGAGCTGGGACCACCACATCCCTTTGGGACCCAGCATGTCCTGTATCTTGATATTCGAATTGGTGCTTACCACACTGATGACCTAGGCTGGTGTTGTCATCCTAGGTAGCACTTTGTTCTAATTTGCCAGCACTTCACCCATCATTTTCCACCTTTTAAAGGCATGGAGTTTGTTAGAGGAGGGCCTTTTTCCAGGAAGCCAAAGCATGCTGTTTGGGAACTGGAAAGGCATGGCCGTTGTGTTCTATTTTGCCCCTGCCTTGGTGGCACTGTTCTCAGCAGTGAGAATACACTGGGTGACTCACCACTTTACACCCGTGTCCCTCCACTTGTAGTCTTTGTTTGAGACTCCAGGCCTGAGGATTCAGGATATCTCCCAGACCACTGGACAATGATTTTCCATTCTCTTTCCCACTTTTACTTAGCCTAGGGAAGTTAAAATGTAGCCACCTTCAGGAAACCTGCCCTGATAGTCTTACCTAATTAGGTACACTTATTTTCTATGTTGTACATTTCAGCATTCAGTGACTGTCAATTCAGTATTTCATGATGCATGTTTTTACATGGCTCTCTAATTCTGGAGAATCAAGGGTGGGATAGGTGACTTTTAGTGAGATTACAAACTTCTCTCTTTAGGCAAAGAAATTTATTGATCTTTATTTCACACTTTACTAGCAGGTACCATCAGTTTAATTAGCTTCAAAGAATGAATTGTGTATAAACAAAAACTGAAAATAGTTGCATTGTTCAAGGGGCTTGTAAATTAAAAATATTAGAGATTTATATTTTATTAGATCCCTAAATAAAACAATTTTAAAACAACTTATTTAACTGTCATAATGTAAAACAGCTCCCAAGAAATTCTTTGAGCTTTATCTTCTTCAGAAATTAACTCAATTCAATTTGCCTCATGTTTAGAAGCCTCATCAAAATTCTGGATCTTCATCATCATCATCATCCTCTCCAGGAGCAAGACGTGCTTTTCCATCCTCAGATTGTTTGGGTGGAGCTTCATCCCCATTGGCTTAACTAGTTAGACTGTCTGCACCAAGCTGGTTTAAGATGCTGGGTAGCAACTGTCAGATACTTTTGTTTCAGGGTGCCCTGTAATGGTGACAGTGTTTTCTGGCAGAGATGCCTGAACTTTAGGGTTGTGAAAGTGGCACTGTTTCTTGGTTTGTAAACATATGCACCTCTTTAGTAACAGAGATAGTAACTTCTTTCAGGAGACTGAAGGTTTTTTTTTTTAATCATCTGTAACTTCTGTGAACCACTTTCTTTCTGTGAGCAGTTCCTTTCCATTGGTGTGCACTTGTGCTTGCAGTTTGGTGAGTTTCTGGTTCATGATAATGTCTTTCATTTTATCAAAGTGGAGATGGGGCTATGTGGCAGGGACTATGGATGGCACTCAAGAAGAGCAGACCAGCTGAGATTAGGCACACCCATGCAGGGATGCAAGATAGTGGTAGCTAGAGAGATGAGATTACAGACTTCTTGGGGACAGGAAGCAAACTTTCCTCATTTGTTCAGTGTCTCATCAAATCAACTATAAACCACCAAGGACAGATGGTGTTTTATATCACAACAATATCTATGGTGCCATTCCAATAAATTGAGTAAATTCCTCAGGAAAGGAGTGAATGGGATTGAAATAAGTAAGAAATAATGAGAGCTTCTTTGGGGGCTGGGATTGTGGCTCAGCAGTAGAGTGCTTGTCTAGCATGTGCGAGGCCCTGGGTTCGATCCTCAGCACCACATAAAAATAAATAAATAAATAAAAGTATTGTGTTCAACTACTTCTAAAAAATAAATATTAAAAAAATGAGAGCTTCTTTGGAAGCCTGGGAGAGATTATTTGTTAATTGGAAAGGGTATTTCCTGCTTAGTGGAGTTGATTTCTAAATTTAGGGCCAAACTTGTCAGGTGGCTCTAATTTTTTTTTTATGCTGTGAGAAGACTGGTCTCTGTTTTAATTTTTGAAAGGGGGAGGACTGAGAATTGAACCCAGGTGCCCTCTACCACTGAGCTACATCCCCAGCCCTTAAATTTATTTATTTATTTTTTTGAGACAGGATCTCACTAAGTTGTCCAGGGTGGCCTCAAACTTATAATCTTTCTGCCTCAGTCTCCTAAATAGCTGGAAATACAGGTGGGCCACTGCACCCATCTCTCTTTTGCTTCTTCTGGGTGCTCTCTTTTCATTTGTTCAGTAGACATCTAATATTTACAAGCACCCTGTGTGATAGATTAAATAGGTAATAGGTGATCTATTTTAGCTAAACAGAGGATTTATCTCTGTGATTGTCACTCATCACTCTCTGTCTCCAGTCCAAAGCTCCTTCTCCAAATCTACTTCCTATTTAGATTTTAGACAACTTTCCAAATGTCAAGAAATAGACAATTAGACCTATAAGAGGAGCTGAGCTAATGCTGCTTTTTTGCCAGCAGAGGGCACATGCTATCATGGGACTTGCTGAAGCAGTGGGAAAGGTTGGAAGTGGAGGGATCCTGTTTGGCAGAAAGTGGAGAAACCCAGAACATCAGAGGTAACTTCCTAACAGTAAGAAACTGAATTAAAACCAGGAAAAGCTAGGAGTTAAATCCAGAGTTTTTCCCCCCCTAAGAGCAAAATGTGCTTTACAACAGTAGAGGAAAGCATTAGTGATTATGTACTTAAGTAAATGAAAGTGGTAGTAACAACAATGACAATAAGATATAGTGAGGACAACTTAGTTAGATCCTGTCTCAAAAAAAAAAAAAAAAGATATAATCCAAAGTGTTTTTAGTTTATTGCAGGAAGACAGACCCAGTCCTTTTGAAGCACAGAGCTGGCTTCTGCCCTCATGGACATGGTAATAGCGTAGGAGCTGACAGTGGTGTCTCACCAACATCTCAATTCAATTTGTGACTTTCAGCAGCGTGCCAGTCCTCCATCCCCCATCAGCTCCCTTTTCTGTCGGGTTTTCCTCCTCACAAGGTGGGGAGGGAGATGTCTGTTTGGAACAATGCTCCACATTAACAGTAGAGGGCAGCAGATTATTTCCCCTGCCTCAGCTCTAACCTCGGTGTTATCTAGGATTACAATCGTTTTTTCCCCAATGATTACCCAGTGCCCAGTATGTGTGAGATTCTGTGCTAGGCACTGGTGATATAAAGCTATGTGTCCCTGTGTGGAGGAACTCATGATCTAAAAGGATGAGACAGACATGGGAACAGTAAAGTGCTAAATGGTGGGGTGAAGTGGTAAGGTAGGAGGCCCCTCAGGGGTGCTAGAGGCCCAAGGAGGGTTGGGAGAAGAGAGTCATTAAAAAAAAAAAATTCCCCAAGGAGGAACTTGGTCTTGAAAGATGGTAGTTTCCCCTCAGTGGACAAGACCAGGTAATGCATCCCAGGCAGGAGAATCAGGGTGAGCATGATACTATGTAGGGGCTTGGGCTTATACAAAGGGTGCTGGGGAGGGGGCAGGAAAAGAGTCTCAGGGAATTGATGGAGCATGGAGGACTGTCCTTGACTGATCTGATCAGAATAGTCATAAAGTAAATGGTAATTAATTAAAAGTTGTTAATTATGGAAATAACACTGTTCGTGAATAGCCCAGCCCTACTGAATGAGGACTGGCCCCAAAGTGCCATGAAACAGAGCAAAGAAAGAAAGGCAGACAGACCTGAGAATGCACAGAGTGCAGTTTATTGTGTGTGTGTGGGGGGCTTACTGATGGAAGTATAGTCCTGGATGGCGTTAAGACCAGTTGGATCCCTGCATTTTATGTCAGAAAGATTAGCATATATATGGGCTAGGACTTCATCCTGCTGAAATATACCTGGTTTATCTTATGTTAGTATCAAAGAGTCAAGCACATTCCTAGAGCCAATTGGAAAACTTCACATACTTCTCTAATCATTTGTCTGTTCATAATTTGCTGGGAAAATATGTAGGAAAAACATCTAGGTTTACTCTGGGGCAGTCATGGTGGTTGTGACTGTAGGAAGGGCAGGTCTGAAGATTGATGGGCAGTTGAGATTTGCTTGAGATAGGCAGAATGAGAGGTGGTGGTAAGCTGAATTGAGGTGGGAGCAGTGAAATGAAAAGGAGTGATTTGGACATGAGGTTGAGATGACAGATGTTGGTTTTCGGTCAGATGGGATGGGGTAAGGGTGAGGTCTCCCAGGTTTCTAACTTCAGTGGCTGGGGTGAATATTGGTGGAAGCTGGTTAGATGGAGAGCCAAGAAGAGGGGAGAGAGTTGTGGAGAAAGGCTGTAAGTTGTAGAGAAATATGAGATGTCATTTCCAGCCTTCTGTTTCCTCTCAATCTAAGTCCTTACTACTTTTCACTGGTTATGTGACAGTGGCTTCCTTAGGGGGTCTCACAATATTCTGTTTCTCTTCCTGTTGGAATAATGTATTAATTCTTTCATTTAATAATATCTACTAGCAGCCTGTTACCTGCAGGCACTAGGAGAAGTTTTCTCTGTCCTAGTGTAGCAGGTGGGGGATGAAGGAAGATGCAGAAGATGAAGACAATAGTTGTAATACAATGTGGAAAATTGACATGAGAACATTCTAGGAGGGGCATGGAATCTGGATTTAGGAATACCAGAAAAGGTTTCCTAGAGGAATAACAAATAGGCTCAAAAGAGCTTATGTAGGGGCTTGCCCACTGAATGGGGAGAGGTGTTTAAGTAAGACTGGGAGGGAAGGGTAGATGTATTGCCTGGCTCTGAAATGTGCAGAACATGAGAAATCAAGCTCTGTGTGTGAGAAGGCACAGGAAGCCATGCCCTCAGGTTTCATCAAGGAATGGAGATAGAAAGGGAATTCAGTGAAGAGCTGAGTTTACATAGTGTGGAGGCTTTTCACAGGCCTCCTGGAGAAGTTTAAAGGATGGAACAGAGAGGTATGTGGGGAGGAAGCATGAGGAAGTATGCAACTCAGCCATTCATTCATTGTTCAGTAAGCATGTACTAAGTACATAATTTAGGCTGGACATACACTGATGTACAAGACTGCTAATTTCCCATTCTCAAGGAACTTATATTTGAGTGGGAGAAGACAGTAAAATTTCAGATAATGGTAGGTGTTGTGAAGAATGGAAAACAGGAGATTGTGATTGATAGTTCTAAGGAGGAGCTTCCTTAGTCTGGGGAAATCCTCTCTGAGGAGGTGGTGTGTGAGCTGAGTGGGAGGTGAGTGTCTATTCTACCTTGGTCACTGAATCATTTTGGTACTACTAATCTCATACAACATCCTGTTCTTGGTTATTTGGGTTTTTAATATTAGGTTTTAAACTTTGTAAGGGTAAATTCCTTGTCTCCACTTTTTTTTTGTACTGGGGATTGAACCTGGGATACTTTACCACTGAGTCACATCCCCACCCCATTTTAATTTTTATTTTGAGACAGGCCTTGCCAAGTTTTTAGGGCCTTGCTAAGTTGCTGAGGCTGGCCTCTGACTTGTGGTCATTCTGCCTCAGCCTCCCAAGTTGTTGGGATTACAGGTATGTACCACTATACCTGGCTGCACTCAACTTTTATATTCCTAGTAGGGCTGGCATTTAAGAGGGGAGTTTTTAGGGCTGGGGATATAGCTCAGTTGGTAGAGTGCTTGCCTTGCATGCACAAAGCCCTGGGTTCAATCCCCAGCAGCACAACAAACAAACAAACAAAAAAACAAATAAAAAAACAGAGGGAGTTTCTGATTGCTGAGTTGTGTGTCTCCCTGATGCTCAACACTGTTTCTTGAATTCATTTGGCACTGAGAGATATTTATCTAGTGATGCTTTCAATCAATTGAGGGTCTACTATATTAATATCTGTATCCTTAGCACCTGGCACATAAAAATGAGTGAAAAATAATGAATAAATGAATGAATGATCTCAAGTATATCTACAAGGTGAGAAGAAAGTGATAGTGTCTACAGGTAGGGCCAGGGAAGCATCTGGGCTGCTTGACTCTGCTATTGCTTGCCAAATTTGGCATTTTGAAGGTTGGCATTTCCTGATTCTATACTTGAAATTTTAGTAAATTTAGGTGGACAGAGGTACCTTGGCTATGACTCTTTGTCTAAATAATGTACTTCTTTTGAATATGATTAATTGAAAGAGAATATAAATATTAAAAATGTTCAAGTGTTGTCAGCCATGGTGATAAAGCACTCTGTACACATTATCTTATTTAATGCTGACTACAAACCCATTGCTGTTTGAATGTGTCCCTCAAAGTTCATGTTTTACCAATCTTTAAATTCATATGTTGATGGCATTTGAAGTTGAGGCTCTCATGATTGTATTAGTTACTTTATAAGAAGAGGAAGAGAGATCAGAGTTTCTATACCCCTACCTTCTTCACCGTATGATACCCTCTCACCATGTGATACCCTCTGCCATGTGACAATGCATCAAGAACACCTTTCTCAGATGCAGACATCTTGATTTTGGACTTCCCAGCTTTCAGAACTCTGAGAAATATATTTCTTGCCTTTATAAATTTCCCAGTCTGTGGCATTCTGTTATAATAGCAGAAAATGAACTAAGACACCCATGAAGTAGATTTTTAGAAAAATTTCTATTATGAATCATTTTAAATAAGAGAACAATGAATTGAGCCTTCATGTATTCATCACCAGATTTAATATTTATTTACTCATAGGCAATCTTATTTCATATATGTTCTTACCCACTTCTCCTCCTCCCTTATAATTTTGAAGCAAATCCCAGATATCATAATTTCATCCATAAATATTCTAGAATATATATATATATAAAAGACAATGATTCTTAAAAAAACAACCTCAATGGCATTATCATACCAACTGCCCCACAGAATTATTATTTAATGATTGAATATTCTGATATTTTCATATTTCTGCTTATGATTTTTATAATGTGTTTTGCTTCAATCAGAATCCAAATAAAATCCCATTTTAAGATTGTTCTATTTGTCTCTTGGTTTTGTTTGTTTTTGAGATGAGGTCTCTGTTGCCCAGGCTGAGCTCAAACTCCTGGGCTCAAGCGATTCTTCTGCCTCAGCTTCCCCGATAGCTGGGATTATAGGTGTGGGCACCATGACTGGCTTCATAGCTTTTTTTGACTTATAGGTGTCCCCTTTCATCTCTTGTTTCTCTCTTGAAGTTTGTTTATTGAAGAAACCAGGTTGTTTGTCCATGATTTAGATTTTGCTGATTGTGTCCTCAATAATGTTGTTCCTCTGTTCCTTTATTTTCTGTATTTACTATAAGTTAGTAGTTTGATCTAAAGGCTTGATTGGATTCAAGTTACAGGAGGTGGGGAGTGCAAAAAGACTGTGCTAGGTTCTTCCATTAGGAGGTATGTAATGTCTGGTTTTTCTGTCTTTCCTGTACTGGGGATTGAACTCAGGAGCATTTTGTCTCTGAACTACATCCCAGGCCTTTTAAAAAATTTTGTTTTGAGATGTGGTTTCATTAAGTTGCCCAGTCAGGCCTGTAATTGCAATCCTCCTGCCTTTGCCTCCTGAGTAGCAGGGATTATAGGCACCCACCCTATAACCTGTTAGTTTTCTTTTTTTAAATGATGATGTGAGCAGCCATTGATCAATATTATATCAAGTATTATATTACTTCTTCCTTTAAAAATACTTAGTATACTTTTATAAAGAGATACTACCCACTATAACTTATTTTGTTACTCAGTTTTATAACTTGTGTAGAAAAGTCTAGATGGTTACTAGATTTTGTTTGTTTTTGCTGCTGGGAATTGAACCCGGGGACTTGCTCATGCTAAACACATGCTCTATCACCAAGCTACACTCCCAGCCTCTTTTTAAGAATTTATTTTTATTTGCCATTTTTAAAAACGTTTGTTTCATTCATCTTTGAATGTGACTGCTTTTTTTTCTTTAAAAGAAAGAATTATTATGAAGTCTGACGGTATATTTCAGTGTTAGAGTGTTTGCTCAGCATGTGCAAGGCTCTGGGTTCAATCCTCAGTAGAGCAAAAAAATGATTAATGCAGAGACTTAAACATATTTGATATATTTTAATCCATCATAATTATTGTCCTTATTAATGTACAAAATGATGGTTTGTGAGGCTGAGGCAGGAGGATCACAATTTCAAAGCAATAACCTCAGCAATATAGTGAGGCCCTAAGCAACTTAGCAAGACCCTGACTCAAAAAAATACAAAGGGCTGGGGATGTGGTTCAGTGGTTAAGTGCCCCTGGGTTCAATCCCTGGAACCAAAACCAAAACCAAAACCAAAAAAACCCTAATTGACACTGTTTTAATACTCTTTTATAGATATGTCAGTGCCAATATGTTCCAGACTTGTCATTTCCTCTGAGTAGAAGCCTGGAAGTGAAATAGCTGGGTTTATGGTAAATCTTTTTTTTAAATTTTTTATTAGTTGCTCAAAACATTACAATGATCTTGACATATCATACATTTAATTCAAATGGGGTGTGAATTCTTACTTTTCCATGTGTACAGATTGCAGTATCACATTGGTTTTACAGCCATGTTTATACATACAGCCATACTAGTGTCTATTGTACTCTGCTACCCTTCCTGTCCCCCTCCCCTCCCCTCCCCTTCTCTCCCATCACCTCTCTCTACCCACTCTACTGTGACACTTTTCTCTCTCTCTCTCTCTCTCTCTCTCTCTCTCTCTCTCTCTTTATTTTCTTCCCCTCACACCATCTTATATGTAATTTTTCATAACATAATGAGGGTCTCCTTCCATCTTCCGTGCGATTCCCCATCTCTCTCCCATTCCCACCCACCTCTCGTCCCTATTTAATAGTAATCTTCTTCTCATGTTCTTCCTCCCTGCTCTTTTTTGAGTCACCCCCCCCTTATATCAAAGAAGACATTCGGCATTTGCTCCTTAGGGATTGGCTAGCTTCACTCAGCATAATCTGCTCATTAGATTATGCTCATCCATTTCCCTGCAAATGCCATGATTTTTAAATTTTTTAGTGCTGAGTAATATTCCATTGTGTATAAATGCCACATTTTTTTTATCCATTCATCTATTGAAGGGTATCTGGGTTGGTTCCACAGTCTAGCTATTGTGAATTGTGCTGCTATGAACATTGATGTAGCTGTGTCCCTGTAGTATGCTCTTTTAATGTCTTTGGGTATAGTCTGAGAAGGGGAATAGCTGGGTCAAATGGTGGTTCCATTCCCAGCTTTCCAAGTAATCTCCATACTGCTTTCCAAATTGGCTGCACCAATTTGCAGTCCCACCAGCAATGTACAAGAGTACCCTTTTCCCCACATCCTCACCAGCACTTATTGTTGTTTGACTTCATAATGGCTGCCATTCTTACTGGAGTGAGATGGTATCTTAGAGTGGTTTTAATTTGCATTTCTCTGATTGCTAGAGATAGTGTGCATTTTTTTCGAGTATTTATTGATTGATTGTATATCCTCCTCTGAGAAGTGTCTGTTCAGATCCTTGGCCCATTTGTTGATTAGGTTATTTGTTTTCTTGTTGTTTAATTTTTTGAGTTCTTTGTATACTCTGGAGATTAGAGCTCTATCTGAAGTATGAGGGGTAAATATTTGTTCCCAGGATGTAGGCTCTCTATTTACCTCTCTTATTGTTTCTCTTGCTGAGAAAAAACTTTTTAGTTTGAGTATGTACCATTTATTGATTCTTGATTTTAACTCTTGTGCTATAGGTGTCCTATTAAGAAATTTGGAGCCCAACCCCACGAGATGGAGATTAGAGCCAACTTTTTCTTCTATCAGATGCAGAGTTTCTGGTTTGAACCCTAGCTCCTTGATCCATTTTGAGTTAACTTTTGTGCATGGCAAGAGAAAGGAATTCAGTTTCATTTTGTTGCATATGGATTTCCAGTTTTCCCAGCACCATTTGTTGAAGATGCTATCCTTCCTCCATTGCATGCTTTTAGCCCCTTTATCAAATATAAGATAGTTGTAATTTTGTGGATTTGTCTTTGTGTCCTCTATTCTGTACCATTGGTCTACCCTCCTGATTTGGTACCAGTACCATGCTGTTTTTGTTACTATTGCTCTATAGTATAGTTTAAAATCTGGTATTGCTATACCGCCTGTTTCATTCTTCCTGCTTAGAATTGCGTTTGCTATTCTAGGTCTTTTATTTTTCCAGATGAATTTCATGATTGCTTTTTCTATTTCTGCGAGGAATGCCGTTGGGATTTTGATTGGCATTGCATTAAACCTATAGAGTAGTTTTGGTAATATGGCCATTTTAATGATGTTAGTTCTGCCTATCCATGAACAAGGTATATCTTTCCATCTTCTAAGGTCTTCTTCTATTTCTCTCCCTAGTGTTTTGTAGTTTTCTTTGTATAGTTCTTTCACCTCTTATTTTTAGGTTAATTCCCAAGTATTTTATTTTTTTTTTTTTTGAGGATATTGTGAATGGGGTGGTTGTTCTCATTTCCATTTCAGAGGATTTGTCACTGATATACAGGAACGCCTTTGATTTATGCGTGTTGATTTTATATCCTGCCACTTTGCTAAATTCATTTACTAGCTCTAGAAGTTTCTGGGTAGAACCTTTTGGGTCTTCTAGGTATAGGATCATGTCATCCACAAATAGTGCTAATTTAAGTTCTTCTTTTCCTATCTTTATGCCTTTAATTTCTTTCATCTGTCTAATTGCTCTGGCCAGTGTTTCGAGAACTATGTTAAATAGAAGTGGTGAGAGAGGGCATCCCTGTCTTGTTTCAGATTTTAGAGGGAATGCCTTCAATTTTTCTCCATTTAGAATGATGCTAGCCTGAGGCTTATCTTAAATAGCTTTTACAATGTTGAGGTATGTTCCTGTTATCCCTAGTTTTTCTAATGTTTTGAACATAAAGGGATGCTGTACTTTGTCAAATGCTTTCTCTGCGTCTATCGAGATGATCATATGGTTCTTAACTTTAAGTCTATTGATGTGGTGAATAACATTTATTGATTTCCGTATATTGAACCAGCCTTGCATCCCAGGGATGAATCCTACTTGATCATGATGCACAATCTTTTTGATATGTTTTTGTATCAGATTTGCCAGAATTTTATTGAGGATTTTTGCATCTATGTTCATTAGAGATATTGGTCTGTAGTTTTCTTTCTTTGAAGTGTCTTTGTCTGGTTTAGGAATCAGGATGATGTTGGCCTCGTAGAATGAATTTGGAAGTGCTCCTTCTTTTTCAATTTCCTGAAATAGCTTGAAAAGAATTGGTATTAGTTCTTCTTTAAAGGTTTTGTAAAACTTTGCTGTATACCATCCGGTCCTGGGCTTTTCTTGGTTGGTAGTTTTTTGATGGCTTCTTCTATTTCCTCAATTGATATTTGTCTGTTTAAGTTGTGTATATCCTCCTGACTCAATCTGGGCAGATCATATGACTTAAGAAATTTATCGATGCCTTCACTATCTTCTATTTTATTGGAGTATAAGGATTCAAAATAATTTCTGATTATCTTCTGTATTTCTGAAGTGTCTGTTGTGATATTGCCTTTTTCATCCCATATGCGGGTAATTTGAATTCCTCTCTTCTTATATTTTGTTATATTTTTTGAAAAAAAAAATCTCATCCAAATGTTGTAGTCCTGTGTTATCTGTATTGTAGGAAACAAAGCACAGGTTTATGTCATGATTAGATTAGGTTAAAGGGTGATGGGCTCTCTAAAAGCAAGTTGTGGGGGATGAGGATAAAACTTGGAGGTGTAATAGCCTTCTTCAGTGGTCTTCCACTGTCCTGTGGCAAAGCATACAGGCTTTATTTTCTTAGGGCAATACAAGCTTAGTGCTAGATTTCTTGAAGAATGGTACTGGCACCACATCCCTAAAAATCATCCAAGATTTCAAATACAGTGATCTGGGACTCATCCCAGATACAATGAATCAGGGGGGAGGAGTAGGTATTTTTGAAAAGTTTCCCAAATGATTCTTACACTAAGGCTTGTATATTATTGTGAACTATTTATTGCTTAAAGGGTTGAGTCCCAGAAAACCATTCAGGGGGTCTGTGATATCAAAACTTTTTTTTCCCCCACAATAATATTAAGGTATTACATGCTGCTTTTTCATTCTCTCATGAATGTCAGCAGTGTCTTCCAGAGGCTACATGAAGAGAGATACCAGTGTCCTTACTAGCCTTGTGGCACCAGCTGCCTGGCGGAGGAAGAAATTCCTGTGCAAGTGATAAGTCTCCAATCAGAGTAGCTTCCTCACAGCATCTTGCTTCTTGTTTACCTTGAATAGCCCCTCTTCACAATAAATTCCTTTGGTGTGTTTCACTACAAATAAAGCATTTGTGGGCTTTCCCTGTATTAGGATCAGATCCATCAGGTATTTTTCAGAGTAAATGTAGAAGCAGATATGATAACTCATCTGGGGCTGGGGATGTAGATCAGTAGTGGATTGCTCACTTAGCATGTGCGAAGCTCTGGGTTTGATCTCTAGTAGTGTCCCACAACAAAAAAGAGAATTCATGTATCTTCATTAAGTCAGACAGTAAAGATTTAAGAAAATACAACGTCACTTTTCTCACTAAATCTTTCTTGTGTTTTGGAGGTTATTTTCATTATTTATTTATTTCTATTTTAAAGAGACAGTGCTTTACCATGTTGCCCAGTGTGGACCTGAACTCTTAGGCTTGAGCAACCCCCCCCCCCCAATCAGTCCCCTGTATGACTGGGACTACAGGCATGCACCACTACACCCAGGTTGGAAGTCATTATTTTTTTAGTGAATAAATATTTTAAAACTTTCAGTTTTTGGAGTCAGGTGCTATGGTGCATACTGGTAATTACAGATGTTGGGAAAGCTGAGGCAAGAGGTCCCAGAGTTCGAGGACAACCTGGGCAACATAGACCTCCCCCCACCACAGCCCACACCCAAAAAAGGAAAAAAAAATTAATTTTTAATATAATATTGATATATATTGATGTAGGACAGAAGAGGATGGACACCCAAGGAATTTTCAGGAAGCAAGTTCATTGGATGCAGAGTTCAGAGGGGCTATTGCCTAAAAGATTCTCTGGACCTAGAGTCTGGAAATTCTTGAGACTTTATACCCAAGGTGGGTAAGAGTTTGAAAGTTTACATGACAAGTACTTTTCTACTTTTTTAGACTAGACAGAGGTTTTGCAAGTTTTTTTTCTGCTCTCTGTGGAAGTTTTTGCTGATATCCTGTATAAAAATCTTTCTGATGGGGCTGGGGTTGTGGCTTAGTGGTAGAGAGCTTGTCTAGCATGTGTGAGGCACTGGGTTCAATTTTCAGCACAGTATATAAATAAATGAATAAAATAAAGGCCCACCAACATCTAAAAATATATATTTAAAAAAATCTTTCTAACAAGAAGAGGAATTTATATATTACAAATATGGGGGGGATTCTGTTTAATTATGGTAAGGGTCTTCTGGATGGGATGTCTGGTCTGCTTCAATATAACCCACATAAACCAAAGATCTTGAGACTGAAAACTTCATAGCATACATCTGGCACCTTGGTACACTCAATATATGCTTTTAATCTGATTCAAAAGATCATCTGTGGGAGATTCAAGATGGTGGGCTAGAGGGAGGCTGCATTCCTGGTCACTGTGACCCAGGATTCAAGCAGTGGGAATACTGCTTCTCTGGAGGTGGATGAAAGAGGATTTCACTAAAACCCAATATTAGCAGTCATTAGAGACTCAGAAATTTGGGTACATTGAACAACAACAACAACAACAAAACTCAATTGGAGCCAAGCTGGTTGCAGCAGCAACAGAAGTGGTGCTGGTTCAGTGTAGAGGGAGGAAAATACAGAGAAACATGATGGATAGATTCAGTAAGGAATCTTTCCTGAGATAGAAAATCAGCCTGCCCTTAGTTGACCCAGTACACTGTACACTGCTGGTGCATGAATAGAACCCCATGTTTCCCAACTGGCACAGGAGAGCTGAGACAGGAGCCATCCTGAGTTGGCCATGCTGCATCTGCTTCTGTAAGACCCAGGAGATCTAAGCCAAGACAGATACATGGTCCTGGTGCCTGCTGCATGACCTAGATGGTACCTAGCAGAACAAGAGCAAAACAGGCACATAGAATATTTTAACCTGTGAGAATTCAAGTTGAAAAAGTGGAGTCCACTTCTCTTTGAGTCTG
Source organism: Spermophilus citellus (assembly GCF_964194105.1). Lineage (NCBI taxonomy): Eukaryota > Metazoa > Chordata > Mammalia > Rodentia > Sciuridae > Spermophilus > Spermophilus citellus. The sequence continues at coordinate 27,838,567 of NC_138197.1, read as the reverse complement.
GTGGTTCATGAGACCAGCTTCAGCAGGTCATGAGTTTGGATAGGTGGGTGTGAATACACTCAGGGACTAAGCCTGGATGCCTAAAAGGCTGTGTGGGCAGCACAGCGGGTGAAGGATTGGCTTCCTTACCCCACTAGTAGAATCCTAGGGAGACTCATGGAATCCAGACTCCCAGCAGAGATTGGTAACTGCCAGGCCCTAAAGGTATGTTAATCTAATCTCTTCAGAGCAGAAACCACCCAGCAAAGCCCCTAAGGTCTGATTAGATCTAATCACCACCTGCAGGAACTCATAGAACTATATAGTGATCCCACTCTGGGAGTGCATCAACTTGCTCTGTGCAAACAAAACACTTGCTGACAGTACTTTCCATCCCATCCTCTTACTGGTGAGAAGGGAAGCTGAGAATTTTTAAAAAAATATTTATTTATTTATTTTTTAAGTTTTCGGCGGACACAACATCTTTTTATGTGGTGCTGAGGATCGAACCCGGGCCGCACGCATGCGAGGCGAGCGCGCTACTGCTTGAGCCACATCCCCAGCCCAAGCTGAGAATTTTTGAACTCCAACTTGTAACGTAGTGAAGAACATAAAGAGAGGAAGGGTTTAATAACCCTCAACCCTTACTCTTGCATTCATAGCTCAAGAAACGACAGTTGGACCACCATTTGACCCTGCTATTGCCCTTCTTGGACTATTCCCTGAAGACCTTAAAAGAGCATGCTACAGGGATACTGCCACATCGATGTTCATAGCAGCACAATTCACAATTGCTAGACTGTGGAACCAACCCAGATGCCCCTCAGTAGATGAATGGATAAAAAAAATGTGGCATCTATACACAATGGAGTACTATGCAGCAATAAAAAATGACAAAATCATAGAATTTGCAGGGAAATGGACGGCACTAGAGCAGATTATGTTTAGTGAAGCTAGCCAATCCCTAAAAAACAAACGTCAAATGTCTTCTCTGATATAATGAGAGCAAATATGAACAGAGCAGGGAGGAAGAGTAGGAAGAAAAGAGTAACATTAATCAGTGACATGAGATGGGAGGGAAAGGGAGAGATGAGGAAAATTGCATGGAAATGAAGGGAGACCCTCATTGCTATACAAAATTACATATAAGAGGTTGGGAGGGGAATGGGAAAATAAACAAGGTGAGAAATGAATTACAGTAGATGGGGTAGAGAGAGAAGAAGGGAGGGGAGGGGAGGGGGGATAGTAGGGGGTAGGAAAGGTAGCAGAATACAACAATTACTAATAGGGCATTATGTAAAATTGTGGATGTGTAACCGACGTGATTCTGCAATCTGCATTTGGGGTAAAATTGGGGGTTCATAACCCACTTCAATCTAATGTATGAAGTATGATATGTCAAGAGCTATGTAAAGTTGTGAACAACCAATAAAAAAAAAAAAAAGAAAAGAAACGACAGTTGGGCATAGAGAGTGAACATAATTCTCATTATCTTGATCACCTCAGTGGAAATGGTTCCTTAATTTTCACCAAGAATCTTTATTGTGTGTGTGTGTGTGTGTGTGTGTGTGTGTGTGTGTGCATGTGCTCGCGCTAATTGGTTCATGGATATTACATTTGCTTTTCTCATTTGTAGCATTTAAAAAATGTATTTTTCCTTGCCTTGTGAGTATAGGGTTTTTGATTAGTAAATCTTGGTTTTGTTTTGTATTGTTTTGCAATTTCTCTTCTAACTGCCAAATTCTATTGTTCTTTCACTTTTTTTTACTTCTAATTTTCTCCTTTCTTATAACCATCTCTATACCTCTTCTACATTCTGTTCACTTTGTTGAAATTGTAAATTCTGTTCTGCCTTTATATCACATTTCCTTTTCTCTCAATTAACTCTATTCTTTACCATCTTTTAGCAGTAATTATGTTATTGTCAGGGTTTCCAGTTGGAGTCCAGATCCTTAGTGTCCCAAACAAAGAACTGAGCAAGACACAAGATTTACTGAAGGTAAAGGTGAAGGTGAAAATAGCTCTCTGTAAGGTGTAGTGGAATGGGCTGAGCAGGAGAGAGAATCAAGGCCCTGATGTCTGGAAACTAGTGTCTCATATACTTGAGGTGTTCTCTTCCCTACGTGGAACTGATTGAAGATTTTATCCCATTTGTTAGAATTGGTTACCTTGTGATAACAGATTATTGTCCAATTTTCTCTGTTGGTTACTTTAGAAAACCTAATTAGAATACTGCCCATTTTATCCCCATTGGTCATTTTGGTACTAAGTCCTCAGTGGCAGGAATTGTCATGGTAATGGGATTTACTGTAAATAGGGACAAGACGTCTCTCCTTAGAGTATTAGAAAGAAGCTGCTAGAGGTGTCCTTCAGCAGCTTCTTTCTAATACCCTGTCTTCATCATCTTGATGTACTTGAACTCCTCTACCACAGTTGATTTATATAATGCCTGCCCTCACTATTAATGATTGCAATTACTGCTGTGGATGCCATAGTTGACTCCGTTGTTTAATACCAGGTATAATACATGGTTACTTATTGTTTTTGCTGATGGCAATTACTAACCCCATCATTTTTTTGATGTGGCAATTAACACTGTAGATGTCATAGTAGGAACCATATTTAGCTTAATGCTGTATGTTGTGTTAGTTGTTTCTGTTATTTGTTTTCCCCTAATCTGTGAGGTACTGGAAATTCACAGGGACACTACAAGTTCACAGGATAGGAATTCTGCTGCTGAACAAAACTCAATCAAAAGAATAGGACACCTTGGTGCACACACAAGTTCATGACACTCAATCTTTAGCTATACTTTAATACAAAGAACAGAAGAGACAAAAACCCAAACTAATGACCAGGCCCCAAGTAGAAATAGCTAGGGGTGGGCCTCCATGTCTCACCTGTGGACATCATTACTATAGCAGAAACAGCCTGAAATAACACAAAGGCTGTGGACACCACACCTATGAGGGGATCTCAATCCAGATGACTCTAGGACACTTGAGTAACCCAAAACTGTGTCCTAAAAAAAGAGAGGAATTCACTTCATTTGATGCATAAGACTAGGACCTCTGAAAACAAGAAAACAAATCTCCCCCCAAATGTACAATTCCCCTCAAAGGTACCTACTGATAGGTAAATGAAAACCTAGAGAAAGATTGTAGAAAACTGATTTATCAAAATATTCAATGAACTAAAAGAAGAGTAAGGAAGGAATTAAGAGCAAGTACAGGAGATGAAAGACCATTTTAACAAAGAAATAGAAATATTGAAAAGAATTCGAGAATAACTCCTAGAAGTAAAAGACAAGATAAAATTAGAAACCCACTTGTAGGTATCAGTAACAGACTGGATAGTGTAGAAAATAGAACCTCAGCCCTTGAAGACAGAACTTTAGGCATTGAAGATAGGCTACTAACAGCGGAATGCATTACAATTCTTATTACACATATATACCACAATTTTTCATATCTCTTTGTATATAAAGTAGATTGACACCCAATTCATGTCTTCATAAATGTACTTTGGATAATGATGTCCATCACATTCCACCATCCTTGCTAATCTCCTGCCTCTGCCCTTTCCCTCCCACCCCTCTTCCCTATCTAGAATTAATCTATTCCTCCCATGCTCCCCCTTTTTACCCCAGTATGAGTTAGCCTCCTTATATCAGAGAAAACATTCAGCATTTGTTTTCTTGGGATTGGCTAACTTAGCATTATATTCTCCAATGTCATCCATTTGCCTGCAAATGCCATGATTTTATTCTCTTTTATTACTGAGTAAAATTTCATATGCCACATATTTTTATCCATTCATCCACTGAAGGGCATCTAGTTTGGCTTCACAGTTTAGCTATGTGAATTGTGCTGCTATACACATTGAAAATATTTAGTTGTAGTTGGACACAATACCTTTATTTATTTTTATGTGGTGCTCAGGATCGAACCCAGCACCTCGCACATGCTAGGTGAGTGCTCTACCACTGAGCCACAACCCCAGCCCCACTCTGGAATACTTTAAAGACCAAATCTGAGAATCATTGGAATAGAAGCAAACATGGAGATGCAAACTAAAGACAGAATATTTTCAATGAAATAGTTACAGTAAACTCCCAAATCAGAAATGAGGTTGACATCCACATGTAGGAGACTTACCGGACCCCAAATAGACCCTGACAAATGAGACACTCACCAAGACATGTCATAATCAAAATGTCAAACATAGAAAATAGAAGAATGTTAAAAGCTGTGAGAAACAAAAGATCACATTTAGAGGCAAACCAATAAGTCTCACTTCTGATTTTTCTGCTCAGGTCCCAAAATCAAGGAGGCCCTGGAATGAGATATTCCAAATCTTAAAAGAAAACAACTGTCAGCCAGGGTTACTATACTCAGCAAAACTCAGTTTCAAATTTGAGGGGAAAATAAAATCATTCCATTGCCAGAATAAAATAATTCATGAGCATCAAATCAGCACTACAAGGCATACTGTTATGGTTTGGATGTGAGGTGTCCCCTAAAAGCTCTTGTGTGAGACAATGCAAGAAGGTTCAGAGGAGAAATGATTGGGTTATGAGAGTCTTAACCCAATCAGTGAATTAATCCCCTGATGGGGATTGACTGAGTGGTAACTGAAGTGGTAGAGTTTGCCTGGAGGAGGTGGGAATTTGGTGTGTGGCTTCGGGGTTTATATTTGTATTTGGCCAGTGGATTCTCTTTCTTCTTCTTCCTGATCATCATGTGAGCTGTTTCCCTCTGCCACATTCTTCCACCATGATGTTCAGCCTCACCTGGAGCCCTGAGGAATGGTACTGGCCTTCTGTGGACTAAGACCTCTGAAACTATGAGCCCTCAAATAAGCTCTTCCTCCTCTATAATTGTTCCAGTTGGGTCTTTTAGTCACAGCGGTAAAATAGCTGACTGAAACAAATACTTAAAGATAAACTTGCACAGAGAGGAATGAAAAAAGAGAGGAATGAAAAAACAATTTCCAAATCCCACAACAGAGGAAGTTCAATAGAAGAATAATTCACTAATGAGAATCAAGACAGGATAAAATATTACCAAAAAATAAAAAATAAATTGACAGGAAACTAAGAATACATATTCATACTAACATTGGGCGTTAATGGTTTCAACTCCCCAATTAAAAGACAAAAAAACCCCAAAATATGGTGTTTACAAGAGATCCATCTTATAGGCAAAGATACTCACAGGCTGAATGTAAAAGTATGGCAAAAATTATTTCAGGCATATGGTCCAAGAAAACAAGCACAAATTAATCAGAAGAAACAAAATAAGGCTATTACATCCTATCAAAGGGAAAAATTCAACAAGAAGTTATAACCATAGTTTGTGTTCCAAATGTTAGTGCACCCAATTACATGTAAAAAAATACTCCATGACATTGAATTCCACATTGATGCCAACACAATTATACTGGGGAATTTCAATACACTTTTAGCACCAATAGACAGGTCATCCAAACAAACAAACAAACAAACAAACAAACAAACAAAAAAACCCAACAAAGATATTACCAACTTAACACTGTAAATCAAATCAATCTAATGAACATCTACAGAATATTCAATCCCCAAACAGCTTAAGTTACTTTTTCAGCTGTACAAAATAGATAATATTCTAGCCCACAAATCAAATCTTAACAAATATAAAAAACTGATATAATCCCTTGTATTCTGTCATATCATAATGGAATGAAACTAGAAATCAATAGCAAGAAAAATAATAGAAACCATATAAACTCATGGAGATTAAAGAGTATTCTCTTAAATGAAGAATGAATCAAAGAGGAAATGAGGACAGAAATCAAGAAATTCTTAGAAATGAATGAGAACAAAGACACAACATATCAAAATCCATGGGACAGTGTGAAAGCAGTTCTAAGGGGGCAGATTTATAGCACTGAGTGCCTACATTTTAAAAGTAGATCCCAAATAAATAAGCTTATGCTCCACCTCAAGGCCTGAGAAAAAGAAGAACAAATTGACCTCCAAAGCAAATTGAGAATAAGCAAATAATACAGAGGCTCAATGTAATGCAGAGTTGGTTCTTTGAAAACACAAATCAACAAATCCTTAGCCAAACTAAGCAAAAGAAAGTCAGAAGAACCAAATCAATAAGATCAGAGATGGAAAAGGAGATTTCACCACAGACCCCTCTAAAATCTATATGATGCTTGGATCCTATTTTGAAAATTTATTCCAATAAATTGGAAAATCTGAAAGGCACAGACAATTTAGACACATATGACTTGTTCAAATTGAATCAGAAAGATATAGAAATCATAAACAGACCAATATCAAGTAATAAAATTGTAACAGCAATTAAAAGCCTTCCATAAAACAAAAGCCCTGGGGGTTGGGGCTGTGGCTAAGTAGTAACACACTTTTTGGCATGTGTGAGGCACTGGGTTCTATTCTTAGCATCACATATAAATAAATAAATAAATAAATAAAGCTTTATCAGCAACTAAAAAAAATATTTACACAATTAAAAGAAAAGCCCTGGACCTGATGGATTGGATTCTCACCTGAATTCTACTAGATCTTTACAGAAGAACTAACACTAGTCTTTCTCTAACTAGTCCACAAAATAGAAAGAGAGGGAACACTCTTATTAAAATACTTTTTATGAATGCTGATACTAAAACCAGACAAAGATTCATCAAGGAAGAAAAACTATTGACCAATATCCCTGATGGATATGGATGCAAAAACCCTAAATAAAATATTAGTTAACCACATTTAAAAGCACAAGAAGGTAATATACCATGATCAAGTGGGTTTCATTCCAGGGATGAAAGGTTGGTTCAACATGTGCAAATCAATAAATGTGATTCATTACTTAAACAGAATTAAGAACAAAAATCACACAATCATCTCAACTGATGCAGAAAAAGCCTTTGATAAAATCCAACATCTATTTATGTTAAAAACACTGGAGAATCTAGGAATTGAAGGGACTTACTTCAACATCATAAATTCCATTTATGAAGAACCAAAAGCCAACACAATACTAAATGGAGAAAAACCTAAAAACATTTTCACTAAATTGAGGAACAAGAGAAGGATATCCACTCTCACCTCTATGATTCTATATAGTCTTTGCAACATTAGCCAGAGCAACCAGACAAGAAAAGGAAATCCAAGAGATACAAATAGAAAAAAAAAGAAGTCAAAATATCTGTTTGCTGATGATATGATCATATATGTAGAAGGTCCAAAAAACTCTACCAGGAGACTTCTAGAGCTTATAAATTAATTTATTAAAGTAGCAAGATACAAGATCAACGTGCATAAATCAATATCATTCTTATACTCCAATAGTGATTCAGTAGAGGAGGGAATCAAGAAAACCATCCCATTCACAATAACCTAAAAAAAATGGGAATTAATCTAACCAAGTAAAAAGAGTTCTATAATGAAAAGTGTAGAACACCGAAGAAAGAAATTGAAGAACTTAGAAAATGGAAAGATATCCCATGTTCATGGATAGACAGAGTTGATATTGTCAAAATGGCCATGCTACTAAAAGATTCACTGAAGTCCCCATCAAAATACCAAAGACATTCTTAACAGAATTAGAAAAAATAATGCTTAAATTTATTTGGAAGAATAAGAGGCTTGGAATAACCAAACCAATACTAAGCAAAATAAGTGAAGCAGAAGGTATCACAATACCTGATCTGAAATTATACTACAGAACTGTCATAACAAACAGCTTGATATTGGTGCCAAAATAGACATGATAAAATATAGTACACAGAGACAAACCTACAAACTGTTGGATATTTGACAAAAGTGCCAAATATATATCTTGGAGAAAAGACAGCTTAAAAAAATGGTGCTAGGAAAATTAGATAGCTATATGTAGAAAAATGAAATTAGACTTCTATCTTTCACCCTGCACAAAACTCAAATCTAGATGAATCAAAGATTTAATTAAATCAAAATGGATCAAAGACTTAGAATTAAACCTTACAACTGCTAGAAAAAAATATAGACTCAACACTCCCATGATATAGGTGCTGACACCTTGACAAGACCCCCAAAGCACAAGCATAAAGCCACAAGCAATAAATGGATGCCATCAAACTAAAAAGCTTCTGCATAGCTAAGGACATAATGAAGAGCACAAAGAGAGAGCCTACAGAATGGGAGAAGATCTTGGCCAGCTACTCATCTGATAGAGGATAGATATCTAGAATGTATAAAAAACTAAAAAAATAGCACCAGGAAAAAAAAAACACCTTGATTGATAAATGGGCAAAAGAACTAAACAGAAACTTCTCAATAGAAGAAATAAAAAAGACCAATAAGTACATGAAAACAATGTTCAACATCTTTAACAATCAGGGAAATGCAAATAAAAACTACACTAAGATTCCATCTCACTCCAGTCAGAATGGCAAGTAATACAACCAACAATAAATGTTGATGAAGTTATGGGGAGAAAGATACACTTTCACAATGTTGGGCCTGCAGACTGGTAAAACCACTCTGGAAAGCAGTTTGGGGATTCCTCGAAAAACTAGGAATGGAACCACCATATGACCCTGCTATTCCACTCCTGGATATTTTCCCCAGACATCTAAAATCAGCATATTACATCAACACAGCTACATCAATATTTATAGTAGCACAATTCACAATAGCTAAATTATGGAATTAACCCAGATGCCTGTCAGCAGATGAATGGATTAAAAATTGTGATACACACACAAACACAATGGAGTTCTATTCAGCCATTAAAAAGAATGAAATTATGGCATTTGCTGGTAAATGGATGGAAATAGAGAATATCATGCTAATGAAATAAGCTAAACTCAGAAACTCAAATGTCAAATGTTTCCTTTCATATGCAGAAGATTACATAAAGGATTAATCAAATACAAATTATAGACAAGTGAAAGGATGTCTAGTAGAGTAGAAAAAGGAGGAGAAGATGGAAGGGAAAATGGGGAAATCATGAGCTGAAATTTTCATACATGTATGAGTTTGTTGGGATGAACCCAACTACTATGTATAATCATTAAGCTCTGATAAAAAATCACTTGCAAAAAAATCTTACAGAGCTTATTTTTCAAGCAAGGGGATTTAATCTGATTGAAATATTTAAGTCTTAATGTTTTGTTTTAGTTAAAAGCTTAAGTTGTCTTGGTGACATCAGAATGTAATAAATAATCCTTTAGTGTGTACCCAGGAGATAAATGAAATAGAAAAATTGTACTTCATGTGATACATTAAACATTCATTAATTATAATGTGATAACCTAGTATTATATTCTGAGTGGTGGCAAATGAATGACTAACCCCAAATGTTAGCTAAAAATAAATTCCTAGATGGGCACTGTGGTGAACATCTGTAATCTCAATGACTCAGGAGGCCAAGGCAGGAGGATCACTAGTTCAAGGCCAACATAGCCACTTAGTGAGATCCTGTCTCAAAAAAAAAAAAAAAAAGACTGGGGGTGTAGCTCAGTGGTAGAATACACCTGAGTCAATCCCCAGTAATGCAAAAAAAAAAAAAATCGCTTATTTGAAAAAAGAATAAACTGAGGTTCATGGAGAGAGAATTTTCTTTAAAAAAAATTACAAATTTAGGGGATGTGGCTCAGTAGAGCACTTTTCTAACATTTTGGAGCCCTGGATTTGATCCCTAGCAGGCAAAAATTAAAAATAAAAAAATAACAAGGGAAAAATAAAAAATTATATATTTAGAAAGTATAGAAATGTGAGTCAACAGATTAATATTGGCATTATATTAAACCACACAATTTTATTTCTAAATGAAAATGCATCTTAGATATTGTTGCCAAATTAACATTTGAGTATATCTTGTCAACACAGAGTGAAACTAGAACACAATGAATTTTAGACATAACTGATAGAAACAGGTTCACCTATCCTTTTGATTATAGCCAAGTTATAAATAATTACATTGATGCTGCCACATATAGTTTTTTAAAATTTATTTATTTATTCTAATTTGTTATATATGACAGCAGAGTGCATTTCAATTCATAGTACACGTATAGAGCAATTTTTCATGTCTGGTTGTACACAACGTAAGTCATACCATTTGTGTCTTCATACATGTACTTGGGGTAATGATGTTCGTCTCATTCCACCATCTTTCCTACCACTAGTTTTTTAACATATTGCTTAAATTAGAGTTTGAGATGAATTCAGTTCTCTGCTTCTGCTAGTGGGAGGGGTGTGTGTAAGCTGCCAGCCTCTGCAACCAGGAAAGCCAGTTTTAGTGTTAGTAACTAATCACAGTAGGGGATACCTGCAACATTAGCTCCAAGGATCCACAGCTGGTAAAGCTAGATTCTTCTCCACTAGTATGGAGTGGCATATTGCACCTCTTCAGCAACTTACCAATTTCTTTCTGGGTTATTATCTCATAAATTCAGGTAGTAGCTCTACTACTGAGTCACATACCCAGCCCCTTGTCTTGCAAATTTGAAGAATGAAATTCATGGACAATAATGGAAGGCAAGAGTGAAAGAAGTAGGATTTATTGAGAAGAAAAGAGAGCCCTCACAGGACAAGAGGGGACTCAATAGCAAGTTGCCACTTAAGCGTACCAGTCTAGGGGTTTATATAGCTATTGTGGTGGCATTGATCAATACCTGTGCTAATCAGATCTTGGAGAAGTACCAACACTATTTGTTTTGTCTGTGAACTTCTAATTGGCTGTGCCCTTTAGCCCTTGAGTTTGGACTCTGTAGTAATATCCATTTGGGTTCACCCTCACTTCCATTTTCCTACCACTGTGGACAAAGGCTTGGCTGCAATGTTTGTTTCTACAGATTATTTTTGAAGTGGTCTTTATATTTGAAGAAAACTTTAATTGGGGCCCATTATCTATCCTATCTTATTTATTGCCATTTAAAAACTGAGATAGCTGACATTTAAATAAATATTGCTCTTTAGAAATGATGTTTAATGATTAATGCTGTGAACATTTTTACTAATTTAAACTCTGTTAATATTCTAAACTATATAGCCACTTAATATATTGTATGTTGACTGCTTGATATTTTAAAGTATATTTTTTTTCTGAGTAGCCTTTTGGAATAAGTACACTAAATACAGTTTCCAGTCATGCTACTTTCTTAAATTGTGATTATTTAAAAATCTTATCATCAGTAGAGAATTAAATAACACACTAAAAATTCTGCAAGTCTAACTTGTCCTTTCTCCCACGTTTTGCATGTCCACTTAAAACCATTATTTTTCTGCAAAATTTCTACTTATTCTCTCAAAAATCAATATTATGAAAGTTCTCTACAAGATTCAGCAATTTTTTGAGTCTCTCAATGATTCCAGCATTCTGTAAAACTGTTTCTTCCAAGAGTCTCATCTAGCAATATGAGAAAAGTAGAAGACCTGTTGCCAGGGAAAAGGGAGGACTTTGAGATCCTTGGTACTTTTTATTTTATTTTTTTTAAAGGAGAGAGAGGGAGAGAGAGGGAGAGAGAGAGAGAGAGAGAGTTTTTAATATTTATTTTTTAGTTCTCGGCAGACACAACGTCTTTGTTGGTATGTGGTGCTGAGGATCGAACCCGGGCCGCACGCACGCCAGACGAGCACGCTACCGCTTGAGCCACATCCCCAGCCCCTCCTTGGTACTTTTAAAAAAATTTATCTGATTTTTAAAAAATATTATTTTTAGTGATGAACACAACATCTTGATTTATTTATTTTTATGTGGTGTTGAGGATCGAACCCAGTGCCTCACATGTGTGAGGCAAGTGCTCCACCACTGAGCCCCAGCCCCAGCCCAAGTTCCTTGGTACTTTTTGATAAACTATTTACCATAGTTTCTTTTATAATATAAATATAATATATTTATATATTAATATATTAATATATAATATATAATATAAATATAATATATATATAATAGAAACTATTTATAATAGTTTCTATTCATCTACTGATGTGGTTTAATGAGAAACATTAAATTTCTATACAATCCTTTTTCTATTGATTTGCCAGATCTCTAGTTAGCAATGGGCTCCAAGTTGTTCAGTGAAACAGCAGACAAATTATGTTTATTTTTAACTTCAGTACTCCTTTGTCTCACCCAAAGTTTCTCCACTCATCCCATGCCACCCCCTGCCCCATTATGGATTAGCATTCACTTAGTAGAGAAAACATTCACCCCCTATTTTGGCGGATTGGCTTGTTTCGCTTAGCAAGATGTTCTCCATCTATTTACCTGAAAATGCCATAATTTTATTCTCTTTTAATGATGAGCAATATTCCATTGTGTATATTTACCATAGTGTCTTTATCTACTCATCTACTGAAAGGCATTGAGGTTGGTTCCACAGAAGCAATTGTGAATTGGGCTGACTGTATTGAAGTGGCTGTGTCAAGCTGTATATATGCTGTTTTTAAGCCGTGGGATAGCTGGGTCAAATGGGGGTTCCATTCCAAGTTTTCTAAGGAATCTTTATACTGCTTTTCAGATTGTGTAACCCTGCCTTGAGAAGGGGTGGAACACAAGTTTTGTAGACATACATAGTTTATTTTTCTTTTTTTGTGGCAGGGGGCCTCAGGTGATGCTCCTGTCTCTGCCTCCTGAGTAAGTAGGATTACATGAGTGTGCACCAGGCTTGGCTGAAAATTGTAATCAACAGTTTTTTTTTTGTACCAGGGATTGAACTCAGGGCACTCGACTACCGAGCCACATCCCCAGCCCTATTTTGTATTTTATTTAGAGACAGGGTCTCACTGAGTTGCTTAGTGCCTCGCCATTGCTGGCTTTGAACTTGAGATCCTCCTGTTTCAGCCTCCTGACCTGCTGGGATTACAGTTGTGTGCCACCACACCCAGCCCACAATAATTTTTTTTTAAATTTTTTTTTAATTTTTATTTTTTTTAAAGAGAGAGTGAGAGAGGAGAGAGAGAGAGAGAGAGAATTTTTAATATTTATTTTTTAGTTCTCGGCGGACACAACATCTTTGTTGGTATGTGGTGCTGAGGATCGAACCCGGGCCGCACGCATGCCAGGCGAGCGCACTACTGCTTGAGCCACATCCCCAGCCCAATATTTTTTTTTTTAATTAAAGCATCCTGACATAATCATACATGCATGAATTGTTTTTAGTTCATAATCCACCCCCTTCTCCTTCCTCTACTGATTTTCCTTCCTTTGGCTCATCTATTTATCTTTGGTTGGTTCTTTCTACTTACACATAAAGGTGAAATTCCCTGTAATATATTTACATATGCATATAACATGATTTTTTAAAGAATTTCTTCTTTATTTTCTTCCCTTTCCCATCCCACTTTATCTCCTACTACACTACTGATCTTCCCTATATCTTTATGATAAACTATGAAAGAAAATAAGGAGAGGATAGTTATTTTTCTTATTATTTCAACTTTAATGTCCACTCATTACTTGTCAAAAATTCCCTGTAATTCTAAAGGTAATCCCTTTTGATATAGTTCAGAAAATGCTGACTTACACCATCAGAATATCTTCCAAAATCTTTGACTGTGAATCCATTTTTTCCACAAGTTTATACTTAAACCTCTACCTACTCTGTTCAGTTGCATTTGGCAACAACCTGAGTTTCCTCTAAAAGATTTCAAAATATTCAGTTTGTTGATTATCACTAAGAGATTGATCATCCAGTTTTGTGTAGCAAACCCACTTTTTTTTTGTTTTGTTTTTACTTTTAAAATTATTTACTTCCTTGATTCTCTGTGTTACTCTGAGCACTGCCTCCTGGCTTGACTGGAGCCCCTCAGATTCCAGTGGTGTTACCCCCACACCTCTTCAGGCTCTGCAGGGACCCCGTTGGCCTCTCAATCTCCTCCTGGCTGAGCACCTCTATTACTTTATCTTTGTAGTAGATTTTGAAATAAAAGGATAAGTTGGCCAACTTTATTCTTGTTTTTCAAGATATTTTTGGATTCAAAGATATTTTCCTTTGGATTTCTAAATGTATTTTAGAATTAGCTTGTCAATTTCTGCAGAAAATGTATCTGGAATTTTGGTAAAGGTTGGGTTGAACCTGTAATGAATTTGGGAAGTATTACCATTTTAATAATATTCACTCTTCTGATACATGAATATGGGATATATTTCCACCTATTTAGATCTTTAATTTCTTTCAGCATTGTTTTATAGTTTTTCATGTACAAGTCTTGTTCTTTTGTTTATTTATGGTACTGGGGTTGAACCCAGGAGTGTTCTACTACTGAGCTGCATCCCCATCCCTTTTTTATTTTGAGATGAGGTCTCCCCACATTGCTGAGGCTGGCCCAGAACTTTATTTTGAGATGAGGTCTCCCCAAGTTGCTGAGGCTGGCCCTCTGCTTCAGCCTTCTCAATTTCTGGGATTACAGGTATGTGCCACTATGCTTGGCTCTTGTACTTATTATTTATTTATATTTTTGGTACTAGGGGTTGAATCCAGGGGCGCTGAACCACTGAACTAGATCCCTAGCCCTTTTAATATTTTATTTTGATACAGGGTCTTGCTAAATTGCTTAGGGCCTTGCTAAATTACTTAGGCTTTGAACTCGCAATCTTCTTGCCTCAGCCTCCCAAGCTGCTGGGATTACAGGTGTGCTCTGCCACGCATATGTCTCTTATACTTCTTTTGTTAAATTGTATTTTTTTCTTTTTGATGCTATTGTGAATGGAGTAATTTTCTTAATTTCTTTTTCAATCTGTTCAATGCTAGTGTATAGAAATATAACTGAATTCTGTATGTTTATTTTATGAACTTGATAAACTCATTCTAAATTTTTAAATCAGGTTCCTTAAGATTTTCTATATACAAAATCATGTTGTTTGTGAATAAGACAGCTTTACTACCCTTTTCTCAGTCTGAATCCTTTTATATCTTCATTGTAACCACCCTGACTAGAACCTCTGTACATGCTTAATAGAATTGGACATCCTTGTATTATTCCCAGTTTTAGGGAGAGAACATTCAGTTTTTCACCATTAAACATATTACTATTATTGTAGGATTTTCACAGATACTCTTTATCATGTTGAAGTTTCCTTCCATTCCTAATTTGTTGAGGATTTTTCATGAATGGATAGATTTTTAAATTTTCATTTACAGCTAAGGAAACCTGCATTATCTTCATAGCTGACCTGACTTCAAAGACTAAGCTCTTACTTATTGTGTTGTCTCTATCACACATTCTTCTGTCTCATTGCTGCCTCCTCTGGATTATTTTCAGCTTGCCTTATTAATTTGGTGTTTTCCAGGATTCTAAACTGTTCGCTCTTGTTCTTTCCTGAGGTGATAGAATTGGCTTCAACAATCACCTCTAAGGTGATGACTACAAAATCTCTACCTCCTGTCCTTGTTAGAGTTCTAGCATAACCTGTACTCCAAGACTTCTCCCCTTAGTATTTAGAGAAATCTCCTCATATCCTAAAGTCCCTCACTATCCCTTCTCCATTCAAATGGGCTCATCTTTCTGTATTTTAAATATCAAATGCTTCCTCCATGAATTCTTTTTGAGCCTGAAACTTGGGAGTGACCTTACAGGCTTCTCTTTCTGTGGCTCCTCCTCTCACCTTATGTAATCAATTGCCAAGTTCTACCTATTTTAACCTCCAAAGTATCTTTTTGGTACATGCTTTCATATCTACTGCATCTACCTCAGGTCAGGAAACTACTGTTTCTCACTGCTGTCTCCAGTCTTGTCCCTTCCCTCCCCCATCCCAAGTCCCCCTCACATTACCAACAGAGTGATTTCTATCAATTCAGATCTTCTAATACATAAACCTTTAAAGGCTACCTAGTCACACAGCATGGGAAACAAGGCCTTTTCTTTTAGTTGCATTTGTACATTAAATATACCTTAGATGTAAATTTAATATGCCAATTTAATAGCCACATAATACTTTTATAACTTGGAGACATTATAAATTATTTTACCATTTTTTTTAAACTGGATATTGAACCCAGGGGCACTTAACCACTGAGCCACATACCCAGGCCATTTTTTTTTTTTTTGTATTTTATTTAGAGATAGAGTCTCACTGAATTGCTTAGGGCCTTGCTAAGATGTTGGAGGCTGGCTTTGAACTTGCTATCCTCCTGCCTCAGCCTCAGCTGCTGGGATTACAGACATGTGCCATTGCTTCCAGCTATTTTACCAGTTATACTTTTACTTGCTTTGCATGTCATGTTATCTCATGCCTTAGTACTTTCTGTACATTGTTTTCTTTGAGAGGTTCTTTCTCCTTCCATACCATCCCTAACTACCTCTTTTCATTCTGAAATATCTAGCCAGGAGACCTCCTTTCTGAAACTTAACTCTTCCAATGCCAGATTATGCTCTCATCTGTATTTTTAGAACATTGCATATATCTATAATATTGCATGTATTTTCTTATACTTGTCATTTTTTACCCTTACTCTAAGTTCAAATTCAGCATTCATGCTAGATTTATTTTGAATATTCCCACTATATCCAGCATATAGAAAGTGCTCAAAAATATTTGTTGAACTCATTTGAATTAATTTTTTAAAATTTATTTTTAAAATTTATTCTGATTTGTTATACATGATGGCAGAATGCAATTCATTTCATATTACACACATAGAGCACAATTTTTCAAGACACCAGTGTACACAAAGTATTTTCACACCATTCGTGTCTTATATATGAACTTAGAGTAATTATGTCTAACTCACTCCACCATCATTCCTACCCCCTTGCCCCTCCCTTCCCCTCCCTCCTCTTTGCTCTACTTAAAGTTCCTCCATTCCTCCCATGCTCCCTGCCCCTCCTAATTGCCATTACATGTCTGCATCCTCATGTCAAAGAAAACATTCAGCCTTTGGTGTTTTGGGTTTGGCTTGCTTCACTTAGCATTGTTTTCTCCAAATTCATCCATTTAACCTGCAAATGCCATGATTTTATTCTCTTTTAATGCTGAGTCATGTTCCATTATGTATATATACCAAAGTTTCCCTATCCATTCATCTACTGAAGGACACCTAGGTTGGTTCCATAATTTAGCTATTGTGAATTGTGTTGCTACAAACATTGATATGGTTGTGTCCCTTATAGGCTGTTTTTAAGTCCTTTGGGTATAAACTGAGGAGTGGGATAGCTGGGTCAAATGGTGGTTCCATTCCCAGTTTTCCAAGGAATCTCCATACGGCTTTCCAGATTGGCTGTACCAATTTGCAGTCCCACCAGCAATGTATGAGTGTGCCTTTTCCCCTACATCCTCTCCAACACTTATTGTTGTTTGTATTCTTGATAGCTGCCATTCTGCCTGAAGTAAGATGAAATCTTAGTTTTGATTTGCATTTCTCTAATTTCTAGAGATGTTGAGCATTTTTTCAATTGTTTGTTGATTGATTGTATATTCTCTTCTGAGAGGTATCTGTTCAGTTCCATGGCCTATTTATTCAGTTATTTGTTTTTTTGGTGTTTAGGTTTTTGAGTGCTTTCTATATCCTAGAGATTAGTGCTCTATCTGATGTGCTTGTGGTATAAAGATTTGCTCCCATTCTGTAGGCTCTCTATTCACCTCACTGTTTCTTTTGCTGAGAAGAAGCTTTTTAGTTTGAATCCATCCCATTTTTTGATTCTTGGTTTTAATTATTGTGCTACTGGAGTTTTATTAAGAAAGTTGGGGCCTAATCCGACATGATGGAGATTTGGGCCTACTTTTTCTTCCACTTGGTGCAAGATCTCTGGTTTAATTCCTATGTCCTTGATACACTTTGATTTGCATGTTGAGAGATAGGGGTTCAATTTCATTTTGTTACATATGGATTTCCAGTTTTCTCAGCACCATTTGTTGAAGAGGCTATCTTTTCTCCAGTGTATGTTTTGGTGCCTTTGTCTAATATAAGATAACTGAAATTATTTGGATTAGACTCTGTGTCCTCTATTCTGTACCATTGGTCTACATGTCTATTTTGGTGCCAATACCATGCTGTTTTAGTTACTATTGCTTTGTAGTATAGTTTTTGTTCTGGTATAGTAATGCCACCAGCTTTACTCTTCTTGCTAAGGATTGCTTTGGTTATTCTGGGTTTCTTATTTTTCCAGATGAATTTCATGATTGCTTTTTCTATTTCTATAAGGAATGCCATTGGGATTTTGATTGGAATTGCATTGAATATAGCAATTTGTTAGTATGGTCATTTTGACAATATTAATTCTGCCTATCCAAAAACAAGGTAGAACTTTCCATCTTCTAACGTCTTCTTTAATTTCTTTCTTTAGCATGTTGTAGTTTTCATTGTAGAAGTTTTTTGCCTCTTTTGTTAAATTTATTCCCAAGTATTTTATTTTTTGAGGATATTGTAAGTGGGGTGATGTTCCTAGTTTCACTTTCAGTGGATTTGTCACTGATGCACAGAAATGCCTTTGATTTATGGGTGTATTGATTTTATATCCAGCTACTTTGCTGAATTCATTTATTAGATTTCTGATGAAATGTTTTGGGTCTTCTAGGTATAGAATCATATCATCTGCAAATAGTGATAATTTGAGTTTTTTTCCCTATCTGTATCCCTTTAATTTCTTTATCTAATTGCTCTGGCTAGAGTTTCAAGAATATGTTAATAGAAGTGGTGACAGATGGCATCCCTGTTTTGTTCCAGTTTTTAGAGAGAATGCTTTCAGTTTTTCTCCATTTAAAATGATGTTGGCTTGGGGCTTAGCATAGATAGCCTTTACAATGTTGAGGTATGTTCCTGTTATCCCTAGTTTTTTCAAGTGTTTTGAACATGAAGGGGTGGTGTATTTTATCAAATACTTTCTCAGAATCTGTTGAGATGATCATATGATTTTTATCTTTGAGTCTATTGATATGATGAATTACATTTATTGATTTCTATATGTTGAACCAAACTTGTATTCCTGGGATGAATCCTACTTGATCGTGTTGCACTATCTTTTTGATATGTTTTTGTAATTGATTTGCCAGAATTTTTTTTTTATATTTATTTTTTAGTTCTCGGCGGACACAACATCTTTGTTGGTATGTGGTGCTGAGGATCGAACCCAGGCCGCGTGCATGCCAAGCGAGCGCCCTTACCGCTTGAGCCACATCCCCAGCCCGATTTGCCAGAATTTTATTGAGAATTTTTGCATCTATATTTATTAGAGATATTGGTCTGAAGTTTTCTTTCTTTGATGTGTCTTTGTCTGGTTTTGGAATCAGGGTGATATTGGCCTCATAGAATTTCCCTCTTTTTCTATTTCATGAAATAGTTTGAGAAGTATTGGTGTTAGTTCTTCTTTAAAGGTCTTGTAGAACTCAGTTGTGTATCCATCCAGTTCTGGGCTTTTCTTGTTTGGTAGACTTCTGATGGCATCCTCTATTTCCTTGCTTGAAATTGATCTGTTTAAATTGTGTATATCAACCTGATTTAGTTTAGGCATATCATATGCTGCTAGAAATTTGTTGATATCTTTTATTTTATTGGAGTAAAAATTTCAAAATAATTTCTGATAATCTTCTGTATTTCTGTAGTGTCCATGGTAATATTTCCTTTTTCATCATGGATGTTAGTAATTTGAGTTTTCTGTCTCTCGCTCTGCATTAGCATGGCTAATGGTTTAACAATTTTATTTATTTTTTTTCGAAGAACCAACTTTTTGTTTTGTCATTTTTTTCAATTTCAGTTTCATTGACTTCCACTCGAATTTTAATTATTTCCTCTCTCCTACTGCTTTTGGGGTTGATTTGTTCTTCTCTTTCTAGGGCTTTGAGATGTAATGTTAGGTCATTTATTTGTTGACTTTTTCTTCTTTGAAGGAATGAACTCCATGCAATGAACTTTTCTCTTAGCACTGCCTTCATAGTGTCCCAAACATTTGATATATTGGTGTTCTCATTTACTTCTAAGAATATTTTCATCTCCTCCTTGATATCTTTTGCAACCCATTGTTCATTCAATAGCATATTATTTAGTATCCAGGTGTTGGAGTAATTTTATTTTTTATTTTATTATTGATTTCTAATTTCATCCCATTATGGTCTAATAGAATGCAGAGTAGTATCTCTACTTTTCTGTATTTACTAAGATTTGCTTTGTGACATAACATATGGTCTATTTTAGGGAAGGATCCATATGATGCTGAGAAGAAAGCATATTTTCTCATTGATGGATAATATACTCTATGTCAGTTAAGTCTAAGTTATTGATTGTATTATTGAGTTCTATAGTTTCTTTGTTTAGCTTTTGTTTGGTAGATCTATTGGTGAAAAAGGTGTGTTAAAGTCACCCAGAATTATTATGTTGTGATCTATTTGACTCTTGAACTTGAGAAGAATTTGATTGATGAATGTAGATGCTCCATTGTTTGGGGCATATATATTTATAACTGTTATGCTTTGTTGATGTATGATTCCGTTAAGCAGTATGAAATGTCCATCTTTATCCCTTTAGATTAACTTTGGCTTGAAGTCTACTTTATTTGATATGAGGATGGAAATCCCTGCTTGCTTACGTAGGCCATATGAATGGTATATTTTATCCCAACCTTTCACCTTTAGTCTGTGGGCATCTTTTCCTATGAGATGAGTCTCTTGAAGGCAGCATATTGTTGGGTCTTTTTAAAAAATCCAATCTACAAGCCTATGTCTTTTGATTGGTGAGTTTAAGCCATTAACATTTAAGGTTATTATTGAGATATGATTTCTATTACCAGTCTTTTAAAAATTTTTGGTATTTAGCTTGACTTGGTTTCTCCTTTTGTTGGCTTTTCTTTTTTTTTAAAGAGAGAATGAGAGAGAGAGAGAGAGAGAGAGAGAGAGAGAGAGAGAGAGAGAGAGAGAATTTTTTTAATATTTATTTTTTAGTTTTCGGCGGACACAATATCTTTGTTTGTATGTGGTGCTAAGGATCGAATCCGGGCCGCATGCTGCCAGGTGAGCGCACTACTGCTTGAGCCACGTCCCCAGCCCAAGCTTTTCTTTTTTTTAATATTTATTTTTTAGTTATTGTTAGACACAATATCTTCATTTTATTTTATGTGGTGCTGAGGATCAAACCCAGGGCCTTGCACATGCTAGGTAAGCGTTCTACCGCTGAGCCACAATCCCAGCCCCTTGTTGGCTTTTCTTTTAATGAAGTTCTTTCCTTTGCAGACTTTCATTGTTGTTTTTCATTTGTTCCTCATGGATTGCCAAGAATGTTCTGTAGTGCAGGCTTTCTTGCTGTAAATTCTTTTAGTTTTTGTCTGTCATAGAAGGTTTTTATTTCATCACCAAATTTGAAGCTTAATTTTGCTGTATATAATATTCTTGGTTGGTATCTATTATCTTTTAGAGCTCGGTATATGTTGTTCCAGGATTTCCTAGCTTTGAGAGTCTGGGTTGAAAAATCTGCTGAGATCCAAATTGATCTTCCCTTATCGGTAATATGATTTTTCTGTCTTGTGGCTTTAAAAATTCTATCCTCATTCTGTTTGCTAGGCATTTTCATTATAATGTATCTTGGTGTAGATCTGTTGTAATTTTGTACATTTAGTGTCCTATAGGCCTCTTGTATTTGATTTTCCAATTCATTCTTCATGCTTGGGAAATTTTCTGATATCATTTCATTGAAGAGATTGTGCATTCCTTTGGTTTGAATTTCTGAACATTTCTCTATCCTAATCAATCTTAAATTTGCTTTCTTGATGGTATCCCATAATTCTTGGATATTCTATTTGTGGTTTCTTACTTTCTCCACTGTGAGATCAACCTTATTTTCAAGATTTATATTTTGTCTTCATTGTCTGAGGTTCTGTCTTCCAAGTTTGAGTTTTTTATTTGGCTTATTGTTTCTTTCATTTTGAAGATTTCTGTTTTTTTTTTAGTATCTCTTTCTCTTGCAGGTAATCTCTTGCAACCTGTATTTGCTCTCTTATCTCTTTGTTGGTGTGATCGATGGTCATCTGAATATGTTCTCTCTTTGTTGGAGTGATTGATTTTACCTGTATCTGTTCACTTAGGTTGTTCTTTAATTCCCAAATCATTTTAGTTATGTATATTCTGAACTCCTTCTCTGCCATTTTACCTACTTCACTATCTATGGATTCTATTGTTGTAGTGTCTTGGTTTGTTTGGGTCACTTTCCTCCCTTGTTTTTTCATGATGTCTATGTGTCTTCCTCTCTTTCAGTGTAGATCTGAGGTATTATAGCTTCTGCCCTCTTGTCTTATAGTGTGCCTACAGGTTACCAAATACCTCACTTTTAAGGGAGAGATCAATATTATAGCATTCAATGTACCCAATGTGCAGCCATATATAAGTTAGCTTCTATTTTTACATTTACAGTTTTGTTACTATAAATAGAAATGATGAGTTTGGTTATCTTCAACCATTTAATCAATAGGTTTGTATAATAGTTTACAGTTTTTGATGGTGGAAGGGGAGATTGGGGAGCTGGCTGAGATGTTATGAGGTAGGATGTGAGAATATAGAGGTATTGG
This sequence comes from Spermophilus citellus, assembly GCF_964194105.1. Taxonomy (NCBI): domain Eukaryota; kingdom Metazoa; phylum Chordata; class Mammalia; order Rodentia; family Sciuridae; genus Spermophilus; species Spermophilus citellus. Next base: position 27,816,111 of record NC_138197.1, on the reverse strand, counting down.
TGAGAGGATAATCATAGAAAGTTGGCTGATAGTAGGAGAAACAAGAGATAGGCAACCCTATGCAAGAGTTCCTATTACTTCAGCAACAGGGATAACTGTTAGCAACCCTAGTAGAGAAACCTCTGGTGTAGCCAGGCCACAGGGACCTTGGTGATGTCTTACTGGGTCCTTATTGTTATCACTTGATAGAAGCAGTGATATCCCAGTGCGGGGTGGCTCTCAGCATGGGCATGGGGGGTGCCTTTGCCCTGGAATTCCGGGCTGTGGTGGCTGAATTAGTTTTTTTCTAAACTTATTGTTTTTAGTCTAGTCTACTGTGAAACCTACCTAGTAACTTGTTTAATTCAATTTGTTTTTCTTTCCAGGATCTTTCTTTTAAAAATAACTACTCAGATCAAAACAGCAGAATAGTAACAGACTGAAATTTCCAGTTCCATTGCAGTTATGTATTACAACAGCAGTGGGGTGGGTGACAGGGAATATACTGAGGTTCAGGTTTTTAGACTGACAGAGATTTTGTGAGACTCGGAGACTCTGGTTACTGGAATAGAGAGCAAGAATGAGCTCATCAATTCCAAGTCTGCCCTTGTACTTCTGGCTCAGGGTGGGGCAGAGGAATGACATGAAGGGAAAGAAAGTTATAAAAAATTGCTTAGTAAACAGCGGTAGAAGAGAAAACCAGATTGAATTTTGCTTATACAGAAACCATACAGAGGGCTGATGAGATGAAAAGTGTTCTGCTTCTCTTAATTAGTCAGTGGAGAGCTGTAGTGGGAAGCAATTTTGTGAAGATTGTGCCTAAACTTACATCTTTGGAAAAGACTTTTTTTTAATCTCTTCTGGAGATAGCATCAAATATTGTCATGGAGGATCACTTTTGAAGCAAGTTGTATTATACAATGAGTTAGCTATGAATCAAAGGCCACCAAAATCTACCACCTACCAGAGCTTGGAATGGAGGAGGGTGGTGGTGCTTTTTAACATTGAGATCTTGAGATCTTCCTGGGTATACACATACACCTGTCACCCATGCAAGGGAAGTATATCCCTGCTAGACCAAGAATATTCTGGCACTATCACCTCTGCTTCAGTAGGAGTTCTCTTGTGCCTGGGCCCATGGTGGAGCTCCAAGGACCATTGTGACAGCACCAGAGAAGGAGGGAAGTAAGGGCTGTGTTAATAGCCTTGAGATTGCAGCTCTTCTCATGAGTACACAAAAGCAGCTGCCCATTCTATAGAGGAATCTGGGAACCTGCTGCAGACCTTAAGGATATGTGCCCTCTGTTCCACCAGAGAACACACCACCTTCTGGTCTGATAGTGCTAACAGCTGCACATGCAAGCTGGAGTCTGGCAAGGTGAAGACTTAAAATTGACAAGATCTGGAGCTTATAAATATATAATGCCCTGCCCCAGCACAGAGCCAGTTGTTGGTTGACATCTCCATATGTCCAAAGATAACTCAGAGGACATGGCACTAAATATTGAAAATTTTTCCATACCTCCAACATCTGATGCATTTCAAATATGGAAGTCCCAGAAAGAAGTCCCTCCACCTTTAAAAAACTCAATAAGAAAAAATTTTAGTATTTTTAATGTAGTTGATTTCACTGGTATTACTTTCTCTCTTGGCTTCTTTTACTGCTCATTATTTGTTATTGCATACTGATATATAATTTAATGTGGTTTTTCCTTTTCTTTCTTTTAAAAATTAGTTCGTTAATTGGATTTATTCTCTCCACCTTTTCTCTTTTCATTCTTATATTTTCCTTCTGTTTTGTTTCTTTTCCTCTTCTCTTTTTTCCCGCCTACCTTCTTCTTTATTGATTGCTTATCCTGCTTTCCCTTTTTTAAAAAATATTTATTTTTAGTTACAGTTGGACACAATACCTTTATTATAAATAATTTTTATGTGGTGCTGAGGATCGAACCCAGGGCCTCACATGTGCTAACTGAGTACTGCTGAACCACAACCCCAGCCCTCTGCTTTCCCCCCCTTTTAATTGTTCTATATAGTTTAATATTAAGTTTACATTATTTTGTAGTGGGGATTGAACCCAGGGCCTATACCACTGAACCACACATCTAGCCCTTTTGAAGACAGGATTTTGCTAAGTTGCCCAGGCTGGACTTGAACTTGAGATCCTCCTACCTCAGTCTTTCAAGTAGATGGAATCACAGGCATGTGTCACTATGCTCATCCAATTTTATATTCTTTATTGCCTAATTTTCAGCCTCATCTATATTACTATTCCCTGTTTTTCTCTTTGATAAGCAGAGTTATAGAGAACAATTTCAATAGGTTTTTATTATAGGTTAGTATTTGCTGTCATCACTGCTACTGGCGATTGTTACTGGGTAATTCTTTCCTCTCAGAGTGGCTCTGGGATGTAATCTCAGTGTAGTTTTGATTTGCATTTCCCTGATTGATTGGAAGGTTGAATATTTTTGTAGGGCTTGGAATTGAACTCCAGGCCTTTTACATGTGCTCTCACTGACACCCTCAGCCAGTTTTCTTTTCTAATTTAGTGTGTAACAATGTTTTCCTTTTAAGAAATATTTAGTCAATTTACAGTGAATATAGCTACTAATGTTTAGTGTTAAAACAACTATTTTTAAAACACTGAATTTTTGTGTTCCTAATTTATTTTTTTCTGCCCTTTTTTTTATTTTTAAACAGCTCCATTTCCTCCTTCATTGTCTTGGTAGTTTTATACTCTTTCACAGTTCTTTAGTCATTACTGTAGATTCTGCAGAGAGTACAACATACATCTTGCTCTTTCTTTTCTTTCATTTTTATCACTGGTGATTGAATCCAGGGCCTTGCACATGCTAGGCAAGTGCTCTCACTGAGCAACATCCAAAGCCCCTTTTACATACTTCTAATTTTGAGGCAGGATCTTACTAAGTTGCCCAGGCTGGCTTCAAACTTGTGATGCTTCTGTCTTAGCCTCCTCAGTCATTAGGATTATAGGGGTGTGCTACCACTCTCAGCAGTTGATCTGTTTTCAATTAATTTTTATATAAGATGTGAGCTTTATGTTGAGGTTCAGTTTTTAGCATACGAAAGTCCAAATGTTCCAGAAGCACTTGTTGAAAGACTGCTTTATCTGTTTGATTGCCTTTACACCTTTGTCAGAAATCAATTGGCTATATTGTGTAGATGTATTTTCTGAATGGTGACCCTGTTGTAGGCATTTGCAAAGTGCTTTACCCAGATTCAACTCACCAGCCTGGTGTAGACAGCCATCACCAAGGCCAAGGTATCTCTGGTTGCAGCCCAGAGATTGTCATGAAAGAGTGAGGCAGAAGCATGATAAAGGTAGTGTGGTGCTGTGGCAGGTTCCTGCAAATAGGAACTCTGGCTTCTCTCCTGGTTCTGTTATTAACTAGCTGAGGGGCCTTAAGCAAGTTCCTTCTCTTCTGTGAGCCTATGTGCACTCACCTATAACATGTAGCCTTAAACTAGACTTTGTATGATCTCACTGATTTTCAACATTTGTATTCATGAGCGCATAACTGCCTCCTGTCTTGGGGTGTTCCTTAGTTAATGGGGGTATAGAGTATTGAAGACCCAATAGCTGAAGCATAAGAAAGCAGAGTTGAGGGGATTTACCCGGTTCTCTGGGGGAGTTAAGGTGGGTATTAGACTATGGACTGCAAACCAACAAGTTACTGGAATGTCTCTGAATTCAAACTTTTTGTTTTTTAGGTAAACATGTAGAAACAAGAAGATTTTTGCATATAAATATGTTTCTTTCTTCACTGAAAAGGATTTTAAAATGGGGTCACATAGGGAAACTCCGAGTGACCACTGTTCCTTTTATATGGAACTTATAGGAATGCATGGACTATACTGAAAGGGCTTTCCAGAGGCCATGTATCAGGGATCTGAGGACCAGGGTAGAGCCTGTGGTTCCCCCACCTTCTGTTCCAACAATCGCTGCAATTTTGAGGGTCAAAATCTGGGAGAGAAAGCTTGAAGCAGGGCTTTTGCCTTTCCCCTGGAGGATTTGATCCCTCCTGAGTAACCAAGGAACTCCTCTGTCGGCAGGCATCTGGCTTGGTACTTTGAACTTCCTTTTGTGGCCCCTGCTGGTATAGTACCTGGCACCCCAGAACTCTGCCTCAAGAAGGGAGGTACTGGCAGAATTACAACAAAGGACCCCTTGAATTTGGGGAAACTTAAATTTGTAGGGGACAAAGTCTGCAAGAAAGGAATTACAAAGTTCTCCTCTCCCTGCAGATCGAGGAGATTGTGGAAGGCATCCCTGAAAGGCTCAACTCTCAGCTGGAGCCCAGCACAAAGGAGGAAACCCTACAGGCCATAGGCTCACTGGCAGGCAGCAACACCCACACCGTGGTGCCCATGCTGCTCAACAAACCCCTGCCTTGGGATAGGTACCTCTTCATCGTTCAGGGGCACAGTCTTCTGCTTAGTAGATCTTCTCCCCATCTACCTCAAAAACAGAACAAAAATCATCACTCTAGGTTGTTTTCTGTCTCCCTCCTTTCTGTTTGATGCAAGTCAAGCCTCATCTGTATGTTCTCTGGCCTCTTCCTCTTGGGTCTCACTCCCTCTAGCCACTGAGAACTGGTTCTTCATGGGCCTGAGAACAGATTAATCCTAGGGGCATGATCACCAGGGCCTGTGATATAGCTTTCCCTGAGTCTTACAGAATCCAACTGGCACCCAGCGAAAGATGACAATCAGTGTCCTGCAGCTGCTCCTGTGCATCTCAGAGAAGAACCAACTCAGAGGAGAACAGAAGGAGATGGCCTTCTAGCCTGTGGCAATCAGTACAAAAGAGGGGAGGACTTAGTGTTCTAGGAACCTGTGGGCAGAGCTGAGGACCCAAGGGCTTGGCCTGAGTGGCCAAGCAGGCTTTGGGTAGGAGCAAAGAGGAGAGTGTTAACCTGGAATCATTGATGCTGTACATCAGATTAGCACTTCAGCCTCCTTTTTGTACCAAGGACTGCAGAAAGGCAGAGGTCAGTCACATTTTATGGACAAGGAAATTGACATGCAAGGTTAAAAAGCTTTTTCCAGGTCTGGGATCATTTACTGGAATGCTGCTGTGGGGATGTTAGATAGGGGATGGGAGTCAGGAATTTTGGTACTTGGGATAGGGGTAGAAAAATTTTGTTCCCAAATCATCTGCTGAGTAGGTTCCCTTTCCATTCCTTGCTTCATTCCTGCCTATTTCCTTTTCTCTCCCTTTCTCCCTTCTTTCTTCTGTATCTCTCTCCTTCCCCTCTTTTCTCTTTACCTTCCTTCCTTTCTCCCACTCTCTTTTCTTTTTATGGAAATGAGGTTTTGCTTTGTTATTCATCATTGCCCTGTACTCCTAGATTCAAGTGATCTCCTGCTTCAGCCTCCTGAGTACCTGGGACTATGGTATGTGCCACCACATACAACCAGCCACCCCCCCCCCCTTTTCTTTTTCTTTTTTGGTACTATTATTGAACTTAGGGGTACTTAACCACTGAGCCACTTCCCCAGCCCTTTTAATTTTTTTAAAATATAGAGACAAGTTCTCACTGAATTGTTTAGGGCTTGGCTAAGTAGCTAAGGCTGGCTTTGAATTTGCAATCTTCCTGCCTCAACCTCCTGAGCTGCTAGAATTACAGGCATGTACCACTACATCTGGCCCATTTCATTTTTTAATGTCAAGTGAGCAGAAGATGGGGCTGGGGATGTGGCTCAAGCGGTGGCGCGCTCGCCTGGCGTGCGTGCGGCCCGGGTTCGATCCTCAGCACCACATACCAACAAGGATGTTGTGTCCGCCGAGAACTAAAAAATGGATGTTGAGAGTTCTCTCTCTCTCTCTCTCTCTCTCTCTCCCCTCTCTCACTCTCTCTTTAAAAAAAAAAAAAAAGTGAGCAGAAGATAAAGCCAATTGCATGTGTGTGGGATCTGCTTTCCCTTAGGAGAAGGTTTTGGTTTTCAGCCTGGGGGGTGTTTGTTTCCTATAAGGCTGAGTTAGAGTGTGCTGTGCCCAGCAGGCAGTGGGAATGTGGGCCAGGGTGGGCTCTCACCCTGGGTTGTTAGTGTGGGGTTGTGGTCTAAGCTCAATCATTCTGCCTCCCCCTCTCTCAGATAGCATGTTCTTTATATGAGGTGCTCTCAGGACTCCTGTGCCAGAAGGCTGTTCAGGACCTTTAACCACAGTTGTTGCTGTCTCTGCTGTGCCACCCCTACTGAGTGACTGAGCAATGTGCTTCCCAGAAGATGGTGGTTTATACTAAGAGCAAGCCCTTTGACCCCACTATGTAAGCCTAACTACCAGATGATGGAATAATGGAACTAGTTAATTCCTGAGAACTGTTTGGGTGGGAGGAAGAGAGACGAGAGGTAGACCATAGATGTGGGTACTGGAGCATGGACTCCTGTACTGATTCACACAACACTTCATGCCTATGAACCAGTTACTACTGTGAAAACATTCAGTTTAGATGGCATTTTCTTCATATGAGTTTGGACCATTTCAGTCAGTCTGGTTAGACCCTGTCTTGGCTTTGTCACCAATTGTGCCATCTTGTACAAGTCACCTCTAGAATTCAGTTTCCTCATATGTAAATGGGGGTTGAACTCCTGAATAAATTGTTTTTCATACTTTTTGCTCTAACCTCATAATATTCAAATAAATCCAATAAATCTGAGAAATTCTGAATTGTTAGACGTAGAGGTGGGGAGAGATTCTAACCCTGCTTCTATGTTCTTATGAGCAGAATTTGAGAACTCTATAGTCCAGAATCTATATAGTCTCTTTCACAGGACTCTGTGGCTGGATGAGGACCACATTGTTGGGGTGAGTGGATGAGCGATTGGAATTGGGTTCCATAGAACCATGAATTAATTTTTAGTGGTACTGAGGACTGACCCCAGGTCCTTATGCATGCTAGGCAAGTGCTCTGCCCCTGAGCTACATCTCTAGCCTGAGCCATGAATTATTGTCAGCAGGAAAGTAAAACCTAGCAACCTGCACTAAGAATTGTCTCTTAACTTGCCAATGGAGAGTTTTAATCTGGGGCATTCATCGTCCCTCTATCTGTCCCTTCATTTTCACAAACTCAATGGTGGCCTTCAGTTGTGCCCTGAAAGTAGTAAAGTTGATATTCGTAGTAGCAGTGTATGATGAGTTGGTGTTCTATGCCTATGAGCATCACTGCTGGAACCTTCTGCCCAAAGCATATATTACTATGTAGGGATCATGGATCTGACAACGTAGAACCATTTCTCCAACATCCCTGCCACCACTCAACCCCTGACCCAAATCTTCCAGGTCTTAATACTCAACTACAGTAACCTTGACCTTCTCTTCACCATCTCCCAGCCCTCTGGTCTCCTGATTCCTTAGCCCTTGTGTTTTCTCTGCTTTGTGCACACTGGTTCTGGCCACTTTCTCCAGCAACTCCTGACTTCCTTTGTCCTCTCTGAGTGGCATTGTGAAGAACTGTGAACTCTTTATCCTGCACTAGATGCTGAACTACTTCAGGTGCCTGCTCAATTGCTTAGATGATCATCAGAAGATCATATCCAGGAACTTCTATGTGCAGGTGAAAGCTGGGGAGATACCAACAGCTCCAGTCAATTATTTCCCATAATGGTGGGACTATGCACCAGAATGTTACATAATTTTCCCCAGAAAGAGAAAATAATAGAATTAAGCCATTGAAAATGGGGTTCCCCTCCCTGTTACTTCAGGGGCCTGGTTAAAGGGAACATGGAAAGTCTGAGGAGGAAGTTAGCAGATCTAATATGATTCAACAATCCTAACATCTGGCTCAAAATTGCAACCTTGTCTGCATCATTCCCCAAATCCTTATCCTTAATCTCCATTCCATGTACAGATCAGCCACTGGTCTAAAGTGGACACAGTCCTCACCTTAGTACAGGGCTGGAGGGCATGTGTGGGGAGTACCTGGTACCCGTGAGCTTTTCTCCATCTATAGCTGTAATTTCTTAGTCTGCAAAGCTCCTCTGGCACTCATAAGTGGTACAGAAATTGAGGCAAGACTTTGTGGGTGATCTGATCAGGTGGATCAAGCAGCCTAACCTCATCATGAAGGAAATCGGTCTGCAAGGAATCAGTAACCTAGTACTACACCCAGTATGTATGAGCCAGGGGGACCCAGGAAATCCATTGGTAGTCCCTAAAGCCTTTGATCTACCTCTGTTGGGTCAGCTGCTTAGGCCTTTGTGAATTTGCCAGCCCCTCACCCCAGGGCATTAGAATATGTTGTTTTAGGATTTCCATCTACTTGTCCTCAAGCTGCTCCCAGCCCCCAAAACTTCTCTTTTCATTCCTTCCAAATAACTTCTAGATTTCCCAAGGTGGATGTATTTTAGACACTATCTGTTTTCTAAAAACTGCCTACAAATATTGTGTGATCCCCAGGGTGAGGGGTGACCTCTGAAATCTTTCAAATAGTCAGACACTCTTAAGAGCCTGGTTCCATTTTTGAGAGACTTTCATTCTTGTGAGTGGCAGTATAGGTAGTGAGGGGTTTGCTGAACATCAACTACCATGGGTAGGGGGATGACACCAAGGTGGTCTTTCTCAACATCTCTAAGCAACTGCATCCACTCATCAATGATGTATGGGTCTGAGTTCCTGGATCAGTTGGGAACAATATGGGCTGGGACTGAATATGAACCTTGGAAGCTGAACTAAAGGTATTGGGTCTGGGCTCAGGGATGATGGAACACTGAGCTAACTGAGGGGCAGAGAAAAGGAGGTTTGAATAGAATGTACCCCAAATGTATTCCCTACCCCATACAACTTTCCACTTATTCTCTCACCAGATGTTCCCCAAAGTAGCCACTGGACCAAAAAGACAAATGTAGCCTACTGATAGTTAGTTGGTTCTGAGTCCCAGGGTCTCCTGCAGACTCCATTCATGATATGAAGGGTGGAGAGAGGATGATGACCATGCTTTCCTCCCAAATAATACAGGGTCCTTAGAATGCTTGTATTCTTGTGGCAAAAGAAATCTGAGACTCAGAAATTTCAACTTATCAGACAAAAAGCAATCCTCCCCATCTGTCATCCTCCTTATAGGTCATAGAACTATAGAGCCAGAAGGGGATTTACATCCCTGAGATAGATACATGCTGATAGGTACTCCTGTTCTGGCATTTATAACTTTTTCAATTTATGAATGTTGGATTTGAATTATGCATTTGTTTTATCTCCTTTATGACCCTGGATATCCTATAATGGACTTTTTAAAAATTCAGAATGTATACTTAACAGAGCCCTATGATATCTTTTTCCTCCAAACAGTATAAGAACCTTATAATGCTTTAATTCTGACCACACCCTTCCATAGTAGATATTGATATTGTCAAATATTTAGGTTCCATCTCATTTTTAAATTTTTTTTTAATATTTATTTTTTAGTTTTCCACAGACACAACATCTTTGTTTGTATGTGGTGCTTAGGATTGAACCCGGGCCGCATGCATGCCAGGTGAGCGCGCTACTGCTTGAGCCACATCCCTAGCCCAGGTTCCATCTCATTTTTGATGGTCCAGTTTTATACTTTTGGTCAGCGTCATCATGATTATTATTATTTCACAAGTCAGTACTTACTTGGATTTTCTCATATGTTTACAAATTTCTTTGACACCTTCCTGCTGTTTTCTCCTCTCTTCTAGGTTCATTTTTTTCCTCCTTGCTTTGTGATTCCTTCTTGAGGAATGTTAGCAATGAACATTTTCAGTCTTCATCAGAAAATATCTTAATTTTGCCTAATTTTCTTCAGTTTTTAGCAGTTTCTAATGTGTCTGGTTATGATTTTTTTAATTTTAATTTTTTTGGGGTTTACTGAGCTTCTTGAATTTCCAAGTTTATATTTTTCATCAAACTTGCAATGTTTTAAGCTATTATTTCTTAAAAATTTAAGCCCTACTGTCTTCTCTATTCTTCTAGGATTCCAATGACACAAATGTGAGATCATTTTTTATTGTCTCATTGTCCCTAAGATTCTTTTTGCTTTCAATCATCTCTCTCAGTTCAGAGTGAATGATTTTTGTTGACTTGTATTGAAGTTTATGGATTCTTTCCTCTGATGTCACCATTTTGCAAACTAGTCCATGAAAGTTTGTATTTCTCAGTTCTTTTCTTTTTTTTTAATATTTATTTTTTAGGTGTAGATGGACACAACACAATGCCTTTATTTTTATGTGGTGCTGAGGATTGAACCCAGGTCCCGCTCATGCTAGGTGAGCGCTCTACCGCTGAGCCATAATCCCAGCCTCTCTCAGTTCTTTTTTTTTAAAAGTGTTTTGGAGGGGAGAGTGAAATCTTTATTATTTATTTTATTTTTTATGTGGTGCTGAGGATCGAACCCAGTACCTCACATGGGAAAGGCAAGTTTTCTACAACTAAGCTACAGCCTCAGTCCATGGTTGTTCTTTGTAGTTTCTATTTCTTTCCCAAGACTTTCTCTTTCTGTACTCATTGCAAGAGTTGTTTATTGTTGCTTTTTCGGAATATTTTATATAATAATCACATTGAGATGTTAGTTTGATACAGGGTCTTGTTGCATTATCCAGACTGACCTTGAATTCCTGAGTTTAATGATCCTTCTACCTCAGCTTCCCAAGTAACTGGGAGTATAGGTATGTGGTGCTGGGTCTGACTCATTTTAAAATTTTTATGAGATAATTCCATCCTCTGTTTCCTCTTGACTTTGGCATATACATTGTCTCTTTCCATGTGAATTGAGATTTTCCTAGTTTCTTCCAGGCTGAGTAAATTTCATTTTGTCATGGACATTATGGATAGTATGAGACTTGGCCCCTTTGAGAGAATGGTTGTTCTTTTGTTTTAGCAGATAATGGGTCTTTTTCACTTCAGGCTACAATTCTGACCAGCCTTCTGTGACTTGTGATTCAATTCAAGTTCTGAGTATAAAGGCTTTGAGTTTGTGCCCACAGTGGCCAGAGTGGGACCTGGATGGTCGTCTGTCCTGTAGTTCTCAAGATCCATGGTATGCTCTTTAGAAAACTTGTAATGAGCTCAGGATTTCATACACAACTTTATTGGATCACTTTCCTGAGCTGCTTCACCTATACAATGTCACTAGCACTTCACAGTTTAACCCTCTGGCTAGAAAACTGGAGCTTTAGTTACCCCACAGCACCAAGCACTGCTGTGAAGGTACCACATCTGGAGCTAAATGGCAAGGAACTGTAGCAGTAGGGGGTCTCCCCTCCCCCTAGGGAATGTTCCTTGCAATGTAGAGTCCTTTAGAGTTTTGGTTCCTATAGGTTCCCATAGGTTACTTCCTTAGAGGCTGCTATAGGAGAGCCTGGAGAGAAGAAAAATGTGGGATTTCTCCACTTTCTTTTTTTAATATTTATTTTTTAGTTGTAGTTGGATGCAATACCTTTATTTTTTATTTATTTTTATGCGGTGCTGAGGATTGAACCCAGGGCTTTTCATGTGCTAGGCAAAAGCTCTACCGCTGAGCCACAACCCCAGCCCAATTTCTCCACTTTCTTTCTTTTGTTCCCTTGCTGTCTCCTTCACTCTCTTTCACTGCAGGGCTTTCCTTGGAGCTGTCTGTGGCACACTGTCACTGGCTCACTGTCACTGGCTGCCTTGCCTGCAGGGGCGGGGGGTGGGGCCTCTCAGTAGACATCCAAGCCCAGGCCCCAGGGTTATTGGAAACCAGTAATGCTCTCCTCCTTTGACTGGGACAACAACTTCCATTTTGACACCTTGTGATTTTTCCTGTTTTCTTCAAGTCTTAACTATCCATTTAAAAGTATTTTTCATGTATTTTATCTAGTATTTAAAGATGTTTATAATGGGAAGGTTGTTATCTTCTATATTGCTGGACTTGGATGTCAGGATTTATGCATTAATCAACAAATATTTAAGTGGTCATTATCAGCATAGTGGCAGCCTGTAACATGGGAAGGGCTCCTGAGTTCTGTATGCCTGCTGTTGCTCTACCATTTGCCAAGTCATTTGAACTAAGACAAGTCAGTGAGGCAAAGCTCTCTAGTTTTATCATCCATAAATTTTTTTTTCTAGGGGCTGGGGATGTGGCTTAGCAGTAGCACACTAGCCTGGCATGTGTGACACTGGGTTCTATTCTAGGCACCACATATAATATACATAAATAAAGTAAAGGTCTATCAACAACTAAAAGAAAATTAAAGTTTTTTTCTTCTATTCTTTTGTTTAGCATATTCTCTTCTCTCTGTCTGTTCTATCTTTTGCAATGTCTTTGGACTTATTCTCCATATTTCTTAATTTTTCTTTTATATTTTCCACTTCTTTGTTCACTTTGAAAGAATTCCTGGACTTTTCTCTTAAAATTTTACCTTTTTAGCTGTAGTTATTCTGCTTTCAACCCATTGATTGAATTTTTACTTATTTTTTTTTCAGGAGACAAGTGCTCTAGTTGATGATGTGATATCTCAATAATCACTCAGTTACCCATTTGTCTCTATAATGTCAAAGTTTGGATATCTAAGAGCTTCAAAAATGGACTATCTTTTTTGAAAGACATGAAACTTAAATTATACTCTCTAAAGTTTTGTTCAGGTTATTAACTGTTTACCTTGGATTATAGATTTTTTAAATTGTTTCTCAGATGTGGTCCCTTTCTTTTGTGGTCTTGGTTTTCCCAAATGTGTACTAAATCTTGGTAGTGATTTCTGGCTTTTTTATATGACAAATTTTAGTGAAAAGTGGTGCCTAGGAGTCCATCAGGATTACAGCAATTGCTGAGGCACATCTGGGGCATATAGTTGGGTATGCCAATCAATAGCCAATGTTTTCACTGGGGCCTTCCTCTTTTCCTGGGTATTATCAGATATCAAGGGAACTATCCTATCTCTCTGGCCTAGAAACTCCCTGCTCTTTTTGGGTGATACACATCCCTGTTGCTTGCTATGTAGTAAAAGGAGATATTGGGGAAAAAGACTATAGGGAGAAACTCAGTCTTGTGACTGAACTACAGAGCCTCTGAAACTCATTCTGTTGGCTTCCCAGAGTCACCTGTATTGCCTATATTCACATCCTCCAAGCCCAGAGCATTCCCAGACCTATGGTTTCTACTTTTTTGGGGGAGGGTGGGTGTCTAGGGATAAACCTAGAGCTTCACACATGCTAGGCCAAGTGCTCTGCCACTGAGCTACATCCCTAGTCCTGTGTTTTCAACTTTAATTTGCTGTTTGTGTTTCAGGGGAAACGTGTCCTCTGGTGGTAGGGAAACCCCTTCTAATATTACAGAGCCATATGAACTTAAAAATAGATCTCTTCTATTTTTTTAAGGTATTTAGGGCAAAAAGAGATGACTGAAGACATCCTGTCACCCATCTTGAGCCACTTTGCATGTGATACTTTTTGTCTTTATTTGTGCAGAGCTGGAAAATGATCCCAGGGCTTCTGACATGCTGGGTATATTCTCATACCAGGGACTCACACCCTCTCTTCTTCAATGAAAATTCCAATATAGAATTAGTTCTCTGTTTTTCCACTACTATAATGTGTCTATCCAACCTGTTAAAATGTCTGTAACTCTCCTGTTCTACCATGTCTCTTTTTTGACATTGTACCTAGTTCATGCTAGGTACTCAATAAAGATTGTTTCAATTTATGTGCAATATTATTTTAAAAGTGTACAAAACTCAACTGTTTATGATCATTGTTAATATATACAAGATAATGTAGGCTTAAACAATTATATTCATTGTATAAATAAGATAACTTATGTATGTTTACAAATTTGGCTTTCCTGATCTACACTTTTAGAAGGGGATAAAGAAGCTGTCCATGGCAGAACTGAGAGGATGACCTTGGTATCCCTAGCATTCGGCCTTAACCTCACTTATTAGCTGCAGGTGTCTAAAGAGAGAATTACTCACTTGACTCATGTTACCTTGACATTATGTAACACAATGCAACCAGCGTGCTGTGGATGTGGAGAATGAGATGTGGGAGGAAGAAAACCAGGCCAGACAGGGCCAGGAAATCATTGCCACCTCATCTCCCTTTTGTGCTTCATGGCAGGAGGGACCAAGTGGGGATCTCAGCCACCTCTGCCCTGAGCTACATGATACATTGAATTTTCAAATTCAAGCCAGGATCTTTCATTTGCAAAGAAAGCTATACTTTTCTAGTCCTGTTGCTTCTCAGCATTCAGGACAATAATATCAGAGTGATTAAGGTACTGGTCACCTCTGTCCTAACAACACCGGGCCTGACTCATCCCTCATTTGTGCTGTGCCATGGCCCTTTTACCCTTTTCCTTGTCTCCTTTATCATGAGCCTGGCTTTGGCTGTCCATTCCGTGGTGGGGCACTTGACTGGACTAACGACTGGCTGGTCATCTCAGACATTCAGGCAATCAGAGATCACATCCAGGTAATGGAAGGAACTTTCAAACTCTTGGTGAGAGTCCTTGAGGAAGTTCAGTTAAAATGTCTATGTTAGGATTCCAACATGGCGGCGGGCGCAGAGAGATGAAGTCTCTGACCTCTTCAGCTGTGCGGGCATAGGGAGTCATAAACAATCTAAATTCTGTTTGCTCAGGATCACTAGGCAATGATGAGCTGACGTGGATCTGGGGCGAACAGTCTGGGCCTCTCAGAACACACACTAAGCTTGGATCGGCTGAATTCAAGCTCCCGTTCGCCTGCTTCCCGCAGACAAACAGCTGTGACCAAGCACTAATCCATCCGGCTGAAACAACTGGTCAGCCCTTCTGATCCTACGGAGGTAAATGCCTACCGAGCCTTCATAGGTAGTGGCCACAGGTTTGAAACGGGGCTTGGGAGAGACAGTAAGGACCCACCCGTTGCATTGGTTGCCCAGCAAAGGGAAACGAACTGTCGCCATTTGCAAGAGACACCACCATGGCAGAGAACTGACGTCATCAGACTGCAGCGGAGGAGATAACTTCATTGAAACCTGTGGCTACAGGTGTGTAATTCCCTAGCCTTCCCTCTCCACACATCGGGGAAACCTTAAGGGCCCCTCCCAGCTCCCCCGTGAGTGCAATAGCCAGACTGAGGGAATCAGACGTGGTGCGGGACCCGCGGCACGAAACTCCCAGCTACCGCTCCCACCAGTGCTGACAACTGAGGTCTGTTGCACCAGCTACCAGGGGCGTGGCTACTGGAGGGCAAGTAAAATTCGCTGAGGATTCTCAGCCCCAAGCTCTACAAACTTAGGGTCTGAGGGAATGGCAAACTGGAAGAGTGTGCCCAGTCGTTCATGAAAACAGGGCTCCCGGGAGCAGCAGACCTGGCGTGTAGCCAGTATTGTGGTGAGCGGCACCCGTGAGAGGGGCCTGGCTAGAGGAAAAGTGGGAAGTGACTAGACACAAGAGGAGGCCCTAGGCACTCAGGATTGGAGACTCGCCCAGTCTGGGAGGAGCTGCTGCACAGTGATTGGTTCCCGCGTATTGACAGGAGAAACTTGGCCAGATGGGCACAGCGCCACCTACTGGAAGAGAAGTTAATCAACTCTAAGACTGCATTTACTAGTTTTTTTTTCTTTTTTTTTTTGATTTGGGTTTTTCTTTCATTTTCATTTTTCTTTCTTGTTGTTTTTTTAATTTTTTTACAATTTTTTTACAATTTTTTTCTTCTAATTTTAATTTTAATTTATTATTATTATTTTTAAAAAAATTTTTTTTCTTTTTTTATTTCATATTTTTTTCTTCTTTTGTCTTTTCATTTCTTTTCAATTTTCTTATTCCCCCTTCCTTGAATTCTACCTGCTTACTCTCATTCTCTTTAGTGACTTCTTCCTTTCCCTTCTAATACCTTTCCTCCCAAGCATCTAATAAATTTACAGGAGTAAACAGTAACTCAGCAGTCAAACAGAACAAGAAGTAACATGAGCAGCTTCAAAAAGTAAGGAAGAAAAGGAGTACAAACAATGCAGGACAGCCTAAATATTCAGGAGGACCTAGAGTCATCAGAAAAATGGTCATATAAAGAACTCAAGGAACACCTTAGACAGATGGAATGGAACCTTAAAGAGAATACAAGACAGCAAATTCAAGCAGCGAAAGAACACATTGAGAATGAATTACATAAACAGATGAAAGAAGAAGTTAAGCATCTTTATCAGGAGATAGAGATTATAAAAAAATCAAACAATAATTCTAGAAATGAAGGAAACAATAAACCAAATTAAAAACTCAATTGAGAGTATCACTAACAGAGTGGAGCAAGTAGAAGCCAGAACGTCAGATAATGAAGACAAAATATATCATCTTGAGAAGAGTCTAGCCAACTCAGAAAGGCTGGTAAAAAATCACGAGAAAAACATCCAAGAGTTATGGGATAACATAAAAAAACCAAACTTACGAGTCATCGGGATAGAAGAAGGTACAGAGATTCAAACCAAGGGAATGAGTAACCTGCTGAATGAAATAATTACAGAAAACTTTCCAGAAATATAAAAGGAAACAGATATACAAATTGAAGATGCATACAGGACACCGAGCACACAAAAGCACAGTAGACCAACGCCAAAACACATTGTTATGAAGATATCCAATATACAGAACAAAGAGAAAATATTAAAAGCTACAAGAGAAAGGAGACAGATTACATTCAGGGGTAAACCAATAAGGTTAACACTAGATTTTTCATCACAGATGCTGAAAGCAAAAAGGTCAAGGAACAATGTATTTCAAACACTGAAAGACAATGGATACCAACCAAGAATTCTGTATCCAGCAAAATTAAGCTTCAGGTATGACAATGAAATAAAAATCTTTCTTTTTTTTTCTTTTCTTTTTTTTATTTATTTATTTTTTTTGTATTGGTTGTTCACAACATTACAAAGCTCTTGACATATCATATTTCATACATTAGATTGAAGTGGGTTATGAACCCCCAATTTTACACCAAATGCAGACTGCAGAATCAGGTCGGTTACACATCCACAATTTTACATAATGCCCTATTAGTAATTGTTGTATTCTGCTACCTTTCCTATCCCCTACTATCCCCCCTCCCCTCCCCTCCCATCTTCTCTCTCTACCCCATCTACTGTAATTCATTTCTCTCCTTGTTTATTTTCCCATTCCCCTCACAACCTCTTATATGTAATTTTGTATAGCAATGAGGGTCTCCCTTCATTTCCATGCAATTTCCCTTTTCTCTCCCTTTCCCTCCCATCTCATGTCTCTGTTTAAGGTTAATCATTTCTTCCTACTCTTCCTCCCTGCTCTGTTCATAGTTGCTCTCATTATATCAAAGAAGACATTTGGTATTTGTTTTTTAGGGATTGGCTAGCTTCACTAAGCATAATCTGCTCTAGTGCCATCCATTTCCCTGACAATTCTATGATTTTGTCATTTTTTATTGCTGCATAGTACTCCATTGTGTATAGATGCCACATTTTTTTTTATCCATTCATCTATTGAAGGGCATCTGGGTTGGTTCCACAGTCTAGCTATTGTGAATTGTGCTGCTACGAACATCGATGTGGCAGTATCCCTGTAGCATGCTCTTTTAAGGTCTTCAGGGAATAGTCCGAGAAGGGCAATAGCAGGGTCAAATGGTGGTTCCATTCCCAGCTTTCCCAGGAATCTCCAAACTGCTTTCCAAATTGGCCGCACCAATTTGCAGTCCCACCAGCAATGTACAAGTGTACCCTTTTCTCCACATCCTCGCCAGCACTTGTTGTTGTTTGACTTCATAGTGGCTGCCAATCTTACTGGATTGAGATGGTATTTTAGGGTGGTTTTGATTTGCATTTCTCTGACTGCTAGAGATGGTGAGCATTTTTTCATGTACTTGTTGATTGATTGTATGTCCTCCTCTGAGAAGTGTCTGTTCAGGTCCTTGGCCCATTTGTTGATTGGGTTATTTGTTATCTTATTGTCTAATTTTTTGAGTTCTTTGTATACTCTGGATATTAGGGCTCTATCTGAAGTGTGAGGGGTAAAAATTTGTTCCCAGGATGTAGGCTCCCTATCTACCTCTCTTATTGTTTCTCTTGCTGAGAAAAAACTTTTAAGTTTAATTAAGTCCCATTTGTTGATTCTTGTTATTAACTCTTGTGCTATGGGTGTCCTATTAAGGAATTTGGAGCCCGACCCCACTATATGTAGATCGGAGCCAACTTTTTCTTCTATCAGACGCAGAGTCTCTGATTTGATATCAAGCTCCTTGATCCATTTTGAGTTAACTTTTGTGCATGGCGAGAGAAAGGGATTCAGTTTCATTTTGTTGCATATGGATTTCCAGTTTTCCCAACACCATTTGTTGAAGATGCTATCCTTCCTCCATTGCATGTTTTTAGCCCCTTTATCAAATATAAGATAGTTGTAACTTTGTGGATTAGTCTCTGTGTCCTCTATTCTATACCATTGGTCCACCCGCCTGTTTTGGTACCAGTACCATGCTGTTTTTGTCACTATTGCTCTGTAATATAGTTTGAAATCTGGTATCGCTATACCGCCTGATTCACACTTCCTGCTTAGAATTGCTGTTGCTATTCTGGGTCTTTTATTTTTCCATATGAATTTCATGATTGCTTTATCTATTTCTACAAGAAATGCCGTTGGGATTTTGATTGGCATTGCATTAAACCTATAGAGAACTTTTGGTAATATCGCCATTTTGATGATGTTAGTTCTGCCTATCCATGAAAAGGGTATATTTTTCCATCTTCTAAGATCTTCTTCTACTTCTCTCTTTAGGGTTCTGTAGTTTTCATTGTATAAATCTTTCACCTCTTTTGTTAGGTTGATTCCCAAGTATTTTATTTTTTTTGAGGATATTGTGAATGGAGTGTTTTTCCTCATTTCCGTTTCAGAAGTTTTGTCGCTGATATACAGAAATGCCTTTGATTTATGTGTGTTGATTTTATATCCTGCCACTTTGCTGAATTCATTTATTAGTTCTAGTAGTTTCTTTGTAGACCCTTTTGGGTCTTCTAGGTATAGAATCATGTCATCTGCAAATAGTGATAATTTAAGTTCTTCTTTTCCAATTTTTATGCCTTTAATTTCTTTCGTCTGTCTAATTGCTCTGGCCAGTGTTTCGAGAACTATATTGAATAGAAGTGGTGATAGAGGGCATCCGTGTCTTGTTCCGGATTTTAGAGGGAATGCCTTCAACTTTTGTCCATTCAGAATGATGCTAGCCTGAGGCTTAGCATAGATAGCTTTTACAATGTCAAGGTAAGTTCCTGTTATCCCTAATTTTTCTAGAGTTTTGAACATATAGGGATGCTGTACTTTGTCGAATGCTTTTTCTGCATCTATCGAGATGATCATATGGTTCTTATCTTTAAGTCTATTGATGTGGTGAATAACATTTATTGATTTCCGTATGTTGAACCATCCTTGCATCCCAGGGATGAATCCTACTTGATCATGGTGCACAATTTTTTTTTGATGTGTTTTCGTATTCGATTTGCCAGAATTTTATTGAGGATTTTTGCATCTAGGTTCATTAGAGATATTGGTCTGTAGTTTTCTTTCTTTGAGGTGTCTTTGTCTGGTTTCGGAATCAGGGTGATGTTGGCCTCATAGAATGAATTTGGAAGAGCTCCCTCTTTTTCTATTTCCTGAAATAACTTGAAAAGTATTGGTATTAATTCTTCTTTAAAGGTTTTGTAAAACTCCGCTGTATACCCATCCGGTCCTGGGCTTTTCTTGCTTGGTAGTCTTTTGATGGCTTCTTCAATTTCATCCATTGGTATTGGTCTGTTCAAATTGTGTGTATCCTCCTGACTCAGTCTGGGCAAATCATATGACTTAAGAAATTTATCGATGTCTTCACTATCTTCTATTTTATTGGAATATAGGTTTTCAAAATAATTTCTAATTGTCTTCTGTATTTCTGTAGCATCTGTTGTGATATTGCCTTTTTCATCCCGTATGTTAGTAATTTGAGTTCTCTCTCTCCTTCTCTTCGTTAGCATGGCCAAAGGTCTGTCAATTTTGTTTATTTTTTCGAAGAACCAACTTTTAGTTTTGTTAATTTTTTCAATAGTTTCTTTTGTTTCAATTTCATTGATTTACGCTCTGATTTTAATTATTTCTTGCCTTCTGCTACATTTGCTGTTGTTTTGCTCTTCCTTTTCTAGGGCTTTGAGATGAAGTGTGAGCTCATTTATTTGTTGGTTTTTTCTTTTTTTGAGGAATGACCACCAGGTGATGAATTATCCTCTTAAAACTGCATTCATTGTGTCCCATAGATTCTGATATGTTGTGTCTGTATTTTCATTTATCTCTAAGAATTTTTTGATTTCCTCCTTTATGTCTTCTGTAACCCATTGATCATTCAGTAACATATTTTTCATTTTCCATGTGATGTAGGATTTTTCCTTCCTTCTTTTATCATTGATTTCCAGTTTCATTCCATTATGATCAGATAAAATGCATGGTATTATCTGCACCCCTTTATATTTACTGAGGGTTGCCCTATGGCATAATATATGGTCTATTTTTGAGAAGGATCCATGTGCCACTGAGAAAAAAGTATATCCATTTGATGATGGTTGATATATTCTATATATGTCAGTTAAGTCTAGGTTATTGATTGTGATATTGAGTTCTATAGTTTCTTTATTCAACTTTTGTTTGGAGGATCTGTCCAATGTTGAGAGAGGTGTGTTGAAGTCACCCATAATTATTGTGTTGTGGTCTATTTGATTCTTGAACTTGAGGAGAATTTGTTTTATGAATGTCGCAGCACCATTATTCGGTGCATAAATATTGATAATTGTTATGTCTTGTTGGTGAATGGTTCCTTTTACCAGTATATAATGACCTTCTTTATCCCTTTTGATTAACTTAGTCTTGAAGTCGATTTTATTCGATATGAGGATGGCCACCCCTGCTTGCTTATGAGGACCGTGTGCGTGGTATATTTTTTTCCCATCCTTTCACCTTCAGCCTGTGTATGTCTTTTCCAATCAGATGTGTCTCCTGGAGGCAGCATATTGTTGGATTTGTTTTTTTAATCCATGATACCAGCCTATGTCACTTTATGGGAGAGTTTAAGCCATTAACATTCAGAGTTACTATTGATATATGGTTTGTACTTCCATCCATGTTTGATTGTTTATCCTTTTTTTAAAAAATTTAGTTTGTTTCTCCATGATTATCTTTCCCCTCGCCCTCTGTGTTTACTGAGGCACTTCCCACTGATGGTTTTGGTTATTGTTTTTCATTTCTTCCTCGTGTAGTGTTTTGCTCAAAATGCTTTGCAATGCTGGTTTTCTGGCTGCAAATTCTTTTAACTTTTGTTTATCATGAAAGATTTTTATTTTGTTGTCATACCTGAAGCTTAATTTTGCTGGATACAGAATTCTTGGTTGGCATCCATTGTCTTTCAGTGTTTGAAATACATTGTTCCATGACCTTCTTGCTTTCAGTGTCTGTGATGAAAAATCCGTTGTTAACCTTATTGGTTTACCCCTGAATGTAATCTGTCTCCTTTCTCTTGTAGCTTTTAATATTTTCTCTTTGTTCTGTATATTGGATATCTTCATAACAATGTGTCTTTGCGTTGGTCTACTGTGATTTTGTGTGCTCGGTGTCCTGTATGCACCTTCAATTTGTATATCTGTTTCCTTTTTTATTTCTGGAAAGTTTTCTGTAATTATTTCATTCAGCAGGTTACTCATTCCCTTGGTTTGAATCTCTGTACCTTCTTCTATCCCGATGACTCGTAAGTTTGGTTTTTTTATGTTATCCCATAACTCTTGGATGTTTTTCTCGTGATTTTTTACCAGCCTTTCTGAGTTGGCTAGACTCTTCTCAAGATGATATATTTTGTCTTCATTATCTGACGTTCTGGCTTCTACTTGCTCCACTCTGTTAGTGATACTCTCAATTGAGTTTTTAATTTGGTTTATCGTTTCCTTCATTTCTAGAATTATTGTTTGATTATTTTTTATAATCTCTATCTCCTGATAAAGATGCTTAACTTCTTCTTTTATCTGTTTACGTAATTCAATCTCAATATGTTCTTTCGCTGCTTGAATTTGCTGTCTCGTATCCTCTTTAAGGTTCCATTCCATCTGTCTAAGGTTTTCCTTGAGTCCTTTATATGACCATTTTTCTGATGACTCTAGGTCCTCCTGAATATTTAGGCTGTCCTGCATTGTTTGTACTCCTTTTCTTCCTTGCTTTTTGAAGCTGCTCATGTTACTTCTTGTTCTGTTTGACTGCTGAGTTACTGTTTACTCCTGTAAATTTATTAGATGCTTGGGAGGAAAGGTATTAGAAGGGAAGGGAAGAAGTCACTAAAGAGAATGAGAGTAAGCCGGTAGAATTCATGGAAGGGGGGATAAGAAAAATGAAAAGACAAAAGAAGAGAAAAATAGGAAATAAAAAAAATTAAAAATAATAATGATAATAAAAAAAATTAAAATTAAAATTAGAAGAAAAAAAATTAAAAAAAATTGTAAAAAAAATTAAAAAAACAACAAGAAAGAAAAATGAAAATGAAAGAAACCCCCCTGCCCAAAAAAAAAAAAAAAGAGAAAGGAAAAAAAGGAAAAAAAACCCTAATAAATGCCGTCTTAGAGTTTGATTAACTTCTCTTCCAGTAGGTGGCGCTGTGCCCACCAGGCCAAGTTTCTCCTGTCAATACGCGGGAACCAATCACTGTGCAGCAGCTCCTCCCAGACTGGGCGAGTCTCCAATCCTGAGTGCCTAGGGCCTCCTCTTGTGTCTAGTCACTTCCCACTTTCCACTTTTCCTCTAGCCAGGCACAAAATAGAGACTCTGCATCTGATAGAAGAAAAAGTTGGCTCCGATCTACATATTGTGGGGTCGGGCTCCAAATTCCTTAATAGGACACCCATAGCACAAGAGTTAATAACAAGAATCAACAAATGGGACTTACTTAAACTAAAAAGTTTTTTTTTCTCAGCAAGAGAAACAATAAGAGAGGTAGATAGGGAGCCTACATCCTGGGAACAAATTTTTACTCCTCACACTTCATATAGAGCCCTAATATCCAGAGTATACAAAGAACTCAAAAAATTAGACAGTAAGATAACAAATAACCCAATCAACAAATGGGCCAAGGACCTGAACAGACACTTCTCAGAGGAGGACATACAATCAATCAACAAGTACATGAAAAAATGCTCACCATCTCTAGCAGTCAGAGAAATGCAAATCAAAACCACCCTAAGATACCATCTCACTCCAGTAAGATTGGCAGCCACTATGAAGTCAAACAACAACAAGTGCTGGCGAGGATGTGGGGAAAAGGGTACACTTGTACATTGCTGGTGGGACTGCAAATTGGTGCGGCCAATTTGGAAAGCAGTTTGGAGATTCCTGGGAAAGCTGGGAATGGAACCACCATTTGACCCTGCTATTGCCCTTCTCGGACTATTCCCTGAAGACCTTAAAAGAGCATGCTTCAGGGATACTGCCACATCGATGTTCATAGCAGCACAATTCACAATAGCTAGACTGTGGAACCAACCCAGATGCCCTTCAATAGATGAATGGATAAAAAAATGTGGCATCTATACACAATGGAGTACTATGCAGCAATAAAAAATGACAAAATCATAGAATTGTCAGGGAAATGGATGGCACTAGAGCAGATTATGCTTAGTGAAGCTAGCCAATCCCTAAAAAACAAATACCAAATGTCTTCTTTGATATAATGAGAGCAACTATGAACAGAGCAGGGAGGAAGAGCAGGAAGAAAAGATTAACATTAAACAGAGACATGAGATGGGAGGGAAAGGGAGAGAAAAGGGAAATTGCATGGAAATGAAGGGAGACCCTCATTGCTATACAAAATTACATATAAGAGGTTGTGAGGGGAATGGGAAAATAAACAAGGAGAGAAATGAATTACAGTAGATGGGGTAGAGAGAGAAGATGGGAGGGGAGGGGAGGGGGGATAGTAGGAGATAGGCAAGGTAGCAGAATACAACAATTACTAATAGGGCATTATGTAAAATTGTGGATGTGTAACCGATGTGATTCTGCAATCTGCATTTGGGGTAAAATTGGGGGTTGTGAACAACCAATAAAAAAAAAAATATTTGACACCAGTCATTGAACCCAGGGGCAATTAATTAATCACTAAGCCACATCGCCAGTCCTTTTTTAAATAGGATCATATTTTATTGTTATCAATAATAATTAATGAAAACTAATATAAACAAAATTTAATCAAATATTAACAGTTTGGGGTTTTTGTTGATTTTTAAAAAATGACAGTGGAATGCATTATAATTCTTATTACATATATATACCACAATTTTTCATATCTCTGTTTGTATATAAAGTATTTTGACACCCAATTCGACACCCAATTCATGTTTTCATACATGTACTTTGGATAATGATGTCTATCACATTCCACCATCCTCCCCAGTCCTTGTTATTTTGTATTTTGAAATAGGGTCTCGTTAAGTTACTTAGTACCACACTAAATTGCTGAGGCTGGATTTGAACTTGTGATGCCACAGCCTCCCCAGCCACTGGGATTATAGGTGTGAGCCACTGCACCTGACTCAAAAACTTTTTAGTAGAAATATTTAATTTTTAATATTTTATATTTTATAATATTTAATATTTTAGTAGAAATATTTAAGGAAATGGAAGTGTTTACTATTCTGGTTTGATTATTACACACTATGGTTCATATATTGAACCATTATACTGTATCTCATTAATCTGTATAATAGTTAATAAATAGATAAAACTAAAATAAAATTTAATACAGATATTGTCCTTAGTTTTTCATACATATTGCTCTATTTTCCCATTTGAATTTTACATTGGATCATGGAATCTTTCATTATATAAATGTATACCCTTTATATAGAAAAACTAAAGTATTGGAGATTGAAAGAAGAAACATGGGTATAGCCATTGCCTAACAAAGGTTTTGAAAGATGATATCAAACTTTTCTTCTGATATTTACTGGAAATCTCAAGAGTATCTTTCTCCAAACTCCCAATTTTCATTCCCTTTCTCTTTCTTGGGACCAAACAAACCATGTGGGAGCATGGTTCCCCAAGTGATTCAGTGCTATGACCATGGAGAAATGATTCAGTCTCTGAAGTTAGGAGGGTGGTAAATTAGGACTGGTAAATGCTTCTCTGAAGTGCTCCTAACTTCAAAGTCAGAAAAGAATAAATTTGTAGCCTCAGGGGTCTGGTTAAGATGCCTCAAATCCCTTTCTCAAATTCTTGAAAATTCATTGATGGTTTTTATTCTATTCCATAATGGTACATTATAGTTTTTCATGTATCAATTTTAAAAGAGAATAATTTAGAAATGTATACTATTTTAGATAAAACAACACAAAGTGTGGGATTTGATTTAAAATAATCCTGTAATGGAATAGGTATAGGTGAAGAAATGGGGAAAAAAAGGTTGGTCCATAGTTGATACTTGCTATATATGGGGGATGGATACCTGGGAGTTGATGACACTATTCTCTGTACTTCTGTAGAAAACTCAAAAGAAAAATAAATATCTTACCATAACCAGAGGCAAAGCATAACATAGCTACAAAAAAAAAATAAGCAAAAATTACTCCATAAAAAAGCAAGGCAGTGTAGTATAGTGACTTTGTTTTTTTAAGTACTCATCAGTACTTTCTTTATTTTTTTTTCAGTTGCAGATGGACACAAGGTTTATTTTATTTATTTATTTATTTTTATGTGGTGGTGAGGGTAGAACCCAGTGCCCTGCACATGCTAGACAAGTGTTCTACCACTGAGCCACAATCCCATAGAATACTGATTTTAAATCCTCTGTATATATGCTAATGAGTGGGATAACTGGGTCAAATGGTGGTTCCATTCCTAGTTTTTTGCTGCTGTTGTTTTTTTTTTTGTTTTTTAACCAAGGATTGAACTCAGGAGCATTCAACCACTGAGCCACATCCCTGGATTTATTTTATATTTTATTTAGAAACAGGATCTCACTGAGTTGCTTAGCACCTCACATTTGCTGAGGCTGGCTTTCAACCCTCAGTCCTCCTGCTTCAGGCTCCTCTGGGATTACAGGCAAGTGCCCCCATGCATGGGTCATTTCCTTTTTTATTTCTGGAAAGGGTACACTTGTACATTGCTGGTGGGACTGCAAATTGGTGCGGCCAATTTGGAAAGCAGTTTGGAGATTCCTGGGAAAGATGGGAATGGAACCACCATTTGACCCTGCTATTGCCCTTCTCGGACTATTCCCTGAATACCTTAAAAGAGCATGCTACAGGGATACTGCCACATCGATGTTCATAGCAGCACAATTCACAATTGCTAGACTGTGGAACCAACCCAGATGCCCCTCAATAGATGAATGGATAAAAAAAAATGTGGCATCTATACACAATGGAGTACTATGCAGCAATAAAAAATGACAAAATCATAGAATTGTCAGGGAAATGGATGGCACTAGAGCAGATTATGCTTAGTGAAGCTAGCCAATCCCTAAAAAACAAATACCAAATGTCTTCTTTGATATAATGAGAGCAACTATGAACAGAGCAGGGAGGAAGAGTAGGAAGAAAAGAGTAACATTAAACAGAGACATGAGATGGGAGGGAAAGGGAGAGAAGAGGAAAATTGCATGGAAATGAAGGGAGACCCTCATTGCTATACAAAATTACATATAAGAGGTTGTGAGGGGAATGGGAAAATAAACAAGGAGAGAAATGAATTACAGTAGATGGAGTAGAGAGAGAAGAAGGGAGGGGAGGGGAGGGGGGATAGTAGGGGATAGGAAAGGTAGCAGAATACAACAATTACTAATAGGGCATTATGTAAAATTGTGGATGTGTAACTGACGTGATTCTGCAATCTGCATTTGGGGTAAAATTGGGGGTTCATAACCCACTTCAACCTAATGTATGAAATATGATATGTCAAGAGCTTTGTAATGTTGTGAACAACCAATAAAAAAAAAATTAAAAAAAAATTAGAAGAAAAAAATTTAAAAAAAATTGTAAAAAAAATTAAAAAAAACAAGAAAGAAAAATGAAAATGAAAGAAAAAACCCAAATCAAAAAAAAAAAAAAAAGAGAAAAGAAAAAAAGAAAAAAAAACTAGTAAATGCAGTCTTAGAGTTTGATTAACTTCTCTTCCAGTAGGTGGCGCTGTGCCCACCAGGCCAAATTTCTCCTGTCAATACGCGGGAACCAATCACTGTGCAGCAGCTCCTCCCAGACTGGGCGAGTCTCCAATCCTGAGTGCCTAGGGCCTCCTCTTGTGTCTAGTCACTTCCCACTTTTCCTCTAGCCAGGCCCCTCTCATGGGTGCCGCTCACCACAATACTGGCTACACTCCAGGTCTGCTGCTCCCGGGAGCCCTGTTTTCATGAACGACTGGGCACACTCTTCCAGTTTGCCATTCCCTCAGACCCTAAGTTTGTAGAGCTTGGGGCTGAGAATCCTCAGCGAATTTTACTTGCCCTCCAGTAGCCACGCCCCTGGTAGCTGGTGCAAGAGGCCTTAGCAGTCAGCACTGGTGGGAGCGGTAGTTCTGCGCCGCGGGTCCCACGCCACCTCTGATTCCCTCGGTCTGGCTGTCGCACTCACGGGAGAGCTGGGAGGGGCCCTTAAGGTTTCCCCGATGTGTGGAGAGGGAAGGCTAGGGAATTGCACACCTGTATCCACAGGTTTCAATGAAGTTATCTCCTCTGCCGCAGTCTGATGACGTCAGTTCTCTGCCATGGTGGTATCTCTTGCAAATGGCGACAGTTCGTTTCCCTTTGCTGGGCGACCAATGCAACGGGTGGGTCCTTACTGTCTCTCCCAAGTCCCATTTCAAACCTGTGGCCACTACCTATGAAGGCTCGGTAGGCATTTACCTCCGTAGGATCAGAAGGGCTGACCAGTTGTTTCAGGTGGATGGATTAGTGCTGAGTCACAGTTGTTTGTCTTCGGGAAGCAGGCGAACGGGAGCTTGAATTCAGCCGATCCAGGCTTAGTGTGTGTTCTGAGAGTCCCAGACTGTTCGCCCCAGATCCACGTCAGCTCAGCATTGCCTAGTGATCCTGAGCAAACAGATTTAGGTTGTTTAAGACTCCCTATGCCTGCACAGCTGAAGAGGTCAGAGACTTGATCTCTCTGCGCCCGTCGCCATGTTCAATCTCAAATATTTTTGATTAACATAATAATTATACATATTTATGCTTTATAGTGTGAACTTTCATCACATGCACACAATATGTACTGATATAATCAAGGTAAATAGCATTTCCATTTTCTTTTGTCCCCCTTTTTATTGCTGTGTAGACAACTTTTTAATTTGATGCTATCCCATTTATTAATTCTTGGTATTATTTACTGAGTTTTAGGAGTCCTATTGAGGAAGTTGTTGCTGTGCCTCTATGTTGTAATGTGGGCACTGTTTTCTTCTATGGAAATTGTAAAGTTTCTGGTCTAATTCTGGAGTCTTGATCCATTTTGAGTTCACTTTTGTGCAGGGTGATGGATAGGGATTCATTCTCCTACCTATAGATAGCCTGTTTCCTCAGAACTATTTACTTAAAAAGCTCTTTTCTCTGTTACATGTTTTTGGCACCTTTGTCAAGGATCAGGCAACTGTATCTTTGTGGGTTTGTTTCTGCATCATTTATGGACCATTGGTTTATGTGTCTGTTTTTATATCAGTTCCATGCCATTTTTATTACTATAGCTTTGTAGTATAATATGAAGTCAGGTATTATGATGCTTCCAGCATTGCTTTCTTGACCATTCTGGATCTTTTGTTCTTCTAAAATGAGTTTTTTTTTTTTTAGTTTTGTGAAGAACATCATTGGTATTTTGATGGGGACTGCACTGCATCTGTAGTTTGCTTTTGGTAGTGTTATAGTTTGGATGTGAGGTGTCTCACAAAAGCTCATTTATGTGACAATGCAAGAAAGTTCAGAGAAGAAACGATCGGCTCATGAGAGCCTTAATTCAATCAGTGAATTACTCACCTGATGGGATTAATTGAGTGGTTGCTGAAAACAAGGGAGAGGTGTGGCTGGAGGAGATGGGGCATTGGGGACATGGCTTTGAGGTATATATTTATATCTGGTGAGTGGAGATCTCTCTCTCTCTCTGCTTTCTGATCATTATGTGAGCTGCTTTCCTCTGCCACAGTCTTCCTCCATCATGTTCAGCTTCACCTTGAGCATGAGGAATGGAGCCTGCTGTCTGTGGACTGAGACCTCTAAAACCATGAGCCTCCAAATAAACTTTCTCCTCTATAGTTGTTCTGGTTGGGTCCTTTAGTCTCTGCAGCCAAAAACCTGATTAAAATAGTTTGGCCATTTTATGAACATGGGAGTTTTTTTCTATCTTCAAATGTCTTATTCCAATTTTTTCATCAGTGTTCTATAGTTTTCATATATATAGGTCTTTCACACTTCCTTAGATTTATTCCTAGGTATTTTATGTTTTCTTGAAGCTATTATGAATGGAATTGTTTTGATTTCCTTTTTAGCAAATTCATTATTGGTATATAGGAAAGCTGTTGCTTTTTATAATGTCAATTTTATATCCTGAGTATGTCCATCTCCTTATCATAATGTTGTGTTTGGATCCCTTGAGCTCCTCTCTTTAGTACTTCATAAAATTATAATAGGTTATCATGAGTTATAGCCCCTCACTGTGCTGTGTTACACTAGGACTTATTATTCCTACCTGTGTTTGTGTGTCCATTATACCTCCCTCTATCATTCTACTTCCTCTGCCCTTACCAGCCTCTAGCAATCACTGTATAGAAATGTCCTTCTGCTAGCACCTGGTCCTTGCCAGGAGAGGGGGTCAAAGTAAAATGAACTTGTTGGTTGAATCTCAAGAGAGCAGCCATGATACATCAAGGATGCTAATAATTAGGGAGCAGTATATCTGTCCCCTTTGCTCTCACCCTTCCTGCAGTTCTGACCCCCAGCATGTTGTACCACTTGCCACAGTCTGGCTGGGCACAATTCAGGAGCCACTTGTCAAAAGAAACGAACTTTATTTTTAGAACCACACAAGCCAAACAAAACAGCTCCTCAGGAAAACCTTCAGAGCCCAACTGCCACCACCGGCTTCCCACAAGCCTCTCAACCTCCCCCACTCCTCCTGCTCTTGAGGCCGATTGGCTGGGTCGCGTGGGCGGAGCCAAAAAAAGTCCCCCAATGAGCAGCTCCATGGTCTGAAGGGCGGGGAAACAGCCCAATGAGCAACACCGCAGAGGAGCCAATCAGTTGGCAGCTAGAAGTTGCTGGGGCCGCTGTGAGCCAATCATCAGCTGGCAGCTGGAAGTTTGCTGGCAGCTGTAAGTTTGCTGGGGCCCCTTCAGCTGTGGCTCTCAACATCTCCCCCTCTCTGTTTAAACAACAAGCATGTGGCTTAGGGACCGTGCCTACCTTAGGTTGTCCAATAGTACATATGGTCCTTACCCGTTATCGGATGAGCTGACCTCAAAGCGTCAGCCTCCTGTCTTAGGTTGGTACCATTGAAATTGGATCTTACCCGTCACTGACTACCAGTCTAGTATACAGCCACACCTGTGGATAGGTCTTTGTATCAGCGGGGGGGGGGGGTGAGGTTCTTTGCCTCACCTCTGTTGGTCCCCAAATTTTAGCTGAACGACCATGACAAGCAGAAGGCAGGAAGATACACCAAGCCAATGGACGGTTCCTTTTGGAAAAATTGTACCACCGATGACATCATCAGCAAAAATACCCCAACACTATCACAAGTCGCTGCACCAACAGATAGTTCACAATGCATACAAGTGAGTTCACAATGCATACAAGTGATACATAGTCCAGGCAAGTTTTGCAAGCAGTTCAGTGATGGCTATTGCAGAAGCTGTAGATTGGTTTTATTTTTGTCTTCACCGGCACTGGGATGAAGATAGGAATTCTGGCAATAATGGCTAAAGAAAAAATTATATAACATTCCAGAAGGCACTAAAAGAAAACAATTTTCTTTTTTCTTAGAAAACAATTTTCTTAACAATGTACCTTATCTTCAACAGAATTATTAAATATAATGAAAAGGAAAGGTGAAAGTAAACAAACAGATCTGTTAACCTCCTTTTTTGTTCATATATTAAAACAGTCCTCAACAGCTGTTTACCCAATTTAAATTAAACCATTTAAATCATGTGAAAAAAAATATTTGGATCCATTTTTTCATGAGCGCTCATCATATATGATATATGGACATATGTACATTCAAACATATAACACAAAACACAAGTGTGCACATATAATACATACAACACATAACATAATAGTAAAGGCCTTATAACTTTTTACAGGTAAAATCTCCATTGCAATGTTTAAAAATTCTATAGTCAAAAAATAGAACTGATCAGCAAAACATTAACCTAGGTCTGTATGAGCTCAAAAAACAAAATAGAACTTCATGATATGGGAAAGGGCAATAATAAAATAGATATTGAAAAAAGCATCCTGGTTCTGTTGCAGATGTAAGAATAGCCAAACTGGAGTTTTGGATATCAGTTGTTATGGATTTGAGCCAAATCATCTTCTTTTTGGTCTGTAGAAATCGCTTTAGTTAATCTTTCTGGAATCCAAATCGGCTGTTGTTCTCCCTGTGGAAACACATAAACAGACCCCCGACTCCAGACAATCACTGGGTCAGGACCTTAGTTAATCTCTCTGGAATCCAAATCGGCTGCTGTTCTCCCTGTGGAAACACACAAACAGACCCCCAACTCCAGACAATTACTGGGTCAGGACCTTTCCATTGTCCTGTTAGAATATCCTTCCAAAGTACCTTGGGCTTACGTACATTTTTTGGACACATATGCCTTTCTGCAGCACTAAGCCCTGATGAATCCAAATTTAAAAAGTTTAGAGTAAAAAGGGTTATTTTAAGTTTATCTTTGGGGAATATATACCCCTTCCCAATTCCTTCTTTTTGCTTTAATAAGTACATTTTAATAGTTTGATGAGCTCTTTCAACTATGCCTTGTCCCTGTGGATTGTATGGGATTCCTATCATATGAGTAATGCCAAATGTTGAGCAAAATTGTTTAAAAGAGGTAGAAGTATAACCAGGGGCATTATCTGTTTTTAACTGTTTAGGAACACCCACAGTGGCAAAATTTTGTAAGCAATGAGCTATAACATCTTTAGTTTTTTCTCTGGCATGAAGGGAGCCCACCAAAAATCCAGAAGAAGTATCAACTGTAACATTCAAATATTTTAATTTTCCAAATTCTGGCAAGTGTGTGACGTCCATCTGCCAAATATGGTTAGGTATCAGTCCTCTAGGATTGACTCCAAGATTAACTTGTGGTAAAAAGGTCACACAATTTTGACATTGTTTTATTATTTGTCTAGCTTGTTCCTTAGTTATTTTAAAATGCTTTTGTAAAGTATTAGCACTGACATGGAACTTTTTATGAAAATTTGTAGCTTCTTCTAGTGTAGAGAAAATATGTATGTCATGTGTAGTTTTATCTGCTAAATCATTGCCCAAACTAAGGGCTCCAGGCAATCCTGTATGTGCCCTGATATGTCCTATAAAGAATAGCCCAATGTCTCCCTCTACGGCATCGTGGGCAAATACCTGGTATTCTACTCCTTTGATACCTAGTTTTGTTAAACCCTCCTCCTATGGGGCAATTCCTTTTAAAATGTCCTGTTTGTTCACAATTGTAGCATGTTCTTGGCCTGGCATCTAAAGCCTGTTTTACTGCAGCTGCCACGACTTGCCCTTGTTCTAAAGCCTGTTTTACTGCAGCTGCCATTACTTGCTCTTGTTCATTAATGTCTCTACATAATTTAATATATGTGTTTAAATCTTCATGTTTCCATGGTCTAATGACTTCTCTGCACCAACAATTCTCTTGCTCATAAGCCAGTTGTTTTAGCAATGGCATTGCTTGTTCTGTATTCCCCAAAACTCTGGTAGCTGTTTGAATAAGCCTATCTACAAATTCAGCATAAGGTTCATTAGCTCCTTGTATTACCTTAGATAATTGACCTTGTAAACCTCCATGTCCTTGTAAAGTCTTCCATGCCTTAACTGCATGTACAGCAATTTGTGCATATACACCAGGATCATATGCAATTTGTTGCTGCTGATCCTCATAAGGTCCCTTTCCTAACAACATATCTAGATTTCTCTGAGGGTAACCAGCTGCTGCATTTTGCCTAGCCGTTTCCTTGCAAAATTCCTCATTGGCAACCTTCCATAACAGGTATTGTCCTCCATTTAGCACAGCTTTACACGTATTAGCCCAATCTGCTGGCGTCATGTTCAAGTTGTTAATGGATTCGACCATGCTTACAGTGAAGGGTGCTTGAGGACCATAGGTTGTTACAGCCTCTTTTAGCTGCTTCACTGTTTTGAAATTTAAAGCATGGTGAATTCGCTGCCCTCCTGCCTCAAATACAGGGCATGTTAATATTTGAGATCCTGTCTCAGGATCCCAACTATCAACTGCAGGGGTTGGGGGCCTCCCAGCATATGGAGGTGGCACTGTTGGTTGGACACTTATGCCCCCTGGTGATAGAAAGGTGTTAGTAGCAGTCCCCTGTTATAACTTTTCCCCTGATGGCTTTTTCTGCTCTAAGCCTTCTTCCTCTATCTGACTAGCTTGAAAGACCTTCTCTTTTACTTGAATCTTTTCCTCTTTCTGACTAACTTGAGAGACCTTCTCTTTTACTTGAATCAATATGTCTTCTCCTTCCTCTACCTTTGTCTGAACTGAAGGCTTTGGACTAAGGAAACAAGATACCAACATCCACAATGGCAATGTGCCAACTGGCAGAGTCCCTGGGCTTTTCTTTTCTATACTTTTTAAATCTTCACCATGATGGTTCCATTGTGATATATTTAACAACTCCTCCTTAAAAAGCCATGGGCTACATTTTTGTATTGTATCAACATATGCCCTGACTGTTCTTGATTTTACTGAGATGCCTCCTTCCTCTAACAATTTACTTAACACTCTTTCAGTTTGTTTTTTACTAATTTCTGATCCCATATTTCTACTATAATACAACCCAACAAGATAATGCCTAACAAAACTGAAACAGAGTGAAACAAAATTGGAACAACACAAAATCATTATAATAGCCTCCTGAAATGTCCATCCGTCCTTTCTCCCTATCTGTTCCTCAGATGTGAGCGGTTTTTCTTCCATCTTACACATCTCCAGGGACAGGCAACTTAAAACAAAAGTGAAGCAAAACAAAAGAATAATCTTAAAATGGCTACCCATCCTCTCGCCCTGCCCTCAGGGGTGAGCAGTTTACCTTATCACTTACCCTCAGCCGTTCCTGTGTGGCCCACCAAATGCCGCAGTCTGGCTGGGCACAATTCAGGAGCCACTTGTCAAAAGAAACAAGCTTTATTTTTAGAACCACACACGCCAAACAAAACAGCTCCTCAGGAAAAACCCTCAGAGCCCAACTGCCACCACCGGCTTCCCACAAGCCTCTCCCTCAACCACCAGCCTCTCCACCTCCCACAATCCTCCTGCTCTTGAGGCCGATTGGCTGGGTCGTATAGGCGGAGCCAAAAAAAGTCCCCCAATGAGCAGCTCCATGGTCTGAAAGGGCGGGGAAACAGCCCAATGAGCAACACCGCAGAGGAGCCAATCAGTTGGCAGCTAGAAGTTGCTGGGGCCGCTGTGAGCCAATCATCAGCTGGCAGCTGGAAGTTTGCTGGGGCCCCTTCGGCTGTGCTCTCAACAACCACTGACGCTTTTTCCGTGCTTTTAACTGAGATCTCTGCAGTATAATCTCAGGGAAATTATATCAAGGATAGAATTGTAGACCCCTCTGAGTACCAGAGACTTTGCCTTTTTAATTGCACCCAGATTCTAGCAACAAATGTCCACATCATCTAGGCAGGAGGACACTTTTCCAAAGGAAGGTAATTCTAGTTACACTTACATCCATACCTACTGTCCAGCACTTCTTGTGGCAAAAAGCAAAACAAAACAAAAAACCCCAAACTTACATATTTTCTGTTATAATGCAGGCAAGTACAGCTCTTTCTGTTCCCAGTATAAATGAAATCAACATGATACTATAGGCTTTGCTTCTTTTTAGGAGCTAATACCAAAACTGTTCTTAGAGTTAAATTCTGGTCCTGCATGATTTGGCCTCTGTCTGCATCTCTAACATGTGGCTGGTTCATCCTTTGGTTTTCAGCTCAAGCCTCAACTTCTCCTATAGGCATTTACTGATAGACCATCTACAGGGGTCCTTTCAGTCATTCTTTTTAGTCAGTTCAGATTCCTTTTTTGTTCTGAATTTGTGTTTGCTTGTAAATGTGTCTTTCCCTCAGTAGAATGTTAATTTCTCGAGGATGTGAAATCTATCTTGTTTACCACTGTGTCCACAGCACCTAGCCAGAGTGCCTGGTGATATTTAAGGACTCAGTAAGTATTTGTTGATTGAGTGAATGATTATTGTTTATAACAGTGAAAAATTGGTGACTATTTATTTAGCAATGGTGGTTCATAAAAATATGATAGGATCATGTGATTATATTACACACTATATGGAAAATATTTATGGGAAGAAAAAAATGTTAGTCCTATTTTTATAAAACAAAATTCTGTCTTCAGTATTAAAAAATACTACAAGGTAACTAAGTAAGAGTGATTCCTCTTCCCCAACCCTGCTTTCTTTTTTTTTTTTTTTTTTTGCTTTGGTACTAGTTGCTTAGGGCCTCACTAAATTACTGTGACTGGCTTTGAACTTGTGATCCTCCTCTCTCAGCCTCCTGAGATGCTGGGATTGCAGGCATGTGCCACTGCACTTGGTCTCGCTTGTTTTTGAGCGGAATCTTGTTATGTTGCTTAGACCTGACAGGAACTTCCTGTCTTAAAATCCCTTTGCTTTAGTGTGCCAAGTAGCTGAGACTATACATGCATACTACCATACCCGGTTTTCCTTTCCTATTTTCAAAAATAATTTGTGTTTGAAATATTTTATACAATGAAACAAGTGGTACTTTTACAGTGACAAGAATGATTCTAAATGGAGTTATGCAATAATGACTTAACATTTGGGAAGGACATGCATGGGGCTAGGTAGATAGTTCTCAGGGATCCAGAGTCTGAGTTGATCTCTGGTTTCAGCTTTTGAATGTATGATCCCGGGATGCCTATCTAATTGATGGTCAGTACTATCCTGGAAAAAGTGGATGATGATGTGAGATACAGGCTTCCCATACTTCCAGGCTGAACCAAATTAGCATTAATTTTCTCAAAGGTTTTGGCATCAGAGGAAGCCCCAGAGAGAAAAAAGTGCCTCTTCAAGATTGTCAAATGGGAAACAGATAATGTTACAAGCATTAATATGTAATCTGGAATTGATTCCAAGGTTTTCTAAATTCCTTTTGCAAATGGCACAATGGAAATGTGAAAAACACCCTGCTTATAACTGGCAATTTATATAAAACTTCAGTGGAGACAAGCATGATGTCTAGAAGCTAAGTCTGTCTCAAAAGCACCTACTTAGCCATCATGGTGAATATTTAAAGCTGGAGACCGAGGCTTTTTTTGGTTGTTTGTGCTGGACAGTTGGATGTGCCATTTTGATCTTGGAAGATATGTTATGCTTATTGTCCTTTTCTCCCTAGGGGATTGGTGGCTATGGGATATGCACTTGTAAATTTATTTTCTCACTCCAAAGCTGGCTGGCCTCATTCTCAGTTCTTGGCATTTGGGGATAAACCCTAGTGACAGCTCCAGAAGCATGTCCTTCAACATTTAGGAAAGGTTCTCATGACAAAAAGAAGGGACATGGTTTCAGAACAGCTTGGAACTTAGTTTTCTATCTTTTTCTGCACCTCTGCACATGCTGGAAGAAATTCCCATTCTTGATACACACAGGCATGTTCAGATTGCAGGGTAGAACATTAAAGGGAGGGTTATAGGTTATGTATTGCAGAATAACTATTACTTTTCTCCCATCACATAGCCACCAAGTAAGTGATGTTCTTATTTTGATAACTTAAAACCATACTAACTTATTTATTTTGATGTTTTTATCAGTGTCATAGTTAACATAGTAGTGGGGTTCATTTTGAAATAATCATGCCTGCATGGAATATATTTTGCTCCATTTTAGTCCCAGTAATTGTTCTTACAATCTCTTCTTCCCTTCCCTGTGTTTCCCTTCCTCTACTTGACTGGTCTTCCTTCTATTTCTTGTTCTAATTAGTTGGTGCTTTATACATGTACATAAAGGTGAAATTCACTATGTATTTGGTCAATTTCATTTCTATTCCTTCTCTTCCCCCTCAATTCCTTCCCTCTATTCTACTGATTTCACTTCTTTTTTTGTGGGATCCCCTCCCTTCACTTTAAAAACCATTCTGAAGCTGGGTTTGAATCTTTGTTCCCTCTACCACATAACAATTGTAGGGTCTCATGGTTTCCTCCACTTTTTCTCTGGAAACAGGGTGCCTTAACTGTCTGTGACCTGTCCAGCTTCATGTTTTCCCAGAGGCTTTAACCAGGTGGGGGCATTGAACATTCCCAGGCACTGATAAGGGTGTTTTTAGGTTCTTGCCCAAAACACTGGAAGAAACTAGCCCTGGCCCAGAGCCAGATTCTTTCAGCCTCATATAAATTTTATCCCCAAGCCCCTTTCTATAGACATCCCTAGGTATGACATCTCTTCTCTCCAGATTCACCATGAGAATATGCTGCAGCCACCCTATACTTAAATCTCCCTGGCAAAAGCTTCAGGCTTTGACTTGTCAAGCCTCCACAATTACGAGCCAATTCCTTAAAATAAATCTCCCTGCTTCTTGCTGGTTCATTTTTTTCTGGAAAACCCCGTACTATACATGGCCTCATCCTCAAGATTGATCCACATTGTTACACTTGTCATAACTTTTCTTTTGAAGGCTGAATAACATAGTAGTTAGGTTCATCTTGACATGAAGTATGTATGGACCACATTCCCATTTTGTTTAGCCATTCATCTATTAATGGACTCTTGAGTTGCTTTTACCTTTTGGTTATTATGACTAATGCTGCTATAAACAAACATGCACAAATATATCTTTAAGATCCTGTTTTCACTTCTTTTAGGTATATCCAGAAGTGGAATTGGCAGATCATGTCATGTTCTATTTTTAATTTTTTGAGGAACCCTCATACTGTTTTTCCATAGTTCTACCATTTTATACAGGCAGGGTATAAAGTTCCTATGTCTCCACATTCTTGCCAATACTAATAGTAGCCATCCTAATGGTTGAGAGAGTATCTCATGGTCTCTTTGATTTACATTTACCTGATGATTAGTTTTATGGTTTGGATGTGAGGTGTCCCACAAAAGCTCATGTGAGACAATGCGAGAGGTTTCATAGGGGAAAGGATCATGTGGTGAGAGCCTTAATCCAATCAGTGGATTAATCACCTGATGAAATTACTGAGTGGTAACTGGAGGCAGGTGGGGTGTGGCTGGTGGAGCTGGGAATTGGGGTCATGGATTTGGAGTATATATATTTTGTATCTGGCAAGTGAAGTCTCCCTGCTTCTGATCACCATGTGAGCTGCTTCCCTCTAGTACAATCTTCTGCCATGAGTTCTGCCTCACCTCGAGCCCTGAGGAATGGAAGCTTCTGTCTGTGTTTTGGGACTGCTGAAACCATGAGCCCCCAAATAAAATTTTCCTCTTCTACAGTTGTTCTTGTTGGGTCCTTTTGTCACAGTGGTGAAAAAGCTGACTAAAACAATTATTGATGTTGAGCATTTGTGTATGTGCTTCTGGACAATTTGTATATCTTCTTTGGAGAAATGTCTGTTCAGGTTTTTGCCCATTATAAAATTAGGTTGTTTTCATATTATTGAGTTGTAGTTCTTTACATATCATAGATATCTGATATATGAGATTATCAGATATATGATTTATAGATATTTCTCCCATTGTAGAGATTGCCTTTCTTTTCTGTTGATAATGTCCTTTGATGCACAGAAGTCTTAATCTTGTTCCGATATTCATCTAGTTTTAGTTTTATTGCCTGTGCTTTTGGTGTCATATCCAGGAATCATTGCCAAGTCTAATGTCAGGCAGCCTTCCCCCCATATTTTCTTCGAAGAGTTTTATAGTTTCAGTTATAACTTTTAGCTACATTGTGTTTTAGTTTGATATGTGCTATAAGGCAAGGATCATTTGCATGTGTATGCCTCTGTCCTTTAAAAATACAATTTACTTCAGAAATCTTACTACTTCCATAGCTTTGGGTGTAATTTTTTTTTTTAACCCAAGGGTGATCAAATTACTATATCCAGCTTTTACCTGTTTCCTGCATTCTAGACTCCATTTTTCAAATACCACTGAAAACCTCATGGAGGCACTATAAGCATGGCAGCCTGAAAATTCAGTGTGGCTAATTTTATTTGTGAAAATGACGTGTCCTACACCCATCGTAGAGTAATTTAATGAGTAGAAGTAAGATATAGGTACATATGGACATAGAAATAAAAATAACTAGGTTTCAGAGAAATATTGTTAGAGTACATCATGAACTGCCAATGAGGAGAGGCACATGGGGTCTTGGGGATAGGAGCAAGGTCTTTATAGAGGTATTTTCTCTTATAGACAGATATATTTCATGGACTTTCCCAGAACCTAGGTAACATGTGTCACTCAAATTCCTATGGTTTCCTTGTGATGATATGCTCATTAAGCAATTTTCAGTTCATACACAAAAGAGAAATGAGCTTTTACTTACTGGAAACAGCTCCTTTATAAAGAATCCATTGCATGAATGTAAATTTAGCCATCATGCATTTGTAGTGAGCCTGAGACTTTTTGAGTTTATTGAGATAATTCAGCTTCTGGATTGATATTCAGGCACTACTTGCCTGAAGGTATGCCAAGGCTAGGCTAGACCCCAAGAAAAGATCCCCTTCAGAGGTCTTAGTCCTGCCTGAAACGTGGATGGTTCCTCCCTATCCTTGCCCCAAATACTGTTCATCTATCAAACCATAAATAACAGTAGAATATTTATTTTTGCCTTTCCTGTTTTCTACTTTCTTTTAAAAACTTTTATTCATTCTTTTTAGTTATATACAACAGTAGAATCCATTTTGATATAAATATACAAACATGGAATATAATTCCAATTAGGACCCCTTTCTTGTGGATGTACACCATGGTGGTATTCACTGTGGTGTATTCATATATGTACATAGGAAAATTATATCAGATTAATTCTACTGTTTTTCCTTTTCCTATCCCCTCCCTTCTATTCATTCCCCTTTGTCTAATTTACTGAATTTATAATCTTCCCCTCCTCCCTAATGTTTGCCTTTGAAATGTATTATTACTCTTGAATTCATTATATTTGCCATTCCAGTTACCAGAAGACTAAATCTCAAAGCTTGATTTATTTACATTCATTCAACTTTATTATTATTATCTTTTATTCATTTATTGTTAGATTTATATTATAGCTGTATCCAAAAGACCTAAGAAAACATAAAAAAAGCACAGGGAGGCTAAAACAAAATCCAGTTCATGAATATTAGCCATAACTAACATTATTGAGCTTTTATAATGGGACATGCAATGTGTTAAGCACTTTATGGGATTTCTCATTTTTCAATATTATTTTTTAGTTGGACATAATCCCTTTATTATCTATTTATTTTTATGTGATGCTAAGGATCAAACCCAGGGCCTCGTATGTGCTAGGCGAACACTCTACCCCTGAGCCACACCCCCAGCCTGGATTTCTCATTTGATCTCACAAGAATCCTTTAAGGTTAGTCCTATTCATTTTATAAGAGAGACTCTCAGAGTGCTTAAAGTCACTCACTGATTTAATAGTAGAGTGGGGATCTGAATCCTGGTAGCTGTGATTTTATTGCAGCATGTACTTTACATTGGTAAGAAAAAATGCTGGCCAATCAATAGTTTTTTAAAACTGCACACTATTTAGCTTTGCGATTACTAGTAGTAAATGCAAAGACATTGTGGGTTGAAATAGCTCTGTGGATCTATAGAAAGCAGATTTCTACACTAGTAGAATACTTTTTCTTCCAAGTCTTGAGTTTGAGAGGAGTTTGTTAAGCAGGTCTTTGAGTTAATTCAACAAATGTCATCATTTGAGACTGTTAAGTAAGAAATTCACTGGTGATCTCCATAGGGCTAACTTCTGATTTTATATTTGAGATGAAGCCCAGGGTCTAATGTTAGGAATATGACTCTCTTACTAAAAAAACTTCTGAGGTAGGAGTGAGGGGAGGATAGAAGTATCTATCCAGGTTTACAGCCTAGTATTAATTGCCTTGATTCTCTCTATTCCTGATGTCACTTTTATTTTGCATTGCTGGATGGAATCCATAGCCTTGAGCATGCTTGGCAAGCACTCTACCACTGAGCCACATCCCTGACTCTGTTGCCATGCTTGAGGTTGAAGTCCCTATGCCACTGTATGGCTTAGCACACAACCCAGTTTGCCTGCTTCTAGTCTTTTTCCCTGCAAAATCATCCTTAAAATATTAAGCTTTTGGCTTAATATTTCCAAGACATTGCTTTTGTCATTTAATTCTTCTGTTCAAAACACTTGAATAGCAAATTGCTCTAAACTTTTTAGCTTACTGTTTAGAACCTTGTACAACCAAACTCTGACTGACCTTCATGTCCTAATCACCTTCTATTCCTACAAAGGTTGTTATTAAATTGGAAGATTCATACTCTAGGAGGGATGGGGAGAATTTGAAGCAAAAGGGTAAAATCTAATGTGTCTTATTTTTCAGTTTGAATTGACAAGAATTAAAATTTTTTATGGTGAAATAGCAAATATGGATGATATGTAATTTTTACATTATTTTTAAAGTTTAAATTTTAAAGACCTTTTTCAGTGTTTTCTTGGGCCACATTCTTTGACCGTGAAGATTATAAATTCCTTGCCCTCTTCCAGTCAGTGGGAGTTGGAAGCAGATAACAAAAACTGACCCTGGCATAACCTTTTGAAAATTCCCACATCCAAGCTTTTACACAGCTTGTTGGAACACTGACTTCTCTCCTCAAAAACCTTTCCTCCAGGTTCCAGCAGTTCTTCCTGATACTCCTGCCCTGTCCGGAAGTCCAGACAATTTCCAGAGTCATTCCCAGGAACGCTTGCATAAAGTGCTCCCTGTTATTTTATAGAATCATACTTTCAGAAAAGTTGAGAATCAACTAGCCCAATTCCCAACTGAAAAAAGGAGAAACTTTAGGGAGCAGAAGGGATGTTTTGTCCTAATTTGAAGGTGAACCCTTTGAAAAAAAGAGTCGTAACTTC
Source organism: Spermophilus citellus (assembly GCF_964194105.1). NCBI lineage: Eukaryota > Metazoa > Chordata > Mammalia > Rodentia > Sciuridae > Spermophilus > Spermophilus citellus. The sequence goes on along the minus strand of NC_138197.1, from coordinate 27,773,882 downwards.
TTCCACCTTTGCAGGGCGGAGTAGGAACAATTCCACGGAACTGTCATCTCCAGAGCGTTTTCACTTGGACGCATTCATCTTTTGCACAGCTCTGTGGAGGTGGCAGGGCAGGGTTCCTCCGTTTTAGAGACAAAATAATGAAACTCCAAACATGCTATAAGCTGACAAAAGCCGGGACCAGAATTCAGGTTTTGGATTCTCGAGTGCAGCGCTTTGACCTTGGAGTATTTGGTAAAATATAGGCGAATTTAATCAAGTCAGCCACTGCTGAGCGCCCAGTACACTTGGCGCTAATGGACAGAAGCTCAACTAAACACCCCTGCACGGGTCTGAAAAGCAGAGGGAGTGGGGCACTGAACCAGAAGTTGTGGTCTGGATTCCCACCCACAGCCTTCAAGGTCGGTTGCATCCAGAGTTTCCAATGCCACTTAATGCCGGGCAGTATTCTACCGCCCAAGCTCAATGGCGCAGCCCGCGCAAACCCCTGGTCTTCTAGGTCCCGGCTGTCTTGTGCCGGGGTGGTGGAGTCTGCAGGTGCAGTGGCACGGGGGCCTGGCAGCGCACGCTTCTCTCTCGGTGGGCGTTGGCCAATGTTGACAGTCGTTAGTGCAGAGGCGGGGCGATGCAAATTAGCTACCGGCTGACTTGATTCCTCGGGGTCTGACCTGTTCGCGTGGTAAGAGGCAGTAAGAGACGGTGAGCGCTGCTCAGGAAGGGCCGCCCCAAGGAGACGCCTGCGTGGGACAGGGTTGACAGTAGGACCTCTGACTGTATTGTTTCATTTAATCTGCAATTTGGGGGAGGCAAGGTGAGGGCTGGAATATCTTTAATATTCCAGATATCGGATTTCATTTCTCTTTCCTTCTTTCTCTCCCTTTTATTTTGAACCCAGGAATGCTTTAGCACTGAACCATGTATATATATACACACACACTTTCTGGTGTTTTAAATTTTTTCTTTTAAGGCTCAATTTTGTTAAGATGCCCACACTGACCGGCCACTGGTGATCCTCCTGCCTCCGTCTCTAGAGTCATTTGAGATTACAGGCCCGCACCACCCAACCTGACCCCACAACGCACTTCATCTGAGTTTTCAGCATGCATCTCTACAAATTATTACTTTAAAAAATACATAATTACATATAATAAATTATTAAATTCTAATATCTCTGCATATCCAATATGGGTTCAGCTGTCTCTTAAGATATTGTCTTTTCATAGTTGTTTTATCTGAATCAGGATCTTGATTAGATTCAACTCTGCATTTGTTTATTATCATCCATTTTTTGCCCCCTTTTACAAGCCCTTGTTGACAAAGCTGGATTACTTTTCTTGTAGACTTTCCCATCTAATGAATTTGACTGAGTGCTTGCTTGTGATGTAGTTTAGTCTTTTTTGCCAGTTTAACAGTTGAATGGACTAATACTCAAGCATTAAAAGAGAATAAAATTATAGCATTTGCAGGTAAATGGTTGGAGTTGGAGAATATCATGCTAAATAAACTAAGCCAATCCCCCAAAACCAAAGGCGGAATGTTCTCTCTGATAAGTGGATGCTAATCCATAATGGGGGATGGGGAGCATGGGAAGAGTGGAGGAACTTCGTGAAAAGGGGAGAGTGGGGAGAGGAGGTGGCATGGGGGCAGGAAAGATGGTCGAATGAGATGGACATCATTACTCTAGATACACATATGACTGCAAATATGGTGCAACTCTCTATTGTGTACAACCAGAGAAATAAAAATTGTGCTCCATTTGTGTACAATGAATCAAAGTGCATTCTGCTGTCATATATACCTAATAGAACAACAACAAAACTAACATTTCCTGGGTGGTGCTTTGTGGTTCCTATTACAGTGCATCTACAGCCTGTGAAATTTCACTTTTAGTAGATTCATGTGTTATCAGCTGACACTGATTATAAAGTTTCCATTAGCCTTTGCCTAATGGTTGTACTGTTAATTAGTGTTCAGAGTTAGATCCATAATTTCATTAAGGTTGAAAAGGTGGTTTTATGACTTGCTCATTCCTTTTCAATTTACTAGCTAGAATCATGTTGAGAACTTTTCTCAGCAACTGTTTGATTACTCTGTAACTCAATTTGTACAGGAAAGGTAGGAAAAACATGATGTTTGTCAATTTTGAAAGTAATGATTTGATATAGTAGTAACCAATAATGGTGAAAAATGAGTAGTATTCCATGGTGTGGATGTGTCACAGTTTGTTTAGCCATTCACCTATTGAAGGGCATTTTGGTGGTTTAGCTTTTGGCTATAACAAATGAAACTGCTATGCACATTTGTTTTGCTGGTTGCGTCCAGTCATGGACAATGATCAAGGGGTGGGACTGGTAAAAGAGTGTGCTGAGAGTGAGCACCTCTGGAGTCCCAGAAATGTGCCAGGCCATAGGAATGGACCAGAAGCAGCTGGAATAGGAAGATAAATCCCTTTTCCTGTACTTTCCCTCCAGCCCCTTCTACTAATAAAGCCTACCACTGTGTCAACTGGCAAATAAACATTCCAAAGTCCACATTCAGTATTATGAAAAGAAGGATTGAAGGGTTTAAACACAGGGCCTTGGGTATGCAAAGAATATACTTCAACACTAAACTCCATATTGCAGATATTTTTTATTTTCTATTCCAATTAGGTATATATGACAGCAGAATGCATTTTGATTCATTGTACACAAATGGAGCACAACTTTTACTTCTCTGGTTGTACTCAATGTAGAGTCGCACCATTTGTGCAGTTATACATGTACCTAGAGTAATGATATCCATCTCATTCCACCATCTTTCCTGCACCCATGCCACCTCACCTCTCCAGTCCCCTTTTTCCCTGAGATACAACAATCTGAATTTATGAGTCTAATAACATAACTTTAAATATATAAAACAGGCCCCGCGGCTACAGAAGGTGGGACGCCACAGAGAAGTGATTAATTAGCAAGCAGGGAGGAAAGTGGCTGCCATTCGGTGGAACCCTGCCGGCCAAGCCCGCACTGACCCCCGGGCTGAGTACGGGATTTCAGACGGGGAAGGAAGCTATACAGTCCGGTCCCCCACAACGGAAACTCCACCAAGGCAATCAGCGGCCACCATCTTGGAGAGCTGAAGTATCCACCGCCACTCTCCGACAGACTGCAACAATAAAACAGGTCTGTGTCACTCAGCCCATCCCCCACACATCGGGGAATCCGCATAAAACCTCTCCTAGGCTTTCCGGGGGAGGGAGTATCAGAGTGAGCCCACATAAAGACTAGGGGAAAACTAGAGACACCTGACCTTCAACTCCCCCGCCCATCAGCAGCCAAAACGAAACCTGTCTAGCCAGCGCTGGGGGAGGGGCAAGCAGAAAAAATCAAAACGATAGAGTGCCAGGGATCCCAATAGCCAATTGTGTGACCCCGGGGATCCGGGCTGACTGATTCGCCTGGCCTTCCCCATGGCTACAGAAGGCGGGGCGCCGCAGAGAAGTAATTAATTAGCAAGCAGGGAGAAAAGTGGCTGCAATTCTGTGGAATCCTGCTGGATGAGCCCGCACTGACCCCCGGGCTGAGTACGGGATTTCAGAGGGGGAAGGAAGCGGTACAGTTCTATCCCTCACAACGGGAACAAAACAATAGAGTGCCGGGGTCCCCAATAGACACCCTCCACACCCAACAAACGGCAGGTCCAGTGTACAGTTTGAACTGCCAAGAGCCATCACTCAGGGGAAATCTGGTCTAGCAGGAGAAACCAAGACTAGCAGGAGAAACTAGGGGACTAGAGGCCAGGCCCTCGCGACTGGGTGGCTGGAAACCGCAGGCCCGCCGGCGACAGTTCACCCACTGCCTGCGTAACTGGGCTGTAGGAGAACGCCCGCTGGCCGGCTACTGCCCGCCGGCTACCGACCGCAGGATGGGGTGCCTAGAGATCGCCCGCCTACCGGCGACAGCCGGCCCGCTGCCTGCGCGACTGGGCGGCTGAAGTCCACTCCCCTGCCGGCGACTGATCACCCGCCCACTGCCTGAGATACTGGGCGGCTGGAGACTGCCCGCCTGCCTCGACGGGGAGCTGAAACCAAACAGAGACAGTCCAGTCACACAGCCCCATTAGGACACCCCAGCAAGGAGCCTGGGGCCCGTAATAGCAGAGTAGTGATGTCACTGGAGCTCGGCCGTCGGAATTCCTTCCCAGCAGAATCCACATTAGCAGGCACAGTTTAACAACATAAAGAAGCAACAACAGAGTAATACAGAACCAAAACAAATCTATAGAAGAGAGCAGAAACACGGTAATCAAATAGAGCTGGAAAGTAATGTGGACAACATGAGAAAACAAGGGAAAAAAGGAGTACAAACAATACAGGACAACTTAATTCTACAGGAGGACATAGAAACATCAGAAGCAGGGATAGGGAATGAACTCAAGGCCTACCTAACTCGAATGGAGAGGAATATTAGGGAAGACATGAGACAGCAAGTCCAAGCAATAAAAGTATATTTTGAAAACGAATTAAACAAACAAATTCAAATGGCAAAGAACGAGCTCTACCAGGAGATAGAGATCTTATAAAAAATCAAACAATAATCCTAGAATTGCAGGAAAATATAAACCAAATTAAAAACTCAAATGAGAATATTACAAACAGACTTGATCAAGTAGAAGTCAGAACATCAGATAATGAAGACAATGTTTATCAACTTGAAAAGAATATAGTCAACACAGAAAAGATGCTTAAATCACATGAGCAATCTATTCAAGAGATATGGGATGTCATAAAAAAACCAAATTTGAGGGTCATTGGGATAGAAGAAGGCACAGAGACTCAAACCAAAGGAATGGACAGCATATTAAATGAAATAATTCTAGAAAACTTCGCAGAGATGAAAGATGAAATGGATTGCCAAATCCTGGAAGCCTACAGGACCCCAAACATTCAAAACCATAATAGACCAACTCCAAGACATATAATTATGAAGATAGCCAACGTACAGAACAAGGAGAGAATATTAAAAGCTATGAGAGAAAACAGGCAGATTACATTCAGGGGTAAACCAATTAGGTTAACGACTGATTTCTCATCACAGACTTTGAAAGCGAGAAGATCCTGGAACAATGTATTTCAAACGCTGAAAAATAATGAAAAATAATGGATTCCAACCAAGAATACTGTATCCAGCAAAATTAAGCTTCAGATTTGACAATGAAATTAAAATCTTTCATGATAAACAAAAGCTAAAAGAATTTGCAGCAAGAAAACCAGATATGCAAAGCATTTTGAGCAAAATACTACAAGAAGAGGAATTGAAAAATAGTGCCCAAAACTAACAGCAGGAGGTGTCTCAATAAAGGGGGAGGAAAATAACCAAAAAGTAAAACCAGCCAAACTAAAATAAATAAATAAAGTATGGAAGTACAAATCATATCTCAATTGTAACCTTAAATGTTAATGGCCTAAACTCACCAATCAAGAGACATAGGCTAGTAACCTGGATCAAAAAACAAACTATATCCTGTTAAAAGGAACCATCCACCAACAAGACATAACAATTATCAATTTGTATGCACCAAACAATGGAGCTACAACATTCATAAAACAAACTCTCCTCAAAAAACAAATCCAACCATATGCTGCCTTCAAGAGACTCATATGATAGGAAAAGACATACACAGGCTGAAGGTAAAAGTTTGGGAAAAATCATACCACTCACATGGCCCTCGGAAGCAAGCAGGAGTGGCCATACTCATATCGAATAAAATCAACTTTAAACCTAAGTTAATCAAGAAGGATAAAGAAGGACACTATATCCTGTTAAAAGGAACCATCCACCAACAAGACATAACAATTATCAATTTGTATGCACCAAACAATGGAGCTGCAACATTCATAAAACAAACTCTCCTCAAGTTCAAGAGTCAAATAGACCACAACACAATAATTATGGGTGACTTCAACACAACGCTCTCGCCATTAGACAGATCCTCTAGACAAAAACTGAATAAAGAAACTATAGAACTCAACAGCACAATCAATAACCTAGACTTAACTGACATATACAGAATATATCAACCATCATCAAGTGGATACACGTTCTTCTCAGCAGCACATGGATCCTACTCAAAGATAGACCATATATTATGCCATAAGGCAACGCTTAGTAAATATAAAGGCGTGGAGATAATACCATGCACCATATATGATCACAATGGAATGAAATTGGAAATCAATGATAAAAGAAGGAAGGGAAAATCCTACATCACATGGAAAATGAACAATATGTTACTGAATGATCAATGGGTTACAGAAGACATAAAGGAGGAAATAAAAAAATTCTTAGAGACAAATGATAATACAGACACGACATACCGGAATCTATGGGACACAATGAAAGCAGTTTTAAGAGGAAAATTCATTTCTTGGAGTTCTTTCCTCAAAAAAAGAAATAACCAACAAATAAATGAACTCACACTACACCTAAAAAACCTAGAAAAGGAAGAGCAAAACAACAGCAAATGTAGTAGAAGACAAGAAATAATTAAAATTAGAGCAGAAATCAACGAAATTGAAACAAAAAAACCATTGAAAAAATTGATAAAACTAAAAGTTGGTTCTTTGAAAAAATAAATAAGATAGACAGGCCCTTAGCCATGGTAATGAAGAGAAGAAGAGAGAGAACTCAAATTACCAACATACGGGATGAAAAAGACAATATCACAACAGACACTACAGAAATACAGAAGATAATTAGAAAGTATTTTGAAACCCTATATTCCAATAAAATAGAAGATAGTGAAGATAACGATAAATTTCTTAAGGCATATGATCTGCCCAGATTGAGACAGGAAGACACACACAATTTAAACAGACCAATAACAAAGGAAGAAATAGAAGAAGCCATCAAAAGACTACCAACCAAGAAAAGCCCTGAACCGGATGGGTATACAGCGGAGTTCTACAAAACCTTCAAAGAAGAATTAATACCAATACTTTTCAAGCTATTTCAAGAAATAGAAAAAGAAGGAGCTCTTCCAAATTCATTCTATGAGGCCAACATCACTCTGATCCCAAAACCAGACAAAGACACTTCAAAGAAAGAAAACTACAGACCAATATCTCTAATGAACTTGGATGCAAAAATTCTCAATAAAATTCTGGCGAATCGAATACAAAAACATATCAAAAAACTTGTGCACCATGATCAATAGGATTCATCCCTGGGATGCAAGGATGGTTCAATATACGGAAATCAATAAATGCTATTCACCACATCAACAGACTTAAAGACAAGAACCATATGATCATCTTGATAGATGCAGAAAAAGCATTTGACAAAGTACAGCATCCCTTTATGTTCAAAACACTAGAAAAACTAGGGATAACAGGAACTTACCTCAACATTGTAAAAGCTATATATGCTAAACCTCAGGCTAGCATCATCCTAAACGGAGAAAAACTGAAGGCATTCCCTCTAAAATCTGGAACAAGACAGGGATGCCCTCTATCACCACTTCTATTCAATTTAGTTCTCGAAGTACTAGCCAGAGCAATTAGACAGACAAAAGAAATTAAAGGCATAAAAATAGGAAAAGAAGAACTTAAATTATCGCTATTTGCGGATGACATGATAATATACCTAACAGACCCAAAAGGGTCTACAAAGAAGCTGCTAGAGTTAATAAATGAATTCAGCAAAGTAGCAGGTTATAAAATCAACATGCATAAGTCAAAGGCATTCCTGTATATCAGCAACAAAACCTCTGAAATGGAAATAAGGAAAACCACTCCATTCACAATATCCTCAAAGAAAATAAGATACTTGGGAATCAACCTAACAAAAGAGGTGAAAGATCTATACAATGAAAACTACAGAACCCTAAAGAGAGAGATAGAAGAAGATCTCAGAAGATGGAAAAATGTACCCTGTTCATGGATAGGCAGAACTAACATCATCAAAATGGTGATATTACCCAAAGTTCTCTACAGGTTTAATGCAATGCCAATCAAAATCCCAATGGCATTTCTTGTTGAAATAGATAAAGCAATCATGAAATTCATATGGAAAGACAAAAGACCCAGAATAGCAAAAGCAATTCTAAGCAGGAAGAGTGAATCTGGAGGTATAGCGATACCAGAGTTCAAACTGTACTACAAAGCAATAGTAACAAAACCAGCATGGTACTGGTACCAAAACAGGCAGGTGGACCAATAGTACAGAATAGAGGACACAGAGACTAATCCACAAAGTTACAACTATCTTATATTTGATAAAGGAGCTAAAAACATGCAATGGAGGAAGGATAGCATCTTCAACAAATGGTGCTGGGAAAATTGGAAATCCATATGCAACAAAATGATATTGAATCCCTTTCTCTCGCCATGCACAAAAGTTAACTCAAAATGGATCAAGGAGCTAGATATCAAATCAGAGATGGTGCATCTGATAGAAGAAAAAGTTGGCTCCGATCTACATATAGTGGGGTCAGGCTCCAAATTCCTTAATAGGACACCCATAGCCCAAGAGTTAATAACAAGAATAAACAAATGGGACTTACTTAAACTAAAAAGTTTTTTCTCAGCAAGAGAAACAATAAAAGAGGTAAATAGAGAGCCTACATCATGGGAACAAATTTTTACCCCTCACACCTCAGATAGAGCCCTAATATCCAGAATGTACAAAGAACTCAAAAAATTAAACAATAAGATTACAAACAACCCAATCAACAAATGGGCCAAGGACCTGAACAGACACTTCTCAGAGGAGGACATACAATCAATCAACAAGTACATGAAAAAATGCTCACCATCTCTAGCAGTCAGAGAAATGCAAATCAAAACCACCCTAAGATACCATCTCACTCCAGTAAGATTGGCAGCCATGATGAAGTCAAACAACAACAAGTGTTGGCAGGGATGTGGGGAAAAGGGTACACTTGTACACTGCTGGTGGGACTGCAAAATGGTGAGGCCAATTTGGAAAGCAGAATGGAGATTCCTGGGAAAGCTGGGAATGGATCCACCATTCGACCCAGCTATCGCCCTCTCGGACTATTCCCTGAGGACCTTAAAAGAGCGCACTATAGGGATACGGCCACATCAATGATTATAGCGGCACAATTCACAATAGCTAGACTGTGGAACCAACCTAGATGCCCTTCAATAGATGAATGGATAAAAAAAATGTGGCATCTATACACAATGGAGTATTATGCAGCAATAAAAAATGACAAAATCATAGAATTTTCAGGGAAATGGATGGCATTAGAGCAGATTATGCTAAGTGAAGCTAGCCAAGCCCTAAAAAACAAATGCCAAATGTCTTCTTTGATATAAAGAGAGCAACTAAGAACAGAACAGGTAGGAAGAGCATGAGGAAAAGACTAATAGAAAACAAAGACGAATGGGGGGAGAGAAAGGGAGAGAGAAGGGAAAGCATATGGAAATGGTAGGAGACCTTCAATGATACACAAAATTATAAGAGGTTATGAGGGGCAAGGGGGAGGGGGGGAAAAACGGGGAGAGAATTGAACAATAGCAGAGGAGGTAGAGAGGGAAGATGGGAGGGGAGGGGAGGGGAGGGGGGATAGTAGGGGATAGGAAAGTTAGCAGAATACAACAGTCACTAATATGCCATTATGTAATAGTGGGAGTATGTAACAGTTGTGATTCTGCAATCTGTATTTGGGGTAAAAATGGGAGTCCAAAACCCAATTGAGTCTAATGTATGAAAGATGATATATCATGAGCTCTGTAATGTTTTGAATAATCAATAAAAAATAATAAAAAAATAAATATATAAAACATAAAATTATCAACAAAAAATAGAAATTGGTAAACCCAGACTGAAAGTGGAGATTTTAATTCTTAGACTGGATAAAACGAAAGTATAAATACATATTTGAAAGGTATAACTAGCAAAATTGATAAAATAAACTTAACTGTATCCAAAATTGATATGTATTCTTCTCTAGCATACACACACATAAAAACGCATAATATACTGGGAACTAAGGCTAATCTCTACAGATTTTGAAAAAAAATTAATACAGAACATGTTCTTTGTCTACAATGTAATTAGCTAGAAATCCGTGTTTTGCATGCCTGAGTTCTTGTGTTTGAGTCTTACCAGCACAGTAAGGAGATAGAGAAAGAGAAAAGGAAGGGGAAATTAATATACTTTTTGATGAATTAAATGTGAAATGTTCTCTTTGGTAATGCTCTTTGCCTGCAGATCTATTTTATTTTCTGTTAATCTACCTATGCTAGCTTTTCTTCTTTTTTCTCCTCCTCTTTTTTCTTTTTTGTATGGGGATCAAACCCAGGGCCTCATGCATGCTAGGTAAGTATTCTACCACTGAGCTACATTCCCACTCCCATACTAGCTTTATTTTGATTAGTATTTATATAGTCTATTTTTTTCTTGTATTTTTTTAAAATTTAAATTCGTTTTGGAGTTGTAGATGGACAGCTTACCTTTATGTATTTTTATGTGGTGCTGAGGATTGAACCAGGTGCCTCATCCATGCTAGGCAAGCGCTCTGCCAATGAACTACAGCCCCTTCAATCTTGTATCCTTTGCTTATAAATAGCACATGGTAGGTTTTCTTTTTTAGTTCTAGGGATTGAACCCAGGGCCTTGCCCAATCTGGACAAGTACTCTACTTCTGAGTTACATGCCCATCCCTGTTTTCTTTTTAATGAAGTATACCAACAATCTTTTTCTTTTACTTAGAATATTTACTCAATTTACATTGAATGTAGATGGTAATATTTGGATGTACATCTACCATCTTTTTAAAAAAATATTTTTAAATTTTTGGTACTGGGGGTTGAACCTAGGGACATTTTAACACTGAGATATATCACCAGTCCTTTTTATACTTTTTATTTGAGACAGGATCTCTCTAAGTTGCTGAGGGTCTTGCTGAGTTTCTGAGGTTGGCCTCAACTTGAAATTCTCCTGCCTCAGCCTCTAGAGTCACTGGGATTACAAGAATGTGCCACCACTTCTGGAATATCTACCATCTTTTAGAAGCACATTCTCAATGTGCCACTTGTTCTGTGTCCCTAATTTTTCTTTTCTCTCTTTATTCTTTGGATTGAGTTGGTTTTAAACCATTCGGTTTCTCCTTTTTATTACTTTGATAGTTTTACATTCTTTATACTTCTTTAGTCATTATTGTAGAGTACAGCATACTTCTTTTTGTTTCCTTACTTCCTCCATGCCATGTCTTGTTACCATAAGTATGCCATAAGTTGCCTATTCTTTTGTAGGTGATTTGTATTTCATTCTCATGGTTTTAGGATTTTTCTTTTACCCCTGATTTCTGAAGTTTTGCTAAAGCATGGTTTTATTTTTAGAGAATACCTATGGTGCACTTTAAATGAGAAAATTCTGGCCTTTTTCACTTCTGGAAATTCTCAGTTACTTTTATATATTGCCTTCCCTCTATTCTTGTAGAGCTCCTCTTTCCTCCAGATCTGTTCATTGCTCTTTTATGAAAAATTGTTGTGTTTCTCTGCTTTGCATAATGGATAAATTCAATTTGGTTATTCTCTCTTTAACTATCTCCAGTCTTAATTATATTGATTGGGTTGTTTGTTTTTTAGGTGTTAAAGTTTTTCGAGTTCTTTATATATCTTAGAGATTAGTGCTCTATCTAATGTGGTAAAAATTTGCTCCCAAGATGTAGGCTCTTTCTTCACTTCATTAATTGTTTCTTTTGCTGAGAAGAAGCTTTTAGTTTGAATTTATCTCATTTCTTGGTTCTTGATTTTATTTCTTGTGCTTTAGGAGTCTTGTTAAGGAAGTTGGGGCCTAATCCAACATGATGAAGATTTGGGCCCACATTTTCTTCTATTAGATACAGGGTCTCTGGTTCAAGTCCTAGGTCCTTGATCCTCTTTGAGTTGAGTTTTGTGCATGGTGAGAAATAGTGGTTTAATTTCATTTTGCTACATATGGGTTTCTGGTTTTTATAACACCAAAGGTTGAAAAGGCTATCCTTTCTCCAATGTATATTTTTGGTGCCTTTGTCTAGTATGAGATAACTGTGTTCATGTGGGTTGGTCTCTGTGTCTTCTATTCTGCACCATTGGTCTACATGGCTATTTTGGTGCTAATTCTATGCTGTTTTTGTTACTATTGCTCTATAGTATAGTTTAAGGTCTGGTATTGTGATGTTTCCTATTGCACTTTTCTTGATAAGGATTGCTTTGGCTATTCTGGGTCTCTTATTTTTCCAAATGAATTTCATGATTTTTTTTTAGTTCCATGAAGAGTGTCATTGGGATTTTTGTAGGCATTGCATTAAATCAGTTTTGGTAGTATGGCCATTTTGACAATATTAACTCTGTCTTTCAAGAGTTGGAAATCTTTCCATCTTCTAAGGTCTTCTTCAATTTCCTTCTTTAGTGTTCTGTAGTTTACATTGTAGAGGTCTTTCACCTCTTTTGTTGATTGAGGCTATTTTTTAATGGGGTAATTTTCCTAATTTCTCTTTCAGTGGATTCATCACTTATATATAGAAATTTGATTTATGGATATTAATTTTATATCTTGCTACTTTGCTGAATTCATTTATTAGTTTTAGAAGTTTTCTGGTAGAATTTTTTGGATCTTCTAAATATAGAATCTTGTCATGGGCAAATAGTGATAGTGAGTTCTTCTTTTCCTATGTGTATCCCTTTAATTTGTTTTGTCTGTCTGATTGCTCTGGCTAGAATTTCAAGGACTATATTGAATAGAAGTGGTGAAAGAGGGCATCCTTGTCTTGTTCCAGTTTTTAGTGGGAATGCTTCAGATTTTTCTCCACTTAGAATGATGTTGGCTTTGGAATTAGCATAGATAGCTTTTACAATGATTGTACTATTCCTACTTTTTCTAGTGTTTTGAACATGAAGAGGTATTGTATTTTATCGAATGCTTTTTCAGCATCTCTTGAGATAATCATATGATTCTTGTCTTTAAGTTCATTGATATATGATGTATTACATATTGATTTCTGTATGTTGAACCAACCTTGCAACCCTGGGATGAACCCCACTTGATCATGGTGCACTATCTTTTTAATATGTTTTAGTATGCGGTTGGCCAGGATTTTATTGAGAATTTTTGTGTCTATGTTCATCAGGGACTTTGGTCTGAAGTTTTCTTTCCTTGATGTGTCTTTGGTTTTGGTATCAGGGTGATGCTAGCCTCATAAGATGAGTTTGGAAGGGTTCCCTCCTTTTCTCTTTCATGGAATAATTTGAGGAGTTTTGGTATTAGTTCTTTTTAGAAGGCCTTGTAGAACTCAGCTGAGAATCCATCTGGTCCTGGACTTTTCTTTGTTGGTAGGCTTTTGATGATTTCTTCTATATCCTTGCTTGAAATTTATCTGTTTAAATTGTGTATGTCCTCCTGATTCAGTTTGGGTAGATCATATGTTTCTAGGAAATTATCAATGTCAAGATTTTCTATTTTATTGGAGTATAAATTTTGAAAATAACTTATAATTATCTTCTGTATTTCAATAGTGTCCATCATGATATTTCCTTTTTTAAAAAAATTTTTTTTAGTTAAAGATGACATAACTTTTTTTTTAATGTGGTGCTGAAGATCAGACCCAGTGCCTCACATGTGCTAGGCAAGTACCCTACCACTGAGCCACGATCTAAGTTCAATATTTTTCTTTTTCATCATGAATTTTAGTGATTTGAGTTTTTTTCTCTTCTTTGTTAGCAGGGCTAAGAGTTTAATCAATTTTATTTATTTTTTCAAAGAACCAACTTTTCAACAGAGATATGATAAATTATAGTATAAATGTGTATTAAGAATTGTAATGCAAAAAAATCAATAAGAGAACTCATGTATAATGGCATAATTTGCTGTGAACATACTTTATATACAGAGTTATGAAAAATTGTGCTGTAAATGGATAATTATGAATGTAATACATTCCACTATTGTCATGTATGAAAGAAATAAAAAAAGAACCAACTTTTCATTTTGTTGATTCTTAAAATTTTTTTGTTTCAATTTCATTGATTTTAGCTCTGATTTAAATTATTTCCTGTCTTCTTCTACTTTTGGTGTTGATTTATATTTTTCTAGGGCTCTGAGATGTAATGTTAGGTCATTTATTGACTTTTTATTATTTCATTGAATGAGCTCAATGCAATGAAATTTACTCTTAGCACTGCCTTCATAGTATCCCAGAGATTTTGATATATTGTCTCAGTGTTCTCATATACCTCTAGGAATTTTTTAACCTCCTCCTTGATGTCTTCTGCTATCCTTTACTCATTTAATATCATATTATTTAGTTTCCAGGTTTTGGAGTAGCTTCTATTATTTTATCAATGATTTCTAGTTTCATTCCATTATGAAATGATAGAATACAGCATAGCCTTTTTTTTGTATTTGCTGAGAGTTGCTTTGTGGCATAATATATGGTCTATTTTATAGAAGGATCCATGTGCTGTTGAGAAGAAGGTGAATTCGCTCGATGATGAAATACTCTATATATGTCTGTTAAGTCTAAGTTATTGATTGTATTATTGAATTCTGTAATTCCTTTGTTTAGTTTTTATTTGGAGATCTATCCAGAGGCAAGAGAGGTGTGTTAAAATCACACAGTATTATTGTGTTGTGATCTATTTGCTTCTTGAAATCGAGAAGGGTTTGTTTGATATATGTAGATGCTCCTTTGTTTGAGCCATATATATTTATGATTGTTATGTCTTGTTGATGTATGATTCCCTCAAGCAATATGTAATGTATCTCTTCTGACTAACTTTGGTTTGAAGTCCACTTTATCTAATATTAGGATGGAAACCCCTGTGTGTTACGTGGCTCATGTGAGTGATATGTTTTTTCCCATCCTTTCACCTTCAGTCTGTGGATATATTTTCCTATGAGTCTCTTGAAGGCAGAATATTGTTGGATCTTTTATTTTTTTTTAATTCAATATGCCAGTCTATGTCTTTTAATTAATGAGTTTAGGACATTAACATTCAGGGTTATTATTAAGACATAGTTTGTGTTCCTGGTAATTTTGGTTTATTTTTGGTTTTTGAGTTGATTTCTCCTTTTATTGGATTTTCCTTTAGTGTACTTCCTCCCTTTGCTGATTTTCATTGTTGTTTTTCATTTCTTCATGGAGTTTTTTTGCCAAGACTATTCTGTAGTTCAGGCTTTAATTTTTGTTTATCATGGAAATTTTTTACTTTGTCATCAAATCTGAAACTTAATTTTTCTGGATATAAGATTCTTGGTCGGCATTCATTTTCTTTCAGAGCTTGGTATTTGTTGTTCCATGATCTCTTAGCTCTGATGGTCTGTGTTGAGAAATCTGCTGAGTTCCCCTTATGTCATTTGAAACTTTTCTCTTGCAGCTTTTAAAATTCTATTTTTATTCTGTATGGTTGGTATTTTCATTATAATATGCCTTGGTGTAGATCTGTTGTAATTTTTACGTTTGGTGTTCGGTAAGCCTCTTGTATTTGGTTTTCCAATTTGCTCTTCATGCTTGGGAAATTTTATGATATTATTTCGAAGAGTTGTGCATTCCTTTTGTTTGTATCTCTGTGCCTTCCTCTATCCCAATAATTCTTAGATTTGGTCTTTTCATGTTGGCTCATAATTCTTGGAGGTTCTGTTCATGGTTTCTCACCATCTTCACTGTGTTGTCAACTTTATTTTCAAGATTATATATTTTGTCTTCATTGCCTGAGATTCTGTCTTCCAAGTGATATAGTCTGTTGTTGATGTTTTCTATTGAATTTTGTATTTGATTTATTGTATCCTTCATTTCAAAGATTTCTGACTTTTTTTTTTTCAGGGACTCTATCTCTCTCTTGAAGTAATCTTTTGCTACCTGTATTTCCTCTCTTATGTTTTTGTTGGAGTGGCCAATTGTTGCCCTTATTTCCTTTCTTAATTCATTCTTTGCTTTGCAGATCATTTTAATTATGCACATTCTGGACTCCTTCTCTGATACTTCATCTACTGTACAGTTAATAGAATCTATTATTGCATCAGCTTGGTTTCTTTTGGGCAATTTCTGAATATCTTCCTCTCTAGCAGTATCCATTCGAGGTATTACAGTTTCTATTTTATAATCTTGGAGTATCCCTACAGGTTACCAGTACCTTGCCTACAGGAACCAGGATGATGGTCTTGTAGGTCCTAGCTGTTGTCACTAGATGGAAGCTGGAGAGAAAGCTGAAACTACCATGTTGGTAGATGGGGTTGCTCTACTGTGTGCAGTGGGCCAGGGTCACAGTCCTCTGCTGCTCCTCCTTCTGCACAGCAGGCGGCTGAGAGAATGTTTTATAAAATTAATGTTGATTTTGTCGGCTTTCATAGTATTCACTTTCTGCATGTCTTGGATTTTGGGTTCATTTGTTATTTTAAGTGGCATCTTTCTGTGTCTCTTTTACTTCCCCTCCCTCTCCTCCTTTGTGCATATATCTCCTTTCTGGTTGTTTTGTGGAGGTATCACCTGCATGCCTACAACATGGTATAATGTGCATAGCCTCGTCTAAAAATGGCAATGAATGCTTCTCAGCATGGTGGCACATGCCTGTCAGCAATCAGATCTTGTCCCAAAATAAAACAATAAAAATGTCTGGGGATGTTGCTCAGTGGTAAAGTGCCTCCAGATTCAACTCCAGTATCTCCCCCCCACCCCCGCCAAACAACAACAACAACAATGAATGGCTCCTTGCTTTCAGTGGTGCTGTGGATTTAAGCAGTGTGCTCAATTTTGTAATTGTGAATAAAATAATAAGCTTTTATTGAGTTCTTACTACATGATAGTTACTCTTCTACATATATTGTCTCACATAATGCTCATAACAACTCTGTGAGATAGGTAAAATCTACAATACAATGATGAGGACCACAAAGATGACCATATGCCCTTTAAGTAAAGTAAGGCATGGCAAGGTTAAGTAATGTCTTTAATGAAAACAAATGAAGCATTTAAATCAATAAATTATCCTTAATAGTAGTAAACTGAGACCCAACTAATCAATGTGTTAAGTTATTTTTTTTCTGAATAATATTAACTTATGACTCAGGTTAATGTAACATGCTTTGTAGTTTGTATAATTATAACTTTTAGTTCTGTGGATAAACACTCACCACCCTTAAAACTCACTGGTCCCTTAAAAGGCATGTATGACCTTAGGGGAAATGATGTGATCCAACAGACTGGAGTAGATTCATAAAGTTGATATCTACTAACACATATCCCATTATTTTTGATTCTCATGTTAATCTTTCTTATACTTATTAAATGCATGAAGAAGTAGAGGTTCCTGGAGTTAAAGATTGCTTAATATGTTATATTATAACAGAGTTGGAATCAGGAGTTAAAATATGTCTTCTTATTGTTTTTTTTAAATTAAAAATTTGTTTTTTAGTTTTAGATGGATACAATACCTTTACCTTATTTTATGTGGTGCTGAGGAGCAAACCCAGTGACTCACAAATACTAGGCAAGCATTCTGACACTGAGCTACAGCTGCAATCCCTTTTTATTATTTTTTTAAAATATTTATTCTTCAGTTTTAGGTGGACACAATATCTTTATTTTACATTTATGTGGTACTGAGGATTGAACCCAGTGCCACGTGCATGCTAGGCGAGCTCTACCACAGAGCCACAACCCCAGCTCTCCCTTTTTATTCTTAAACGTCTTTTTGTGTGTGTGTGCATTTTTTCCATACCATGGTGAAATACTTCCAAGGAAATACCCAACTCCTAAATGAAATAAACAGCTCTCTTTCTCAACTTCTTTGTTGTTTACAGAGATATTTACAGCTATGTTAGCGACCTCTGAAAGGGACTTGATGTGGGATATCACAGGAAGGAACATCAAGAAATTTATGGATGCCCTCCAAGTAGCTGGTGAGGTGAGGATGTTTCAGATACCTTCCTGGATCCAGCCAGGGCAGGACCACCTCCACCAAAGTAGAGGGTTGGGCACATAACCACTATACAAGGAGGATGGGGAGAATTTCTAATCAGCAGAACACTACATGGTCTCCAGTCCATTCACAGCTCCAGGCCTGGTTCCCATGTCCTTGGTCTGACCCACACCTCTACACAAACCCTGACCCAGCTTTAATCCACTCCCTAGGTCCGCTCTTCCTGTTCCTTTCTCTACCAGGGATTGTTATCCATTTTACTATTTTCACCCTTCAACATTACTTTCCCCTTGAGTTCTCTCTTTCCTACAGGTATCAGCTGATAATGTCTTAGAAACTCTCAAGCTATTAGAAGTCAAAATCTTAAATAATAAAATGTCAACTGCACTGTGCCAGAAGGTGACAGATACCATCATCACCTACCTGAAGATGTTGGTGAGGAGTCTATGCCTCTGTGTGAGGGGAAAGGAAAGGTACAAGATCTGATCCCAGAAGTTCTCTTTTGGTGGCTTATTACATTTGGAAGCTAAATGGGACCTGGAATATGAGTAACTCAGGTTTCTAAAAAGTTTATTGGAGTCCATGTCTTGTATCCTAATGCATGTCAAGAATTGTGATCTAGGTAGTTTGAACATATAGCAATGGAGTGAAGAGATAGGACAAGTGAGATGGAGACGGGGAAGGATTTGGGCTGTTGGCCTCAAGTGTGATCTTGTCCTCAGATTGTGACCTAAATCTCCTTCTAGGATGCTGTACACAGTCATCTTTGTTACTGTAACTCAACTAATTATCTCAATCTGTTTACTAACTAACCTATTTACGACTACCCATCTGTCTGCTAGCCCCTTTAGACTAAACTTGCATGTTGTCTATGTATCTATCAACTCACATTCATACTTTTATATTTACTTTTATGACCCTAGGTTAATCTGCTGCTCTATTTTCTTAGTTAACTATCTACCTATGAGGTGTTCTTCTTTTTCAGATAATCTGCCTTTTTCAGATAACCGGCACACTTGTCTTCTGACCTAGACCTTGGATCTATCAGGGATTTTCCAAAGTTATTGCTTCTGTTTACATTTTATTGGTTAACTTTCTGCTGCAGAGAAAGCTCTGTACTCTGGAAACTCCAGTTCCCACCCCCACCACAAAATACTAGACAAGAGACTGTATAGACTTAAGAACAAGCTCTTGTTATCCATCACTAGAAACGTGTGTATTGGCTGGGGTGTGATGTTGATATAAGTGAGTTCCTGCTCTCTTGATAGAATTGGTTGTTGACCAAAGCTGATTCTCAAAAGCCTGGGGAATGTGTCTTGGTTATTAGCTTTGGCAGTTAGTTTTTCTTTCTTTCTAGAAGCCACATGGAGAACTGGAGGAGATGTGTACAGCAGTCTTAATGGCTGTGGGGTCCCACTTCCCAGAAATGGTCATTGTCAAGCTGTGGGACAGACCTGATCTGCAGAGCCTGCCCCCAAGGAGCCTCTTGGTGGCAGTGGGGAAACTTAACCTCTACCAGGGTATGGATCCCTGTGATGGAGGAATTAATTTGACCAGAGGACAGGACATTGGGTGTAGGTCACTGTTAGGACCTGAGACTACCCTCATCACCATAGTTCTTCTCATGGAACAGCTCCACCTGGGTCAGGCTGAGGTTGTGTTAGGGTAGGACTGGGACAAACCAGCATCCCTGAAGGGTGATGGGAACGTAGGAGAGAGTTCTTGGAGACCAGGAATGGCATAGAAGGAAACATGTTAAGGACTGGGAGCCTGGTTGGCTGAGGAGGACATTTAGGAACAAAGAAGGGAGTGAGCAAGCACAGTAGAAAGTCCCCACTTGACAGAGGGAGTGGGGAGGTCATGAGGAATGTTTTGCTGGGGGAAAACTGGTTTTGAATTTGATTAGAATCTCATAAGAAAATAGTGTCATAGTAGGATGAGGCAGGGAATCACCATAGAGTACAGTCTCCATCTCTGTGGCTCAGTAGCCAGTGGTGACTCAACCCATTCCATTCCAACCTTAATCAAAAATAATAAGTCACCAGGCAAATGACACCTGCCCTCTATTTACCACTTGTATCTGAAGTCAGAGACTGGAGGAAATCAGCTTTTCTTATGGTACTGGCTTCAAATTATAGGGCATGTGGGTTGGACTACCCAGAAAGCTCAGAAGACATGGCAGTAAAAGTTGTGTCCTGATCTAATCCAGGCAGATGCCCCACATTGACCTCAGACAGCCCAGCTTTTTGTTGTTCAAGTTTCCTTGAAAAGGGTGTATTAGCAGGCTGTTTGGACTTATGGTATGGTAGCAGCCATTATTAAGCTTTACCTTTCTTGTGAGTTCTGTGAGATAATCTCATCAGAAACTGTAGTTCTATCTCACAGTGGAAGAAACTGAAGTCCAGATAAATTGTATCTAGCTCTAGGTTTCTCAGACTCTTTGGATGTAGATCTAGGGCAGAATCCAGGCCTTATGGCCCCTAATGTAGATTTTGTACACTATAGCTGGAAAGCTTATCTCCCTAGAATAGGCTCACCATTCCTTCTCCCTCTCAGGTACGATCACCTACATTGGTGCTACATGGAATTATATCCTGCGCTTGCTGAGGATGGCTGAGGAGGAGGAGGATATGTTGGCGATGTGTCATGGTGAGGCTCAGATGACCCTGGGGAAGGCTCTCTTGAGTCAGTATAGGAGGAAAGAAAGGCAGGAAAAGACCAGATAATGTGGATCCAAGTAGCCTGAGGAAAGGGCAGAAATTAGTGGGAATAGGACAGGGTGTGAACAGATGCTTGCTATCATCTGGTTGGGGGCAAGAGCCAAACTTGATAGGAATGCTGTGGGTGCTTCTGGAGAACCAGCTATAGTTGGAAGAAAGTATAGTTAGAGAGTCAGTGAGTGAATGGGTTGGTGTTTTCCTGCACAGGATTCCAGTGACCCTTTTGGGTTTGGGTATAGGAGGACTGTATTCTTTTGTGGGAAAGGAAAATTCAATGGGCAGCTGAAGTTGTGTGCTCCTCTCATAGTGCTCAGCAGATTGGTTGTCAGTGCCCGGAAGCATCTGGATATGGGCTCTAAGGATGGTGAAGAAAGGGACATAACCCCTGAGACAGCGTCTATCCAGGCCTACCGCACCCTTCGGGTTCTGTTCAACCGTTGGCCCCTGAAGAACACGGAGAAGGTGGGAGTGGGGGGAGTTGGGTTTGGGTTGATGGGCTGAAGGATTGATGCTGAAGCCCAAACAGTGTCGTTAAGGAACAATGTCTGTCTCCAAAGAGGAGAGTGATGTTTTTCAGTTGCCTCTTCCCATTGTCCAGAAAAGGGGACAGTCAAAAAACCCTGTATGATCACTGGGCATGGTAGTACACACCTGTAATCCCAGTGGCTTGGGAGCCTGAGGCAGGAGGATTGCGAGTTCAAAGCCAGCCTCAGCGAAAGTCAGGTGCTAAGCAACTTCAAAGCCAGCCTCAGTGAAAGTCAGGTGCTAAGCAACTCAATAAGACCCTGTCTTTAAATAAAATACAAAATAGGGTTGGGGATGTGGCTCAGGGATTGAGTGCCCCTAAGTTCAATCCCTGGTTACCCCCCGCCAAAAAAAAAAAAAAACCCAAACCCATTCACTTTTTCATTAATGATGTAATTGTTATTTGCATTTACTAAATTCCTTCTGTTTGCCAGGCACTGTGCCAGGCTCCGGGAAGACAAAGATGAATGAGGCAAAGCTACTGAGGACTTGTCCTATCTTTATTCTTGAACTGAGGCCAGCTCATTTCATCTCCTTGTGCACAGGTAGCAGAGCAGGCTCTGGTGATAGTAGGCCATCTCTTCTTCCTCATGTCACCATACAAACTCAAGAACCAAGTGAACTGGTTAACACAACGGTTAATGACTTTGATGTCAGCAAGACTGAAGCCTTTCTACATTTCCCAGGTGACTGCAGTGTGGATGATAAGGAAATGGAATTAGTTCATGAAGTTCATGTATTGAACTTGGTACAAGCACATGGCCCACAGGCTAAATCTAGCCTGAAGCCTGTTTTTGAAAATAAGTTTTTATTGGAACTTAGCTGTGCCCATTCATTTACATATTTTTAATATATTGTCCATTGCTGCCTCAGTGTTAAAAAACAGCAGAGTTGAATCGTTGGTTATAGAGACCCTATGGAAGACGTAGTGTGAAATATTTCTTGGAGCCAGGGGCTTAGATCAATGGTAGAGTGCTTTCCTAGCATGCACGAGGCCCTAGGTTTCATCCCCAGGACCATAAGAGGAAAAAACAAGACTATTAGAAAATATTAAAAATATACATATTTATTGCTTATCCGACCCTTTATAGAAAAAAATTTGCTGTCCTCTGTGCTAATGCCGACTACATTCATTGAGTCACTAGTATATACTAGGATATGCAAGTGGAGGTAGAAAAATCATCTTTTTTCTATGGGGAAAAAGGGAACTATGAGAAATATAGCCTAGGTGATAAATGCTATAATTAGAGGTTCTGTGTAAAGATAGGACTGAATTAAGGCCTTTTGGAACACAGAGAAGAAAAGATTAGGTCTGCATGTAAGAATTTAAGGCTTCTCAGAAGAGATGACATTTGAATTGCACCTCAAAGAACATGGGCAGACCAAGTAAGGAAATTGAATCAGCAATGAAATCTCCCATCAAAGAAAGTCACAGCACCTGACGGCTTTCCTGATGAGTTCTACCAAACATTTAAAGAGGAACTAATACCAAGCCTTCTCTGATGTTTTCGTGCAAAAGAAAACAAAGGAAAGGGAATCCTTCCAAAATATGAGGCCAAAATTATCCTGATACCAAAACCAGGCAAGGATGTTTCAAGAAAAGAAAGTTACAAGCCAAATCCCTGATAATCAGAGGTACAAACATACTGTACAAAATACTTGCAGATCAATTTCAACAGTATGTTAAAATAATCATTCACCATTCTCAGGGAGGCAAGGATGGTTCAACATTTATGACAGGATGCAGCACATGTTAACAAAATGGACAAAAACCTATTATCATCTCAATAGATGTAGAAAAAGCATGTGACAAAATTGAATGTTTTTACATGATTAAAAACTCTCAAAACTAGATATATAAGGAATATACATAAATAAAGAACATATATGACAAGTTTGTAGCTACTATCATACTCAATGGTGAAAAGTTAAAAGTTTTTTTCTAAGGTGCACTCCGTGTTCGTCATAGCATTATTCATAATAGTTAAGATATGGATCAACCTATGTGTCAGCAGATGAGTAGGTAAAGAAAATATGGTATATATTATACCAAGTGGAATATTATTCAACCTTGGAAAAAGGAAATCCTGTCATTTGTGGCAAAAGGGATAAACCAAGAAGACATTTCACAAAGCAAACCAAGCACAGAAAGATAAATACCACATGATATCACATGTGGACTCTAAAGAAGTTGAACTCATACAGGGTAGAATAGTGGTTGTCAGAGGTAATCTGGGAGATGTTAGTCAAAGGCACAAAATGTCATTTAGACAGAAGGAAAAAGTTCAAAGAGATTATTGCATGACATGGTGATAA
This sequence comes from Spermophilus citellus, assembly GCF_964194105.1. Lineage (NCBI taxonomy): Eukaryota > Metazoa > Chordata > Mammalia > Rodentia > Sciuridae > Spermophilus > Spermophilus citellus. The sequence goes on along the minus strand of NC_138197.1, from coordinate 27,750,419 downwards.
TATATACATATATAAATAGTAATGTATTTCTGAAATGGCAGAGTAGATTTTTTAAGTGTTTTTACCAGAAAAAATAAGCATATTGTGCATATATTAATTTGCTCAATTTAGCCATTCCACAGTGTAGACATTATAAAACATCCATGTTGCATACCATAGCATATACAATTTTTGTCAATTAAAAAAAAAGATGGGGGCTGGGGATGTGGCTCAAGCGGTAGCGCACTCGACTGGCGTGCGTGCGGCCTGGGTTCGATCCTCAGTACCACATACCAACAAAGATGTTGTGTCCGCCGAGAATGAAAAAATAAATATTAAAAATTCTCTTTCTCTCTCTCTCTCTCTCCCCTCTCTCACTCACTCTTTAAAAAAAAAAAAAAAGATGGGGCTGGGGTTGTGGCTCAGTGGTAGAGTGCTTGCCTAACACACATGAAGCACTGGGTTTGATCCTCAACACCACATAAAAATAAAAGTATCATGTCCATCTACTAAAACTTAAAAATAAATAAATAAAAGAAACCCAGCAAAAAAAGTGTAGGCATTTTTTAAATTTTAATTTAAATTTGTTATATATAACAGCAGAATGCATTACAATTCATATTACACATATACAGCACGATTTTTCATATCTCTGGTTGTACACAAAGGTTAGTTATGCCATTTGTGTCTTCATGCATGTTCTTAGGGTAATGATGTCCACTTCATTCTACCATCTTTCCTGCCCCCATGCCTTCCCCTCTCTCCCCTTTGCCCTACCTAGAGTTCATCTAATCCTCCCATGCCCCTGACCCCCAACCCCATTATGAACCAGCCCTCCTTATAGCAGAGAAAACTTTCAGCATTTGGTTTTTTGGGGGGATTAGCTAGCTTCACTTAGCATTATATTCTCTAATTTCATCCATTTACCTGCAAATGCCATGATTTTATTCTCTTTTAATGCTGAATAATATTTCATTGTGAATATATATACCACATTTTCTTTATTTATTCATCTACTGAGGGATATCTAAGTTGGTTTCACAGTTCAGTTATTGTGAATTGTGCTGCTATAAACATTAATGTGGCCGTGTCCCTGTAGTATGCTGTTTTTAAGTCCTTTGAGTATAGACTGAGGAGTGGGATAGCTGGGTCAAATGGTGATTCCATTCCCAGTTTTCCAAGGAATCTCCATACTGCTTTCCATATTGGCTGCACCAATTTGTAGTCCCACCAGCAATGTGTGAGTGTGCCTTTCCTCCTACGTCTTCTACAACGCTTATTGTTTTTGTATTCTTAATAGCTCTCATTCTGACTGGAGTGAGATGAAATCTTAGAGTACTTTTGATTTGCATTTCTCTAATTGCTAGAGATGAACATTTTTTCATATATTTGTTGATTGATTGTGTATCATCTTCTGAAAAGTGTCTGTTCAGTTCCTTGGCCCATTTATTGATTGGGATATTTTTTTTTGATGTTTAGCTTTTTGAGTTCTTTATATATCCTAGAGATCAGTAATCTGATATGTGAGTGGTAAAAATTTGCTCCCAAGATGTAGGCTCTCTATTCACCTCACTGATTGTTTCTTTTGCCGAGAAGTAGCTTTTTAGTTTGAATTCATCCCATTTGTTGATTCTTGATTTTAATTATTGCTCTATAGGGTCTTATTAAGGAAGTCGGGGCCTAATCTGACATGATGGAGAATAAGTGCATTTAAAAAAGGAACAAAATGGACATTCACAAGACAGACAAGGTCAGGGAAGCGATTCAAGGCAGAGGAATCAGTATAAGCACAGAATCCTTTTCTGGGCCAGTTGCTGTATGACATTTGGGGTAGATGAGAAGGTGATTATTCTCATGGAGTGAGATCAAGTTCTTCTTGTTCCTGGGAAATATTTCCTTGATGGAAATATTCCCATCATCATATTCCTCAGACTCTTGATGTCATCAGTTCCTAGAGAGCCCAAAAGAGGTGGCACAGGAACTGGGATATAGTCATGTTTTACAATGTACCCAGAAGAACTGAAGAGCACAGGTTGCATTCAACTTTGGGTAAGCAGTTCTCAACCTGCTTTGTGACTCAGACCTCTTTGAGATAAAGATGAAAGACACATTTAAATAGAATTTTGTGTACAGACTCTCTGAAGCTCATCCCTAGTCCTTATATTAAGAAGTCTTGTTTGGACTAGGTGGTGCATATATGTAGTTCCACTTTAGAAATTTTAGAAACTGAGGCAGAAGGATCACTTGAACCCAGGAGATTGAGATCAGCATGGGCAATAGAGCAACACCTTGTTTCAATAAATAATCTTGTCTAAATGAATGAATGGTGGAATAGCTCAATGGTAGAGTGTAGTATGCATGAAGTGCACACAAACACACACACACGTACACACACACACACACACACACACACACGGACTCTGGTTGTAATTTATGTCTTGTTAGGAAAGAAGGATCCATAGCTGAGTGTGGTGGCGTATATCTGTAATCCCAACTAGTTGGGAGGCTGAGGCAGAAGAATCTCTTGAACTCGGGAGTTGGTGGCCAGATTGGCATTGTGAAAACTCATCTTGAAAAAAAAAATTCAGAGTAGAATTCACAACAAAGAAAATAGAGAATAAAAATTCATTTCATAATGATAAATGAATCAATTAAGAACACATAAAAATTCTAAATGTTTGTGAACTTGATAATAAAACTTCAAGATACATTAGGGGAACACTAATAGAATTGCTAGAAGTAGTAGACAAATCCATAATCAGAAATTTTAGCATATTTTTAATAACTGATAGAACAAGTGGATAACCAGTAAGCATATAAAAAATTGGAACAACACTATCCAGCAATTGGACCTAATTGGCCTATGCATTGGAAAGGAAGATATGCAGCTATCTTTTCAGGAAACATGAACATATACATAAAAATATGGAACACATAAAAATCTTTGAAAGAATTTTTTTAAAAGTAAATGAATTTTAAAGATCTGTTCATTGTTAACTATAAACCATTGCTAAGTTTAAAGTAAACGGAAATGTGGTATGTTTGTGGATCAGAGGAGTCAATATTGCTAATATGTCAATTATTCCCAGATTAATATGTGCACTCTACACAATCCTGACCAATATCCCAAGTGGCTTTTTTTTTAAGTTCTGGTAAGACACAATACATTTATTTATTTATTTATTTATTTATATGCGGTGCTGAGGATCAATCCCAGTGCCTTGCACGTGCTAGGTGAGTGCTGTACTGCTGAGCCACAACCCCAGCCCCCCAAGTGGCTTTTTAAAAATGAGCTGAAATTCTAAAATTCTAAAATTCACATGGAAGTGCACAAGTCTCAACATACTCAAAACAATTTCAAGAAAGAAGGATAACAGAACTACAATAATGAAGATTGTGTGGTATTGACATCAAGACAGACACATAGATCAATGGAATGGCACAAAATACTATTCCATTTTTGGCAAAGATATAAAGGCAATTAATTGGAGAAAGGAAAATCTCTTCAACAAATGGAACATTGGGGATCTGCACGCAAAAAGATGAGCTTCAAGTCCTACTACATGCCATAAACATCAACTCAAAATGAATCAGTAAACCCTCAAACTCAAAATTCTACATGAAAACATGGGGAAAATATTGTTTATTCATTTTTCTCCTTTTATGGATCATGTTTATAGTACTCTTGCTAAGTTATCTTTGAGCAATCCAAGTTCTATTTCCCTATGTTTTCATGTAGAATTTTGAGTAATATCTTCAAAGAAAAGTTATTTTAAGCAATAACTTTTCTTTGAAGATACTATTAACAGAATGAAGAGATCAGCTTCAGAGAAGGAAAAAATAACTTAAAATCATAACTATATCTAGGATATATAAAGAACTCTCAAAACTCAAGAAAACTAGAAAAACAGATAAAAGCTTTCAACACATACTTCACAACAGAAGATACAGGGATGGCAAATGAGTACAGGCATATTACCTGACTTCATTTATACACTAGAGAATTTAAAATCACAGTGAAATACCCTACATGCCTATTAGAATAATTTGTCCTATTAAAATAATTTTGGAAGTTTATTTAAAAATATGGGAGAGATAAGTGACAGTAGATTGGTGGTTGCCTGAGGAAGAGGAATGTGCTGGAAGTGAGGTGAAAAGATGGGTCATGACAGTATTTAGCTTTGGAACAAACAGACCCTGAACCTGCCCTGAATAGGTCCAAAAATGGCCACGTGACATTAGGATCATTTAGACCACCATTTAGACCTTGAAGAGGTGAGGAAAGAGTATTTGGGGTCTATGGAGAGGCTGGGAGTCTTGTCTTGACTGTCTTTATGTACACAGTGTATTTGTCAACTCTTGGATGCTCTGACTCTCAGTGGCTCTGGAGGAGTCAATTTGCTGTCACAGATAGAAAATGTCACAGACATGCTGTTCAAGCTGGTGAGTGCTGTGGGGCTGGGAGCATCCTGGGCTTGCCTTGTCTCTCTTCTTTAGAGATGATGACTTCCCCAGTTCGATTACCATCTCCACATGACAGGTGTCTTTCATGTGGTGTCTGTAGCTATTCACACCTTTGGCTTTCCTGGAGCAGGCAAATGCCTGGATTTTGGCTGCAGAAAAAGATATTCTTTGTTGGTAAATTGGATACATCGTATGTCTCCCAGGATGACAGGTCTTTGTTGCTTCCCCTAAAATCTGAGAAAAGGGCAGTAGGTTCAAGCCACTCCATCATGCCTATGGGAAATGCCAGGCTTTCTGTATTATGGAGTAGAGTAAGAAGACAACTGAACATTTGCAACAGGGTGATACCTTCCAGAGAATTAATTTGTTGGCTGATGTCTTCCCTCTGGAGCTAAGCATGTTTCTGAGTTGTATCTTCTGGTTTTCCTTCTTGCCAAATACCACACTTTCATGGCTTCATGCCTCAGTTTCCCCATCCATGTGTAGAGATAGTTTCAGTTCTTCCAGGTCTGACGGCCTTGGTTTTCCTACAGGTGAGTGAAAAAATCACCAACACAGATCCTCATTCTGTGCAGAACCACAACGTTTCCCTGAGGGCTTTCTCCCTGTTGAGTAAGTGAACACATTTCCTTCACCCCAGGTATGTGTGTCCTCACTTTTGTCTCTGGACTAGAGTGGGGGCCCATGTTCCCATGGGGGTGTGTGCTTCCATCCTTTTAGATAAGATAGAAAGTTAATCATGTGAGCTTTAGAATTTAATGACTCTGAAAGGGCATGGGCCTTGGTTCTCCTCCACTCTTTTCAATTCCATTCCCTGGAGTTGGGATTCAATTCCCTTTCTCCAGTGGTGAGCTCCAGCTCAGGAAGAGAATAATGTGATTATTACAGCACTGATGGGAATGATTGGTTTGCTGATCTATGGGGGGCAGGTGGTTGGTAGGACGGGGACAAGGTGTAGCTCAGGAAAAATATCTCCATGGCAAATCCTAGACAAATGCCTGTTTTCTTCTGCCTTCTTTTCTTCCTAGTAATGGGCCCTAATTTATTCATCCCATGTCTTGGGGTTTGCTGTGAATATGATTTATTCCTCCTTATAACTGCCACTTAAACTTACCCTTGATTACCTTGTATTTCTAATAGCCAAGTTGTACAATAATCAGATGGTATCTTTAATACGAAAGACCATGGAATCCAAGGATCCAGCCAGGGTTATGTCAGCCCTTCAGGTCTTCCAGGATGTATTCCATGTTGGTGAGTGGGAATGGGGATGGTCCTGGGGCTTTAGGACTTGGTCTTTCCTAGGAAGGGGATGTCCTTTCTCAGGGAGACTGTCCAGTGAATTAGTTAAAAGGATGATTTTAAATTCAAAGTAAACTTAGTGTGTTCAATCTTGGCTTTGCATCTTACTAACTATGCAACCTTGGGCAGATTACATTTAATCTCTACCTCTATTTCCTCATTTTCAAAAATGGAGGTAAAAGTTATGTCTGTCTTCAGTGTTTTTTTAGTGAGGATTGAAGAGAAAACAGGTGAGCTGCTTAGAACAGCTACCATGCCATTGGTTTGAGTGGTATATGTATGATTTTCCAAGAGAGTTTCCCCTCCTATCAAGTGTTTTATGAATCTTTCACTGTGTGCTTAGCACAGTGCTAGGCACTGAGAATACACACATAAAACACATTTCCTGCTCCCAAGAAACTCACTATTGAACAGGTGGTATGGAGTATAAAACAATGCCAGAAAGTTCAGAGGTGAAATGATTGTTAGGAGAGCCTTAACCTTATCAGTGCATTAATCCTCTGATGGATTAACTGGTTGGTAACTGTAGGCAGGTAGTGTGTAGCTGGAAGAAGTAGGTCACTGGGATAGGTTTTTGGCATATGTATTTTGTTCCTGGTGAACAGAGCAACGTCCCCCCCCCCCGCCCCCACCACTGCACCACCCTTTGTTGCTATGTCCTGAGCTGTTTTGCTTTGCCACATGCTTCTGCCATGATGTTCTGCCTCACCTGGGGCCCAGAGCTATGAAGTCGGCAATCTAAGGACTGAGACTTCCAAACCTTGACCCCCAAATAGACTTTTTCTCCTCTAAAAATGTTTTTGTCAGGTCTTGTGGTCACAGTGACAAAAATCCTGACTAAAATAACAGAGAAGATGAGGATTTTCCCACTGGGAAGTAATGCAGGACAGTATGTACTCCGTTACTGAAATGAATGTTGGCAGGGTATGACAGGGATACAGAGAAGGGATCTATCAGGGTAGCTGGGAGGGGCTTTATGTAGGTAATTTCACTGAAAACAGAGAAGGAAGGAGATTGCAACAGTATATCAGGAGAGGGAATTCACCTCAAAGAACAAAGGTCAAAGTTGTAAAGGTTGAGGTGGAAGAGGTGGGGTAGAACAGCTTGGCTGGGGAGATGAATTTGTATGTTTAGCCATGGAAGATTGGAAGGAATGGGGCTTAGATACCAGCTGGATGAAAGTACTGTTTCAGATCACTTTTAAGTCCAGGCTAATCATTTTCAGGGTGCTTAGGAGTCAAGGGAGGGCTGAGATGCCTTCGGAGACTCCACCTAGCCTTGGAGGCCAGTACTGTGCCTGGAATTCTTCCCATTTGTCTTCTTATCTTTCTCCAGAAACAGAGGAGGAGGGGGGAGGAAGCTGACCTCTAGCTGCATGTATGTGTTTTCTCTAGTGTCCCAGACAGAGAAACTGCGGAGTGAGGTGATAAATTCTGTCATCATCGTGATACAGGAGGATTTCAAGCCAGTGAGCAGAGGATGAATGTTTGTCCTGGGAGGGCCATTGCTTTCTTGAGCCTTTAAGATGGTATAAAATGGAGAGGGGGAGGGCGATGGGAAATGAGGAAGGTCTCACAGCCAGTCCAGTTCTGTCCTGAGACCTCTGTCCTTGGGTTACACTGAAGTTTTTCAGAGCCTGAGAAGGAGTTGAGAAATGGGCAGTACTTAACAGCCTTTTTCTGAACCGTTTCTGTGGGCAGCAGTGTGGTGTCTCCAGTGTGGTGGGGACACAGCTCTAAATGACATTAATTTAGATCCCTGAGAACACACAACTGCTGTTTTGTTTTGAGAGAAAATCTCCATATCATGACTGGGGTGGGATCCTGACAAGCTGTATTTTGAACAAGCTCCACTGCCAGGGCTGGAAGCAGCAGAGACTCCCAGTTCTGGATTGAGCAGGACAGAGCACTGAGGTGGCTGAAGCAGGGACAGCGGTTTTGAGTAGCAAGTGGAGAATAATGACACTATCCTAAAAAAGAGAGGCCTAAATCCCTAGAAGATTAATGTATAGGTGGGGTCTTGAGGGTGGGCTGTCAGCAGTGATAGATTCATCCCTGGCTTTACCTTGGAAGGCCACAACATAGGAACCTTCCTGAACTCAGATTCGTCCCCTCCCTAACACTCCTGCCATTTTCAGTGTCTCTGGGGACAAAAAGTACTTAGCATTCTATAGGAGGATGATAGAATTGAAGTGGGTTGAAACTTCAGGACAGAGTACTAAAGTGGTCAGGTTCATTGGCAGGTGGTCTGTCATGACCATTGAGTCAACAGAAGAGTCACACTGGGCTTGGAGTAGGGAGATTTGAGAAGGGAGATTTGAGTAGGGAGATTTGAGTAGGGAGATTTGAGTAGGGAGATTTGAGTAGGGAGATCTGAGTAGGGAGATTTGGAGTAGGGAGATCTGGAGTAGGGAGATTTGAGTAGGGAGATCTGGAGTAGGGAGATTTGAGTAGGGAGATTTGGAGTAGGGAGATTTGGAGTAGGGAGATTTGGAGTAGGGAGATTGAGTAGGGAGATTTGAGTAGGGAGATTTGAGTAGGGAGATTTGGAGTAGGGAGATCTGGAGTGGTTCTCTGTGTCCTCACTGGAACATGAGGGATCTGTCAGCCACCCCTGAGATATCAATCCCAGTCTTGCCCTGTGATGGTCTGTGCCCCCACAGGTGCGTGGAGCCCTCCTGAACTTCATTGAGACCCTGAGCCAGTATGACTACTTAACCCTGTCCCAGGGGAACGTGGTCATTGACTACCTCATCAAGCTCAGCCAGTCCAACTCCTCAGTGAGTACAGGCCAGAGGCAAGGGAGGGCACCGAAGGGAAACAAGCCTCAGGGCGGCAGAAAGAAAAAAAGGACAGGGTTAAAAACACCAGGGCAAGAAGAGGGAGGGACAGCTGGCAAGATGTGGAGGAGCTTCGGTGCCTAGGACCCTGATCAGGGAGGAAGCCAGTAAAGGCCTCACATTGACTTCAGATTTCAACTTTTTCCTTTTCTTATCTCAGAATGAAGAGGATATTCGAATAATGTGCTTCAAAATCCTACAGATGGTACAGCTAAATGGAGTCAAAGGGCTTTTTTTCCTCTTCTACTGGCTTCCAGATCACTACTCTGCCCCATCTTCCACTCCCCCTCCATCTTATTCCTTGTTCTGTCTTTCCCATTCCTCACTACCTCCATCTATTCCCCTCAGGTGCTGGGGCCCCCTTTGAGAAGCAGCTTGGCAGAGTACAAGGAGGACATTGGGCAGCAAGACTGGAGGCCTGAGTCTGAGTCTTACTGCTGGTTTCTAGTTGTAGAGTCTTGAGCAAACTGCTCTCAGGACCACACTCTCTCCTTCTGTAATAAAAGGGGAGATCATGTGCCCGGCATGCTCACAGAACCTCCAAGTATTCATGGCTGCCTTTAGGCACTGACTCGTGGATCAGAACTGAGAAGAGGGGCCAGGAGGGAAAACAGTTGTGATTTATGGTCCTCCCTGGATTTGTAGTCCTTCTCACTCTTGAAAAGCTCGTCTCCTGACCATTAGCATTTTTTTTCTGCATCTGGAATGTTTCCCCATGAAGGCAACTAAAAGTCTCATAGTTCCAGATTTCACAAAGCCCCTCTATGTAATCATTTCCTTCCTAGTGTTATTTTAACAGCACCTCAGTTACATTTCACTAATATCAGCTGAAAGGGGGAAGAAGAGAGGGTAAAAGGGAGGGAGAGAAGGAGCTAGGGAAGGAAGACAGAATATGGTTGAATGGGAGGGATGCTAGGTGTACGTACAGATCTCAAATACCCCTCTAGGAAACCAGGAAAGGAATACAAGATATATATGATTGGGGCTGCCTTGCTCTTGGTGTTGAAGCTCTGGGCATGTCCCTTGCCAGGTGTCCTTGCCCATACTGATTACCTTGGTGTGTCATCCCAGCAACATCTTGGCCTTTGTGACTCTGAGTAAGGCAGCCACAGAGATAGCTCTAAAGGCACGGACCCTGGGCCAGGTCCCCTACCTCAGCAACTTCCACCTCATGCGTGAGTACAGGGGAGGGGCAGCCTCTGGACAGGTGGCATCTGTAAGCATCCAGGCAGGGACAGGCCTGGTGGGGTGGGAGGCAGCTGAGACCCTGTGGGGGTGGCAGGTGGAGGAGGGAGGGGTGCAGAACTATGATGTGGGTAAGGCTGCATTGGGGACTTGGCCCAGGCATGAGTGAGAAAGCAGAGGGTCGGGGCAACAGCCTGAGACCTCTTGGCCCCTTATGATCCACAAGGGGCCTCCTCTGAAAGAGAAGCAGCCCTGGACACAGTTTCTTCCTGCCACTAGTCTTTATTTTGAAGCACCGGAGTCAAGATGTGAAAACACTGTTGGTTAATTATAAAGTCATGGGTCCACAGGCATTCCTGATCCTTTGTTTTCCCTTGGCCCTGATTTGGAGACTTACCCCATACTTACCCCATCTCTGACCTGTAGTCCTGGTGGAGTTAGGGATGGGGTAAGGGTGTCATTCAGCTCATTATTATTTTTATTTTTAAATTGAATATACTGTTTGATTTTTTTCCCTTTTCTGAGTCAAAAATGTCACAAGCATTGGACAATGCACTGGCATTGATGCTCCTTCTCCACTTTGCATTTTTTCCTCCTGTGTGGCTCTGATGGTGGCTGCCAGTGCACTGACTCTGTACCCTTCCTTTATCTTCTCAGCTAACCAGGTCGTCTCCCCTCAGAAACTACTGACCTATCTTGTGGTAAGTGATGCTGGGATGAATATTCTTGTCTCCATCTATTCATCCACACACCATCACTCATCTGTCTGTCCGTCCATCTAGTCATCCCTAAATAGTTTGAGAACTACTCTACTCTAAGTGTTATGCTGGATATGGAATAAAGAGGTAAGGCCAAGGATCATGGCAGTCCCTGGGAGATGCAGTCTTGGCCAAGAGCATGAAAGAGGGAACTGGAGCTTAAGTGGTAGGACATGGAGCCTGGGAACTGAAGGTAAGATGCAAAATGCCTGACCTGTCTCCTCTGTGGCTCAATGGCGAACCTATTTCTGTTGACCTTGGATAAGTGCACATGCCTTTCTGGATGCCATTTTTCTCAATAAGTGCGTTTTGTATCCCTGTCTGCTCACCACTGTGACAGACATTATGAATATTTGGAGGGATGGAGGGACCAGATACAGACCTGCCTTTGAGGTGTTCACAGTTGTAATGAGGGAGACAAATGACAATAATCTAGTCATTACAGATCAGTGTAATAAGTATATCAACAGGAACCTACAGATTCAGTGGGGTCTTAGCAGAGTAATGGGCCAATTTGGCCCCCCGGAGTCATGGCAGAAGAGGTTTTATTTGAGGGCATTTTGGAGAACATGTTTAACAAGTGGGGAAGGTCTCAGCTTCAGATCTATCCTTCTGTGGTTTTATTCTAATTTTCTTCCTTCTCTTAAATTTTTTTCTCTGCCTCCTGTTTGCTTTTCTTGTTTCTCAGTTGCTTTCCCTGAAGCCTTACAGAGAAAAGGAGTTTGGTGTGAGCTCCTTAAGGCTCTTATATGCCTTGCATCCTATCACTTCCCTGCATCCTGTTATCAACTCAGATGTGGGCCAGGTTTGGAAGAAGGAGATACCCCAGATGTTGCAGATCCTGGATGGTGAGGGGTGTGCTGGGAGTGTGGAGGGATGGAGCTGGGGCAGTGGGGGAAACTCCAGAAGGGTTGGAGTCACAAGGAATAGGAAGGATCCGGTTAGGGTTGAGGAAGTGTGGGAATAGCTGCTTTTCGCCTAGTGGATGTGATGTGTGATGCAAATTCTAGTTCAGAGTTCTGTATCTCTAGAGTTCCAGAGTGACTACTGCTCCTTCATGTTGGTGGAGGATTAGGGGAGAGTGTGATAGGCTTTAAGACAGACCCAGGTTTGCATCCTTGCTCTGACAGACACCGACCAGCTATGGGTGTCTGACCTTTGGGATGTCACTCATCTGTTGGGGCCTCATGAAGTGGGCTAGCAGTTGTCTTGCTGGGTTGTAGTGAGTGTGAGATGAGAGGTAGAATGTTCTGATGTTGGCACTTTTTCCCTGACTGGGGCCTTCTGATCTGGTGGGCACCACTACTGTCATCTTTTCCAGATAATACTGAGAAGACCCTGAATCAGAAGGAGTGGGAGGAAAGACTCCTCCAGGTGAGGCCCTCCCCGAGAGACACCTCCCTCCACCCAGTGAGGTTCCCTCTTCAGCATCCTGGGGGAGGAGAGGATCTGGGAACACCACGGCTAAGGCTACAATCATGGAACCTCCGTGACCAAGGGAACTTTGTCTGGCCATTCATGCTGCCTGGTCTCTATATTGGAGCCTCTGATGATACTCTTAAGCCTTGACCCACTTTTCATGTCCCCACAAGGCCCAACCTTTGGTGAAGAGCAAGGAAAGACCCCTGATTGTGTGTCCTTGGGCAAGTCATTTAGCCTCCCCCAGACTACTGCCTCTTCATCTGCAAACTGGAAATGATCATTGCTATTTTGCACAGTTCAATAGGGTGATAAAGGAGAGGGCCTTGTGACCTGGAAGGGCCTGCTTCATATACGACTTGTCATGACCATTATTCTAGTGTTGTTGTTGAGTCCTCGATCAAGCCGGACCCCATTTTTAATTTTTCTCTCTATATTTCCAGAGAGTGCCCTTGACTCTTGGTTTTGTCTCACCCCACTTCTATGAGGCAGAAAAACTTACCCACCTTTCCTTGTGGCTCTCTCCTCCCTTCCTCTTTCTCAGTTTTCAGGTCAGTCATTAGTGGCCATCAATGATGATGACTGGCTGGAAAAACTCGCCAAAACCATCTTGGAGAAGATAAATTACTTTAATGATGAGGAGGAGAAGGTAGGTATGTGTGTGTGATTGGGGTGAGAGTTGTAAGGGAAGCAGGTGGGGGTGTGGGGGTAGGGGAGGAGCCTGGTGGGAAGGGCTATAGAAATGCTCAAGAAGGGTAGGTCTTGGGAGCAAGAGTAAAATGGTGTCCCTGGGTCCCGCGGAACTGAGGAATGGGGAAGATCACCCTGGAATGGCAATAGCATGAAAGTATCTCACATTTGCTTAGTGTTTTAGGCTTTATTTTCTGTTGTCTTAATGGAACCTCCCAGCAATTCTGAACAGAATAGAGCTGGTACTTGGGTGCAATGGAAAGATTATTGACCATAGAGTCAAACTTAAGCAAGTTAATTCAAACTATTTGAGGATGCAGCACATGGCTTGAGGACTGTGCTTGGTGTTAGGATCCACAGCTGATTGAGATAGTGGGGCACCTTTCCCTTATGGTGCTTGGGTCTGCGATGGCAAAGGCCTGGGTCCTGACCCTGGCTGTTTGAAGTGTTCTGGGTATCATGTGTCTTAACCTGTTTAATCTAACTCGCCCACTTGGGAAATGGCAAAAATAACCTCTACATCCTAGGAGGATTGAAAAAGAGCAAACATGGGGTTCCTGAGAAGATACTTTGTTATCTCAAAAGGCTAAACAACCCAGAATCCAGGGGTTTTATAGTCCTAAGCAGATTTTTGTACAATTGGCATTTGAATCTAAGTTCTTTGATTTTTTATTTTGTTTTCCTGTCCCTGAGCAATACTTTATTTCAGCTTAGGAGTCTCCAGGCAAGACACCTGCCTCACTTCCAGGACCCTAAGTATTGGCAAATATTTACAAAGCACCTACAAGGTGCACTGCATTGTGGATGGTGGCTTAGGGATGCAACATGACACAAGCAGGAATTCTTATCTTACAAATTTAGTTACTAGAAATATGTACTAGGTACCCACAATGCAGCAAGCCCTGTTAGGCCCAGATTCCTCATGTGAAAGACAGGTCCTGTCTTTAGGAAACCATGTCTACTTGAGGGATTGATCTGAAGAGGGGAGTGAATGTGTGGCCTATGAAGAGGGACAAAGCAGCTTTCCTGGAGATGATCCACAATCTTGATTTCCTTGTGGTTGTCCCAGGTATTTTTTAGTTGGTGTATTACAATTATAGATAGCAGTGGATTTTGTTGTCACATATTTGCACATATGCATAATATAAAATATAATTTGTTCACTTTCATTAGGGTTAGTCCCAGGTTTAGCACTGAAAGCCCAGGAAAGGCCTTGGTCCTGGGCAAACTGGGAAGATGGGCCACCTTGCAGAGGAAGATGAGTAGTAATTGCCAACTAAAATCAGTGACTTAAGTTAGGTGATAGAAGCAGAGACTGAGGTGTTAAGAGTCTTGTGTAAGTGATCTATCATGTTGGTGGGAATTTTACCCTTGGGAGAAGCTGGAGTAGAGTTCAGGAAGCTAGATGGGGAAGGACAGAAGCCCTACAAGGACCTGGTCCAGCCTCATGGAAAGTCTTTGGTATAAATTGCACTGCAGAGTCTTTCCTGCCTAGAGGCAAGCAAGGGGGCTTTGTGCCTTGGTCCCTGCCTGTCTCTCTGCTCTTAGCTTCAGGCTTCCATGGTTAGGAGGAGACTATGTAAGAAGACGGAGGAATGCAACTCCAAGGCTCTACTGGGCACAGAGGCCCATATTAACCTTGGGAATGATGGGAGAAGTCTACAGGCAGAAATTGGTCTGCAGCCAGTCACAGGGAAAGTGCTCTCAAGGGAGCCAACAGCACAGGATAGAGCGGGGAAGAGGTTCTGGCAAGACATTCAGGCATCAAGGGGGACATTTGCATGCATGCTGTTCAGGCTCTGCATAGGCACTGGTGACCAACAAGATAGACAATGCATCTGAGCTTTATTCTGGGCAGAGATCTGGGTTGGGGAGAGACAGGAGTAAACCAAGCAAATACATGAGCAGGATTGCTAGTGACTGATGAGATTCTTAAGGAAATGAAGAGTATGGTGCACTGGAGGGGACCTTAAGGGGAGGTCATGGAAGGCTTGGGGCTAACATGAGTGAAAGAAGAATGAGACAGCATTTTAAGGAGTAAGGGAAGAGTGTACAGATAGAAAAAAATAGGAAATGCAAAGACACTAAGGTGGAAAGTAGAGGAGCACATAAATATGGGTATCCAAAGTGAATAGGGCAACCTAGTAAGCAAGGATAAAGATCATTGGATTGTATAGGAGGGAGGAAGAAATACTATGTAAACATACCTACTGGGCTGGGGATATAGCTCAGTTAGTAGAGTGCTTGCCTTGCATGCACAAGGTCTTGGGTTCAATTCCCAGCAGCACATACAAGCACACACAGACACACACAAGAAAAGAAAGAAAGAAAACATACTTTCCATTATGCAATTTTGATTTATTAAACATGCAAATTTAAGGAACTGTATTCCCCACATGGAAGTGGGAAGTTTGTGGATCAGGAAGTTTCTTAAGATGGGATGCTCCCTTCCCTAAGAGACTGAGAAATGAGATATACAACTTTTCTTCCCTTCAGCTTTAGCTGCTGTACTATGAGACTGCTATCTTATCCATACTTGCACCCTGACCCTGAGGACCAAGAAGGCTGGTGGGGAGGTTGGGAGAGAAGGGGAGAATGGTTTGGCTGACAGTTCTTATCTCTGAAATGACTGTTCCCTTGGTTACTCCAACTTCATTCCAAGCTTTGATGACTTGCCCTCCCATCCATCCCAGGCTTTCCTATATAAATTCTTTGGCTTCACCCTGCGGACCTCAAGGAATCTTCAGCTGGTGAAGACCATGCTCTCATCCATCCTGAACAGTGCCCATGAGGAATTGCAGGAGAGAGAGGTGAGGCAGAGGACCCTGGCAAAAGGGGAACACTTTTCATTTTAGAGAGGAAAAGCCAGACTACCTGAGTTGCAATCTCAGTCGTGCGCCTTACTAGGTGTGTGCCTTTGGGTAAATTGCCAAATCTCTCTGTTCCTCTGTAAAATGAGGCTATGGTACCTTCCTCCTAGGATATTTTTGTAAAAGCTTTTTGTTTTGAAATAATTTCATATTTGCAGAAAATTTATCAAAGAAAACCAAACAATAGTATAAAGAATTTCTATATATATCCTTCTTTCAGATTTCCCAAAGTGTAACATTTTCCTTTGTATTATCATCTATCTCTTTTCCTCATATATATGTATTTATAAACATACATATTTATTATTTTATGAATCATTTCAGGGAATTGTGTGATGCTCATTTACCTCTAAATACTTCAGTGTATATTACCTACAAACAAAAATTTTCTCAGATATAGTCACAGTGAAAAATCAAAATCAGGAAATTAACATTGCTATAGTATCATTATCTAATTTTTAGACCCAATTCAAAAATTGCCAATTGTTCCACCAATATTATTTTTTTTCCTTTCTTTCTTTTTTTTTGGGGGGAGGGGTCTCCCTAAAATACTGAGGATGTCCTTGTGATTCTCCTGCCTCACCCTCCCCAGTTGCTTCACAGAGTAACCTTAATAAGGGCTCATGGTGGTGGTTGAGACTACTGCTGCTTGGGCTGGTGGGGATAGTATAGTTGGAGGGAAGCAGGTCTTTCCACAGAATAATTTTCACCAAGCTGAGAGTGGAGAGAAAAAAAGAACTTTGGGGCATGTCTGGAGAGCAGTCGTTTTCTGGTTTCACTGGAATGCAGAGTTAAAGACAGGGAAGTGAAAGTTATCCTCTGCCAATACTTGGGAACAGAATGGATGCAGGGAATAAAGATAAGAGCAAGGTGAACGCCTCAGATGGTTCCTGGGTTTCTGGTGTCCCAAGTTGGGAGATTCGTAGTATTTTTGGTGGGAGTGAGGAATTCAGGAGAAAATGAGGGAGCAAATTGATGTAGTTGACTTTTGACAGAAGGCATTGGGGTCCCCATGGTATAGCCAGATAGGAGGGGCTAGTAGCCAAGGAGATAATGGATCTCTGATCTGGGCTGGACATCTGGATTTGGGAGCCATTATACTTTCCTGTGTGTAAGATGGGGATGATAATGTCTACATGAAAGCCTTAGTGTGAGGATCATTGAGATAACATGGGTAAGGCTGGCACAAACTTAAGTACAGATATGGGCAAATGAGCATGGATGACAATGACCATGATGAGTAGAAGCTGATAGCTAAGGAGGACCTGAGAAGAGAGACTCAAGAGAACCCTTTCAATATGCTCAAGTAGTCCTTGTTTTATAACTAGGAAAAATTTTTCCTTTATCTGTTTGGAGGTCAATGGTCTATACATCTGAATAATTCTTTTCTGGGGCAAGGGTTCCTGATCTCTGTTTCCCATTCTGCCTCCTCTTAATGGTGGCTCCACCTATAGTAAGAGCAAAATAACTAGCTGGTTGGTAAATAGTTGGCATCTGTATCTCTGTATTGGTAGTGATCCTTGTGAGTGAGATCTAGGGAAAGCAAACATTTAAATCAAAAGAGTCTGCCATGAGACAAAGGGATTTGAATTAGATTGTGACCCCACAACTGACCAGTCACCCCATTAAATCAATGTGGCCTCTTCCAACCTCTAGATAGCAACAAATTAAATGAGAGGGACTAAGTACCCCTGCAGTGGGATTTCTTAAGAATCCATCTAGAGATAACTTGTAGAGGGGTCAGTACTAGTTGAAAGTTGTTCAAACTCCTTCTCTGCACTGCCAACAAGGGAAGTGGGATGGTACAGCCTGACCCGAGAAGTGCTTACTCAGTCCATCACTCTGCATAGCTTCTGCAGGAGCCAGGGAGCTGGAGAGAGACTGAGCAGAGAATGCTTGCAATTTGTGAGAAGTGAGATCTCAAATCCAAGTGGCAAAGCAGTTTTGGTCTTAGTAGAGGAAAGGAGAGCAGTCAGGATTGCTTAGGTTGTTGGGAGGAATGGTGAGAAGTTGTCTGTGCCTAGAAGCCTAGAGGGACTGTTCCCCTGATTGTGGTTGCAGTCTGCATGGGCCCTGTCATGGAGGGAAGCTTCCTGGATATCTAGTGGCATAGAGGGATGGTTTCCAGATTGTGGCAGCAGCCTGTAGAAGGCCATGATGAGAAGTTGCCTGAGTACCTAGGAAGCTCAAAAGAAAGGGTGCCCAGATCATTACCATAGCCAGTAGAAGGTCAGTCAAAGCAGAAATTTGCCTGGGTCCAAGGCAGCAGAGAGTGATGGCTTCTTGCTTGACTGGGCTCCCAGCCTGACCCATGGTGGCAACTGGTGAGTGATAGGGCACTATTTGGGACACTGGCTGGACCATGCCTCAGTCATTCAGCAGAGGGAATCAACACTTGCCATTCACAATCTGGGGCAGTAGAAGTTGGAACCCAGGTGAACCAGTTGAATATCTTTACTCAATACTAAAGACAGTATCTCAGTGAGCTATGTTGGCCAAGAAGAATGTGTCTACACCACAGATCACCTGTACAGAATCCACAACTGCAGGACCTATGCTTATAGATAGCCACCAGTCTCTACCACGAAAAGGATCCTGTGAGAGAGGAATGGGTACATAGTGACCCACAGTAATCAGGACAGCAAAGAACCCTGCATCCTGAACTACTGTACACAATAGAAATAATCAACAGACACTGCACCCTCTGAGTAGCAAGCCACAGGTCCCTGAGCTGTCAAACCAGAACTAGCTGGTGGGAGGTCCATAGCAACTATGAGAATGGCCCCTGTGTCCCAGTATCTGTGGAGGGATCCAGCGCCAAAGACTGACAGATGTCTTCTAAATGTGCCAAATTCTAATGAAATCCAAATCCAGATTCAAAAAGAATTTTCTTTTTTTTGATGGGGAAGGAGTTACTGGGGATAGAATTCAGGGGCACTCAACCACTGAGCCACATCTCCAGCCCTATTTTGTATTTTATTTAGAGACAGGGTTTCGCTGAGTTGCTTAATGCCTCACCATTGCTGAGGCTAGCTTTGAACTCTTAAGAGAAAAAAAGCTCACAAAGGGGTCCCTTGTTTAAAAGAAGAAGTTATAACCATCCCAATAGATGGGCAAGCAATATGAAAAAGCAAGAGTAAAAACTGTCCCAGACAGGCCACAACATGACACACTATTGACTTTGTTGACACCACAGTGGAGAAATGTCAGAGAAAGAATTTACAAATTTCACAGTTAAATTGTTCAGAGAGCTAAAAGAAGACATAAGGGGTAAAATTAGAAAATACAGGAAGTGAAAGATCACTTTAATAGAGATTCTGAAACAGAACCAAATACAAAATTCAGTGGAAAGCATCACTAATAGATCAGACCATTTTTAAATTGAAAAATGACAGCTGAATGCATTACAATTCATACAATTACACATATATACCACATTTTTTCGTATCTCTGTTTGTATATAAAGTATGTTGACACCCAATTTGTGTCTTCATACATGTACTTTTGATAATTATGTCCATCATATTCCGCCATCCTTGCCGATCCCCTGCCCCTCCCTTTCCTTCCCACCCCTCTCCCCTATCTAGAATTCATCTATTCCTCCCATGCTCTCCCTCCCTACCCCACTATGAATTAGCCTCATTATATCAGAGAAAACATTCGGCATTTGTTTTTTGGGATTGGCTAACTTCACTTAGCATTATCTTCTTCAACGCCATCCATTTACCTGTAAATGCCATGATTTTATTCTCTTTTAATGCTGAGTAAAATTCCTTTGTGTATATATGCTACATTTTTTTATCCATTCGTCCACTGAAGGGCATCTAGGTTAGCTCCACAATTTAGATATTGTGAATTGTGCTGCTATAAACATCAATGTGGCTGTGTACCTGTAGTATGCTGTTTTTAAGTCCTTTGGGTATAGTCTGAGGAAAGGGATAGCTGGGTCAAATGGTGGTTCCATTCCCAGATTTCCAAGAATAGATCAGACCATTTTGAAAGTATATTTTCAAAGTCTTGGATGAGACAAAGCATATAATCATTTTTTAATATTTATTTAATTATATTTTACTGTTTCTGAATGATCTTAGGGATAAAGATTGCAAGTGTCTCTTTTTTTTGGTACTGGGGACTGAAGTCAGGGGCACTCAACCACAGAGCTGCATCCCAGCTCTATTTTCTATTTTATTTAGAGACAGGGTCTCATTGAGTTGCTTAGCACCTCACCATTGCTGAGGCTGGCTTTGAACTCATGATCCTCCTGTCTCAGCCTCCTGAGCCACTGGGATTACAGGCATGTTCCACCATGCCCAGCCCAACCAAGATTTCTGTACCCAACAAAATTATGAAATAAAACCTCCCACAGAGACTAAAAACAATACATAACTGTAAAGTCTATAGTACAAACCCTACTTGATTAAATATTTCATGAAGAAGAAATGAAAAATAAAAATGAAGACCAGTATAGGAATAAATTATACTTGAAGAATCATCAAAGGAAATCAAATCTAAATTAAATATTCAAAGTAAATAAAAATGGCAGGAAATAAAAATCATATCTATAATAACATTGAATGTAAATGATCTAAACTCTAATCAAAAGACATAGATTAGCAGGTTGGATTAAAATTTAAAAAAGACCCAAAAATATGTTGTTTGCAGGAGACTCACTGACAAAGACTGAAGGTGAAAGATGGGAAAAGATACCCTGCAAATGGTAGCTGAAAGAAAGTAGGGGCAGCTACTTTCACATCAAACAAAGTGGACTTCAAGCCAAAATTAATCAGAAGAGACAAGAGGTCACTTCATACTGGTTAAGGGAATCGTCCAACAATAGGTATAATAATTGTAAATATTTATGCCTCAAACAGTAGAGCATCTACATACATAAAACAAACCCTTCAACACACCTCTCATTACTAAATAGATCATCCAAACATAAACCAAGATTCTTCAGAACTAAAAAAAATCCTACTAATCAAATGGACCTAATAGACATCTATAAAACATTTCATTCATCAATGACTAAACTTATTTTCAGCAGGGCATGAAATAATTTCTAAAATAGACCAGAATTTAGGTCACAAAGCAAATCTTAGCAAATACAGAAAAATAGAGATAATTCCTTACATCCTATCAGATCATAATGGAATGAAATTAGAAATCAATGACAAGATGAAAAACAGAAATCACTGTAACAATAGGAGGTTAAATAATACACTTTTGAATGATGAATGGGTAGCAGAAGAAATCAGAAGAGAAATTTTAAAAATTGAGAATAGTTATACAACATATTAAAATGGCACTATGAAGGCAGTTCTAAGTGGAAAGTTCATAGCATTGAGTTCATACATTAAAAAAAATAATCTAACATTATACCTCAAAACCCTGGAAAAAGAAGAAAAAACAAACACCCAAATCAGTAGAAGATAGGAAATAATTAAAATTAGAGCTGAAATCAATAAAATTGAGAATAAAAAATAGAGTTGGTTTTTTGAAAGGATAAACAAGATTGATAAACACCCATGGGCTGGGGTTGTGGCTCAGTGGTAGAGCACTTGCCTAGCATGTGCAAGGCCCTGAGTTCACTTCTCAGCACCACATAAAAATGAATAAATAAATAAAGGTATGGTGTTCAACTAAAACTAAAAAATGAAACATAAAAATATTTTAAAAATTGTTAAAACCCAAACTAATCAACAAAATTAGAGATGAAAAAGGACTCTATTGAAATCCAAAGGATCATCAGAGACAACTGTGAAATTTTTACTCCAATAAGCTAGAAAATCTTGAAGATCTGGACAAATTCCATGATCTACCCAAATTGAACTGGGAGGATACAGAAAACAGATGCTTCACATCTATCAAAAGCCTGAAAACAAAGAAAAGCTCAGCAATGGGCAGATTCTCAGCTAGTTCTACCAGACCTTTAAAGAAGAACTAATACTAATCCTCCTCAAATTATTATGAAATGGAAAAGGAGGGAACACTTCCAAATTCATTCTATGAAGCCTGATACCAATACCAGACAAAGACACATCAAGGAAAGAAAATTTCAAACCAATATCCTTGATGAACATAGATGCAACAACATACAAACAACAACAACAAAACATTTAAAAGATAGTGCACCATGATCAAGTAGGTTTCATTCCAGGATGCAAGATTGGTTCAATGTATGCAAATAAATAAATGCAAATCAATAAATCTACCACATAAATAGACTTAAGGACAAGAATCACCTGATTATCTCAATAAATGCAGAAAAAGGATTTGAAAGTACAGTACCAATTCATATTTAAAACTCTAGAGAAATTAGATATGGAAGGAATTTAACATTGTAAAGGCTATAGACAACAAACCCCCAAACCAACAACATACTGAATGGAGAAAACTGAAAGCATTTTCTCCAAAAACAGTGTCTCCAAAGACACTCTTACCACTCCTATTCAACATAGTCCTTGAAAGGAATTAAGAGCATATAAATAGGAAAAGAAGAGCTCAAATTGTCTGTTTGCAGATGACATCCTATATTTAGAAGATCCAAAAAACACTACCAGAAGATGTCTAGAGGTGATAAATTTAGTAAAGTAACAGGATACAAGATCATAATAAACCAATCACTTTACTATACTCTATGAGTCTGCTGAAAAAAGAAATCAGGAAAACAATCCTATTTACAATAACTTAAAAAAATCTAAGGAGGTGAAGGACCTCTACAATGAAAATTATAGAACACTGGAGAAAGAAATTGAAGACCTTAGAAGATGGAAAGAACTCCTGCGTTCTTGGATAGGCAAACTAATATTGTGAAAATGGCCATATTACCAAAGGTATCATACAAATGCAATGCAGTCCCCACCAAAATATCAATTACATCTTCCCTGCACTAGAAAAAGCAATTTTAAAACAAGAGACCCCAAATAGCCAAAGCAATCCTGAGCAAAAAGAGCAATGCTGGAGGCATCACAATGTAGGACCTCAAAATATACTACAGAGCGGTAGTAATAAGAGCAGCATAGTCCTGGCACCAAAACAGACATGAAGACCAATGAAATAGAACAGGGGACACAGAGACAAACCCATATAAATAGTTATTTGATATTAGACAAAGGTACCAAACACATATATTGGAGAAAAGATAACCTTTTCAACAGATGGTGCTGGGAAAACAGGAAATCCATATGCAGAAGAATGAAACTTGACCTCTGCACAAAAGTCAACTCAAAGTAGATCAAAGACCTGGAAATTAAACTAGGAACTCTACAACTGCTAGAAGAAAATGTAGGCCCACATTAAAAAGCTTCTGCACAGCAAAGGAAACAATGAAGAGAGAGCCTACAGAATGGGAGATCTTCATTACCTGCTCATTAGATAGGGCATTAATATCAAGAACATATAAAGAAATAAAAAACACCCCAAACTCCCAAATAACCCAATTAATAAATGAACAAAAGAACTAAACAGACACTTCTCAAAAGAATAAATACAAATGGTTGATAAATATATGAAAAAATTTTCAACATCTCTAGCAATTAAAAAAATGCCAATTAAAACTCCAGACAATTATAAAGAATACAAATGCTATTAAGTGTTGGTGAGGATGTAGGGAGAAAAGTACACTCATACATTATTGGTGAGAGCTCACATTTTAGTGCAACTGTTTTGGAAAGCAGTATGGAGATTCCTTAAAAACTAGGAATGGAACCACCATATGACCTAGCTATCCTGCTCCTTGGTATATATCCCAAAGATCTTAAATCAGCATAGTATAATGATGCAGCCACATCGATGTTTATAACAGCACAATTCACAATAGTCAAGCTTTGAAAGCAATCTACGTGCCTTTCAACAGATGAATGGATAAAGAAAATATCACACACACACACACACACACACACATGCTCACACACAATGGAGTATTACTCAGCAATGCGGAAGAATGACATTATGGCATTTGCTGGTAAATAGATGGAACTGGAAACTATCATGCTCAGTGAAATAAGCCAGACTCAAAAAGTCAATGGTAGAATGTTTTCTGTGATATTCAGAAACTAGTCTAAAATAAGGGGAAAAAAGGTAAAGGAAAAAGGGGAGATTCCATCAAAATAAAAGATAAATAGAGTAGATGAAAAGGATTGAGGGGGAGGGAGGAGAGATGGGATAAGGGAAGAACAGTGGAACGAATCTGACCTGATTTTCCTATGTACATATAGGAATGTACCACAGTGAATCTCACCATGATGTATATCCATAAGATATTAATAAAAAACTATAAGTAAATAGCAGAAAGATCAGTAGAATAGAGGAAAGGGAACAGGGTAGGGAGAAGAGAGAAAAGGGAACTTTTTGGGACTGAATTAGAGCAAATTATATTCCATGCTTTTATAATTATGTCAAGATGAATCATAATGTCATATATATGGTGGCATACCCTGAAATCCAAGTGATGCAGGAGGCTGAGGAAGAAGGATAACAAGTTCAAGGTCAGCCTCAGCAGCCTAGTAAGACCCTCAGCAACTTAGCTAAACCTCCTGTCTCAAAAGAACTGGGGATATAGTTCAGTGGCAAAGCACCCCTAGATTCAATTCCCAGTACTAATAAATATGTACATATATACAGTTCCTGGCACAGACTTCCCAGGCTTTCCTTCAAATTTCTGGTTCTGAGTTACGTGGTCAGTTCCCAGATAAATGCTTCCAGCTACACTATTTCCTGTTATTTGTCTTACCACTGTGTTACATACAAAGCATCCAGAATCCACTTTCTCCTCTCTTCTTTTCCCTCTGCCCATTCTGATTGGAGTGACTGCTGTTTTGTACTCTCCTACATGAGTCTGACATTCTCTGAAAGCATTGTCTATAAGGTTTCCCACTTCCATTTTCTCTAATTAGCTACTAATCCTGTTGATAATGTACCTCGAGTTTGTACTTCTCCTCTATTCCCACCTTAAACCAACCCTTCTCTGACTTACTAGTGCATAGAAGTTTCTCTCTAGTTGCTTTTCTTCCTTTTGGTACCAGGGATTGAACCCAGGGGTGCTTAACTACTGAGCAATATCCCCAGCATGTTTTTGTATTTTATTTAGAGACCGGTCCTCACTGAGTTGCTTAGTGCCTTGCCATTGCTGAGGCTGGCTTTGAACTTGCGATCCTCCTGCCTCAGCCTCCTGAGCCACTGGGATTACAGGTGTGCACCTGTCTGGCTCTAATTGCTTTTTGAATCACTTCTTGCTACAATGTTTGGCTCTCTGTCTGGATTTTGAACAGTGCAAGTCCAAAGGACCACATTTCCCTTCCCTCTCTCTTTCTCTCTCTCTAAATCTCTGATTCTGGAGAAGCACAGTAGAGGTGCTCAGCACATGGTAAATTGTGGCATGTCCCTGCTTTAGGGCATTGCTGTGGCGCTTGGCATTGTGTCCTTGGGACATCTGAAGATAACTCTGGATGAGCTGAAGGAATATAGTACTACACTCATGGACCAAGACACATCATCCATCCTCAAATTGATGAAGGTGATTACATTCC
Source organism: Spermophilus citellus (assembly GCF_964194105.1). Lineage (NCBI taxonomy): Eukaryota > Metazoa > Chordata > Mammalia > Rodentia > Sciuridae > Spermophilus > Spermophilus citellus. Next base: position 27,725,389 of record NC_138197.1, on the reverse strand, counting down.
CATGGGCTCTACCAGCATCCCGCATCACCACAATTTCTCTACTTCTACCATGCCTTGTGATTCAACTATAAAGCCTGCATTTAACCTTAGGGCAGTTTTATCTTCTCTGTCCTTTTCCTTGCTCTCTTATGTCCATGTCTCAGGATCTGCTATCACCACTCATCCCCCCACTCCACCAAGTTGACCCTTCTATAGCTCTGTCTTCCCTTTGGGGCCCTCTGCACAATCTTTTCCTCTCTTGGCCTCAGTTTCCACATGAAGCAAGAGGACAAGGTGAACAGAAGGCAAGTTTCCCTTTTCCCCTACAGGAATATCAGCAGAGGGAGTGGGGGCTGGTCTGCAGCACCATCTGCTTAAGCTACGGCAAGATTATCTTAGAGAGCAAGGGAGCCATCTTCCATCATTTGGATACTATCCTGGCCTCGGTCCTACAGCACTACCACAACTGCATTGTGGAAAAGGTACTTCTTGATTCCTGTCCTTCACCCACATCCTATCCCTTCCTTTCTTTTCTCTTCCCCCACAAGGAACCTTTGCTTGGCTTACAGTGTTACTCAGTGGGTGGGGCTCTTATTGCTGTTTTGTTTCCATTTCAATCGTTTCATATTCCTTTATTCTGCCACTGAGAAACTACTGACTGGAGGAGACTGTAGTCATTTTAGGACGGTTGCAAACTGTCTCCTTCCCCACTGACATGCTGTGTGGCATGCCTGTGGGCTTCTCCCTGCCCTTTCCTTTGAAGGGAAGAATAATGCCTAATTTTCCAACACAGTCATGGAAAGAAGCATTTAGTGGGGTTCCTGCCTTTGTTGTTTGTCTAGAGTGTGTGTCTCTAGGCTAGAGACAAGCACTTCCCATTCCCTGTCCATCTACCATCCAGCTGGACAACCTGAATATTCAAGACAATATTCAGTGGAGAGACATTCCCTTGAGAGAGAAGAATACTATGCTATTGAAAAATTTAAGAGTTTTATGAAGAGGGAGCTGTTTCAGGGGGCTGGTGTGAGGGTGGCCCTTTCCTTCTATGGGGTTGTCACAGGCTTTGCCTCTTCTCAGCTGCACTCAAGAGAACATGCAGGGACTCAGTCTAGGGGAGGCTATGAATGCTTAGCTCCTTATGCCCAGATTGCAGATGGGTCTCCCAGGGCCCAGGACAATTCCTGTTGTTATTAGGGGTAGTCTGTTTGCATGCTGCTTTGTTTAGGATAACAATGTGAAGGTGGATTTCTTGAATGCTCTATCCCGTGTGACAGTCATCCTGAGCAACCTGTCCATCACCTTGCAACATGACATTCCCCAAAAAATAGAAATTATATCCTTCATGGTGGTAAGTAGCACTCAAGGAAAATGGGGGTAGAGGCAGGAGAGGAAGGTGTATGGGTCCCCAGGAATCTACTGGAAGGCTCCTTCGCCAGACCTGGAAGATAGTAGCCCAGTTTCTTTCTCCTACTTTCATCTTAACCTTTCTTGTCCTCCAGGTAGGGGTGAGTACTGTGGGAAGGCTGGGAAATAGGGAGAGGTGCTGTCCATCAGAACCTGGTTGTTGGAAATCCCTGAGGGTTCTAGGTCCAACCCTCTTGTGAGTATGGCCCAGGATGGAGGAGGAAGAGAATGGTAAGAAAAAGTACTCATGATCCTTTTGGTCTCTGTGGGTGGGGGGTGGTTGTCACAGGAGCTAATCAGGGAGGAGCCAGTGAACTGTGTCTCCAGCTCCATTAGGCGGACGGCCATGAACATCATCACTGACTTCAGGTAACAGTATTCCATCTGTTCTTTATTTTTTGATTCCTTGACTCTTTCTTGACTTGATTTCATCTCTTTAACCATCCTTACCCCTTTCTCATTTTCTGTGTTGGCTTCCAGTATAGGGGTCCCCTGGCAGTAGTAGACATCTACCAGACAATGTCATTTTCTTTTGCTAGGATTTTTTGGGGAGGGATTTTCTGAGCACCTGGCAGAGAGTGCCTCTTCCTTTCTACAGGTACTTGCTGTCATTTCTGCCCCAGACTTCCTTTTGCTTTCTGGGCTGTCCCTAACTAAACACTTCTAGGTCTATTCCTGACCTTTCAGTTCCCTCAGAACATCTGGGGGACAAAAAAGTGTTGTTATCCCAAACCATTAGGTGCCCTTGCCTCTGTCAGGCATGCTTGCTGTCTATGCTTCACTTTCCACTTCCTGATCCTCTTTACCTTATCATTTCTTCCCTTTTTCTCTTCCAGTTACCTCTTCTTCTGGTATCTCTTGATTCCTTCTCCTGCCTGACCCTGTTTCTACCATCTCTCTCTGTATTATTATACCTTTTCTCCTTCAGCTGTCATTCCTGACATTCAGTGGTTGCATCTTTGCTTCATCCTGGATCTTAGGAATTTCAAGCCTCTCTTAGAACCAGAAAACACAGTAGAGGTGCTTCAAACATGCTTCAAGAGTGTGCTGTCCCTGCCATCCTCCAACGTCATACGGAAAGAAGCATCTAGTCCCAAGGAGGGCCAGGCCAATGTGGTAATTAACTTTTTGTTGGTTGTTATTTCTTTTTTATTTTCAAAAGGATGAGAGTATAGACTTTGGCATTTTATGAAAAATCTGCCTTTAATAAAACAAAATTACTGAAAAGAAGATCTCTTATGAAGAAGAGATTAGAGGTCAGGCAGTCTGAACTCTACCCATGAGAATTACTTCCTCTTTTGGGTCACTCATTACTTACCTTTTATTAAAAGGCCCAAAGGTGAATACTTGCTTGGTTCTTCCCTTTATAACTGTCATATGATTGAAACCAGGCTGGATGGTTCACATATAATTTACTAAAAACCCTTAGATAAATAAGTTCCTGGGAATCTCAGTAATAAGAGATCTGAGTTCATTTCCTATAGGGCTTTTGAGGGAGAAAGGCCTCAGTATTTAAATTTGCATTTTTGTTCCACTCCTAGGAACTCTGTTGTAGTCTTTGATTATTCTTTCATCTTGACTGGCTAGTCTTATTTTATTGATGCCATGGTCTTTTGAATTTTGGAGTGATAGTAAGAATGTGTGTGTGTGTGTGTGTGTGTGTGTGTGTGTGTGTGTGTGTGTGTTTCAGTGCTAAGAATGGAACCGAGGGCCTCATACATGCTAGGCAAGCACTCTCCTACAAAGCTACATGCCCAGTCAATTTTTTTTTGTACCAGGGATTGAACCTAGGGGCACCTTACCACTGAGCCACATTTCAACCCTTTATAATATTTTATTTAGGGCTAGGGTCTTGCTGAGTTGCCTAGGGCCTTGCCATTGCTGAGGCAGGCTTTGAACTCAAAATCCACCTGCCTCAGCTTCCTGAGCCACTGGTATTACAGGTGTGCATCACTGCACCTGACTGATGAGAATTTTTTTCAAAAGAAAGTTTTCCTGAATTATAGTGGTTTCCTTTAGGATCAGTTGGTCTGTTTGTTTATGTTAGCCTTTTTTTTTTAACTCCCTCTGCCTCTCTCCTATATGGCCCCTGAGACCAAATCCCATGAGTTCTTACTTGTTTTTTTTTTTTTTTTCAAGGAAGAGAATATCTGAAGTATATATTTAGGTAACTTCTAAAATTAAATAGTACATGAGAGTTAACATTAATAAGCCTTTAGACATCTGAAAATAATATCCTTTTCTCATGTTTGTTTTGGCAGGGTATAAAGATTCTGGTTTGTAAATTATTTTAGATAGAAATAATTTACCTTCATTTTTGAATTAATGTTTTAATTGTATAAATTTATGAGTCTTCTCATCAAATGTTCAAGGATCCTTCTTAGTTCATATTTCCTTTAGTTCTCAAGGAATAACTGGTATATATGAGATGTGCCATGGACTTGCCCAAGTGCTGTTCCCATAAGGCTTTCCTCGTGGACTTCTGGTTAGGGTGGGGAGGGCATTTTGACTAGGCTTACCTGCTCAAGACTGACTAGGAATCCCAGATGCCCAGTAGGAATGGCTTCAATCTTCATTACACAGAGAGCTGCCTTTCCTTCTCATTTCTCCTCTTGCTCATTTTGGAGGTATACAACTATCTTGTAAGAAGCCTTTGGAGGTTGATGACCTACTTTCTTCACAAACTTTTGGCTTAGAGGCAAAATCAGTATTTCTGGTCAGAGCCACTGAGTCCACTACAGAGCAAGAAGGAGTAATCCACTGTCCCAGTTTTTGTGAATCAGTTACCCTGCAGACTGGTAGTCTGGCTCTCTTTCCCCTGGAGCCAGCTGGCCTCCTGGACCCTGCAGAATGAGGTAGCACCGCCTGCCAGGAGAGGCCCAGAAGGAGCTTAGCATGGAGAACAGGGAACGGAGGAATTCCAGGGTAGGCTGTGATATCAGAGAACTTCCAGCCCACTGGGAGGAACTGCATACCAGGCTGACGTGTGCTCTTGTGCATATGGCAAAGGATTTATCCAAGTTGCAGTAAGTGGCACTTGGAAATGTGGGTACACTTGTGGGGCAGAACTGAGCAAGTAAAGCTTCCTGAGGAAAAAGAGTATCAACTGGAAGGAGCTGATAGCTCTGCAACGCTCTGAGTCCCTCTTCCCTCCTCAGGAACTATTCAGGGAGACCTTGCAATCTCTTCGAAGAGTAATGGAAGCACTCGTCACTGAGAAGGCCACTCAGATCCATGTCTGCTTGCAGGTCAGCGGGAAGGAACCCTTGAATGTGGATGTATTTGTTTCTAGGGGTACCTTATAATGTACCTTAACTGTCTGGCTTCAAAGGGCTAAAAACTCCAAATCAAGGTGTTGGCAAGGTTGGCTTCTACTGGAGGTGCCAATAGAGAATCTGTTTCATGTCTCTCTCCTGGCTTCTGGTTTCCTGGCAATCGTAGGTATCCCTTGACTTTGAACACATATCTTTCTAATCTCTGCCTCTAACCTTCATTCGCAGAGCAGGTTCTCTCTCTCTCTCTCTCTCTCTCTCTCTCTCTCTCTCTCTGTCTCATTTTGTGTGTGTTGTGTATGTGTGTGTGTGTGTGTGTGTGTGTGAGTGTGTTGTATGTACGCTTGTACATGTATGTTCTTTTAATAAGGACAGCAATCACTTCAACTTGATCACATTTGCAAATACCCTGTGTCCAGAGAAGGTCACAGTCTGAAGTCTAGGTAGACATGAATTTTGTCAAGCCATTTGAGTTGGGAACAGAATAGCCAGGGGTGGGCGCAGTATAAGAGGTAGAACCAAGGAGGAAGGTTGGGTGTAGAGTGTTGAGGGAAGGCAGGGATCAGGGTTAGGGTCCAAATGATGTTAGTCTGCCTGTGGAGGAGAAACTTCCTTCCTCCCTTTTACCCACTACCAAAACCATTTTCTCTACCAGCTGCTCTCTGCTCCTTCATATAAAGGTTAGAAGTACGGGCTCCGGCTTTCATATATGCAGTTCCAGATTCTGGTCCTGTTGTTAGATATGTGGCCCTGGAGAGTTATTTGTCTTGACCTCTGTTTTCTCTGAGATGAAAACTATACAAGTCATTTTGGTAACCAAGTGAGACCATGTTTTGGCTCAAAGGAATGAAGTTCGAGTTCAAGTAATTTATCTATTTTTGAATTTGATTGTTTGTCTTTTTTATTGATATGACTTGATGTTAATATCAATGTGATACTTTGGCCTTCTTTTGAATATTCTATTCCCCATTCTCCTATGAAGCTTAGGTTCTTTTTTGTTGTCAGAATATAGAAACTAAGGGGGTATTGTCATAATATTTTGTTAAAAGTTATTTGAGGTAATTATTTCTCTGTGTTTATAGTGGCAAATTGACAGAATTTTGATTTATTTGTTTTAAACTTCAGGGTTTCTTTTTTATATAATTGAAGATTTTGATTATGTAAAGATTTATATAATAAATTATGTAAATTAAAGATTTATATAATTAAAAGATTTCACGACTTTCAAATGAAGACTTATTTGGAATAGTCTTCCCTGGGCTGACTTCCCTTGGCCCAGGTCTCCTCCACCCCAATCCGTTCCCCTTGTTTGTAGTGAGGGGCATGGGGATGGGGTTTCTGAGATTTATGACTAGTAGTGGTCCTTCTAGTAGTTCTTTCTGGTTGGATTTTTAAGAGGGCCACTGCAGGGGGGATTCCTTCTAGTTTAATTTAGAGCTGTCTGGGTGTGGAAAGATGCCATTGTGATTGAAGAGAGTGACTTGTTTGCTGTTGGGCTCCATAATATGGCTGCCCCCTGAAGGCTTTCTTTTCCAATTTGGTTTTAAGTTGTTTGTGCTGTTTTAAGCAGTCTTATGCACTTCAAATTTTGTCTGTCTTTACAACAGTTTTTAAGTGGGTGAGCTTAAGAGAATATCTACTCTCCCGCCCTGTCTTTCTCTCTTTATTGCCCCTCTCCCCTTATCCAAAGGACAGGGTTAGGGCACCCTGAGTTCTGTTTCCTATTCTGGTAACCTATCTTGCAGTCTTTCCAGGTCTCAGTCTATGAAGTATCAAATTTTAGAGCATTTATTTTGTCACCCAGTTCTCAATTTTGCTTTTAGTTGCTGCCTCCTTTCTGTGTTTTGAGGAGATTTGGAGTTGCTACCTACCTCACTTCTGCCATCTTCCTGAATCTACAGTTGGGAGATTTCCAGCATCTAGATTGGGAAAATATTGGGGGCTGAGAAAATGAAGGTCTCTGTTGCCAGACTCACATAGAGGGCTGCTTCTGGAAAAGAAGTCTGGCTCTCAGAAGTATACTTTCCACAAAGTGATACTTTGTGGAAACCAGACTCCAAGTTGCCTTTCTGGGTTCTGGAATGTAGCTAATCAGACCTCTCCTTCCATTCTTTTCTCCCTGTAGGTACTGAACACATGGCTTAACTCCCTGAAGGACAGTGAGCGGGAACGGGCCATGTGGTGTGCTGCCCGTATTCTTGGCTTCACTGCGAAAATGAATAACTTTGAAGTGAGTGGGTACCTGCCCTGGAGCCTGGGCCGTGGTGCTCCCTCTGATTACCTCTATGCTAAATTTCATCTTATCATCTGGTCTCAGTCACCAGCCTTACCTTCTGTCTCCTGACTCCTTACTGTACTCTCTGTAGAGCACTGTCTTGTTTTCTCCTTTCTCCCTGTTTCCTTTCCTCACCAGCATCTGTTGTTTTTTCTTCCTCCACCAATTCATTTCCATTCTACCCGGTTCACTCTGCATCTTTCAACAAGCAATCACTGAATGCTTACCTGGATGTCAGGCACCCTGCCTAGGTGTTCCAGTGGATGTCTAGGGCAGTTCTCTGTCCTCTTGAATATTACAGTCCACTGAAAGAGAGAGGTGTGCATAGAACAGACTGAAATAGAAGGTGATGATGGGTACATAAATCAAATGTGGTGGGGGAAAAATACCAAAACACAAATGATTGAGAGGAATTAGGGTAGGTTTTATAGAAGAGGAAGCATTTTAGCCAGGCATGAAAAATGAGTGGGATGTCAAGAGGCAAACAATAGGGAAGAATCTAAGATTATTCCAAAACTGTGACCTTGTATAGCGTTATAGCCCCAATTCACCTGTCAGTTTCATTCATGTCATATGTATGTGTGTGTACATAATCCAAACACACATATATGTATGTGAATATGGATGTGTGTGTGTGTGTGTGTATATATATATATATATACACACATATATACACACATATGTGTCTGTCTCATATTTTTCATATATATGCTGGAAATGGAACCCAGGACCTTGTCATGCTAAACAAACACTCTACCACTGAGTTATACCTTCAATTCATGTCCATTTCACCTTGTCTCTGGCATATGGATTTCTTCCTCCTAGTCATTTTCCTGGGATAACCCAGACTAAAGGAATGGCTGGGTTAACTGTGACTTTCAACTCTCTTACCTAGGTAGAAATTCAGTTTACCTGGCTGGGGTGCCTGGTAAGGCTGCTGGCCATACGTTGTCAGGACCCAGTGGACAACATCTGCTTCTTGTCTGCCCAGGCTGTCTACAACCTCTACTGTATCCTCCAGCAGCAAAAGCGTATGGGGAGCCTTCTCTCCCCACTCCCGCTCCAGCCTCCCACTTAGGCCTAGCCATCCCCACTCGCTCTGTTCCTGAAGAGAGAAAGCCAAGAATTCACCTGAGTCCCTAACTGAAAAACCTGCTCCAATATTTGCAGATATTTTGCCCCTCTTTGGATAAACTAACTGCTTGGGAAACAGTTCTTTTCCACCAGTTTCTACCCAATTCTGTGTCTGTCTGACACAGGCAAAGTAGGGATTTCTTTGACCTTAGTTCTTAGCATTCCTTGTTTTAATGTCCATTCCTCTTTCCCAGCCCCATGGGACATGCATCTCTCAAAGATGGCTGTTTAATTCAGTGCTTGGGGTTAGACTGGGATCCCTGAAAGGCGGGAAAGGGGAGCTTAAGAAATCTTCTTGGTATCTGAGAGGTGGAATTGGGTTTCTTTGTTTCAGAGGTGACAAGGAAAAAACAAGGCTTATGGGAAGAAGAGCACAAAAATGAGGTCTATAGTGCCAATGTATTCTATAACAACACCTATAGAATTGCCAAGGTAAGCAGGGGAGCAGAGACAAATCAGAAGAGCTGTGGCTTTCATTTACATTGTACTATAAACCCCTTGGGTAGGACTCTCATCCCACTTACCTTCTTTCTCAATTGCTGGATGTAAATGTTTTATTTGGGGGAAATTGCCCCTGCAGTGTAAGGCACAGTTCTGGGAGCAACAACATGCTTTCCTTGGAGCATCATGGATACTAATTCTTCTTGATTGCTCATATCCCAGAAGCATTTATTTTCATACTTTGTGAACAATGTGTAGGCCCAATGCAAACATGGAACAGATGTCACTAATGATGTGACCTCCAGCCTCTCTCTGCCACTGCTGAGCCTCTGCAGCCTCTACCTCTGCGTCCCACATTGCCTGGAGTTCACTGTTTTCTCCTTCAGATCCCCAAAGACTCTGTTTCCAGTTTAAGTGTCCTCTAGGAGCTGGGCAAGTGATACAGGCCAGGGATAAAAGTGCATCTTGCTCCCAAGCGGGGTTCTCCCTTGTTCCATGACCAGGAAGGACATCCCAAGACCTATCAGGCAGGAGGCCTGCCCAGACTGATGTCCTTGTTTCAGGCATTTGCAGAGTACTTCACCCAGATCCAGCTCACCAACCTTGTGCTGACAGCCGTGAATGACCTAACTGACAGTGAGTCCAAGGTGTCTCTGGCTGCAGCCCAGCTAATGAGTGCAGTTATGAAAGAACGGGGAAGAGACATGCTAAAGGTAGTGTGGAGCTGTGGCAGGCTCCTGAAAACAGGAACCCTGGCTTCTTTCCTTTCTCTGTTATTAACTAGCTAAAGGGCCTCACGCAAGTCCCCCCTCCCCCCTCCCCCCCTTTTTTTGGCTTAGTTCACTCACCTACAACTTGTATCCTTGGACTGGATTTTTCCCTCTGGTTCCTGTGAGCTCTGCTTCCTCTCTTGGACAGGTGGCTTCTGGCTCCACAGTTAACAACAGAGATGTATACAGGTGTAGGCATATGGAGGACTCAACAGTAGAAAGAAACACAGTCGGGAGCATTTACCTTGGTTCCCTGTAGTAATGGACTGCAAAATAGCAAGTTTGTGGAATGATGCTGACATTTGAATTTTTTTTTAGGCTATCATGTACAAATGGGAAGGTTTTGCATATAAATATGTTTCCTTCTTTATTGAAAAGGACTTTAAAATGAGGTCACCTGGGTCACTGTTCCTTTTATATAGACTTTATAGGGATGCATGGACTATACTAAAAGGGTTTTCCAGAGGCCATGTATTAGGGACCTGAGGAACAGGGTAGAGCCTGTGGTCCCACTACTGCCAATGCCAACCATTGCTGCAATTTTGGGGGTCAAAACCTGGGATAGGAACACTGAAGTGTCCCTAGGGATTTTGCCTTTCCCCTAGAGGGTCTGGTCCCTCCTGAGTAAACAAGGAACCTCCTCTGTAGGCTCCTCTGTAGGCTTTGGGGTTGTGGGCAGGCATCTGGATTGGTACTTCTGAACTTCATTCTATGGCGCCTGCTGGTATGGCCCCTGGCAGGGCACTGGCAAGATTACAACAAAGGACCCCTTGAATTTGGGGAAACTTAAATTGGTAGGGGACAAAAGCTGAAAGGAAGGAGTTAGGGAGACTTTCGGTTCTCCCTGCAGATCGAGGAGATTGTGGAGTGCATTCTTGAACGGCTCAACTCTCAGCTGGAGCCCAGCACAAAGGAGGAAACCCTACAGGCCATGAGCTCACTAGCAGGCAGCAACACCCACACCGTGGTGCCCATGCTGCTCAACAAACCCCTGCCTTGGGATAGGTACCTCTTCATCGTCCAGGCGCACAGTCTTCTGCTCAGTAGATCTTCTCCCCATCCACCTCAAACACAACAAAAATCACCCCTCTTGGGTGCTTTCTGTCTCCCTCCTTTCTGTTTTGTCCCAGTCATGTTCTTTGGCCTGTCTACTTGGGTCTCACTCCCTCCAGTCCCTGAGTACTGGTGGTTTTTCATGGGCCTGGTAATAAACTAGTCCTAGGAGCATGATCACCAGGGCCTGTGACATAGCTTTCCCTGGGTCCTACAGAACCCAACTGGCCCTGTGGAAGGCATTTGGCACCCAGCGAGAAACGACAATAAATGTTCTGCAGCTGCTTATGGGCATCTTGGAGAAGACCTACACCAGAGAAGAACGGAAGGAGATGTCCTTCCAGCCTGTGGCGGTCAGTATAAAGGAAGGGAGGGGGTCCTGGACTTAGTGTTCTAGGAACCTGTGGGCAGAGCTGAAGACCCAAGGGCTTGGCCTGAGTGGCCAAGCAGGCTTTGGGTAGGAGCAAAGAGGAGAGTGTTAACATTGGAATCATTGGTGCACTTCGGCCTCCTTTTTGTATATTTATACCAAGGACTGGAGAAAGGCAGGACAAGGAAATTGACATGCAAGGTTAAACAGCTTTTTTTGTACCCTGATTTTATGCTGGGATCATTTTGCTGAAGGCCTAATGTGGGTACGGGGGAATGGAAGATAGGCATTTGGTCATAAATTGGGACAAAGTTTGCCCTAATTTATCTTCTGCTGAATGGATTACCTCTCATTTTCCCTTACTGTGTTTCTTCTTCCCTGTCTCTCTCCCTCCCTCCCTTCCTCTTTTCGTTCTTTTATGAAGATATGGGGTCTTGCTATGTTGCCCTGTCTTACCCTAAAATCCTGGGCTCAAGCAATACTCCTGCCTCAGCTTCTCAGTTAGCTGGGACTATAGGTGTACCTTAATACCTTTCATTTTCTAATGTCAGATGAACAGAAAAGAAAGTAGATTGCATATGTATTGTCCCCTCATTTCTCTAGGGAGGAGTATTGGTTTCCAGACTGAATCAGAGTGCTGTATGGCTGTGGGTAGGGCAGGGTTGCAGCCTGGGCTTTCCAAGTGAGAGTCTGAGTGGTTGTGGTCCAGGGTTGGCCATTTGCCTTCCCCTTCCCAGGTAACATGTGCCTTGTGTGAGATGCTCTCAGAGACCATATGCCAGGAGGCTGTTCAGGAGCTATACCCACGACTATTGCTGTCTGTGCTGTGCCACCTCTACTGGGTGATTGAGCAACGTTCTCCACAGAAGATGGTGGTTTACACCAAGGAGGGGTCCCCAGGTGGCAAGAGCAAGCCTTTTGACCCCACTGGGTAAGCCCAATCTCCAAGTGATGGAGCACTGAAACTAACCAGTTTCTGAGAGCCCTGCTAATCCCTTTGAGAGGATGAGAGCAGTAGAGGCGGGGAGATAGACCATGGTGTGGGTGCTGGAGCATGCACTCTTGTACTGACTCACACAACAGTTCATGCCCATGAACCAGTCACTGCACATGAAGAGATTCAGTTTAGATGGCAAGTGATGGGATAAGACTGCCATTTTCTTCGTGTGAGTTGGGCCATTTCAATCAGTCTTGGCTTTGTGCGCCAGCTGTGTCATCTTGTACAAGTCATCACTAAAACTCAGTTTACTCATCTGTGAAATGGGGTTTGGATACCCAAATATGTTATTTTATCACATGGAAGTGAAAACAAATTACTGCCAATAAAGCAGAGACATTCTGAATAGGTGGATGTGGAGGTAAAGAGAGATCCTAACCCTGCTTCTGTTTCTTAGAGAACAGAACTTGAGAACTCTCTATACTATCTATTATAGTCTCTTTCACAAAACTCTGTGGAGGATCACACTTGGAGGGGAGAGTGGATGAGCAATTGGAGTTGGGTTCCGTGGAGCTGTGAATTTTGTTGGCAGGAAAGCCAAACATAGCAACCAGAGCCAAGAACTATAACCTAGCTTGCCAACAGAGGGTTTGCAAACCAGGACACAACACCTTATATATCCCTCTGGTCCCTTCTTTTTCATAAACTCAATTGCGGTGGCCTTCAGTTGTGCCTTGGAGGTAGTCAAATTGGTGTTCAAGGCGGCTGCATATGATGAAGTGGTAGTCTATGCCAGTGAACATCAATGCTGGGAACTCCTGTCCAGCCCCAAATCTTACTACATAGGTATCATGGACTTGACAAGGTGGGACCATTTCCCCAGCACCCCTGAAAACTCCAGACTCTGACTCCAGTCTCCCAGATCCCAGTAACCTTTGACTCTACCTTCCCCATCTCCAAGCCCTCTGGTCTTCTGATCTCACAGCCCTCATATCTTCCCTGTCCTGTGCATTCTGGTCCTGGTTACTCCTCTCCACTTCCAGCAACTTCTGGTTTCATATGTCCCTTCCCAGTGGCATCGTGAAGAATTGTGAACCCTTTATCCTGCACCGAATTGTGAGCCATGTCAGGAACCTACTCTATAGCTCGGATGATCATCAGAAGGTCATGGCCAGGACCTTCTATGTGCAGGTGAGGGGAGAAGTCACCAGCTCCAGCCATTAACTTGCTGCAGTTGAGGATTATGTTACAGAGTGTTAAGTAATTTGCCCCAGAAAGGACAAAAGAATAGAATCAAGCCATTAAAAATGGGTTCCCTTCCCTGCTACTTCAGTGGCCTGGTTAAAAGAGGCATGAAAAACTGGAGAGGAGGTTATCAGATCTAGAATAATCATGAATCTGAGCATCAGATTAAAAATTCCAGCCTCATCTCTATCATAAGGCTAAATTCTTACCCTTAATCTCTTTACCCCTATGTACAAATCTGTACTGCTCTCAACTGGACATACTCCTGACATGAGTATGGCACCTGAGGATGTACTAGGTGAGTTCTGAGTACTCATAAACTTTTTTCCATCCATAATTTCCTTGTCCCCACAGCTCCTCTGGCACTCATCAGTAGCAAAGATAATAGGGCAAGACTTTGTGGGTGATCTAATCAGATGGATCAAGGAGCCCAACCTCATCATGAAGGAAATCAGTCTTCGAGGAATCAGTAACCTGGCACTACACCCAGGAAATGTGAGCTAGTAGGACCCAAAGGATCCAATGCTAGTCCTTGAGCCTTTGATTCACCTTCCTTGGGTCTCTCAGCAGTACAGGAATTTATGAATTTCTCACCTCCTCACCCCAGGGCATCACAACATTTGGTATTTAGACCTCCATCCACTTGTCCTAAAATCACTCCAATACAATCAAGCCTTCCCTTTCCATTCCTTGAAAATCACCTTTGATTTCCCAGGTGGTTTGCCTTATGCACCATCTGCTTTCTCAAAACCTGGTTCCCAGAATGTTGTTTAATACCCAGAGTGATGAGTGATCTCTGCCTTCTTCCAAATAGTCAGAGATACTTCAGAGCCTGGTTCCACTTTTGCGAGACTTACTGAATAACGAGGTGCGAGTAGCAGTGCAAGCAGTGAAGACCCTGCGGAATATCATCTACCACGGGCAAGGGGAGGACACCAAGGTGGTCTTTTGTAACATCTCCAGGCAACTGCGTCCACTCATCAATGATGTATGGGTCTAAGTTCCTGGATCAGTTGGGAACAGTGTGGGCTGGGACTGAATATGAACCTCAGAAGCTGAACTAAGGATATTGGATTGGAGTTTAGGGATGATGGTGGAACACTGAGCTAACTGAGGGGCAGAGAAAAGGAGATTTGGCAGGATGAACCCCAAATATATCCCTACCACACACAGCTGTTCATTTACTCTCACCATATGTTCCCCAAAGGAGCCACTGAACCAACAATACAAATGTAGCATAATGATAGTTGGTTCTGAGTCCCAGGGTCTCCTGCAGATTCCATTCATGACATGAAGGGTGGAGAGAAGATGATGACCATGCTCTCCTCCCAAATAACACAAGGTCCTTAGAATGCTTGGGTTCTTGTGGCAAAAGAAAATTGAGACTCAGAAATGATTTTATAATTATAATGCTTTCAGTTTTCATGTGACAATGTCTTCAATTTGCCTAGTTTTCTTCAGAATTCAGTGGGTTATAATATGTCTAGGCATATATTTGATTCTTTTTAGCCTGTTTAGGGTTCACCAATCTATATCTTCCACTAAACTTGGAAAATTTTTAGTTTTTTTTGGTGTTTGTATTGCATTTAAATTACATGCAATATATTCATTTTCACATATTAATTCAAGCACATCACATAATTTGGTCCATTTCATTCCCCAATACTACTACTTTCTCTTCCCTTCTTCCCTATTCCTTGTCCCCTTCCTCTGCTCTACTGGTTATCCTATTTTCATGAGATTTTTTCCTCCTTTTTCTTTTTTTCTATCTAGATTCCACATGAGAGGAAACATATGATCCTTAACTTTCTGAGGCTGACTTATTTTGCTTATCATTATGTTCTCAAGTTGTATTCATTTTCTTGCAAATGACATATATTCATTCTTCTTTGTGGCGAAACAATATTCCATTATGTATTTATACCACATTTTCTTTATCCATTAATTTGTTTATGGATACCTAAGGTTGGTTCCTTATATAACTTGGCTATTTTGAATCGTGCTATAAATATGGATATGCTGAAACTATTTCTTTGGACAGATAATATAGAGTGGTATAACTGGATCATCTGGTGGTTGCATTCCGATCCTTTGAGGAAACTCTGTACTGATCTCCGTAGTGGTTATAGTATTGCTATTTGTATTTACAGTACCAGCAACAGGGTATAAGTTTTCCTTTTCCCCAACATTTTTACCAACATTTATTATTATTTGTAGTTTTGATATTGCCATTGAAGTAGAGTGTGATGAAATCTCAGTTTAGTATTGTTTTGCATTTCCCTGATTGTTAAGATGTTGAACATTTCCCCTATATTTGTTAGCGAATTTGTTTTTCTTTTGAGAAATGTTTGGTTGATTTTCCTGTTTATTGATTGGGTTATTATTATTTTTTTTGGTGGTAAGTTTTTTGAGTGCTTTATTCTGGATATTAATCCTCTGTCAGAAGAGTAGCTGGCAAAGATTTCCTCCCACTCTGTAGACTCTCTTCACACTCTTAATTATTTTGTTTGCTGTGCAGAAGCTTTTAATTTGGGACCATCCCATATATTAATTCTTGACATTGTTCCCTGAGCGTTAGGAGTTCTACTGATGAAGTCATTGGTTCTGCCTTTATGTTAGAATGTTGATCCTATATTTTTCAGCAGTTGCAGGGTCTTTGATCCATTTCAATATGACTTTAAAGCAGGGTGTCAGATGAAGAACTAGTTTCATTCTTCTATCTATTGATGCCCAATTTTCCCAAAACATTTGTTAAAAAGTCTGTCTTTTCTCTAACATGGGTTCCTGGCATCTTTGACAAGGATCAAATGACTCTATCTGGGTGTGTTTGTTTTCTGTATCTTCTAGTCTATTCCATTGGTCTATGTGTCTGTTTTCATGTAAGTTCCATGCTGTTTTTATCACTATAATTCTGTATGCTTTGAAATAGAATATTTCAAATAGAATACCTCCAGTATTGCTATTTGTATTCAGTATTGTTTTGGTCTTGAGCGTCTTTTATTCCTCCATATGAAATTTTGGGGTTTTTCTTTTTCTTTTCTTTTTTTTTTTTTTTACTTCAGAAACAAAGGATTTTGTTTATTTTTTTCTTAAAAGTTCTTCAAGATTTACTTTTGACAAATAAATCTCAAACATACAGAAAATGTCAGGCAGAATAAAAATAAAATATTCTATTTACATATCATGCTCTTTTCTAAGGTGATAATCATTAACCTGAATCCTCATATTTTTCTGGTTGTGTGCTCTTTGCTGCCATCCTAATATTTTTAAACTCTAATTTCTTTTTGTTAAAAACAATAACAATAGCAAATACTTAGAAACATTCTTTTTTTCTTTTTATTGTTGGTTGTTCAAAACATTACATAGTTCTTGATATATCATATTTCACACTTTGATTCAAGTGGGTTATGAACTCCCATTTTACCCCGTAAATGGGGTTTTTCTTTTTCTATGAAGAATGTAATTAATATCTTGATGGGGATTTCATTGAATTTGTAGACTGCTTTTGATAATATGGCCATTTTTATGCAGAAATACAAATATTATTTATTTCTCTTTGATAACCCAGTAAAACTTTTAAAATTTATTTATTCTAATTTGTTATATATGACAGCAGGATGCATTGCAATTCAAAGTACACATATAGAACACAATTTTTCATGTCTCTGGTTGTACACGAAGTAGAGTTACATGATTTGTGTCTTCATACATGTATTAGGGTAATGATGTCCATCTCATTCCACCATCTTTCCTACCCCCCTGCCCTCACCCTTCCCCTCCCTCCCCTTTGCCCTATCTAAAGTTCCTTCATTCCTCACATGCTCCCCCTGCCATCTCCATTATGGATCAATATCCTCATATCAAAGAAAACATTCAGGATTTCATTTTTAAGGATTGGCTTACTTCACTTAACATAATAGTCTCCAACTCCATTCATTTACCTGCAAATGCCATCATTTTATTCTCTTTTAATGCTGAGTTATATTCCATTGTGTATGTATACCACAGTTTCTTTATCCATTTATCTGCTACTTCAGTGGCCTGGTTAAAAGAGGTTGGTTCCACAATTTTTAGCTACTGTGAATTGTGCTGCTATAAACATTGGTGTGGCTGTGTCACTAGTCATTATAGTATGCTGTTTTTAAGTCCTTTGGGTATAAACTAAGGAGTGGGATAGCTGGATCCAAATGGTGGTTCCATTCCCAGTTTTCCAAGGAATCTCCATACTGCTTTTTATATTGGTTGCACCAGTTTGCAGTCCCACCAGCAATGTATGAGTGTGCCTTTCTCCCACACCGGCATTTGTTGTTGTTGTATTCTTAATAGCTGCCATTCTGACTGAAGTGAGATGAAATCTTACAGTACTTTTGATTTGCATTTCTTTAATTGCTAGAGATGTTGAACATTTTTTCATATATTTGTTGTTTGACTGTATATCCTCTTAGAAGGGTCTGTTCAGTTCCTTGGCCCATTTATTGATTGGGTTTTTTTTTGGTGTTAAGATTTTATTTTTATTATTTATAAGTGACAGTGGAATGCATTACAATTCTTATTACACATATAGAGCACAATTTTCACATCTCTGGTTGTATACACAGAATATTCATACCAATTCATGTCTTCATTCCTGTACTTTGGATAATAATGATCATCACATTCCACCATCATTAATAAACCCAGGCCCCCCTTCCTTCCCCTCCAACCCCTTTGCCTTATCTGGAGTTTGTCTGTTCCTTCCCTGCTCTTGCTCCCTATCCCACTATGAATCAGCCTCCTTATATCAAAGAAAACATTCGGCATTTGGTTTTTTGAGATTGGCTAACTTCACTTAGCATTATCTTCTCCAACTCCATTCATTTACCTGCAAATACCATGATTTAATTCTCTTTTATTGGTGAGAAATATTCCATTGTGTATATATGCCGTATTTTTAAATCCATTCATCTATTAAAGGGCATCTAGGTTGTTTCCACAGTTTAGCTATTGTGAATTGTGCTGCTATAAACATTAATGTGGCTGTGTCTCTGTAGTATGCTGTTTTTAGGTCATTTGTGTATAGACTGAGGAGAGGGATAGGTGGGTCAAATGGTGGTACCATTTCCAATTTTCCAAGAAATCTCCATACTGCTTTTCATATTGGCTGCCCCAATTTGCCTTCCCACCAGCAGTATATGAGTGTATCTTTCTCCCCACATCCTTGCTAACAATTATTGTTGTTTTTATGCATAATAGCATGTTAATGATGTTAAGACACGTTCCTATTATCCCTAGTTTTTCTAGTGTTTTGAACATAAAGGGGGTGCTGTATTTTGTCAAATTCTTTTTCTGCATCTATCAAGATGATCATATGATTTTATCTTTAAGTATATTGATGTGATATATTACATTTATTGATTTCTATATGTTGAAACAACCGTACATCCCCCGGATGAATCCCACTTGATCATGGTGCACAATCTTTTTGATATGTTTTTGTATTCAATTTGCCAGAATTTTATTGAGAATTTTTGCATCTATGTTTATTAGAGATATTGGTCTGAAGTTTTCTTTTTTTGATGTGTCTGTGCCTGGTTTTGGAATCAGAGTGACATTGACCTCATAGAATGAGTTTGGAAGTGCTGCCTCTTTTTCTGTTTCCTGAAATAAATTGGAGAGTATTGGTATTAGTTCTTCTTTAAAGGTCTTGTAGAACTCGACTCTGTATCTGTCCGGTCCTGGGCTTTTCTTGATTAGAAGACTTTTGATATGGTGTCTGCTATTTCATCACTTGAAATTGATCTGTTTAAATTGTGTGTATCATCCTGATTCAATTTGGGAAAATTATATGACTCTAAAAATTTGTCAATGCCTTTGATATTTTCTATTTTATTGGAGAACAAGTTTTCAAAATAATTTCTGATTATCCGCTGTATTTCTGTAGTGTCTGTTGTGATATTTTCTTTTTCATCATGTATTTTAGTGATTTGAGTTTTCTCTCTTCTTAATCAGCATGGCTAAGGGTCTTTCAATTTTACTTATTTTTTCAAAAAACTAACTTTTTGTTTGTCAATTTTAAAAAATTGTTTCTTTTATTTCAATTTCATTGATTTCAGCTCTGATTTTAATTATTTCCTGTCTTCTGCTGCTTTTGGTGTTGATTTGTTCTTTTTCTAGGGCTTTGAGATGTAGTGTAAAGTCATTTATTTGTTGACTTTTTCTTCTTTTAAGGAATGAACTCCAATGCAATGAACTTTCCTCTTAGAACTGCTTTCATAGTGTCCCAGAGATTTTGATATGTTGTATCTGTGTTCTCATTCACCTCTAAAGTTTTTAATCTCCTCCTTGATGTCTTCTTTAACCCATTGTTCATTCAGTAGCATATTATGTAGTCTCCAGGTGTTGGAGTGGATTTTATTTCTTATTTTATCATTGATTTCTAATTTCATTCCATTATGATCTGATAGAAAACAGAGTAGTGTCTCTATTTTTTATATTTGCTAAGAGTTGCTTTGTGGCATAGTATATGGTCTATTTTAGAGAAGGATCCATGTGCTGCTGAGAAGAAAGTATATTCTCTCATTGAAGGATGAAATATTCTATATATATCAGTTAAGTCTAAGTTATTGATTGTATTATTGAATTCTATAGTTTCTTTGTTTAGCTTTTGTTTGGAAGATCTATCTAGTGATGAAAAAGGTGTGTTAAAGTCATCCAAAATCATTGTGTTGTGGTCTATTTGACTCTCGAACTTGAGAAGAGTTTGTTTGATGAAGATAACTGCTCCATTGTTTGGGGCATATATATTTATAATTGTTAAGTCTTGTTGGTATATGGTTCCCTTGAGTGTGTAGTGTCCTTCTTTATTCTTTTTGATTGACTTTAGTTTGAAGTCTACTTCATTTGATATGATGATGAAAACCCCTGCTCTCTTCCGCAGTCCATGTGAGTGGTATGATTTTTCCCAACCCTTCACCTTCAGTCTGTTATTAGTCTCTTGTAGGCAGCATATTGTTGAGTCTTTTTTTTTTTTTGATCCAATCTGCTGGTCTATGTCTTTAGATTGTGAGTTTATGCCATTATCATTCAGGGTTATTATTGAGACATGATTTGTATTCCCAGCCACTTTTGTTTATTTTTGGTATTTATCATGACATGGTTTCTCCTCTGATTAGATTTTCCTTTAGTGTAATCCCTCCCTCTGCTGATTTCCATTTCCTCTTCTTGGAATATTTTGTTGAGGATGTTCTTTAGTGCAGGCTTTCTAGTTGTAAATTCTTTTAACTTCTGTTTATCTATTTATCTAAAGCTTAGTTTTGCTGGATATAAAATTCTTGGTTGGCATCCATTTTCTTTCAGAGTTTGGTATATGTTGTTCCACAATCTCCTGGCTTTGAGAGTCTGGGTTGAAAAATCTGCTGAGATACAAATTGGTCTCCCCTTATATGTGATCTGATTCCTCTCTCCTGCGGCTTTTAAGATTCTATCCTTATTCTGTATGCTAGGCATTTTCATTATAATGTGCCTTGGTGTAGATCTGTTGTAATTTTGTACATTTGGTGTCCTGTGAGCCTCTTGTATTTCTAATTCGCTCTTTATGCTTGGGAAATTTTCTGATATTATGTCATTGAAGAGATTGTGCATTCCTTTTGTTTGAAACTCTGTGCCTTCCTCTATCCCAGTAACTCTTAGATTTGGTCTTTTGATGCTGTCCCATAATTCTTAGATGTTCTGTTCATGGTTTCTAACTTTCTTCACTGTGTGATCAACTTTATTTTCCAGATTGTATACTTTGTCTTCATTATCTGATGTTCTTTCTTCCAAGTGATCTAGTTTGTTGGTTTCTATTGAATTTTTTTATTTGATTTATTGTATCCTTCATTTCAAGTATTTCTGACTATTTTTTTTTCAGAGTCTCTATCTCTCTCGAAGTAATCTTTTGCTGCCTGTATTTGCTCTCTTATCTCATTGTTGGAGTGATCAGTTTTTGCTTGTATTTGCTCGTTTAGGTCCTTCTTTAATTCATAGATCATTTTAATTATGAACCTTCTGAACTCCTTTTTGGACATTTCATCAACTTTGCTGTTCATGGGTTCTATTACTATAGTATCCTGGTTTGTTTGAGGCACTTTCCTCCCTTATTTTTTTATGTTATCTATAGGAGTGATCTGTATTGAGGCCCCTCACAAATGTGGTGTTTACATTTTTTGTGTTTTCTTCTCTTTGCTCTTGCTACATAAGTGGGGCCTGAAACCCTCACTAGTCATTTCTACTTGAGGTCTGGTTGTTGGTTTGGGGTTTTTCTCTCCCCATTCTTTCTGTTAAAGTATTATAGAAATTTGAAGTGGATTAAATTGTGTATAGAGCAAGGTTTGTTATCTCTTAGCTGAATTGGGGGTGTAGCTCAGCAGTGTAGTGTCTACCCGGTGACCTTGGAACTTCACACTGGATTTCCAGCACCTCACAGAAATGAGGGAAATAAATAACAAAAGCAGCCTATAATAAGCAGCACTAACATAAATACTAAGTGCTTACTATGATATTTACAACACTAATAATCACAAAAGCAGTAATGGTGGTGTAAGAAATTAACAACAGCAACAATAACAAACATCTATGAATGAGATATAGCATTAAAGAAAATACCAGATGTCAACTGTGACATCTACCACACTCATAACTGCAACAACATTAATGAATGTTGGGGGCAAAAATTATATAAACTAAATAGTTTTAAAAGATGGTGAATCACAGTTCATTAAAATAAAATGGGTTAGGAATACAAAAGAGAATTTAGAATATTCAAAAGGTAAAAAGAGATATTGCAAGTGAAGGCCAAAGAGAAGGAGACTTGGCAAGCAACACAAAATGGCTCTCAGCTTTCCTGTTCATCAGTACAAGGTATAATGGAAAAGGAGGTACTTTCACTAAATCAGTGCACACTCACAGGGCAGGCCTGATATGAGTTCTAAAAGAGAAGGTCCTATGCTTAGGGTCGAGCTATGATAAAAAAAATTTGGAACTTTGTTGGGTATATCTAGTCTGGGGAGATTAGATCAACACACTTCTATGGCTGGGAAGAGGCCGATTCCTACTGGGTGTCTGGATTTTGGAGGCTTCCTCAGAATCCTAATAGAGTAGAACAGCCAACTATGCTGGGTAGAAGTGGTGTAGCCAGTCTTGTGCACTGCACCATCCACAAATATGGCCTTCAAACACTCAGTCCCTGAATCCAATCATGCTTAACAGTTTTCTGATCCTCTTCAACTGGTCACATGAGTCACCAGACTCACAGGGTCAGCAAGTTGTACTCCCAGTCATATCTCTGGCCGGAATCTTCTTGGATCCAATCTTCTCTGTGCCTGTTTCAATCATGTTCTGCCAGGGGTAATGTAGGCCACACAATAGGTGCCAGTTGGGACAGGGAGGCAGTGTTTGCTATGACTTCCTAGGTTCCCATGCAGCAATCTCAAGCATCATTGCCACGTGATGGCTCCCTGCCTCAGGTCTCCACTCATAAGTTGAGAAACATGACTACTTTTCAAACACCACCTTCCTTTGGAACCTCTGAGCTTAGCTAAGTTCCAATTGCCTTGCTATTCTACATGTGTTCCTGTGCCAACTTGTCCACCATGGTTCTCATTCTTTTCCTCTGTGGAACCTTTTTCCTCTGTAGCACTATTGCTACCACAGCTGCGCTCTAGTGTACTCTTCTTGTCTTCCATTCTAAACACCGGAATTTTTGAGTCTCTAACTGTCCATTATTGAATTTCAATAAATTTCCTGCTAAGAATCAGTATCACCATCTTTCAGTTTTGAACTACAGAGCAACTGGAACTTGCAGCATTTATCTCCTATGACATCTTTGTCCCTTTAGTATTTATTTATTTTCTTTCTTTCTTTCTTTCTTTCTTTCTTTCTTTCTTTCTTTCTTTCTTTGTATTGGGGATTGAACCCAAGGGTATTTAAACAGTGAGTCACAACCCCAGGTCTTTATATGTTTTATTTTGAGATAGAGTCTTGCTAAGTTGCTGAGGCTAGCTGCAAACTTGCAATCCTCCTGCCTCAGTCTCCTGAGCCACTGGGATTACAGGCATGTGCCACCATGTCTGGTTTAATTATTATTTCTAAAAAAAAAAAAAATTCAGCTGCAAAGTGTTTATCCTGTTCTTCTAAGGCTCTGTTGACACAATTTGTTACTGTCTTTTGTATAGTCACAACATTCTTTTTACTTTGAAAATTTTTTCTCAGTTCAGAGTGTATGATTTTTGTTGATCTGAACTTAAAGAAGTTTACTGATTCTTGCTTTCAAAAATTTTTATCAGGTAATTCCAACCCCTGTTTCCTCTTGACTTGGCATATACATTGGCTCTTTACATATGAATTGAGATTTTCCTGGGGTTTTCTCTTCCCCCTGGGGACACAGTTCCTCCCAGTGGAAAATAAGTGTCTCTCCTTCAGAGTTTTGGCTCCTACAGGCTCTCATTGGGAGCCTGCTGCAAGCGGGGCAGGAAAGAAAAGAAATCCAGGATTTCTCCACTTTCTCTGAGAATATTTTGTTCCCTTGTTGTCTCCTTTGGCATTCACTGTAGGGATTCTTGTGGAGCTCTATCTGTGGCCCATAGTCACTGGCTGCATTTCCTAGGTCCCAGAGTTATTGAGACCAGTAATGCTCTCCTTCTTCAGGAACAACTGCTTCCATTTTGACCCCTGAGGATTTCTGCTTTTTTCACAGCTCATCTACCCATTTAAAAATACTTTTCATATATATTATCTAGTACTTAAAGGTACTTATAACAGGAACGTTGTTATGTTTTATATTGAATTTATAGCCTAGCCAAGAAGCATTAAGTGGCCATTTGCACAGGGGCAGTCTGGCAGCACGGAAAGATCAGGGTGCCGGACCCCTAAGATGTAAGTGGCCGACTTTGTGTTAAGCCATTTGAACTGAGGTGAATTACTAAGGCAAAGCTTTCTAGTTTTATCATCCATAAAATTTTCTTCTTTTGTTTAGCATGTGTGCCTTTCTCTTCTTTCTAATTCTTTGAAATCTCCTTGTTTCTTAATTCTTTTTCTTTGTATTTTCCATCTTTTTTTTTTTTTCCTTTGGAAGAATTCCTGAGCTGACTCTTTTCTTCTTACAAATTAACCGTTTTACCTGTGGTTTTTCTGCTATTCAATCCATCAACTGAATTAATTATTATTATTTTTTAATGAGATAGGTGACCTCTTCTGGTTGATGGTGTGATATATCAACAGCTATTATATTACTTTTGGGAATATTGCCTTTATGTTATAAGGATACTGCCTTTCCTTTTTCAGTATTAATTGTAATGTCAAAACTTGTATTTCTAAGCATTATAAAAATGAACTCTTTTTTAGAAAACCTTTCTGAAGATTCAATTATACTCCTTATTTTTGTTCAGTTATATTATTAACTGTGTCCTTAAATGCTAGATTCTTCTGTTGTTTATAAAATGTGATTCCTTTGTTTTGTAGCATTAGTTTTCCTAGATGTGTGCTGAATCTTAATAGTGAGTTCTGGCATTTTCATATGAGAGATTTTGGTGAAAGCTGTACCTATGAATCTATCATTATTGTGGCTATTGCTGGGGGAACATCCAGTGGTACATGGATAGTTGGACAGGCAATCAGTAGCAGTCTTCCTGATCTTCCTGGATGTTATTGGATAGCTGGGAACTGTTCAATCTCTCTATTGGTTTCCTAGAGTTTCCTGAATTTCCTGTATTCACAGCACCCCAGCTCAGAGTATTTCCAGACCTACTGCCCCCTTCTGTAGCAGCTCTGACCTATGCTGTCTACTTGAATTCTAGTTCTTTCAGCTGCTTGTCTTTCCAAGAAATCATGCATCCTCCTGGGGAGGGATCCTGTTTAGTAGTCCACATCCATTATAAACTTAAAAATAGATATCTACTATTTCTTGTAGGGATTTGGTGTAGGAAAAGATGACTTCACTCATCTTGAGCTACTCTACATGTGACGTTTTTTCTGTTTTATTTTATTTTTTTGCCATTATGCTAAAATGTATACATTCAAATGTTGAAATGTTTCTTTTGTTTTGTTTTGTTGGTTCAGGTACTATCTTGTCTTATTTCACTGTCTCTATTATTTGACAATGGGCCTGGTTCATGATAGGTACTCAGTAAAGATTTGTTCAATTAATATAATCCTGAAAATGTACAAAACTCAGATTCTTGAGGTCATTGTAAATGGACACAAGCTAATGTATGTTTGAGCACTTTTATTTATAGTGTAAGTAGGATAACTCTATGTTTAAAAATGTGGCCTTCTTGAGTTATACCCTTAGAAGGGGACAAAGTTAGAAGCCGTAGATATATAGTCCGTGGCAGAACTGAGAGGAAGACCTTGCTTCCCTGATTTACTAGCTGTAGGGATCTAAAGAAAATTATTCAAACACTCAACTCATGTTACTTGACATAAGGTAACACAAGGCAGTGGGTGTGCTGTGGACATGGACAGTGAGATATGGGAGGAACAAAGCCAGGCCAGACAGGGCCAGGAAACTACTGCCATCTCTTCCTCTATTTTGTGCATCATGGCAGGAGAGGGACCAAGTGAGGATCTCAGCCATCTCTGCCCTAAGCTACATGTTACGCCGAATTTTCAAATTGAAGCCTGGGTCCTTCGTTCGCAAAGAGGTCTTCACTTTTCTAGTCCCATTGCTGCTCAGCATTCAGGACAATAATATTGAGGTGGTTAAGGTACCGGTCACCTCTGTTCTGCCAACCCCAAGCCTGACTCATTCCCCTTTTCTGCTATAGCATACCACCTTTGCTCTTCCCTTTGTCTCCTTTGTCATGAGTCCAACTTTGGCTGTCCAGTCCATCCCCACCTCTTGAACCTCACCCTCTGGGCTGGATCTGGGCACTTGGATCCGCTCCACAGTCTTCCACTCAGCCCTTGGACCTGGGGAATCATTGTCGTGGGGTTTTGGGGATTCCCTTCTCTCTATCACACAGGCCTGTGGCGGGACCCTGACTGAGTGGACTCACGTGCTTGGCTGGTCATCACTCACAGAGACGTTCCGGCATACCACACTCAGTGATCACATCCAGGTAGTAGGAGAAACTTGCAAATTCCTGGTAAGTGAGAGTCCTTGAGAAAGCTCAGTTAAAATGTTCGTATTGGGGGATGGGGTTGTAGCTCAGTGGTAGAGCACTTGCTGGCATGTGTGAGGCACTGGGTTTGATTCTCAGCACTGCAAATAAATAAAGGCTTATCAACAACTAAACAAATTTTTTAAAAAATGTTCATATTGGCCATGTGTTACGAGGACAAAACAGGGAAGGCTGACAGAAGGCAGCTTTCTTCTGTTCCTTAGTCCTGTTCTTTATCACCAATCAATTCTGAGACTCCACATTTAGGATGCTAATGTCCTGGTGTCTGTAATTGATCTTCCCAGAATCACAGTCTTTTCCTTAGAGGCTGAAAGATCCTGCCAGATTGCTGGATTGTGATAGGATAGAGATATTCTGGTTAAAGTGGGTGAAAGAGATGTGGGCAGGATTTTAGGTTGTTAGTCATGATGTTTAGGGTCTGTGGCTCTTAAGAAATCAAAGACAAGCCAGAGATTAGGAATCAGAGTCTATGCAGATTTTGCAGAATTTTGATGTTTATTGCTAAAATGCTCTCTGAAAATAAATAATTAAGGGCTTAGCAATTTGGGTAGTAATGAACAACTGTGTCTTTAGCTCCACATTAGTTCTTTGTCCTTATTCTCTTCTCTTTCATGGAGCAGGTTTCTCTTTATGAACTTTCCGTTGAGTCTGCTGGGGTGGGACGGGTTGGGATGATGGAGTCTGCAGGTTCCGTGGACAAGGGTGAACAGGTGCTGCTATCAAGAGATCTGCAATAATCCCAGACCTGCCCTCTCCTGCTCAGTACCACCCATCTGTGGCTCCACAGGTGGGCCAGCGCAAATATCATCAACTTGGGGACTTACTATTCCAGAGCTTTGGCTTCCTGAAGCGACCACAGCCCTTCCTAAGGGCAGCTGCAGTCAATTTCATAGGTAAGGCAGTGGCACCTGGCAACTCCTCTCTCCCCTCTTTGGCAGGGGAGCATCTTCTGCCAAAGGGCTAGGTCAGAACCATGGTGTGACAAGCAGATGACCTCCTTTCCTAGCCTTGACCTGATTGGATAGGTTGACATGTGATCCAGCCCCAAATTCTGCTTTAGAAAGGTCCAGAGGAAGAAGAGACTATGCTCATGTACCCCAGCTCTGAGTGGGTTCCACTACCCCATCTGGATTCAGCCTTGTGGACCAGAGAAGTGTCATTTGAAAGAGGAAAAAAACCAATTGCTTCCATTAAGACCCCATGGATTTTCCAAAATATTTTTGCTTCAAACTACAATTAGCTGCATGTGTTTAAGTAAAAAAACGTATGCAATTTATATTGGCAAAAAGATTGATGTAAATAATGCCAAAAATTTCACCATTTGGATTTAGTCACTACTGATTCTAGAGACTCTTCCCTAAGAATGTGCTGCATATCCATATCCCTTCCCACAACAAATACTTTTAAAAAAGACAGTTTGTGGGCTGGGGATGTGGCTCAAGCGGTAGCGCACTCGCCTGGCATGCGTGCGGCCCGGGTTCGATCCTCAGCACCACATACCAACAAAGATGTTGTGTCCACCGATAACTAAAAAATAAATATTAAAAATTCTCTCTCTCTCTCTCTCTCTCCCCTCTCTCACTCTCTCTTAAAAAAAAAAAGACAGTTTGTTATATTGTTTTTTCCCTTGCTATATCACAAATGCATAGTATTATATAGCTTCAACAGTATTTTTATAGTTGCATAATATTAATTCTGTTTCATGGATTTATGAAAAAAATTAATCAGTCCATACTTTTGAATATTGAGACTGTATATTTAAAAATATTTTTAAGCAGGTCTGCAGTGGCAAAATCTCTGCAAGCCATCATGGATTTAAAGTACAAAATTTAAAGTACAAATACTAGGCCCAAAGAGTTTGCAGAATTTTGATGTTTATTGCTAAAATGCTCTCTGAAAAGCTCAAGTAATTTTCAGCAATAGTATACGTGAGTATTCATTTCTACAGACATTTGCCAACCCTGAGTATTATTTTTTAAATCATTAATTTGATAAGTGAAAAAATATTTTAGTGTTATTTATATTTAGAAGAAATACATATATATGTTCTCTTTGCAGAGAAATGGGAGCATTATCAATAAGGGTAAAGTTCCATGTACTCTCTGTTCAGTCTAGTCTTCTTCTCTGCTCCTGTGTGCTGTGTTGTTTTTGATTAATTATGTCTTTATCGGCAACCAAGTTAAATTTTTTTCTATGTTGATTGGCAATGCATATTTCATCTTGGCAAATTTGTTGCCTTGTGCCCCTTGTGCATCTTTCTGTTGGTGTAGGAATCCCATAAAGTTCAACACCTTCATCTAATGCTCTGCTTGTCACCCATGGATGATAACTTTTGGGTCACAGTCACTACTGTAACCTAGAATTTTTCTTTTACTAAGACATATCCAGGATGCAAAGCTTCTCTTAGAAGTATTCTTTAGTAAAGATGGTGGAATGAGATGGACATCCTTATCCTAGGTACATGAATGACGGCACATATAGTGTGACGCCACATCGTGTACAACTAGAGAAATGATAAAATGTGCTTCATTTGTGTACAATGAATCAAAATGCATTCTTCTGTCATGTATAACTAATTAGAACAAATAATAAAAAACGAAATATTCTTTGCTAACACTGGTTGTAAATATCCTTTTTTCCCCCCACCACTGATCCTGGGAAAAGAGTCAGCCCAAAGGCCCAGGAATTATAGAAAGATTTTTCTATCTGTTCTGCCTTTAGGATTAACAACTAAGAGCATAAACATGAATTGCATACATGATGATGATGTACAGCTGATACGGCATGGTGAGTCTGGACCTTGTACCTGGGTTCTGAGTTCCACTAGGGGTGGGGTAAGATCCAGTGCAGGATGGAGGACATGTCTTAAGAACATGTGTCATTCTTTTGAAATCTATCTTTATCATCTAAGCGTAATATAAAATAGTACAGAATGGAGAAAATGGAAGAAAGAAACAAATTATTTGCTGTTTTCCTAGTAAGATAGAAACAATGCTCATATTTTGGTGATATATCCTTGCAGTCATTGAACATTATGTGGTGTAGGTGCTTTCACTGCAGTAGTGTTGAAGACAGGATTGTCCCTGCCCTTAAAGAACTTGCAGTGTTTTTTCTTTTATATGGCATTAAAATATTTCAGTGTTATTTATATTTAGAAGAAATACATGAATATATTCTTTTTGCAGAGAAATGGAAGCATTATCAATTAGGGTAAAGTTCCATGTACTCTGTGTCCAATCTAGTCTTCTCTCCTCCTGTGTGCTGTGTTGTCTTGTATTATTTTTCTGTGTAATAGATACACACACACGTGTGTGTGTGTGTGTGTGTATACATACATACATATATATATACATATACATGGATTATTGTATATACACACACATATATATATATACAGTATATATAACATATATTGTGTTAGTCAGCTTTATGTAACTATAATAAATACGTGACAAAAATCAAGTTAATAAGGGGGAAAGTTTATTTGCCTCATGGTTTTGAAGTTTTGAGTTCATGACTGATTATCTCATTGCTTTAGACCTATGGCCTTAGATCTATGGCCAGATAGCAGATCAAGGTGGGGAGCACCTACTGGAGAAACTATTCACTTCATGGTCGCCAGGAATCAAAGAGAGAGAAAGAGGAAGAGGCTGTGGTTTTATAACCCCCTTGGAGGGCACATTCAATGTCCTAAGACTAGTCCCCTCTTTCCTCCTGTAGGTTGCACCTCCTCCCAGTAGTTCTATGTTGGGGAAGCAAAGAGAGCTAGGAAAGGGTTGGGGTCCCAATACCCACTTCTAAGGTACACCTTCCTTCTACTGGGCCCACTTCCTAAAAGGTTCCACCACCTTCCAATAGCTCTGCAGGTGGAAGGCCAACCCTCCAATACATGGGTCTTTTGGAGACATTTAATACCCAAACTATAGAATCTAATTTCTATGCTTTTGTTAGCAAATATTTTTGTTCTATTTTTAACCCAGAATTTAGATACTATGATTGTTATTATTATTTTGCACGAACTGTTTTAGGTATTCTTCACCATTCCTTTTTGCTTTTTTCTGACCATCTTTTAGGGAACATTTTTATTTCTCCTGGAGTAGATCTTGTAGAAATTCCTTTTTTTAAAAAAAAAATTTAGTTGTAGATGGACCTTTATTTTATTTATTTATTTTTATATGGTGCTGAAGATTGAACTCAGTGCCTTACACATGCTAGACAAGTACTCTACCACTGAGCTACAGCCCCAGCCCCAAGAAATTTCTGGGATGCTAATATTTAATATTCATACTCTTGGTAGATTTTTTAAATGTAAGGATTCTCAAAGGAATAAGACAATTTGACACAATTCTAGATTAACAATTACTTTCTCTCAGCACTTTGGAGATATTATACTAGTGTTTTCTGGCTTGCTTTGTTATGTTTGAGAAGCCTGAGGCCATTCTAATTTTTGTTCTTTGTAGCTTATCTTTACATTGACAGAAGTACAGAGAATATTATCATCAACTTCCTGTATCTTTACCCCAGATACAGCAGGTATCAACTCGTGGCCAACCTTGTTTTTTTTTTATTTTTTATTTTTATTTTCCCACCTATACCCTGTCCCTGGCAGGGTTATTTTGAATTAAATCCAAGACTTCATATTATCCCGTCTATAAATAGTACATGTTTCTAAATGATTCTTTTAAAAAACAAAACATGAAAAAAGTATAATGGAGTAGAATACAAACTATCCAAGAATTGGGAACTGGTTTGAGGTATTTCATCCAAACCTCTGAGGCTACCAGTTTATTTTCTAATGTCTCTATAGTTAGAAACACTTCAGAGAAGCACTTACTAGCCTTAATTTACAACTCTCCTAAATGCAGATCTGAATCATTTCTCCCAGGGCACAGAAGTTAATTACTGAAAAAACCAGTATGAGATTTTTCAATTTCTATTTCCCTTTCCATGAACCCACACTCCTGTGTGGTTCTTTAATTGGTACCAAAGTCCCAAGAAAGAGGTAGGGGGTGGGAGTTGGTGGGTTTGTAGAAAGAGGAGCCAATATTTCCAGTGTTAGTCAGAAGAAAAAAATTTATCATTACTTTTAAAACTCTTGGTAAGCTCCAACAGCCAATAGACATACCTATGCTTTTTTTGTTGTGAAATAAAATTTAATTTTTTCATCGACATTAACAAAAAACTTTTATATGCTTCAAAGGATAGCATTGAGAAAACAAAAAGATAAATCACAAAGTTGGAGAAGACTTTTGTAAGTCATGCAATAGATGATGTAGAACAGGGTACTAGAATATGCAAGGAACTAATAAAACTTACATTAGGGGCTGGGGTGGTGGCTCAGTGGTAGAGTGCTCACCTAGCATGCATGAGGCACTGGGTTCGATCCTCAGCACCACATAAAAACCAACAAAGGTATTCACCTAAAACTAAAGATACATACATAAATAAATATTTTTAAAAATATATCATTAAAAAATACATCAAATTTCTGGGAAGCAATTGATTTGGACTAGGCACCAAGCATCTAAACCAATGTGGAATTTATTTATTTTTATTCCAAATAAATGGTTTATTCTTTTTTATATCTTTTTTATTGTTCTTTTTAGTTTTACATGACAGTAGAATGTATTTTGACATATTATACATACATGGAGTATAACTTCCCATTCTTGTGGTTGTAGAGTCTCTGGTCTAATGCACAGGTCCTTGTGCAAGGGTGACAGGGGACTAATTGGATTTTGTTACATATGGGTTTCCAGTTTTCCCCAGCACTACTTGTTGAAGAGGCTATCTCTTTTCTATTTATGGCACCTTTGTCTATTATGAGGTAACTGTATTTATGTGGGTTTGTCTTCTATTCTATTGGTCTTCATGTTTGTTTTGGTGTCAGAACCATGCTATTTTTTATTACTATAGCTCTGTAGTATTAATTTAAGGCCTGGTATTGTAATGCTTCCTATTTCACTTTTCTTGCTAAAGATTTCTTTGGCTATTCTGGGCTTCTTATTTTTCCATATGAATTTCATAACTTTTTAATGTCATCAGAACCTTGAATAGGAATTGAATTAAATCTGTAGAGAGATTTTGGTAGTATGGCCAGGGTGGGAAATCTATCTTTCTTGTTTACTACTGTATGCACCGCACCTAGCACAGTGCCTGGTGATAGGAAGAACTCAATAATAGTTGACAAATGAATTAATGATTTTTATGTATAGCAGTGAAAAATTAGAGACAGTTTAATTATTCAGTAATGAGGGTTCATAAAAATGACAATCCTGTGATTTGATCTTATACTGTAAACAGGTAAATCTTATGGGAAGAAAAAATGTTATTCTTATTTTTTGTAAAGTTCTATCTTTAATATAAAAAAAAGCCCTGCAAGGATAGGTACCAAAATATTAGCAGTATTTTTTCACAGGGTTCTTGATTCCTCTTTCTTCTCCCCACATTTTTTTAAATGGGGTCTTGTTATGTTGCCCAGGCTGACCAAGAACTCCTGGGCTTAAGCAATCCTTCTGCCTCAATCTGATAAATAGCTGAGGCAACAGGAACTCAGTATTCTATCCAGCTATCCTTTCCATTTTTAAAAAACAATCTTTAATATGTTTTCTGTAATGAAACCAGCATTACTTTTTTACAATGCCAAGAATGATTCTAAGTGGATTTGCATGATAATGGCCTATCATTTGGTAGCCCCTGAGTGGGGCTAGGTAGACAATCTTCAGGGATCCAGAGTCTGAGTTGACCTCCTTCTGGTTTCAGCTCTTGAATGTGTGAAGAATGATCCCAGAGATGCTATCAAGGTGATAGCCAATGCTATCCTGAAAAAAATAGATGAAGATGTGAAGATCCAGGGTTCCTATTCTTCCAGGCTGAACCAAATCAGCAGTAACTTCCTCAGAGGTTTTGGCATCAAAACCAGAAAGAGAAAGAAGCACCTGTTTAGGACTGTCAAACGGGAAATAGATATTGATGAGAATCATTAAAACAAAATCTCAAATTGGTTCCAAGTTTCTGAATTCCTTCTCAAACAGCAATTCAGATGGAAGATCAGCAGAGATTTTAGTACCAATGCTAAACATCCAATTAAACAAGTTGAGCCTATCTAAAATGCAGCTGCATAGGAATCACTGAGAATATTTAAAGCTGGGAACCAATACTTTTTCCATTTGTTTATGGACATGTCAGTGCTTTTGTCCAATGGGTTGTGCCATTTTGACCATGGAAGATACATTATGCTTCTTGTCCTTTATCTTCCTAGAGAATGGTTGGTTATGGGCAGATACATTTGTCAGGCAAACATTTTCTCATCCCAAGGCTAGCTGTCTTTCTTCCAAATTCCTGGGATCCAACAGTAAGCATGAGTGACTAGAACAACTTTGGAAAGTATGTCCTTCACCATTTGGGAAATGTTACCCATGAAAAAAGGGAGACACAGGGTAGCAAACATCATGAAACTTAGTTTTCAATCTTTTCCTGTACATCCACATACTAGATGTAAATCCCATGTTAGCTTTTTATGGTTGTGACCAAAATATCTTACAAGAACACCTTAAAAGTTTATTTGGGCTCACAGTTTCAGAGGTTCAGTTCATGGTCAGCCAGCCTGAATGCTCTGGGCCTGAGTTGAAGCAGAACATCTTAGTATAAGGTGTGGAGGAAGAAAGCTCAGCCCAAGGCTGCAAGGAATTGGAGAGAGAGACAAAATATAGAATCCCCAAGACATGCACCCTGTTTAGTTAACTTTTTTATTGCTGTGACATGACAAGAAAAATTAGAGGTGAAAAAATTTATTTTGGCTCATGATGTCAGAGGTCTCAGTCCATAGATGGCTGACTCCATAACTCTAGGTCCAAGGTAAGGCAAAAGCCATGGCAGAAGGGCATGGTAGAGGAGAAGAACTTAGGATATAGCCAGCAGAGAGTTGTGCTCACCAAGGACAAAATATTAACCCAAAGTATGCCTATCTCCTCTAGCCACACCCTACCTGCCTATAGTTACTACCTAGTTAATCCATAACAGTGGATTGAAGAAGAAGGAGTCTGCGAAAGGGTCTGGAAATAGGAGGGTGTCAGTAAAGCCTTTGCCGGTGAGAGGTGTGCTGAAAGACGAGAAGACATTGAAGTTCATACAGCAGGTAGGGAATGGAGGGAGCATTCTAGAAGCCACATGAAGGAGCTCGGGTGTGGAGTAGCAGGCCTTCATGCTGGGATTTGAAGGACAAGGAGAACACACAATGAAAGGCTGAGGAATGGGGAGGGCCATGTCACAGTGGACCATGTCTGGCAGGCTGAGTTTGGGCTGCATTTGGAGGGAATAAGGAACTTTTGAGAATAGAAATGTAATGTGATCAGACCTGCATTTTAGTAAAACTGCTTTGCAGGTGACAAGATGACTTGGAAAATGGAGGCACAGAAACTACACTGTAGTTCAGGTGATACTGTGAAATATATAAAAGCACCCTGCTTTCCACAAAATGTGTGTATATTGTGTGTGTGTGTGTGTGTGTGTTCATAATCATTTCAAATGCATAATAGTAATCTCATAAGAAGTTAGGGGATTTTTTTTCTTGCAGTGCTAGGGATCAAACCCAGGACCTCATGCATGCTAAGCAAGCACTACACCACTGAGCTACATTCCCAACACTAAGATAAATTCTTGAAGTCATTAAATGTAAAGGGAACTAAAAACCAGAATGTTAAGTGATGGGAGGATGCTGTGTATGCCTTCAGATATGCAGTTGGTCTCAGGAAGCCACACTAATAAAGTGGCCACCTAAACTTAAACTAATTTAGTGTTAGTTAAAATTTAAATGCAATTCCTGCTTTTACTTAGCCATATTTCAAGTGCTCAATAGCCCCATGTAATTAATGGTTACCATGTGAGGCATTGCAGATATAGAACATACCCATCACTATGGCAAGATCTACTAGACAAGGCTGATGATGGGCAAGATCTACTGTATAATAGCCAAGCAGAGACAGGAGACATGGCATTAGATCCAACTGAGGCAGGAAGTCTGAGCTGAGTTCCCTGCATAAAACCACCAAAGTCAATGAAAGGGTGTTCCGAAAAACAAATCTACCACCAAAACAGGAGACCACATGGAAATGAGTGAGTTTGGCCTAGGCTTAAAGTTAAATGAGAATTTTTCCTGGGAATTCATAACCTTGGGCTTGTGGCACATAAAGGTTTGGGATTTTAAAAATGTCATGGTGAGAAATCAATAATTGCTGGTCATAGGCTGGCAATAAACATGAGTTCCTTAGTAAGCACAAGTGTAAATGAGTGCTGAAGAGATATATCTTCAACCTCGGTTTTCTAGGATTCTCATAGATGAAATACCAGTAAAAGCAAACTCACAATCCCAAATTACAAACCACACAAGAAATCAACCCATCATGAAGTAAAGTCAGCAGATGAAACAGACAGAAAGGTTCAAACTCCAAGAAGTTCAGAAAATGAAAGCTGTAATAGTAATAGGTTTACCATGATCACATAATTAAGTATAGAAGAGGAATAAATGCTATGAAAAAAAAAGTAGTATAGTAAAAGGCTTCCAGAAAGGTAGTGTGTGGATCTCTGAATTTTTGCCCCAGCAAAACAAATATCACTGGTAGAAACTATAGAAAAAAGCAAATTTTTGAAAATTAGAAAGCCAGGTTGGTGGAACACATCTGTAGTCTCAGTTCCACAGGAGGCTGAGGCAGGAGAATCACTGGAGCTCAGGTGTTCAAGACTAAACTAGGAAACAGTGAGACCCTGTCTGAAAATGAATTTAAGAATCCAAAGATTATTCTAGGGCACACATGTGAGCTAGAACCTACTCCCTCCATTCCCTCAGCTCAACATGACAGAAAGTTTATTTTAGAAGATATGCAAAAAAAAAAAAAAAAAAAAAAAAAGCAGCTCACTCTCCCACATGCTCCCAGTCTAGAATACCAGTTTCCTGCCATGAGGGATTGGCTACTCGTATTTCTCATTCTGCATGCCTATTTTTGTGTTGCAGAGACTCCATTCCAAGCAGACACAGCAGAGAGGTCCATACTCGAGTTGATGGGATGCAGGCATAAAAATGTCTTGGGGAGTTCACCCCAAACTCCTTTTCTTTGTAGAGTTTCAGGGAAGAAAAAAAAACACTTAGAAACAAGAGAAGCAATCAGGGGGCAGGAAAAAAAATTTAAGGGGATAAAAGGAAGAAACTTAGAACAAAACCACAGAGAGGTAGACCTGAAGTTTAGATCCTTCTCTTTTACTTCAACCCGTTTAACATGTTCTCCAAAAAGTCCTCAAACATCTCTTCTGCCATGTGTTCTATCACTCCTGGGAGGCAATTTGGGCCATCACTCTGTTAAGACCCCACTGCAGAAAGGATCCAAGTGGTGGAATAGAAAAGGCCCTGTTCCTGGATGCTCCATGGTGTGAAACCAAGAAAGCAGGCAGACTGCTTCTCCACAAGGTGAGTAACTAAATAAAGGGGTCGCGGCTTTACTGGAATTTAAAACTGGACATTCAAAGCAGACCTGGAACACAAGAGGTTGAATATAATAAAATAAGAAAAAGATTGCCAGTGGCACAGCTGCTGCCATGGCTGGGTCAAAAGCACCAGAAGAGCAACCCCTACATGAGCATAGTAGGGGGATAAGAGAATGAAAGGAACCCACATTTTTTGGGAGGCCCTAGGTGTTTCTGAGTACAGAGTATTTAGAAAACAGGAACATTGCCCAGCAAACCTGGAAGTTGAGCTGCATGATATCCACATCTCATCAGGTGGCATGCTGAGGACAAAGGAAGGAACCATTTTGCAGCCATGGTCCAGGGGCTGGAAGCTGAAGAAGCTAATTCCTGGCAAACCTGATTTGGGCCCCCGAATACAGGCCAAGTAAATACACACTGCATGACATAGAGTGTACTTAAGTGACTAGGAGAAAAATCAAACATGGAGAGAGGTTTACACAGGGAAAACTGGTCATGGAACGCCCCCCCCCCCCCAGCTCTACCTCTCCCCCTCCAATCAGACTGCTGGCAGGACCTGCTGGGAGAGAAGCACCTGACCAGGGACTTGGAAGGATGGGGGCAGAAAGATTGTTTAGAGACTGAAACAAAGACCAGGAAACATGGGGTCTGCAGGTGACAAAGAGGACTAGGAACTGGCTCCCCCACCACATGAGTGGAACCCAGGGAAGACTCCTGGGTAAAGTGTTCCAGTGTGGACTAGCAAGTACTAGACACTAAAGATGTGCTGATTTTAAATCTCCAGACCAATTGGCATTCAGCAAAGAGCAGAGAGCACAACTAAATCCTGCCTCCGGGAATTCTGCCTATGGGATTACTTCTCTCACTCCAGCAATCCAGAGGGTGGAGCCTCACTCTCCAGAAGACCCCACCTTAAACTGATGAGGGAAGAAGCTGAGAATATTTTGAACTTCAATGGAAAGAATTTTTTAACTTTTCATCAAGATCTTTTTTTTAAATTCTTTTTCTCTGTTTAGTTGTGACCTTGATAGTACAAGAACATTGATACATTTTCATATTTGTTTTTGTTCTCAATTCTAGCATTTTTGAAGTGAGTTATTTTTCATGGATTAGTTTTTTTGTGAACTAGGATGTTTGATTACTGCATTTTAGTTTTGTTTTGTATTCTTTTATTTTTATTTTTAATTTTTAGAAAAATTTTACTTTATTTTCTCCTACCTATTTCCCTTGATTCTCTCTTTTCTTCTGCTAACAGCCAATCTCTATTGTTCTCCCTTACACTCTTTCTTTAATCTCTTACTTCTGTCTTCTCTCCTCCTCATAATTTTCACATCCTATATCACTACTATTCTCTCCCTGTCCACCATTTGAAATTGTAAACCCTTTTGCAAACTTGCTGTTTTTATTTTGGGCAATAACTAATTATATAATTTCTGTTTATTGTGACAATTCTGTTTATTGTGACAATTATGGATGTCATAGTAGAAACTACTTGGTTTAATGCTTATACTGCTTGCTTTGGTTGTTATTATTTGTCTCCCCCTAAACATAGAGGTATTGGAAAACTTTCAGGGACACTATAAGTCCACAGGATAGAAATTCAACTGCCTCAGATCCATACTGTTAGATGAGTAGACACACAAACAACATGAAAAAGCAAGGGAAGAAATTGCTCCAAGCAAATCAAGATACTTCAATAACAGAATCCCTCAACACCATGGTGGAAGAAAGGTCAGAGAAGGAGTTTAGAATGTACATAGTTAAACTGATCTGTGAAGTAAAGGATGGGATAAGGAATGAAATCAGAGAGAAAATACAGTAAATAAAAGATCACTTCAATAAAGAGACAGAAATTCTGAAGAAAAAAAAGCAAAATTCTCAAAATGAAGGAAACAATAAACCAAATTAAAAATTCAATAGAAAGCTTCACCAGCAGACTAGATCACTAGGAAGACAAACATCTCAGGCAATGAAGACAAAATACATAATTTTGAAAATAGAGTTGACCACAGAGAGAATATGTTAAGAAACCATGAACAGAACCTCCAAGAATTATGAAATGCATGGAAAGCCCAATTTTAAGATTTATCAGGATAGATGACAGAGGGAGATACAAACCAAAGGAATGCATCTTTTCAATGAAATAATATCAGAAAATTTTCCCAAAATAAAGAATGAAATGTAAAATCAAATACAAGAGGCTTACAGAACACCAAATGTACAAAATTATAACAGACCCACATGAAGGCACATTATAATAAAAATGCCTAGCATACAGAATGAGGATATAATTTTTAAAACAGTGAGAGAAAAATAAATATAAGGGGAAACCAATTCAGATCTCAGCTGATCTTTCAACCTAGATGCTCAAAGGTAGAAAGTCCTGGAATAACATACACCATGCTCTGAAAGAAAATAGATGCCACAAAGAATCCTATAGCCAGAAAAATTAAGCTTCATACTTGAAGATTAAATAAAAACTTCCATGAAAAACAAAAGTTAAAAGAATTTGCAACTAGAAAGTCTGCACTATATAATATTCTCAACAAAATACTCCATGAAGATTAAATTTTAAAAAAAACCAGCTAAGGGAGGAGTCTGTGGGAAGAATTTTGAGAATTTTAGAGATGAAGGCTAGAAAAGATTTAAAAAGCAGTTTAGTCATAAAAGAGCAAGTACATCAGAGTAAAGATGTGGTTGTTGTAAATGTTATAGTCACTAAAGAAATACTAACTATCCCAGAACAGTGGCGAAAGGCTGTAATCCCAGTGGTTTGAGAGGCTGAGGCAGGAGGAGCACAAGCTGAAAGCATCAGCAACTTAGCAAGATCCTAAGCAATTTAGTGAGACCCTGTCTTAAAATAAAAAATAAAAAAAAAAAGAGTTGGGGATATGGCTCAGTGGTTTAGCATCCCTTGGTTCAATCCTTGAGACAAAAAAAAAAAAAAAAAAACTTTCTATCCAGAAACAATGGGACAGATGGCAAGGGACTGGAAAGACCACACCTATCTCAGGCTCAAGAGTGTAAAAGTAAAAATTCCTTAAGAAGAGACCATGGGAACACCCTGCTTGCATGGGGTGAGAAGGGCCTAGAATGTTATTTAATCATGTACAGGCACTCAGGTACTTGGAGGGTGCTGTAGACAAGTACTAGGAGGCTTGAATATTGCTCCAGATAATGGCAGACCTTGGTGGCAACGACATGGAGCTGATTCTGAAGGAATGCAGGATGTTAGAATTAGGGAGTTTTCACGGAAATTTCAAAGGGAGGCCTGGGAGACCAGGCAAAGTGTAACAGGATCAGAGTCACTATGGGGCTGTCTCTGACAGGGTGATGCATGAAGAAGTGAGTAGGAAGTGAAGGCTGCAGTGGAAACCCCCACCCCAATTACAAATGGCAGTACAGTGGAATGTCTGTTGCAGGAATTGAGCAGAGCTAAGCCAAGAGAGAGGCTATGTGAAATGCAACCAGAAAGACCGCAGAAACAGAGGTACACAAGCCCTTTGGAGAGAACATCATGATTCCATGTTCCTCAGATGCTGGAAATAGTTACTCGACTTATTTGCCCAGCTGGATTTTTGTCTTGCTTTGATCTCATCCTTTTTCTTTTTTTAAATTTTTTTAGTTGTAGATGGACACAATACCTTTATTTTGTTTGGTTTTTTTTATGTGGTGCTGAGAATCAAACCCAGTGCCTCACACATGTTAGACAAGCGCTCTACTGCTGAGCCACAACCCCAACCCCAATCCCATCCTTCTTTCTATGTCCCTATTTATCCCTTATGGAATAGAAATGTTTCCTCTGTGCCATTATACGTTGGATAAATTTAACTTTACAGGGGAAAAGAGATGAAAGTTTGCCTTCAATCTCAGAAGAGATTTTGGACTTGAACTTTTGGGCAATTCTGGGGACTCTTGGAAATGGACTAAATACATTTTGAATTGTGAGATGTGCATGAAAACTTGGGGTTCAGGGTGGAATGTTATGGTTTGGATATTAGGTGTTCACATGAGAAATTATGTCCCATTGATGTATGATATATCAAAGTGCATGAATGTATTCTACTGTCATGTATAACTAATTAAAACAAATTTAAATTTTTTTAAATCTAAATGTGAGACAATATAGGGATGTTTACCTTAAATGGTTTGATTATGAGAGCTTTAATCACTATATTAATCACTGATTTAAATTGTTGTAAGCAGAGTTTAATGGGTGACTCTAGTGGGAGTTCAAAAGACCAGAATGCTGATAGGACTGTGGACAGTAAAGACTGGGCTCATGAGGTTTCAGAGC
The DNA here is from genome assembly GCF_964194105.1 of Spermophilus citellus. Lineage (NCBI taxonomy): Eukaryota > Metazoa > Chordata > Mammalia > Rodentia > Sciuridae > Spermophilus > Spermophilus citellus. Next base: position 27,684,600 of record NC_138197.1, on the reverse strand, counting down.
CTTGACTTTGGACTAGAGGTCATTCATGTTATCCTCTGACAAAGAAATGTGTACATTTAGTCCATGTCCTGAGACTTTTTGTGAGGTTAGTTTTAAAGGTGATGTACTAATTAATTAATCTGGTAGAGGTAATTTTAAGGCAGTACAGCATTCAGGCAGTGGCATGTGTATTGCTAGAAGCTATTAACCAAATTTACTGTGATAATCAGGAGCAGAAAGCAGAAAATAAAGATTTGGAAAGCTTGCTTTACTGACACCCTCCTATTTCCAGACCCCGTGCAGAACTTGGCCATAATGTTCAGAATACTTTATTGTGTGTTATTGCTTATCTGTTTCCCTCTTAGGAATAACTTGCCTTTAACTTTTCTTTTTAAGGCTCTGGAACCCTAGCACCTAGCTCAGGGGCTGACACGTGGAGACACTGATGCAGAGGCTTCTCCTTTGTCCCTGTGGGTGGTGGCATCACTGTGAGTCATCCAGGGAGTAGCTCAGGGCATACCAGAGAGCTCTGAATTGGAGAGACGTGGTGCCTATTTTCAGAACTCACACAGTATTTTTGAGACTTCAAGTACCTCAGACGCTGAAGCTTCGCAGACTCCTTCTTCTTCATCTCGTCCCCGGCTGGGTTCCCTCTTCCTGAGCCACAGTATAGGGTGATTGTGTGACTCTAAGCCAGAGAACACAGCTTGTGTCTTTTCTCCTCTTATGTTCACACAGGGAGCATCTGTGGGCTCCACACACCCTTGGATGGTCCCCTTTGGTCCTGTCCTTTCCTCTTGTTCTGAGGGCGAGAGGCATTGATGATGACCAGAGAATGGATTAGGAAGGAAGGGACCATGGCTTAGTCCCAGGAAAGGCTCTGCTCCCTGAGGCTTCTGTACTGCCGAGCTGGCTAGGACACCTCTCCTCCCTCCTGGTCTGTCTGTTTCTGCTTCAGGAAAGTGGTGAGCCACGGCCTTGCACTTCTAGGAGGACAAGAATATTATGTGACTAAAGAAGCCCCATTTAGTGCCCAACACTTAACAGATGCTTAGGGAAATGGTTTTGGATTGATACCTGCTTAGTTTGTTCCTGTCCCCTGGATGCCTATGAGCTGCTGCCATTTGGGTTTGTGAGAAGGAGAGTTATAGCTGGTGAAAGCACTGAGTTGAGTCACAAGTCTGCATCTAAGCCTGACTCTGCCCTTAACTAGCTGTGTGACTTGGAGTGAGTTGCTTTACCTCTCTGACTCTAGGCTTCCAGGTATGCCATTTAGCATAGGCAATAGGTGTTTACAAGATGCTCAGGGACTGTTTACAAGATGCTCAGGGACTATTTCTTTCCCTTTCTAGATTGTTGTGGGATGTTTATATTTACTTTATGTATAAGAATGACTTTTTTATCTTTCTGCCTCTTATCTCTGTCACACCTTTGTGTGTGTGTGTGTGTGTGTGTGTGTGACTGGAGATTAAACCCAGGGCCATCCTATCACTGGGATGGAGATATATATATATATATATATATATACAAGGTCTTGCAAAGTTGCCCAGTTTGGCCTTGAATTTATAATCCTCTTTTCTCAGCCTTCCAAGTTGCTGGGATTACAGGGACCTGTCACTGCACCCAGCTCTTTTTTTTTTCTCCCAAGTATTTGGGATTGAACCCAGGGGATCTCTGGGTTCAATAATACTGAGCTTACATACTCAGTTGTTTTGTTTTTTGTTTTGGAATGATATTGCTAAGGTGCCCAGGCTGGAATTGAATTTCAAATCCCCCTGCTTCAAACTCCTAAATGGTTGGGATTATAGGCGTATGCCAGCATCTATCTCTGTCATATCCTTGTACACCTTTATCAAGCCCTTTCCAGGCTGAAGCAAAGGGTGTGTGTTTATGTGTGTGTGTGGGGGGAGCCACTCTGAATGACCACACCTTCCAGTCCTGATGCACCAGGCTCTGACCAACCACTGTATTTATTGTGGCTTGGGCATTGACCCTGCCTGGATAGCAAGGCAGTCTTCTTTGTGGGCGTACCCCCAGGGTTGAGTTACACCAACCTTGAAATCCTAACCCTTCTGCCTTTGATGGATAGAACTTTGTAAGAATAGTGTTCCCCCAATAAAAGCTGACTTCTGAACGTTCTCTGGCTCTCTCTCTCTCGCTCTCTCTCTCTCTCTCTCGTCAACCTCTCTTGACTTTATCTTGCTCTCCCTTTTGGGGAGCCTGAGGCTGAGAGCCAGGGAAGCCATACTGAAGCTTGTGTAAAGTTCTGTGTTTTATTTTGTGCCTCTACAAATTCACATGAGCAACCTTAGTTCAGCTGCCCTCGCTGGTTGAGGGCGGCAGGGGGGGCCCCCGAACAGGGACAGCATGGTGTGAATTTGTAGGTAGACTTGGGTGAATGCACTTTAGAAATTCAGAGAATTGTGTTTTTGGGGGGTGTGAAAGAAGCAGGCAGACTGAAATCCAGGGACATTAAGGAACTAACATGGGCAATTCCACATCTTCAGAAAAAGAGATTAATCTATTGATCCTGGAGACATTAATTAACCAGAGAGGGAAACAGGTCAAAAGGACCCAACTGGCTCAATTCCTGAAAACTGTTAGTGATGTAGGCCCCTGGTTTTGTGAGGAAGATTGTGTACTTGGGAGAGGCTAGGTATACAGTTGTCTAAAGGCTGCCTCTCTGCTAAACTATCTAGAGGCACAATAGAAAATATTCAAAAAGCCTGGACTGCTCTAGAAATGTGTCTTTTTGATGACTGACACAAGGAGCAATTGTATTCAGAAGACTTGTTGAAAGGGCTCCAAAAAAACAATTAGAGGGTTGAAGCAAGAAAAATTGTGGTGGCTTTCAGGCAATTTTCTCTATCTGTAGCCAGACTGAGGAGGAGTTAATTCTCACCCAGTCTGTAGCTTGAAAACTGCAGACAGAGGACATCAGGGCAAGACCTAAAACCACACATTCAGTCACAGATGATTCAGACAGAAACAGTGATTACAAGCATACCAATGCAACTCGTTGGTAGGGGCATATGCTAGAGAGGAAACCAGCGCTGATTGGGTTTCTGCAAGGCTGATTCAAGATGGAGGGGAGGAAGATGGACAGGAAGATCCTAATGAAACTGAGCCACTACAGTCTGAGGATTCCCAGTCAGAGGGTGAGAATGAGCTGGAGGAGAGCTTTGGTAGATTACATTTGGCTGGCCCTGAGTCTGCCATTTGGATCTGGCCACTCACCTCCGGGAGAACAAAGTTCTAAACTGGCTGTAGCCATGCTTATGCCACTCCAACATGGCGTTAGGACAGTGATGGAGGTGGGGGAGGACATTATAGGTTTTCAGCTTTTCCCAGTGTTTGAGCAGGTTAATGAACAAAATCAATGTGTCTGAGTGCATACTGTGGTTCCTTTTAAAACTCTAAAGGAACTTAAAAATGCTTGCTGTACTATGGTCCAAATTCAGCATCTGTTCAAAGGCTGCTTAAATCTTTAGGTAGTGAGCCTCTGCCCCTGTATGACTGGATTATGCTGGCTAAGGCATGCCTATCAGGGGGCAATTATCTATTGTTGTCATCCAACTGAACCAATAATTGTGCCGAACAGGGTGAGAAAAACTTCATGCAAGGCTTTGAAGCCCCTCTAGAGATTTTAACTGCCAAATTGGAAAGGCAGATAAATTATGATCTGCCAGATTACAATCAGATTACTGTTTGTGCCAAAAAGGCTTGGAAAGAATTGACTAATAAAGGTGAACAGATACTGGATTTTAGCCAGATTCGGCAGAGAACAGACTAATGGTTTTCTGACTTTGTAACACTTCTTTACCAGGCAGCGAACCGGGCCATAGGAGACTTGAATGCCTCTGAGTTTTCGTTCAAACAATTAACATTTGAAAATGCCAACAAAGTTTGTCAGAAGATCTTCCAGCCCATTGGAAAAGGGGAATTTTTTTCCAAATTAATTTGCCTTTTTGGATGTGGGTCCCACATACTTGCAGGATTTACACTCCCTGCTACTTTAAAGCAAGTGTTACAACCTCAGTCTAGGAGATGCCATTCTCATGGGCGATATTTGAACTGTGGCAAAACTGGCCATATGGCTCAGAACTGTGGGTCTCCATGCAATCAGGCAGAAACCTCACCTGGTTTATGCCAAGGCTGCTATTGAAGAGATGATTACATGGTGTGGGGGAACTCACGGAGGTGGCGGAGGTGGCCTGCCACCATTTTAACATCACTTCCTTCTTCTTCACCACCAGGAAACTGGAGCTGGGCCTGCCCTGGCCCCTCCACACAGCAGGGACATTACAGACTATAATGGAAGAAGAGTCACAGGTTCAGATGTTATCAGGGTCAGCCATGCCAACCCAAGCCAGGAGCTTGGAGCTGTGACCAGCCATGGGAACAATCCTGACTCCTGAAATGGGGCCATGGTAAATCCCTACTGGGATTCATGGGCTACTGCCACTACGTACCACAGGCCTAATTTTGGGGTGGAACAATTTACAAAAGGGAATCCAGGTACTGCCAGAAGTGATTGACCCAAATTTTAAAGGAGAGATTTAAATTATTGTACAGTCATATTGCACTATTCAGCTCTCTTCAAGAGATGTATTAGTGCAGTTAATATTTTTGCCTTGTCATTCTGCGAATGGCCCAGATGAAAGCTCAACATCTGGGTCCCTGGACTGTGCATATATGGCTCAGTTAGTTATTCAGGAGCGACCCCTACTGGATCTTAAATTCAATCATAAAATATTTCAGGGCATTGTGGAGCCTTGAGCTGATAGATATGTCCTATCTAGCAGGTACTGGCCCAGGGATTGGCCTTTACATATTGCACCTGCCCCTTAGAGAGGATTGGTCAGATCTCTCAGCCTGCACAAAGTGCAGTATCTTTGCTGGGAAGATAAAGATGGTAACTTTGGAATTTTTAAGCCTTATGTCTTAGACACCTTGCTAGTAAACTTGTGGGGCTGAGATATTCTAAACAGCCTAGGTTTGTTATTAATAACTCCAGATTCTATCATGTCACATGACTTAATCAAAAATTTATTTCTAGAGAAGTTGAAGAAAATTTACAAGAAGGGTATTTACCTATAACCCAGTCTTCCCAACAGAAATTAATTAATTCTCCCAGCCAAATTTTTTGGCAGGGCCCCTGACATTATCCCTGACCCAGAGAACAGCAGAAAAAATTAATTGGCTCACAGAAGAGCCAATCTGGGTTAGTCAGTGACCCTTAACAGGGGAGAAACTTAAAATAGCCCACATGTGGTCCAGAAACAACTTTAGGCTGGCCATTTAGAACCTATGCTCAGTCCTTGGAACACACCCAAGAAAAAAATCTGGCAGTTGGGGATTATTACAAGATCTCAGGGCAATTAATCATGTTATTGAGCCCATGGGAGCCTTACAATCAGGGCTTCCTTCCCCAACAGCCATCCCTTTAAATTATCATTTAATAGTAATAGATTTAAAATATTGTTTCTTTTCTATACATTTGCACCCTGACAACTGTAAAAGTTTGCTTTCAGCATTCCAGCAATACGTTTTAAAGAACCAGTTAAAAGATATTGCTGGAAAGTGTTGCCTCAGAAAATGTGTAATAGCCCTACTCTTTGTCAAAATTTTGTGGTGCAAGCCATCATGCCTGTGAGGGAGGAATTCCCTGATGCATACATTATTCATTTTATGGATGACATACTTTTAGCTCATGCTAACCCATATACTTTTAAAAGTCTTTGATCAATTAGAAACTTCACTCACTGGAATGGGTTTGTACATTGCACCTAAAAAGGTACAAAGGACCTCTCCTTTTCAATATCTAGGTCATATAATTGGAGGACACACAATCCATCCTAAAAATTTACAAATAAGAGTCAAGGAATTGCACACAATGATTTTCAAAAAATATTAGGTAACATTAATTGGCTGAGGCCATCTTTAAAACTAACTACTGCAAATTTAAGTCCTTTATTTCAAATATTACAGGGAGATTCTTCTCCAACTTCTTCTCATCAGCTCACAGCAGAAGTGAGAACATCTTTAAGAATGGTTAAAATTGCTATTAAAAATGCTCAGCTTACTAGAATTGACCCACAAGAGCCTAAATATTTGTTAATATTTCCAACTGCTCATGCTTGATATGGCAACCATTGGGAGTTATTAAATGGATCCATTTAACTCACTCTCCTCAAAAGTCATTAAATTTTTTTTCATGATTTTGTTGCTCAATTGGTTATTAAAGGGCAGAATGCAAGTTTTACAGCTGGTTGGATCAAAACCTAATATTACAATCATTCTATTTTCTGCTCAACAGAATGATTGGCTTTTCCAAAATTCTAATACTTGGAAACTAGCTTTTGCTAATTTTCCTGGTCAGATAGAAAATCATTATCCTCTTGATAAAATTGTTCAATTTGCCTTAGTAACTGCATTTATTTTGCCAAAGATTGTGTGTGCACAACCAATAGATGGAGCATTAACAGTATTCACTGATGGCTCAAGCTCAAGTAGAGCAGGTTTTTATAGTCACACTCATACAGAGGTTATACAAACCTCATATACTTCTGCCCAATGAACAGAACTTCAAGCTCTTATTTGTGCTTTAAGTCATTTTAGAAATGAGCCCATTAATATTTATTCTGAAAGCTCTTATACAGTTGGAGTTATAAAAAATATTGAAACTTCAACTATTGAGTATAAGCCATCACAAGAGTTATTTGAAACACCATACAAAAGAAAATACAAATGCACCAACACCCACGTTTTTTTCACATTGATTTATTTCCATCATTTATGACAGACATGGAGTATATTAAATTTATGTAAAAGTTATAATCATCATCATACCATAGAAATGTGTGAAAAGTAAAATTAGAGATGTTTTATAGGCTACATATGGGCCCACACTAATCTTCCAGGGCCTTTAATGTCAGGTAATGATAAGATTGATAAATTGGTTGTATGACTGTGCACTTGCATCATCAAAATGCTTCTAGTTTACATAAAAAGTTTAATATTACTAGAAAACAAGCTCATCAAATTGTACATCACTGCCCCCAGTGTGTTATACACATTCCAAATTTACATCTGGGGTAAATCCCTGTGGATTAAGACCAAATCAACTATGAAAGATGGATGTAACTCCCATTTCTCAATTTGGTAAACAATGTTATGTACATGTAATTGAGGATACTTATTCTAGTTTACCTTTGCCACAGCCTGTGCAAAAAAACAAAACAACAACAACAAAAAAACCCTCAACAACTCAACATGTTATTTCTCACTGCCTAGCTGCTTTTGCAGTATTAGGATGTCCTTTACAGATTAAAACTGATAGTGCACTGGCTTATTTTAGCTCTTCTTTTCAACAGTTTTGCCAAGAGTTTCATATTGACCATGAAACAGGTATTCCTTATAACCCTCAAGATCAAGCTATTGTCAAACAAGCTCATTTATCTATTAAGCTGAAAGGGGGAGATAGGACTAGGACCCCCCCCAAAAAAAAAATAACCTCAATCATGCTCTGTTCATTTAAAATTTTTTAAACTGTGACTCAGAAGGCAGTACTGCAGCTAAGCCACACATGTCTTCCACAGCAGCAGGCCCTTTAAGCCAAGTTTGGTGGAAGGATTTGCATACTAGCAATTGAGAAGACCAGATCCAGTAATAATGTGGGGTAGAGGTCATGCTTATATTTTCCCAGAAGGTGCTTTTCATCCTATTTGGGTACCTGAGTGAACCATCAGGCATGGAGGACCTAGAACCAAGATTCAAACGACTGAGGACTGATCCAGAGACATCAGACCTGACTCTCACCATCAAGGGGAACTCTCAAAGAAAGAGGGGAAAGAAAATGGCTCAGAGAGACCCAATGGTGAAGCTACCCTCATGGAAGCACCTGAAAAATCTGACACTGCAGGCTTAACAAATGATTCAATGGTGATGTTTGCCACAGTACTAGCTCTATTGAGCTGTCAGGTAAATGGGACTCAAGGAGAGTATTTTCCAGATCCACCTTTAGTATACACAGCAGTGTGGACTAGAGAATCCATCCCAGTATGACTAATATATGATGACTCATATATGATGGAAGGACTTACAGACACCCATATTACTCCCATCCATGTGACTAGATTTAATTATTCTGGCTATAGTGCTCAATTACCTATGTGTTGATCCTGCAATAAACATGCTGGCTGTCTAAAAGTGTCCTTTGAGGAAAAGACAGCAGTTGGGGGACCTAGACCTGCTAATCATACTGTCCCCAAAGACTCAAAGCCTCATATCAGATCATTATTATAACAGGACTTTCTCATAACAAACTAGTCATTTCAGCAGAACATCCACTAATACCTTACTGTCCTAACTATTCTATGATATAAATTGGCACCTTTCCTAAGTGGATGGATTGTGTAAATACTTTCTCAGTACAGCATAAGGTATCTAGAAATAGTGAATACATTTTAGACTGGTCTTCTAGAATTGGCAAAAAGCAATAATGCAAGGGTGCTACCATGACCCCTGGAGGATTTGTTAGTAACATCTTGACCTTCAGTGAAGGTGTCATTCCCAAAGATGTCTGGTGCTTAATTGCTGGTGCAAACTTCTTACATTTTACTGATAAGCCTTTACCAGAATTTGTAGGCAAAAATTGTAAGGAGGGTTCCTGTTATGGCCTATGGGCCTGTGTTCAATTATCCTTATGTTTTAATTACTGAAATGTTAAAGTTAAAAGAAAAGACAATAGATATCTTGTAGATGTAATAGTGTAATTTAACTAATTGTATCGCCAGATATCATAGAGGGAAAGGAACACTAGTACTTCATCAGTCCTCTTTTGTTTTATTGCCAGCTAATATTTCAGAGCCATGGTACGCTGATGCTGGTTTTCAAGTCTTACAACAAATACATGCCCAGCTAGTGAGACCTAAACATGTTCTTGGACTCATAGTATTTGGGAGTAGTTGCCTTAGTTTCTTTTATTTCCTCCACAATCACAGCTTTGGTGGCTACATTCAGCATGCAAATTTTCTTAATAATTTGGGTCAGAACACTTCCAAAGCTCTTCATAATCAAATAAATATTGATGAAAGGATTGAGACTAAGCTAAATACCTTAGAAGCTGCTGTCATAAATATTGGTAATGAGCTCTCAGCTTTGAAATTCAAGGAAAGACTCAAATGTCACATTGAGTATATGTGTGTTACAGCTGCCAAATACAATGCTTCCCAGTGGGAGAAGGATAAAAACCATTTGTTAGGTTTTTGGCAGAATAATAATAACAGCTTGGATCTTTTGGAGTTACATCATCATATTCAAGATATACAAAAAAGTAAGATTGATTTTTTGGATCCTATTTATCTAGCTGATCAAATACTTCGAGAGTTAAATGGCTTTAACCCTGGAAACATTCTTAAACACTCTGCATGGTATATGCTTGTATTGTTCTTCTTGCTACTAATTCTTTCTTGTATTGTAATCATAGGATGTTGTGCTTTCAGAACAAAAATTTGGGGACTTGAGATAGTGACTCATCACCTTCTTTTTCAAAGAAAGAAGGGGGAATTTGTGGGGGAACCACTCTGATTGACCACACTTCCAGTCCTGATGCACCAGACTCTGACCAACCACTGCAGTCATTGTAGCTTGGGCATTGACCCCACCTGCATAGCAAGGCAGTTTTCTTTGTGAGCATACCCCTATGGTTGAGTTACACTGCACAGTTCCCTTGAAATCCTAACCCTTCTGCCTTTGATAGAACAGTGTCCCCCCAATAAAGCTGACTTCTGAACATGTTCTATCTCTCGTCAACCTCTCATGACTTTCTCTTGCTCTCCCTTTTGGGGAGCCTGAGGCCGAGAGCTGGGGAAGCTTTCCTGAAGCTTGTGTAAAGGTAAGTTGTAACTGTTTTCACACTAGTGACCTTAGTTCAGCTGCCTATGCTCAACAGGGGCGGCATGTGTGTGAATATTTACAGAAGGTTGGAAACAGCCCAGTGTAAAGAGAAGCTTCCACTATTACTCCAGTCACCAATTTATTTCATAGAGTGTACTCTGATTTCTCATCCTGATTATTGTTCTTGCTTTCAGGGTCTATAACTTGAAGGAAGTTGGGTAAATAATCCCTTGTAGAAAATTAATCTGCCTGATTGACAGTATACTTCTTAGAAATGCATAGAATAACTTCACAGGACTAACAGATGAATCTGAGAGGAGGGGAGTGTGTGTGAGTGGGCTGAGACAGGGGTGGGCTTGGGGGAAGATAGGGACAGGATCTTCTCTGTATTCTCTCAGGAGTCCAAGTTCTTTGCTTCATCAGCTGCTTTGACTTCTTCAGTTGCTTCCTTGACTTGAGCGGGAGGCTTGGGCCAGCTTCCATGTTAGCTACTGGCCTGTTTCCCTAGGGGAGATTCAGAGACAGGTGGTAGCTGGCATCTCCCCAATCAGCTGGTTTATGTTTGAGATAGTCTTGCTAATTTGCCCAGGCTGGCCTTAAACTTGCCATCTTCTTGCTTCAGCTTCCCAAATAGTTGGAATTACAGGCTCAGCTCTGTTGTCTTCCAGAGCTGCCATGGTGTGCACCCATGATTAGAAGCTGTGTCTGCTAAGCTCTTGTTCCCAACCTTGCCCCATGTAGGTTGCTGTGAACCTACATGTCCTACTCGCCCACCCACCAGTTGACACCAGCTGGCATGGCTGAATCTCACACCATGAGGTCTGTGAAGACCAGCTTCAAGAACCAGTGCTCCTAGTGACAGCAAATTTGTACTGATGGAAGTACAGAGCAATGAGGGAGCAGAACTATGAATATGGCCTCAGGAAGGAATCCAGCCCAGATAGCAGCCATTCGTGGCCCTACTCTGGGTAAATGCTCCCTGAGAGGCTAAGATGTGAACTGGGCAGAATTTTGGTACCACCAGCTATATTTAACTGAGTATATACTCTGAACCATACCCCTTACACACATGATTTCTCAATACAACAACCCATTTAGGGTAAGTTTTAAACTGAGGCTCAGGTCTAATAACTGGGATGACATCACTCAAACTGTTAAGTGGCAGTGTCGGGGCACCATCTCCAATCTACCTGTGATCATCCTTCCACCTGCTCTGCCTTGTGTGATTGGACATAGAACTTTTCAGTGGTTGCCTGCACCAAAGAGAAAGGTAAGCATTGCAGGTCATGAGGTCTAAATCCCAATTCTACTATGGATTAGTTGTGCAGACTGACCTTCAAGTGGCCAGAGAAAGCAGATTTGGCTGAGACTATCCCTTATTCAAGAGGCAGAAGCTGGGCAAGTGGCACTGTGTTCTTACTGTGTCACCTCTCTCCTGCTAAGTAGTGTTACCAAGATGAGTCCAGTGGCCACAGCTTTAAAATAATGAAATCAGGGTAAGGAATAGTCTGAGGGATGTGGAGAAGGAGGAAGGCACAGGCAAGCTTCTTGTCTAGCTTTGATGGGGCTTGTACAGGAGTCCCAGATCTTCCTTGAGACCCAAATGTTTTTGTCATTTCCTTTCCTCCTAACACTTAAAGGCAGCCCTACCTTCTTCCTTCTGGAGTTGCTGCCTGGATATCCAGTCCTTGCCATGGACTGAGGCCCATGTGGGTGAGTCAGTATGAACTCCTGAGCTTGTTGGTGCAGGGTGGCTGACATAGTCCATTCACAGTTCCTTCTGTCTGCTTTGGCAGATTGTATCTTTCCCTGGCTTCCTCTTTGATCTTTGGTTTTTATCCAGGTGCCCATGCGTCTTAATGGTCCTTTGTTTTCCTCTCTGCTAGAATATCTTTGCTTTACTTTTAACCCCATTCAAAGCCTTTGAGAACAGATACCGAAAGACCTACTTCACTGGGACCTCTTGATCCATCCCTTCATTCATTCTCTTTCCAAGCAGTTATATTCAGGTTACTTCCTGGTCAACTGGAAATTGGAACTTCCCTGAGGTTGACTCAGAATCCAATGCTGGGTGCATGAATATATTGAACGTATGTCTGGGGCTGTGTTTTAAAATTCTGTATTGCCTGACTCTTGCATTTGTTTTTGAGTGCCTTAGGGGGAGGCAGGATGGCCAAGTGGGAGGGGCACTGGATGGAGTATGGGAGGAAGCTGTCCTGCTGCTGACTGCAATGGGAGCTACTGCTGACCAGGTGCAGAAGGCTGAATCTGTGGCCTAAGCCTGGTGATTGGAAACTTCATCTATAATGAAAATAAGGGCATCTAGCCACTGACGCTCCAGAGATTCAAGTCATAGAACTCCAGAAGGACTTCTTTAGGAATGAGGTGCTCCCTTGTGTCCTCCTGTTGCCCCCTCCCCAACCTGGTTCCATCCCTCCTCATTCTGGCAGCTACCTGCTCCTTCCTTCCCATCCTACAGGCCCACAGACTCTCCACACCCACTCTGATGCCTCAGAGCTCCCCTCCTCCTTTTCTTCCTGCTGATCCAGGTATCCAGGCTTTCTTCCCTTCTGGTCTCTCCTCCTTTCCACTTTGAATCCAGCCCTGGTTTCCCCTCCATCTCCATTTTCTGTTGACTGAGCTAGCTCCCCACCACCACAGTGGGCCCAGCTCCTTGCCTACCCAGCTCTCAGCCACCCAGGGCACAACTCGCCCAGTCTGGAGGCTTTAGTCAGCATCTCCCTGTGCCTCCCCCTACCTCCCCACCAGCACCAGCCAAGTTTGGTCTGGAGGGAGAGCTGGGCAGCCCCCAGAGTCCCTCAGAGCACAGTACATCCTGTGCTCCACAAGCCTCGATGGGTCCGGTCTTCACCCTGGTCCTTCTTACCCACCGCCATGTGGCTGCAACCCCTATTCCTTAGGTTGGTGGGGGGGTCCAACCCAGGCCAGAGTCTCTGGTGACAGAAGCAGCAGCAGCAGCACCAGCTGTGGGGTTAGGTGGCGACTTGGTGGTAGTGGAGGTGGGGGAAAAACCTCCCCTGACCTCCACTACCCTGAGCAGCAACACAGGCTCAGAGCGAGAGGACGATGATCAGAGCATCAGTATCAGCAAGCTGCTGATGCTGGCCACCACCACCAAGCTCCTGGGGCCCCGGGCTCAGGGAGATGTCCAGGCCGGCCGCCCTGTGCTGGCCACCTGCGTCGTGGTCTCCTCCTTAACCTCCTTCTGAAGCATGACAGCGACAGGGCTACGAGGCGCTGTCCATGGTAGTGGTGCTGGCACAGAGCAGTTGGCTGGACCTAGACCTTATCACCTTCACCGACCTGTCCTGATGATCCTGGACCACCACCGACCTGGTGGTGCCACAGATCCCTCAGCCACTCTGCATCTGCTCACTGTCGCCTCAGCTTCTGGGGGCGGGGCCAAGGCCAAGATGTGCTGCTAACTCAGGGACTCTGGCCGCCACTGGGGTGACCTTGACAGTGGGCAAATTCGCCTTCACCTACCTGGCTTGGCTCATCTACTCCATCGCCTTCATGCCTACAGTAATGCTTATCCTGGGCACGTCCATCATAGACCTCCTCATGCGCTTGTGCCTGTCAACACCACCGGCTTCTGCCTTACCAAGGTGCTGTTGATGCCCCTGCTCTACAGCATGGTGCCGGCCATCAGGGAGAATGCACCTCCTGGCAGGGCTGGACCCCTGCTGCTGGGACCCCAACAGCACCACAGCTGCTGGCTACTTCCTGGGCACGTGTCTGGACATACCGACAGCTTCCCCTTGGTGAAGCTGATGCTGGAAGGCTGCCGTGCCGCTGCCTGCGCACCTACTTACTTGCTTTTCTCTGTCTACATCCTTGCCCTCGCCTCGCCAGTGGCTTCCTCACGGTTTACTGCTATCTCCCTCCAAGGAGTTTTTGCCCAAGGAGTGCAGAAGGATGCACTTGGCTTCAGCTCTAGTAAAAGTTTCCCTTCCCAACACAGCCTGATGAAATGGCAGGGCAGTTGCGGGGAGGTCAGAAGGCCAAGGGGGCTGGAAACTCTCAACCCAAAAGCAAGGCCCCCTGCCCTTTGCCCCCTCAATTTGGGAGGCCATAGCCAGAGTGTTGACATAGCCATGGGGCACCTTCTCTTTCTCCTAGGCACAGGGCCCAGCTGAGAGCTTTCCCGAGATGGCCAAGACAGCAGGAAGGTCGAGGGTGGAGCACCATAGCCACTTCTGGCCCCACACACCCTGACAGTCCTCCAAGGCCCCCAAGGCTTGGTAGCCAAGAAAGAAGAGGTTCCTTCCTGAGCATGAAGATAGAGAGGGGCTGCTCACCACCAGGAGGCAGTGAAGGGCCAGGAAGGGCAAGTCCACCAGGCTCAGAAGGTGGCTGCAGCTGCTGGGTCCTGGGGCCTGGTCCCAGAACAATGGTGCCTGCGGTGGTAGACTGCTTAGGAAGAGAGAATGAGTGAAGGGATTATCAAGAGGCCCCAGTGCAATAGGGCTTTTGGTCTCATTTTGAGCAGGAGGTGGAGCCACTTACCCTGTGCTTCCTTCTCCATATCCTACCCCAATACTGACCTCCTCGGGACTGGGTGACTATGCTTCCTGCTTTCCCCGCCTCACCCAAATTCCCATCCATTGTGGGAGAGAATGGAGGAAAGGGGTTATCCAGGTAGGGGGCGGGTGCTGTGCCTTGGGCCTTTACCAGGCTCTTTTAGGCTGTTGTTAGTGGCCACTGACCCAAATCCACTCTTCCCCTCATGTGTCTATTCCAGATGAAGATGGAGGGAGAGAAGGAGACGGGGGTGGGGAAGATATATTGTTTCCTTGTGTCTACTTTGTGGCCCTTGCAATGAGGAAGTCAGGGTTCAGAGAACCCAGGAGCCATTTGGCTTCCTGCGGAGGCAGTGGCTAACATGGATTGAGTGCTTCCTGGGGGTGGGACACCTCAGTGCCTCTCGTGGATTTCATAGACTCCTCACAACACCTGGTGAGGTGGGAACTCCTACCATGCCCAACTTAGAGATGAGTGACCTAGGCCTGAGGAAGATGGCCCACTACCACCAACCTGGGAAGATGAGGAGGCTTGTGAATGCCACACTGCAGTCAGCAAGGGAAGCCAGGTCTGTCACCTCCAGAACCTGCAGCACCCTGGGAGCCTCCAGTTCACCTTTCCCTCCACTGAAGCTCAGTACTGGCTAAAAAGCAGGGCTGTTTTTCAGTTTCTATGTGGGTCCCATGGAAGAGGTGAGCAAAGCCAACCAGTGGGACACCCTGTTAGGGCGAGGGCTCAGGGCGGGGGCTGGCCAGTGGCAGCTTGCCTCCCCTCCTCCTCTTGTCACAATTACATCTGGAAGGATCCAGTAAGCTAGTTCCTACTACAGTGTTCACAACCCGAGGGGCTGCTCCTCCTCTGAAAGGAATCTAGGTACCAGGGAGTGGGGGCATGTTGGACACGACTTCTTGTCACCCTTCACATCATGACGGGGTCTCCCTGTTCCATGAATGGACAAGGCTGGCTCTACTGGGTGGCCACCTGTGTTTACCACCCTAAATAGACAAGAGTGAGGTCCAGTGCCAGGACCTGGGGAGGCCACCAGGCATGGAGAGCTGGGGAGTGGCCTAAAGCCAGATGACCCTGGGAGCCATTGGGAGTGATGTGATGGGGGAAGTGGGGGCGCACACATGGGGTGGAGGTAGGTGCTTTATATTCTTCTGTAATATAATCTATAGGCTCTGTGTTGTGGCCGTTTTCCCTCATGCACATATTCACTCAGTTCACACATTTATTGAGCACCTAACATATACCAAGAATTGGAGCATAGATTACTTTTATAATTTGGAAAAGCAAACACTAGAGGGAAGAAGCAATAAATAACAGCAGGAGAAGCAGCCAATCAGCACCCCAGGTCACAAGCTGCTCTGCTTCAGGATCAGGTCAGGGTTCAGAGAACCCAGGAGCCATTTGGCTTCCTGCGGAGGCAGTGGCTAACATGGATTGGGTGCTTCCTGGGGGTGGGACACCTCAGTGCCTCTCGTGGATTTCATAGACTCCTCACAACACCTGGTGAGGTGGGAACTCCTACCATGCCCAACTTAGAGATGAGTGACCTAGGCCTGAGGAAGATGGCCTAATTGGTCACTCAGCTGAAGAGCAACAGACCTGTGGTAACTGCCACCTCCCAGCAAACCTAGACTCAGAGCCTGGCCTGCAGTTCTCTTGGACTCTAGATCTCCTACCTAGCCTAGAGCTCATGTGTCTGGTGGCCCTCAGCTGGCAGGCCATCTCAGGAAGTACTAGGGCAGGACAGGATGGGAAGACCCCAACTTCAAAGTCTACACACTACAGAATCAAAACCACCCACTGCATCCTAACTACATCATCTTCACTCTTGTGCCCTATTTAACTGTAAAAATTAAGCAGAAACCAAGTAAAATTTGTTATATTTGCTTTCAGGGATCTCAACTCAGACTGCCAGATGATGTTTAAGTGACTGAACAAAGCCTTTTTAAGAGCAAAGTCGCTATGGTGTCCTGCACTCTAGACATCTAGTTTGTATTTATCGGAAACTGGGGAAATGTCACAGGAAAGTTAATTGGCCTCTGGGCGCAATAATGCTCACTACCAGGATTGCTAGAGAGGAGAGGTGGAGCCTGAAAGGCTGGTGGCTGGAAGGGGCTCATCTCCCTCATCTGGTCCTTTGAGGCTGTTGAACTGAGTATGGGGCATACTTTGGAATTTATTGTGCTGCTGCTAGGCAAACTCTATTTGCAAGAAAGAACAGTTCAACTAGGAATTTCTAGGCCTATAATAACATGTGACTCAAAATAACTAGTGGGAATTCTTGGCAGAGTTAACAACTTTTTATTGAATCTCTCTCATGCACGCGCAGGCCCAGGCGCACACGCCTTGTGATGTTGGTTTCCTGTCCTATCAGAGTCCTCTCCGCGCTGAAGCTGGGAAGACATGAAGGTCTGATGCCCAGAGTGGACAGCACTTGAGGCCAGGGTCGGAGGCATTCCTGTGTGTTCTTCAGCTCCCGTCTACCCCAAGAAGGCGCTTGAGGAAAACTGCCTTCAATCTGGGGCCTGAATCTCTCCAAATGTTGTCTTGAACCTCAGTCCTTCAGGTACACAGCAGCACCCGTTCCCTGTCCCCAAAGGGCCTTCCTTCCCCGCCCCACACGGCACCTCACTCTGCCCCCCTGCCCAGCGCTTCCTGAGCTCAGGGCTTCAGCCCCAGGGTCCAGGCAGGCAGCCCTGAGGAATGCTGGGCCACAGCCCTCCCACTGACAGGTGGCCAGTCAGAGAGCTCAGGATTCCAGACTCTTCTCCCTGCTGAATGCTGTTAGGTTTCACATCACACGCTCTATCCTGTCTGCTTTTAAAACTGATCTGAGGTGACTTCTAGGCATGTCTGGCACACAGTCCCCTCCCCTCCAGGGCACCAGCTCACCTTTCATGAAAGGCGTCCCCAGCAGGCCTCTGGGCTGCTTTCCCAGCTCCCAGCCTGGCCTACAAGGTTCTCCCCACCCGAGCTCTGGCTTCCTCCCCATCCACATCTCTCTTGCCCCCAGCACTCACCCCCAGGCTGCTCCCTTCCCTGGGACTGTGACATTCCCCCAAACCAGCTTCTTCCTGGGCCAGGGCCCTGCCCTGTATTTTCACAGCCTGGTCAGGCCTCTGTTTAGTCTTTACACCTTGTTCCTTCATCCCCATTCCACGCTTGCTAATTTTTGGTTTTCACTAGATGTTAAGCTCCTTGGTGGCCAAGGCCTCGGCATGTGCAATATACTTTTTTTATCCCAAATGCCTGGCACACAGTAGGTGCCAAATAAATGCTGAATGAATCAATGAATGACTCATCCATGAATTCCTGGGAATGGGTTGTGACTTCTTGTGGGGATACAAGATGGTCACATAAAGAAAAGTTAAGGAGGGGTACTGGGATCAGAATCAGAATGTCTACGTTTTATTCTCCTTAATTTATTTTTGAGACAGGATCTTGCTGTCACACAGGTTGGTCTTGAATTTCTAGGCTCAACTGATCCTCCCATCTCAGCCTCCCAAGTAGTTAGGACCACAGGGACATGCCACCATGCTTGATAAGACACCTACATTTTAAAGGCAGATGCTTCACACACACACACACACACACACACACACACACACACACACGTACACCCACATGCACATACATGA
This sequence comes from Spermophilus citellus, assembly GCF_964194105.1. Classification (NCBI taxonomy): domain Eukaryota; kingdom Metazoa; phylum Chordata; class Mammalia; order Rodentia; family Sciuridae; genus Spermophilus; species Spermophilus citellus. The sequence continues at coordinate 27,666,529 of NC_138197.1, read as the reverse complement.
ATACCCTATGGAGGGTCTGGACCAGGGAGGCTCTAGGAAGCGGCCTGCTATTCTGTAGCCAGCCTCTCTGACTCCACACTGTCCCAGCCAGGGTTCTTTTGGAGATCTTGGAAGAAAAGCTGCTGCTGGAGGCTCCTCAGGTCCTGCAGAAGCTCAGGAGACAGCTGCTCAGCTGACTTCCCTAGGTCCTTTTCTTCCTCCTCCTCCTCCATTTCCCCAAGCCCATCAGGGGGCTGTGGGGAGCTCCTGGAGATGTAGCCCTGGTCCGACTGCACGGACTGCCGCTGCTCCTCCTCACAGGGTGTGGAGGGGTCCTTGAGGACCAGGGCAGGATCTTCCCATGCACCCTGGGCCTGGCTCTTCAGACTCTGCTGCAGAAGGGAGAGCATCCAGCCCCCCAGCTGCTCCCTCCCACCATCGGGGAGGTGGCCAGGTGAAGCCACTGGAGTGCTGCAGAGAGGCGAGTCCTCAGGGTCCACGGGGAGGAAGAGGAGGTTCTTTCTCTGGAGGCCACGATCCTCCAGCAGGGGGCAGGCCTCGCCCTCCTCCACCCAGGTCAGCCGGCTGGCCACGCTGCTGTCAGCAAGAGGAACCAGCTCCACCGCACAAGCAGCAGGGACCTGCTCTCTGGGGAGCACCACGGTTTGGATGGCCTCCCCCTGGGGCTGCAATTGGGGTGCCACCCTCGACATCCCCCTTCCTTCCTCACCCACACACAAATCTACCCTCAGGCAGCCCTCGGAGGCAGGTTCCCGCACCAGGGGCTTCTGCCTGACCATCCCGCTCCCTGGCGGCAGCAGTGGCTCCTCAAACACTTCTTCGTCCAGGGATGGGAGGCTCTGGTCATCCGTGGAGCAAAGGTTCTCACGTTCAAACCAGTCAGGGCACTGGGTCTGCCACTCCCGGAACTTCTCCACGGCCTCCTTGAGCTGCCGGCCACTGGGGCTCTGCAGGTAATTTTCCCCCGTGAGCTCCTGGAGGCGGTGCATCCGGCCAGGTTCGAACATCTCCAGGTCCTGGATGCGGAAGTAAACCTCCTCTAGCTTGTCCATAAGGGGGTACCTGGAGGTGATGTGGAAGAGGTCAGGGACATCGCTCTCACTGCTGATGCCCGTGAAGTAGCAGATGACGTAGGTGCCAAAGCAGGCTGGTTTCTTGAAGTCTGGCAGGATCATGTTCATGGCCGCCGTGAAAAGGTCCCCAGTGGGCGGGGTGGTGGGTTCATCCTCCCTCAGCCTCCTGAGTCGCTGGGATTATCAGCATACATCACCATGGCAGGCAGGATGACGACTCGGAGGAGTTGTTTACCACTTCCTGCTTCTGGTTGCCCACCAAGGTCCTGACCCCTACTTCTGAGATGACCCGTTTTTCCAGGAGGTTGAGGGACATTTCAGCACCACAGGGGCTGATCAGAAACAGAGAACTTTATTAATTTGTTTTCTCAGCTTTTTTTATTGGTTCTTTTCAGTTATACAGGACAGTAGACTCCATTTTGATAAAATTATATAAGCATGGAATATCTTATTCTAATTAGGACCTCATTCTTGTGGATGGGCATAATGGAGGGATTCACTTAGATATTTTCATATGTATATATAGGAAAATTATGTTAGATACATTCTGTTTTTCCTATTCCTATCCCCACTCCTTTTCCTTCATTTCCCCTTTGTCTAATCTACTGAACTTCTCATCTTCCCCCACCCCTTTATTGTGGTTTAGCTTCCACATATTAGTGAAAACATTTGACCTGTGGTTTTTAGGAATTGGCTTATTTCACTTAGCATGATAGACTCCAGATCCATCTGTTAACTGGTAAATGTCATAAAGCCATTCTTTATGGCTGAGTAATATTTCATTTGTGTATATAGGCCAAAATGTCTTTATCCATTCTTCTGTTGAAGTGCACCTAGGTTGGTTCTATAGCTTAGCTATTGTGAATTGTGCTGCTATAAATATTGATATGGCTACAACACTGTAGTGTGCTTATTTTAAATCCATTGAAATATATACCAAGGATTGGGATAGCTGGGTTATACGGTGGTTCCATTTCTAGATTTTGAGGAGTCTCTATACCACTTTCCAGGGTGATTGTACTAATTTGCAGTCCCATCAACAATGTATGAGTGTATCCTTTTCCTTCCACATCCTTGTCAACATTCATTGTTGCTTGTGTTCTTGATAATGGCCATTCTGACTGGAGTGAGATGAAATCACTTCCATTTTAATCTGCATTTCTCTAATTGCTAGAGATGTTGAACACTTTTTAATATATTTGTTGATCATTCATATTTTACAGGTCATTGTGAAGTGTCTGTTTAGTTCCTTTGTCCATTTCTTGATGGAGTTTTTTCGTTTTTTGGTGTTAAATTTCTTGATTTTTTTTTGCATATTCTGAAAAATAATGCCCTGAGGTACAAGTGGCAGATTTTCTCCCATTCCATAGGCTCTCTTATTACACTCTTGTTTCCTTTGCTGGGAAGAAGCTTTTTAGTTTGATGCCAGGGGATGATTTTTAAATTTTATTTCTTGTGATTTAGGAGTTTTGTTAAGGAAGTCAGTTCCTAAGCCAATATGTTGAACCTCAACAACACACTCCATTGACACCACAGTGGAGGAAATGTTGGAGATAAAACTTAGAAAGTTCATGGTTAAACTGATCTCTGAGGTGATGTAAGAAGCGAAAATAGAGAGAAAATATAAGAAGTGAAAGATCATTTCAATAAGGAGATAGAGATTCTGAAGAAGAATCAATCAGAAATCCTTTAAATGAAGGAACCAATAAACCAAATTAAAAATTTGTTGGAAAGCATCAGAAACAGACTACATCACTTGGAAGACAGAGTTTCAGAAAATGAAGACAAAATATGTAATGTAGAAAACAAGGTTGACCATGGAGAAAAGATATAAAAAGACTATGAATAGAGAAAAACAATTTTTTTCTTGCATATTTGTTTTGCATATCCTGGAAAATAATGCCCTGAGGTGCAGGTGGCATTTAGATATAAATTTAGAGGTAAACCAATTTAGAGGTAAACCAATGTACCATTTAGAGGTAAACCAATGTACCATTTAGAGGTAAACCAATGTACCATTTAGAGGTAAACCAATCTGGATCTTGGCTGATTTTTTCATCCAAGGTCAGGGACATTGATCCTAAAAGCTAGGAGGTCCTGAAGTAATACATACCAAGCTCTGGAAGAAAATAGATGCGAACCAAAAATAGTATGTCCAGCAAAATTAAGCTTAAGATTTGAAGTGGTGGGCCAGGTAGTGAGTTGGGTGAGCCAGGAGGGTCAAGTGGGCTAGGGGAGCTAGTAGAGACGGTGATCTCTAGGAGCACGGTCACGGAGCGTGGATGGTGAGCTCCTCGGATGCGCCAGACTTTCCCAGGGATCAGGGGTTGGGAGGGTCAGTTCATCGGCAGGGACATCTAGGGAAGACAAGAGAAGCCAGGCCACACGCTTGATCCCCACACCCAGGCTCCAGGTGGAGCCCCTGCTGGCCAGTCTGTGAGGGACCTGGACCCAGTGCCGAGCTTGAATCCCTAGCCTAATAAATGCCACCATTTCTTCAGCCATTGAGGATAAGCCATTGGGGATAAGCCATTGGGGATAAGCCATTGGGGATAAGCCAAATGTTGCTTGTTTGGGATGCCTGAAAAAAAATCAGCTTGGTATCTCTCTCTCTCTCTCCATCCTATCTGCCTTTAAGTTGATCCTTTAAACATTTTAATTGGAAAAAAGGGGCACAAAGACTTGGCTATAGAATAGAGGTGTCTGCTCAAGGAAGGACCTTTTTTTTTCACATAATGCAATAGATTCAACATCCTTTCCTTGTCTGGTTGAAAACATGGTATACCAGAACTTTCTTTTTGGGTGGCCCGAAAAGCCCTCTATGTGGAGTGGTGGAAGGTAGGTCCAAAATGTGGGTCTCTTGAAGGGACTCAGGAACCACAGCATACATCTGATGTGACCCATGCATCTATCAGAGTTTGTTTGTTTGTTTGTTTGTTTTTCCTAGCCTTGCATAGCTAGGAAAGCACTCTACCATTGAGCTACACTTCAGTTCCCAAGCTAGAAATTTAGACTTTAATTTTAATCCTCACTCTTGGGGACTCATATCAGAACTACCAGAGACACTCTGATAACTACTGAGGATTTTCCTGGGATAGACGGCAATTCAGGAAAGTCACAAATGCCATAGCAGCTGGTGGTATAGTTCAGACACTTGAAGTATGTGTCTCCTCTTTGAATTAAAACCAAACCAAGGGGCTGGGGTGTAGCTCAGTGGTAGGGAGCTTGCCTCACAAGTGTGAAACAACTTCCCAGATGACAGAAGAAACAGCCTAGAGTCACAGTGGGGCAGTGAAAAACTGAGTCTCCTAACCTATGCCACATGTTCTCCTTGACTAGCATTTGACCAGCAGAGGAGTGCAGAGGGAGAAGGAACTGCTATGTACTGATGCTCACCAGCAGGTATCTTTCTTGGTATCTCATTTAATCCCAACAAAGCCCTGAGAGAGGCATTACTATCTCATTCTATAGAAAAGAAAATGGAACCAAAAATTTGTTAAGTAACTTGCCTAGAACTGCAAAGCTGGTGAGTACAGCAGGGTCTACAGCTGTGGGTTCAGGGTCCAGAGACTGAGACTTCTCTATCACATGCTGCCGTACTGTGTTATTCTCCCTGACCATGTACACACAAGTCTGAGGGCCACAGGATGGGGTCGTTCTGCTGTTCCACCTGCCTGGTGGATCAATCCTGATGCAGGGGAATCTTCTCTAGTTTCTTCAAACCCATTGATGTTTCAATAATACTATTTTTAATAATGATATAACTGGCTAATAGCTCTTAAGCAAATATCATGTGCCAGGTTCTGAGCTAAGAATCTGTGTGCATTATTCCACTTAATCCTTTTAATAGCCTGACGATGTGGGTATCATTATCATTGTCATTTTATAAAAGAGGAACCCGAGGCACAGAGAGTCAAGTGATCTTCCCAGACAGTGGTGAAGCTGGTCTTTGCGTCCAGGTTCAGCCAGACACCTCATTCCAGGTTCCTGACCACGGTGGTCTAAGAGAGGCAACTGTAGTTACTGAGATTGAGATCACAGAGCTGGATTGAAGGGCGCCCTGTGAGCACAGACTTACAGAGAAGGTCTAGGGGTGAGGCTGATGCTGGAAGGAGAAAGAAGGACATAGGGGAGAAGTGAGCATCAAAGGGGAAGCCCCCACCAGCCCCAGAGCCTCTGACACTTACCATGTTGCCTCCAAGTTGTGCATCTGGTCTTCAGGAAGAAGACAGAGCCCACCAGCAGGAAGACAGAGATGAAGCCAAGCACCCACAGGGGTATATATTCTGTGGTGAGCAGAACAACGTGAGTGACAGCAAGGGTCCCAGCGCCATTCCCCAGTCCCTGGCTCTGTCCTCTCTGGCCTGCACCAGGACACACTGAGCCTCAGGTTCAGCCTTGTCTGCCTGGCTGGGTACAAGGCTCAGTCAGGAACCACTCTGACCCCTGGGGAATGTGGGAAGGGGTCTGAGCTTACCTGCAATTGTGACTGCAATTAGAACAAAAGGAAAAAGAGAAAAGAGTGTTCTTAATTATTAGCAGTAATTACAAAATCCATCACTGATGTCCACGGAGGGCCTAACCCTAACCCTAGACCCAATACTTTGGATATGGGTCAAAAATAATGCAGCCACCTACATGAAGCACCCTCAGTTGTTGGTCTAAGAAGAGGGGCCTCACCTCCCTCCCGGGAGGCCGGGTCTCTTCCAGCCTGTGCCATGTCTGCTGTTGTGCAGTTGGCATGTGGCGATGGCCTCGTGGGAGTTGGGGACCCATGGCTTCTGAAGGAGAAGTAGGCAATTGGCTCAGGTAGGAAGCTGGGACTCTCCACCACCTTAGCATGTGATCTGGAACAAGCTATTTAACATCTCTGCCTCAGTTTCCTCATCTGTGAGCCTGGGGTGGGGAGTCTCAACTTCACCATACTGTGACTAGCAGTTTGTAAGGAGTAAAGCACTTCCATTTTACTGGTGCCTGACTGTAACTGTGTGCTAGTAACAACCCCATCTTCAGTCAAGGAAGTTAAGGTCAAGGAAGCCACAGACTCTGCCCAAGGCCACACAGCTTATGAAGGGCTGTGGGGAGTGCAGCTCAGGAGAGTGTCCTCAAATTAAGTCACCCTCCCCACCTCTCCGCCACACCTAGGACCAGGTCAGGACTCAGCTCCAGGGCATGACCTTCACCCAACCTCACCCCAGACAGACACAACCCAGGGCAGAGGTGTCCCTCCTACCCGAAGGCTCTGGAACGTCTGGGCAGGGGATGGTCACGGTGTGTCTAAGACAGTCATTAAGGCAGCTGTTGAAGAAGGGCTGGACCTGGGAGAGAAGAGGAAGAACTGCAAGAGGGCCTCTGAGAGGTGGCAACATACACCCATCCCCACGTTTTCTCAACAGCAGGGGCCATTTGCAAGTAATGGACCCTGGGTGGCTAGGCCAGATCTCCATGTGGCTGTTGAGCTGGGCGTGTTGGCGCTTGTGTGTAGCCCCAGCTACTCAGGAGTCTGAGGCAGGAGGATCATCTGAGCCCAGGACTTTGAGTCCAGCCTAGGCAACGTTAAAATACTCCATCAAGAAGCCCAAAGATCTTTCCAGAGGCTGCTGAGCCAGATTTCCTATCTGTGCAATGGGTCAAAGGTCCCCTGCCCAGGTGGGGTTGGGAGAACAGGGCAGCTGAAAGGCAGGCTGGTGCCTTCCCTGCCAGGGCATTACAGACAGAGCGGTGCTGGGGCCTGATACAGCGCAGGCCCACGGCTGCCCTTGCTTACCTCGCCCCCTGGCAGGAAGGCCCACCTGTGCACACTCTCCCACACCTGTGTGCATCACGCCCACCCACCTGTACTCGGTGGCGACAGCACCAGTTAGAGCTGTGTAGCGGGAGAGTGAGGTTGGCTCGCTGGTGGAATTCCTCTTGTTTGGGCTGCAGAGAGGAGGACAAAAAAGGCCAGTTGGATAAGAACTTGCTGCATCACACCCCCAAGAAGCTTGGGGACATCACCCTCATGGACCAACTGCACTTCTCAGAAAGGCCAGAGGGGGAAACGCTTTTCAGATTTCTATTCCAGAAAAATCGACCATTCTGCAGGGCGAGTGGTTTGCTGTCAACTGATAAAGACAGTAGTGACTGGTATTTCCCCTCGGTGTCGCTGCTGGGGACTGTAGGACAGATCTGTGTTCACACCTAGCAGGGAGACAGACCACACAGCACATCTTTTCTGCACTAACCTGGCTTCATCTTATTTCTTGTCTGTAGGACCCCTTTGTCTTAATCCCCTTATTTCTTCTTCTTTTTTAATCTTCAGTCCTTTTTGGAGTCGGGCTCAGGGGCTCATACCCAGCCACTGAGGTAGTGCCAACAACAGAGGAAGCAGGAGGACTTCAAGTTCAGGGCCAGCCTCAACAACTTAGCAAGGACCTAAGCAACTTAGCAAGACCCTGTCTCAAAATTAAAAAGGGCTGGGGATGTGGCTCAGTGGTGAAATGCCTCTGGGTTTAATCCCCAGTGTGTGTGTGTGTGTGTGTGTACACATATAAATCCTTTTTGGAATCAAGTAGAATAAAAACAGCAAAATAGAGAATAAGGGGAGAATGGGGGAAGGAAGAACAAAAAGGACAAGGGGTGGTGGGCAGGGCAGAATTGACTCTATTTCATCAGCCAAAAGATAAAAAGAAAGACCAACTCTACAGCTTGCTGGGCGCTCAGGCCACTCCTGACTCGGCAGTGTTGGGCTCTGGAGTATGTCAGAGGGGTGACCATTACCGCAGGTATCCGCTGTATGTGCTCGAAGCAGCTGTGGTCCTCCATGTGTGGAAAACTGTTGAGCAGGATCTGGTAATGGGAGGATTCGTTCCACAGCGTGAAGCTCACCCGCAGCCGGTGGGCCTCCAGGGTTTCCACGGTGATGTTGGGGTCCCACAGGCTGCCTGTCAGGGGCACAGATGTGGGCTGGGAGTGAGAAGGGATGTGCACGCCCACGTGTGTGCTCGTGCATGTGTCCGCGTTGGGTACAGTTCTCCCAGGCCAGCCAGTTACCTGAGCTCACACAGGGCGTGGCTATCTTCATCCTGGAGTCCTCACAATCTGCCGACCCAGAAAGAGAAACAATTAAGCCTCTGCCTTAGGAAGTCTGCTCTTCCAGACTCTGGGCAACAGCAGCCAAAATCATGTTCCTTGGGAAGACTGTTCAAAGACGGTCCCTTTATAGCAAGCTCCAGGACCGGACTGCTGCCACTGGCCAAAGATCCAGTGTATCGGCAGTGACCTGTCCATCTCAGCCCTTCTCTCTCAGAGAACCTTCCTGATTCTAGTATATGCCTCCTGAGCTCACTCTGGGTAGCCACAATCTTGCTCCTTCCAGTTCCTTCTCTCCCCACCCGGAGCTTCCTGGCCCACAGATGCCTCTGCCTTTTTACAGACTGAGAAGTACTTTGGTCCCCACAGAAGATTCTCAAACTTTTGTGGACATCATCATCACTAGTTCCTCGCCCAGCAGATCTGTGTGGGTGCTGAGAATCTGCATTTCTAACAAGTTCCCAGACGATCTGTTGATGCTGCTGGTCCATAGATCACACTGAGGATCACTGCCCAACAGTGATATTCTTGGTCCCTTGTTATGGTTTAGATATGAGCTGTCCCCTAAAAGTCATGTATGAGACAATGCAAGAAGATTTAGAGGTAAACTGTTGGGCTATTTAACCCAATCAGTGAATCAACCCCCCCAAAGGGATTAACTGGGTGGGAACCAAAAGCAGGTTGTGGCTGGAGGAGGTGGAGCACTGGGAACGTGGGGCGCTGGGGACGTGCCTTTGCAGTTTATATTTTGTCATGAGAAGAGCTCTGCTTCCTGGGCACTGTGTGTTTAGCTGCTTTATTTTTCCACACTCTTCTGCCACCATGTCCTGCTTTATCTCAGGCCCTGAGGAACAGGCAGCCACCTATGGACAGTACACTGAAACTGTGAGTCCGAAAATAAAATTTTCTTCCTCTAAATTATTCTTGTCAGGTCCTATAGCAGAGAAAAAGCTGACTAAAGCATCGTCTTCTCCAATCTCCTTGATTATCATCTTTTACTTTGGTTTAAAAAGACACATGGCAAGTTTCAACTACCTTAGAGGGACAGGATGAGTCAGTCTACTTTAGGAACAGGAGACGGGGTGGGGAGATTTACTCATTCAACAAAGACCCATTGAGTCTATTATAGGCCCTGCACTGTCCTGGGCACCGGGCACTGAACACACACACTGTGGTGGGTAAGACAAAGTCCCTGCCCTCTAGAGATGACACTGAAGAAGAAAAGCCCACTAAGAGCAAACCAAGAGCATGTATGAGAACAATGTCAGAGGACAATGACTATCATTGATTCACTGGGGTGGGTGTGTGTGTGTGCGTGTGTGTGTGTGTGTGTGTGTGTGTGTGTGTGTGTGTAAAAAGAGGGTCGTCACTACCTTCAAGCATTTCCTGGGCTGGGGGAGGAGTGCTGTGGGCTGTGCTTGCCTAGCACACCCAGGGCCCTGGCTTAGATCCTTAGCATTAAAAAAAACCAGCAAGCATTTCCTAACCAGCTACATAAACAAGGAGATTTATGAGGTTCTGAACAGTACAGAAGTGTGGAAGACTCAGACCTTGTCCTCAGTGGGCTGAGGTTCTAGATGTACCTGGCTTTGAACAAGAAATGTAGGAAATGGCTGAGATTCAGGGGAGGACAGAGGTATAGAAGGTGACATAGATAGAAGGTGTCCAGGATGCTTTAGAAGATACACTTGGCAGTGATCTCAGGCAGGATGGGTCAGTGAGGGGAGAGAAGAAAGTGGGATAATGGAGATGGGTGTGGGACAAATGCAGACAGGGTGTGTGTGTGGGGGGGCGGGAATGAAGAATGTGACTGGAACTAGGCTGAGAGCAGGAGCTACCGCTCTTCCCAGCGTGTCTTATCTTCCTGACGTTTTCTGGGCTGAAGCTAGTTCTCTGGATAGAGGGAAGGGCTCTTATTCCCATCACACTCCTGGGATCCTGGGCCCATATCCAGTGTTGGCCAATTAAGAAGGGGCTGCCTTCAAGGGGTGGAGGCTGAGCCTCACGCTGAGGAGCTCCCAGACCCGGGCGCCTATTCTTTCTGTGGGTACCACATGCTGGCAGTAAGCCGTGGTTGAGCGCAGCAGGGAGGCTGCTGTCTGCCCCTGCTGCCAGCTTCTCATCCCAGAGTTGAATGATGGAGGAAATGGCTTAGGAGGAGGCTCTTACCTGGCACAAGGAGCTTCTTGGACAGGTGGTTTGGGTCCCCATCAGGGATGGGCTTGGGCAGGTGGTGAACAGTCACCTCGTACTCCTGGCCGGGTTCTACCACAAAGTGGCTGAAGGCGAAACGCCACTGAAGAGAAGGGAGGAGGGGAGGTTGGGGGGGGGGTCACACACACCTGTCGTCCATCTGGGCCCATAGGATCCCACCCCTACCTTCCCCCCAACCAGTCAGAAGTAGGAATAAAACAACTACCACAGCAGAATCTGAAATTGGAGGCACAGTATCTTCCTCTGTTTTTTTTTTTTTTTTCTGGTCTTTCCTGCCTGTTTTAAAAAACCTAGGCTGGCCTCATCAGTAGAGAGCATTGTCAAATGCAGAGGAGGAGGGCAGAGGCTGGGGTGTGGCTCAGTGGTAGAGCAGGAGCTCAGAGCTCAGCAAGCACAAGGCCCTGGGTTCCACCCCTGGCACCCAAACAAAACAAAACAAAAGCCCCTGCAGAACATCTGGTGGACAGTGGGAGCAGTCCTCCCCTCCCATCAGTTCTCTGGAATTCCCGAACAGTGGGCGGGCGTAAGTGACCTGAGCTGGAGGGCTTGAGGCTATTGGACCTGGAACACAAGAGGCAGCTACATACTGTTCACTGACTCTTCCTCTTACAAGGCATAGTGGGGGGTCTCTGTGGAGAATGTTCTGAAGCACATAAGAGCAGAGGGAGAGCTAGAGGTCCCTCTCACCCTGGGTCTGCAGTGAGATGTGTCTGTACTGAGCTACCTTCCAGATAGTACAGATATAGAATCCAACTCCTTTTTTAAAAAAATTTTGAGAGATAGGGCCTAGCTGCATTGCCCAGGCTGCCCCCACACTCCCGGGCTAGGTGATGCTCCACCTCCGCCTCCAGAGTAAACCCCATTCTAACGACCTGGTGGAGGGGGCTGGGGCGTCCTTTGCTCCTAAGTAGATCAAGGCACCAGGTCCTCGCCCTCCACATAGCAGCCAAGTTTGGGGTCCTCACTTAACATTGAGGGGGGCTCTGCCTTCGGTGCTTATGTCTTTGGCAGATCTAATTTGTTTTAAAGCAATCATCTGCAGATTTAAACCAGTGGTTTTTCAAACTAGCACCTATATCAGGTCATACAGAGGGTCCTTAAACACCAACTGCTGGGCCCCACCCTCAGAGATTTTTGTTCAGGAGGTCTGGGATGGGGCCAGAGAACACGCATTTCTAACAAGTTCCCAAGGGTTGCTGGTGTGGTCCAGGGAACAGCTTTGGGAGTCGCTGCTTTCAACTACACAAGACCAACATTTTATCCTAGAGCTGTGAAAAGCAAAACCAGACCCAACTGTTAAGACTCATCTGCTTGCACCCCACCCATAGCAGGTCTTTGGTCCAGGTAGTTTTTCCTCTTGGAGGCAGGTCCTGGATCAGTTCAAGTTACAGACCCAGGAGATGGTGTAACAAAAGCCCACTTCACCTTTTGAATATAGCCCTAGCTGCTTAATTTAAAAGGGACATGTTTTTCTTTTCCTCTTTTCCCCTCTCCCCTTCCCTAACCTACCTGCAAAAAAAAGGTTAACTTGAGTTATCAGTCTTCCACAGGAAGGAAATGTCACTGGAAGATCTAGGAAGTGACTATGTCCCAAATTAACAAGTGAATTTCAACACACCTCAGGGAACACCTGGGAGATCCTGCCAGGCACATCTGAAATGCAGTCTTTGAAAAGCTTCTTCCAAAGCCCTCTGTTTTCCCCACAGGCAGAACCCAGAATGAGTCTCCGGTGATTCTCCTTTGCTAGCAAAGCAATAAACCTTCTCTTTCCTTTTCTCAAAACCATGTCTTCATTATTAAATTGACATGAATTGGCATTAGGGTCAAGGACCAAGCTTCCAGGAACAGTAGGACTGTAGAAGTGGTCTTCTAATCCAACTTCCTTTAGGAATGAATAGCCAAGGGGCTGGGGCAGCTCAGTGGTAGGGAGTGTGCTTAGGATGCATAAGGCCATGGGTTCTGACCCCAGAATCAAAATAAAATAGAATCAAACAAACAAATAAAAAACAATGAATAACTGGGTAAAGTTGGAGAAAAAAAAGCAGGGGTGGGCACATCAGGATCTGTCTCCTAGTATGGCTCACAGCAGATACCACATCCCCCCTGGAGGCAGCCATCTTGAATTCCTCAGACCCCCACCCCCATCCCAACAGCACTGTCTCATCCAAATCTGGGGACAAATCTGTACTGGTACCTCAGAAGAACGCAATCCACTCAGGAGCTGTCTTCTTACCTGCTTGTAACGTTTTAGCTTGGACCGAAACTCAAACTCGACACACAAACGTTCATTGGTGTTTAGCCGCAGGACGGACAACTTTGCACCCTTCGGGGAGAAGAGGCCAGCTGAAGTCGGAGGGCGGAGAGGAGACAAATAGATGCAGCTGCATAAACCACTGGGTGTGCCACTTCCCTATCTGCTATTGTTATGCTCGAATTCGGGACCCCCAAAGACCACCAGAGACCCAAGATCGATGTAAGCAGCAAAGAGGTGTTTATTGCAAGCTAGCTCGGTCCTCCGCACACACACAGCAACTGGTGACGCTGAGAGGTCCCGAGCCCAGGGTTTGCAGCAGTTTTATACATTCTTTGGAGAAGGCAGGGACTTCACATACATCATAGCAAATCATCACACACCATGGGAAAATCAAATAACAACTCTAAAACATGATTAGCACATTCACTGGCGGGAACAAGTTGGGTAGGGGTGATTGGTCAGTACAAAAGGGGTATTCATTTGAACTGATTGGTTTAGGCCACGAGGGGTGTATGTGCTGAGCTACTTGGTTTCCCAACACGTTGTCAACCACCATAAACCACTGGGAGGGTCATCTGGCATCCCAGGTATTTCCCTGTCTCATGCTGATTGGTGGCTGCTAGGGGGCTGCTATGGATCCCCACCTAGCCTGACTGAGTCAGGGACACCTGGCGCAGCAGATCTCTCCTGTTATTTGTAGATAAACAACTTGGCAGGGTGGGAGTGTGCCTAGGAGTGCTCTGTGGGTCTTTCCAAGGACAAAGGTGATGTCCCTTCCTTGGACAGGCTTTGCTCTGAGGTAGAGGCTGGTTTTTCACTATGCTTCTCACTCCTAAAGGAAAACCTGCCCATCTTGCCTAACCCCCCACTTCCTGTTCCTTTCAGCTCACTCTCTGCCTCAGCCTGCCGCCTCTCAGACAGCTGCCACCCAGCTAGGTGAGGACAAGTGGCACTTTACACCAGACCAGCAGCAGGGGCTGTGCAAACTTGTGGCTGGGGCATTGGCAGCATGGTGCTGCGTCTCACAGCAGCCATCCCCGCCATTCTTGCAGAGAAGGAGCAGAGCCTGTGGGCTGGGGACTCAGAGGGAACCAATCTAGTGCCTGTTCACTCTGGGCTGGCTTGTTAATAGCTTCCCAAATTTGTGTTGGCCTCTAGGTTAAGGGAAAAAACACAGGCAAATGTGCTACTGAAGCCAGGTTTAAAGTTAGGTAGTCAGTGTAGTTAGGTAAATCGGGTCTAATATCCAGTGAAATCTAAAATGGAGGACATGCTGGGAATGACTCAGGGAAAACACAGGACAATTCATGGAATGTTGACGAAGTCCCAAAAGGCCCTAGGCCAACGTCCACCTCAAAGAAGTGTTAATGAACAGCCCCCAGCAAACTTAAAGATAGCCCATCACAAAGAAGTGTCCCACCCCTCAGGCTCTCCAACCTACATTTCATCACCAAACCTATAAAAAGGGGAGACAACAGCCCTTCCTCGGATTCCACCTCTTGGGTCCCCTTCTTCCTCCGGGAGAAGTCTTTTCTGCTGTCCTTTAATAAACTTCTAATTTCTACTCTGACCTTGCCTCGGCGTGCTTCTTTGGTGTTATTCTTCAACATCGGGGAAGCAAGGACTCGTCACCGGTCAACAGCGGTAACACTACCATTTTTCCAGATATAAATATTCCAACTTAAACATCTGAAATTGTTCATGAAATTAACTACTTGTCTTTATTTTCTTTCAGGGTAATAAAATTTTAGGCAAAGGAAAGTCTTCCATGAAGGATAGTGTGATTTTGCTGTGGGCTCGCCTCTAAGACAGTGAAAAGGTATTGGCAGAATGATTGATGGATCCTTCCAGCACTGAACTGCAGCCTTCATGTCTGAGCACAGGAGCCTAATTCTGAGTCTGAATGGGAGGTGATGTCTAGCTGTGGATTCACTTGGAGGTGGTGGGACCCTAGGGCCTGGCTGACATGCCCACTCACCATCTGTCTGCAGTGTCCATTCAATGTGCACCACAGGGATCAGGTCTCCATGCTGGGTTCTGGCAAGGCGCAGCTGGATCTGGACATGTTTTGGATAGTTTGGAGTCAGGTTCCGAGGGTGGATCCAGCTGTCATCCAGGCATGTACCTGGTAACCAGGGAGAAGTAACAATCAGAGATGGCATCCTTCCTATCCCCAGGAGGCCCAGGAGGCCCAGGAGGCCCAGAGAGCTAGTTCCTGAATGGTTCAGGGCCTGTGACCTTCCAGCTTGCGAAGCTCCCTGGGGTCCTACTCTTTCTGATCTGGGGTAACCACAAAGCTCTGAGTCTAAAGGGCAATTTGAGAAGATGGGTTTTGAGTAGAAGCAGGGGTTGGAAATGGGGCACAGGATCATGGGCAGTGGTAAGAGCTGATTTTTACATGTCGGGTCCCTAATCAGCACAGACACAAGAAGTATGTGCCTCGCCCTTGAATGAAACCAAGCCAAGCAGCTGGGGATGTGGCTCAGTGGTAGAGAGCTTGTCCAGCTTATGTGAGGCCCTGGGTTCCATGCCCAGCACCAAAAAAACAAGACAAAACCAGGCATCATGGTGCACTCCTGTAATCCCAGCAACTCAGGAGTCCGACAGGAGGATCACTAGTTCCAGGCCAATCATAACAACTTAGTAAGACCCTATCTCAAAAAAAAAAAAAAAAAAAAAAAGAAAAGAAAAGAAAAAGAAGACTGTACTGGGATGTAGCTCAATGGTAAATGCCCCTGGGTCCAATTCCCAGTACCCAAAACCAAAACCAAACCAAATCAACTAACACCATAGATCACAGCCATCTTACTTTATTTACAGTGAAAGTCATGGCAGACCAAATTGTCTTAAAGGTACCCTAGGGCAGCACGTCAGAGAATACTTTCAAAATCCAGATGACAGCAGGGTTTCTCACTGCCCAATTCTGCATGTGAATGTTCTCCATAGGAAGCACGGTGCCCACACCTGGGGCGTGCCCTGAGACCACCACAGCCTGAACTTGTAGAGGGGCCGCAGATCTGCTGCCAGAAATCAGCACAAGCCAATCACAGTATTAACAAAGCAACAAGAGGACAAAAAAAGAGGACTTACTGTTCTTGACTCTGCAGTGTAGCTCCTGTGGAAAGAAAGAAGGTGGTAATTACAGCTGAGAAAGAACTTAACCCATGCACTGCTGGACTCCAGAACCTTCCCAAGCTCATTTTTGAGAATAAAACGTATGCAGCTCTCCTTTTCCTTTTCCCACCCTTCTTTCATCCTGGCCAACCAAGGGGAAGGAGCATGATAGATGGCAAAATGGAAGTGGAGATTTTATGAGTAACTGTTAGAAGCTGGGAACTTTACAACTTTAAAAGACACTGAGAGGTTTGCCTTGGGGCACCCTAGTGAAAAGGTCCCCAAATCTCTGGAAGCTTCCAACCTTTGGGAGCGGTGAAAGCCAAATCATGAGTCCTGAAGCAGATCAGCTATGGGAAATCCACTAAGTCCCTATAAACTCACTAGAAATGTGGGGGGCTTGGGATCCAAACCAGGGCTCAGTAAATGAAACCATTCTCCTGAGGAGTGACCACCACGTGTTCCATTAAAGGTCACGGTACACGGACTAGGTACACAGACTAGGTTGAATATTTTCTTTTCCTTTCCCTCCCACCATATAAAAATTATAGGAAAGGGAAAAATTTTGCAAATTCTGAAGGACAAAGAGGCAACCTCAGTGGGCAAAAGATGTGACCACTTTTAAAAGTCAAAGCAGAAGGAGGAGGGGGTAAATAGCTTGGGCAACAGAGGAACTCATGTCTGAAGGCGGCAGAATGGAGTGCAGGTCCCCCTGGGGAATGTAGGAACCTGCCCTTGAAGCCAGATTTAAAGATAGGTAGGTAGTGTAGCTAGGTAACTCGGGTCTAATATGGAGCCCAATAAAAAAAATGAAGTCAGGATCTGAGCCCTGGGAACCAGAACAACACCTGGGAAATTGAAATATTAATGTCTCCAAGGCCTGTTAATAAAGCAGCTCCCAGCAAAACAGAGAGATGCTAATCAAACCACCCTAGGCCCTTCCTGCCCAGATCATTCCTTCCCTCCCCAAAGGTCCACCAGTTTCCCACCTTTTAGCCTTCCCACCTGCATCCCCCATCACACAGAGGAGAGAGGGAAATAAAGGTCAGGAATGTGGGAAGACAAAAGAAGACGTTAGGTATAAAAGGGAGAAGACCTCCTCTTTCTGGATTCCCACCTATCCGTCCCCTTCTTGGGGGGCAGGCGGGGTGAGGGGTTGGGGGGTGGTTGTCTTTTCTGCTATCCTTTAATAAAGCCTTTCACGTTCCACTCCACACTTGCCCAGGCGTGCTTCTCTGGTGTTATACTTCAGCATTCAGGGAAGCGAGGACTTGTCAAGTCACCTAAACAGTTACATCCTGAGCTCAGACTGCTGGCAGCCAGACCCAGAGGAAACACCCTCAGATTCCAACACATGACAGCCACCCAACAGGCCAGGCCCATCATCAGCCTGACCTCCCACACAATGATGTCCCCTGTCCTTAACCCCAGGTACACAGAGCAGTCCACAAGCTTTTTAGTATTTCTTCTTAAAATATTCTCAAGGAGGACCCAATAATTGAGATGGGTTTCCTGAATGAAAAATAAATCAAAACAAAATTTAAAAAATGCTCCTGGAGGGGCTATGGCTGTGGCTCAGCGGTAGAGCTCTTGCCTAGCATGTGCAAGGCGCTGGATTCGATCCTCAGCACCACATAAATAAATAAATAAATAAATAAAATGAAGATATTGTGTCCAACTCTACCACGTGGCCTGCGCAGTGGTTTCATTAATGAGGTTCTAGGCATAAAGTTAGTTAGAAGAGATCAAAATAAAACACACAGACAGTACCTTATTTATATTGCTAGGTCCGAGACAGATCACCTCTCTGGTTCCCACCTCTAGCCGCCCAGCAGGGCAGCGAGGATTACTCTGGGCTAGCAGGAGAGAGAGAGAGTGAACACGCCGGGGAGTAGCCTTTTATTTGGGGAACAAGAGATTCAGGGGAGAATTCCATCCAATGAAGGTTGAGGGGGGGGTTGCACTCCAAGGTCAGGGTCAGTGATTGGGTCCCCGGGGTCAGTGGTCAGGCACACCCCCACATGGATGGGCTCTCTCATCAGGAAAGGGTCAGGAAAGCTTCGACAGAGCCAAAGCGCCTCAGGCCCTTAACGGGAGTCACCCAATCACGTGTCAGAATGGCTCCCCACATATTCCCCCCTTTCTTTTCTTAACAATGAGGTGGCGGTTCACTCTCTGGAGTCCCTGGATTCTTGATTGGAAGACTCGCCATCCTATAGTTACAATACAAAAGAGAATTAACAGCAAAGAGAATAATCCAATAATGTACCAAGCGGAGTGTTTAAGAATATTTCCAGGGTTGAATCCATTTAACTCCTTCAATATTTTGTTAGCCAAAGAAGAAGGATCTGAAAAATCAGCTCTATTATTTTGAATGTCTTGGATATGGTGATGAAGTTCCAGAATATCCAAGCTATTATTACTATTTTGCCAAATACCTAATAAATGGTTTTTAACCTTCTCCCAATCCCAGAGAGAAGCATTGTACTTGGCAGCTGTAACACAAACATACTTATAATTTGCATGGCATTTAAGCCTTTCCTTAAATTTTAAGGCTGAAAGTTCATTACCTATGTTTATAACAGTCGCCTCTAAGGCGTTCAATTTAGTCTCAATCCTTTCATCAATATTTACTTGATTACGCAGAGCCTTGGAAGTATTTTGAGCTAAATTATTAAGAAATTTTGCATGCTGAATATTCTGAGACAATGTCAGAGATGCAGAGACAGTTGAGGCAATAAAAGAGACCAGTGCTAAAACACCAACAATTATGACTCCAATAGCACGCTTAGGTCTTGTTAACTGGGCATGAATTTGCTGCAAGACTTGTAAACCAGCATCAGCATACCATGGCTCTGAAATATTAGCAGGTAATAAAACAAAAGAGGGCTGATAAAGTATCAGCACTCCTTTTCCTCCATTATACCTAGAAATACAATTAGTTAGGTTGCACTTATTACAAGTAACAACATATCTGTCTTCCATCCATTTAACTTTTACATTTCCAATAATTAAAACATAAGGAGATTGGACACAGGCTCTTAAGCCATAGCAAGATCCCTCTTTACAGTTCTTGCCAACAAATTTTGGTAAAGGTTTATCTGTAAAATGTAAATATTCTGAGGCAGCGATTAAACGCCAAATATCTCTTTGATACGTCCTTCACTATAAGTCAAAATATTACTAACAAATCCTGCAGGTGTCATAGCAGAATTTCTTCGTAATTGTCTCTTATCAATCTTTGGAGACCAGTCTAAAATATACCCACTATCTTTAGACACCTTATGTTGTACAGGAAAGGTATTTACACAATCCATCCATTTAGGAAAGGTGCCAATTTCAATTGTAGAACTATTTGGACAGTGGGGTATCTGTGGAGGTTTTGCAGAAATGACTGGCTTGTTATGGGAAAGTCCCATCTTAATTACTGATCTAGTATTAGGTTTTAAGTCCCCATAAATAGAATTATTCGTCAGTCTAGGCCTACCAATTGCTGTCTTTTCTTCGAATGATACTTTCAGACAGCCAGCATGTTTATCATGTGACCAACACAAAGGTAATTGGGCACTGTAGCCAGAATAATTAAATCTAGTCACATGATTGGGAGTAATATGAGTATCTGTAAATCCTCCCATCATGAATGAGTCATTAGTAAATACTGGAATAGATTCTCCAGTCCACACAGCTGGGTGTACCAGGGGTGGATCTGGGAAATATGTCCAATAAGTGTCTACTTGATTCCCTTTTACCTGACAGCCCAGTAGGGCAATTACTGTCGCTACCATCAAGACTGGGGTCCTGTTCTTTCCTAGGCGTCGAAGTAGTCAGGAAGCCTGGGTTGTTAGCTTCTTCACATCTTTCCACGAAATCAGCTTTTCGGCTGGTTCAATCTGGTTTTTCTTCATCTTTTTCCGATATCTCCTCCTTCTGGGTTGTGGCTCCTCCGGGTCGATCCTCAGTCGCTTGAGTCTGGGTTCTATCTCCTCCATGTCTGATAGCACGTTCAGGCACCCAAATAGGACGGAAAGCACCTTCTGGGAAGATACAAGCATGACCCTTTCCCCACATTATTACCGGGTCTGGGCCCTTCCACTGACCAGTCTGTAAATCTTTCCAGAGAACTCTGCCTAAGGGGCCTGTTACTGAGGGAGACATTTGCCTCTCAGCAGCACTGTGACCTTCTGAGTCACAGTTTAGAAAATTTAAAACAAACAAGGCATGATTAAGGCTATTTTGGGGAGTCATAATCCTATTCCCCCCTTTTAATTTTTGTAATTGAAGCTTAATAGATAAATGAGCTCGTTCCACAATGGCTTGACCTTGGGGGTTATAAGGAATTCCTGTTTTATGATTAATTTTAAACTCTTGGCAAAATTGTTGAAAAGAAGAGCTTACATAAGCTGGAGTATTATCTGTTTTAATTTGTATAGGACACCCTAAAATGGAAAAAGTTGCTTAGTAATGAGAAATTACATGTTGAGTATTTTCCTTAGTACGTGCTGTGGCAAAAATAAATCTAGAATAAGTGTCCACTATGACATGTACATAACATTGCTTACCAAATTGAGGAATATGAGTTACATCCATTTGCCATATTTGATTTGTTTTAATCCACGGGGATTTACCCCTGATGGCAGAGATGGAGTGTGAATAACACACTTAGGGCATTGGCTTACAATCTGACGAGCTTGTTCTCTAGTAATACTAAATTTTTTACGTAAGCTAGAAGCATTTTGATGATGTAAGGAATGGGAAGCTAGGGCACAGCCATACGAAGACATCTGTTGACAAAAAGCTACTAACTTATCAATTTTGTCATTACCTGAAACTAGAGGTCCAGGAAGATTAGTATGGGCACGGATGTGCCCTATGAAACATGGGTACCTTTGCATTAGCACTGTCTTTTGTAAATTATGAAATAATTCAAATAACTCCTGTGATGAAGTAAACCCAATAACTGAGGTTTCAATAGTTTTGGTAACTCCGACTGCATATAAGTTGTCAGAATAGATATTAATAGGCTCATTTGAAAAGTAATCTAAGGCACAAATCAGAGCTTGAAGCTCTGCTCTTTGGGCAGAATTATAAGAAGTTTGTATTACCTCTGTGTGGACACGGCTGAAAAAGCCTGTCTTACCGGAGTTGGAACCATCCGTGAACACCAATAAAGTTTCCTCTATTGGATAAGAACGTACAATTTTTGGAAAAATAAGTGACGTTAATGATGCAAATTGTACAATCTTATCACGAGGATAATGGCTATCTATCTGTCCAGGAAAATCTGCAAAGGCTATCTGCCATGAGCTAGAAGTTTGAAAAAGCCAATTAGTCTGTTGAACAGAAAATGGAATAATTATGATATCAGGCTCAGATCCAATTAATTGTAAAATCCTAGTTCTACCTTTAATTACTAACTGAGCTATAGAATCATGAAAAAGAATTAATGTTTTTTGAGGGGAGTGGGATAAATAAATCCACTCAATAACTCCTAATCTTTGCCATATGGCTCCTGTTGGGGTATGTTCAGTTGGAAATATTAATAAATACATTATTTCTTTAGGATCTATTCTAGTAAGCTGTGCATTTTTAATTGCAATTTCAACTTTTCTTAAGGCTGCCTTAGCTTCTAAAGTTAGTTGATGTGGAGAGGTTGGAGAAGGATTTCCTTGTAATATCTGAAATAAAGGACTTAACTCAGAAGTAGTTAGTTTTAAGGATGGTCTTAGCCAGTTAATATCTCCTAATAGTTTTTGAAAGTCATTAAGGGTACGTAACTCCTTAACTCTTATCTGAAGATTTTGAGGACGGACTGTACGTCCTTGAATTATCTGACCTAGATATTGAAAAGGAGATACCTTTTGAATTTTTTGAGGAGCTATACATAAACCCATTGCTATAAGCGAAGTCTCTAACTGAGCAAAAATTTCTGAAAGTACTTCTGGATTAGCATGAGCCAATAATATATCATCCATAAAATGAATAATATATGCACCAGGAAAGCTATTTCTTATGGGATCTATCACTTGGTCAACATATTTTTGGCACAGTGTAGGACTATTACGCATTCCCTGGGGAAGTACCTTCCAGCAATATCTTTTAACAGGTTCCTTAAAATTAATTGCTGGGACAGTGAAAGCAAATCTTTCACAATCTTCAGGATGTAACCTTATAGAGAAAAAGCAGTCTTTTAAATCTATTACCATCAAGCTATAATCTAAAGGAATGGCTGTGGGGGAGGGAAGTCCTGGCTGTAATGATCCCATAGGCTGAATTGCTTGATTTATTGCCCTTAAATCCTGTAGTAATCTCCAATTTCCTGACTTTTTCTTAATAACAAAAATAGGGGTGTTCCAAGGACTAAGTGTTGGTTCAATATGACCAGCCTGAAGTTGTTCCTCAACTAATCTATGAATTATTTTAAGCTTTTCCCCTGAGATGGGCCACTGAGAAATCCATATAGGCTCCTCTGTGAGCCACGTGATTTTTTTCAGCTGTCTTAGGGATCGGGGAAGTACTCAGGGCCCCTAGTAAAAATTTTGGTCTGGAGCATTTACTAATCTTTGTCGTGGAGACTGGCTTGTAAACAGATATTCTTCCTGAAAGGTCTCCTTATCATCTCCAGGAAAATACCTCTGATTAACTTCCTCAACTGACCTTATAGAATTTGGAGTAACTAATAACAATCCCATTTTGGCTAAAATATCTCTTCCCCACAGGTTAGCTGGTAAAGACTCTAATACATAAGGCTTAAATACTCCACTGTTCCCATCGGAATCTTCCCAAAGGAGATAGTTGGCACTTTGAGCAGGCTGTGAAACCTGTCCTATTCTCTCTAGGTTAGCTGGTGCTATATGCAAAGGCCGGTTCCTAGGCCAAAACTGACTGGACAATACCGAGATATCAGCCCCTGTGTCAATTATTCCTAGGAAATTTTTATTATTAATTCTAAGTTTTAATAAAGGGTGTTCTTGCCGTACTAACTGGGACCAGTATACTCTGTCCGGCGGTTTAGAAACTGAATCTACCGGCAGGTGCCTTTCTGAGACACAAGGCAATAATATTAATTGAGCAAAAATATCCTTTGGGGTGAGCCTTAGGGCATAATTGGATTTTACAGTAACATATAACTGTCCTTTAAATTCTGAATCTATCATACCAGGTATTACCTCAATGGCTCCCTTTAAACTATTACGCCCCAAAATCAGACCTACAGTATTATCAGGAAGTGGCCCGAAAATCCCAGTAGGGATTTGTTCTGGCCCCGTTTCAGGATCTAATTCAACTGTCTTTGAAGGTCCTAAGAAAACTGTCTGTGATCTCTGTCCCTGTGCTGGTAAAAATCGTGGACTGTCCTGGTCGGCGCCAGTGACGTCACACTGTGCGACCTTCCCGGAACTTCCCTGTATTGTTGCTGGGCCCGGGGAGGGGCCGAACGGAAGTTTTTTGTCCTCTCACTAGGAGGAAATGCCTGCGGCGAGAAGGCAGGCTCATCCGCGCCATCTGAATTCACCGCGTGGCGCTGAGTCCTGCAGTATCTATTATCGCCAGTAGATGGAGCCCTAAACCTAAAATTGCGCATGCGACACTCGCGGGCAAAATGATTGTTTTTTCCACAAACGTAACATCTACCGTGGGACTTTTGACCTAATTTTTGTGGCCCCAAAGTTTCTTTTAATGTTGTCGCTAAGGCCACCGTTTGCAACTGAGTGGAATCTAAGTCAGAACACAGGCGAATATACTCAGAAACTGTTCCTTTTTTACGATGTGGTCAGAGAACATCCTGACAAATTTTATTTGCGTTCTCAAAAGCCAATTGCCTAACGATAAATTCGCTTCCTCCTGGGTCCCCGATGGACCTGTTCGCAGCCTGATACAGTCGGGCTACGAAATCTGAATAAGTCTCACTGGCACGGCACCTTGTCTGATTTTGGTAAGAACTAAATTGGACTGGTCCTTGGGGACGATTTGTCTCCAAGCGCGTTTTTCACAATCAGTTATTTGATTGTATACTACAAAATCATAATTTAACTGTCTTTCTAAATCAGCGAAATCTTCAGTCCCTAAAAACATCGTTACTGGCGTTTCTATGCCCTGTCTTCTGTTTCTTTCTGCCTGTTCATTACAAAAATCAGTCCAATAAGTCTTCCAAAGCAAGTAATCTCCTCCGCTCAGACAAGATCTGGCTAAAAAAATCCAATCGCTAGGAGGAAGGGGTTGTGAGCAAATATTTTCTATCAGACTCTGTACAAAAGGCAAATTTGGACCATACGTCTCACATGCACTTTTTAATTTTTAATAGTTTTAAATGAGATTACAGCATGAACTCTAACTCTCTGATCTTGCTCATTAGTTTGCTCAAAAACTGGAAAGAGGTGAAAATCAGTAGTATCCTCGCTCATTTCTTGAGCCTTCTTAATACCTTGCTGGACTGGGGTAAGAAAAGTCATCTTTAATTCAGCATACCTGTTAATTTTGGTCCTTCTAGCAGGTAATGGCCAAATTCAAATAGCTTGGGCAGGCAGTGTTAAATGCAGCCTATTAAAATTTCTCTCTAAATCCTGAGTTTCAACGTTTGATTCTTCTTCCTCAGACCGTGAGCCGCGGTCAGATTCTGCACTATCGCCATTTCGAATTTGGGTTTCTAAACCACGTGGTTGAGAAGAACCCTGAGCCCCTCTAGGAGTTTCTTCTGTATTTTCCTCTCTAGGAAGATCATTTACCTCTTCTGGAGGGCTCTCTAAGATTAGGGATGTTTCTCCTGTATTATGCTGTTCTGTACAATCTGCCTGCGGGCTAGCATTTTTAACCTTTGGCTTGGCCCCTAGTGCCTTTGTTTTTAAATGGCTCAAGGGAAAGGAAATTAACTTAGCCTCAGGCTGATTTTCCATTTGAATAGACTTAACAGCTCTTTGAATGCCCTTTAAAAGGTCTTCAGGGGGCCATGAACTTTGGCCCATATATTTAAAAAGACAAACTTCTAGGGCTGTCCAAGTTTTCTGTATATTTTCTATGCCTCCAGGCAGTTCATTAGAAAGACAGACTCTCTGTAACTTCCTTCCTAATTTCTCCCAAGTAAGTAAATTTGGAGACTCTTGGTCACAAAACCAAGGACAATATTTACCTACAATCTTTAAGAATTGTAATAACTGAGTTTTCTTTATCTGTTTTCCTTTCTGATTAATTATACTGTCTAAAATAGTCAGATACATTTCCTTATCCGTAGAAGTAGAATTTCCCATTTTAAGTAATTTAACGTCTCTTTCCTTCAATATCTCCAGGTACTTTTGTGACCCAATTGTCACCTCTTTCTTTATCTTTATTTTTATTCCTTATCTTTCTTTATCTTTATTTTTTTCCTTATCTTTTTAGCGTGCGTTCCCACTCAATCTAACTAATCTAGAATGCCCCACGTTGGGCGCCAATTATACCACGCGGCCTGTGCAGTGGTTTCATTAATGAGGTTCTAGGCATAAAGTTAGTTAGAAGAGATCAAAATAAAACACACAGACAGTACTTTATTTATATTGCTAGGTCCGAGATGGCTCACCTCTCTTGTTCCCACCTCTAGCCGCCCAGCAGGGCAGTGAGGATTACTCTGCATTCATAAGACAAAGACAAGATGAATAATCAGAGAATGAAAATGATCCTGGAAAACAAAAAAAAATTAGGGGCTGCAGCTCAGTGTAGAGCACTTACCTAGCATGTGTGAGGCTCTGGCTTCCACCTCCAGCACTGAAAAAAAAATCACCAGGAGTGTTGGGCTATAAAATTAGAGAGATTTCTTTGAAGGTAGTGATACTGCTGGTTACGGGTGACAAGTTCTGCTCTCTTAAATGTTGAAGTTTGAAGCACACTGAGGCAGGCATATAAAGGAGGGTTTATTTAAAAAGGGGTAACGTAGACTTCTCTTGGGAGGGAGAAGTGGGACATGGCTGATATCCTGGTATTCCAAGAAGTCAGGTGTTCTGCCCTTTTTATATGCCCTAGTCTTCCTTTGTTTTCTTTCCCTCTTCCCCTCATCTTTCTCCTTCCTGCAAATATGACTAGGATGGCCAGGAAAGTGGGATGGCCAAAAGGTGGGAAACAGGTGTGCTGAAGGGGGAAGAGCAGGATGGTGCAGCCCAGGACACATTAATTAGCAACTTCATAGCTCCCTGCAGGGAGGGGCAATTCCTGGGACAGGTTACCTGAGCAACAGGTTGGAGTAGGGGCAGGTTCTTGATAAGGGTGGAGGAAGGGCTTTGAAGGAATTAACATTTCAGTCCTGCAGGCCACAGTCTCCAACTTCCTGGGACTCACTCAAAATTGGACTGACTCAATAATGACTGCCTGTCTAATTCTGGCTTCAGCAGAGCAAATGCAGATAGAAATAGAAGATAAACATGAAGATCAGAGAATCAATTTAGGAAATACAAAATATGATTAACTGGATTTCCCCAAAGAGGTTATGTAATACCAGATTCGTGGGACCCCAATAGACCTCCAGGAGCCAAATCCGATGCAAGCACACAAGAGTCTTTATAGCAAGCTTGAGCCTGGACTCACAACTGTTCCTGACGCAGTGATCCCAAGGAGTGAGTCCCAGTCCTTTGTTCAGTGAGATTTTATAGGTTTTGTGGGGATACTCTATGTGTCACAACATCACACAGCAAATCATTTCACACCACAGGAAAGTCAAACAACAACTCTTAACATTGATTAGCACATTCACTGGCTGGAACAAGTTGGGTAGGGGTGATTGGTTAGTATAAGAGGGAGTCTTGCATGTCTGAAAACCAAAACCAAACCTTTGAACTGATTGGTTTAAGCCATGAGGGGTGTATGTGCTAAACTACATGGTTTCCCAACGTGGTATCAACCACCATAAACTACTGGGGGGGTCAGCTGGCATCCCAGGTATTTTCCCTGTCTCATGCTGATTGGTGGTTGCTAGGGGGTTGCTATGGGTCCTCACCTAACCTAACTGAGTCAGGGACACTTGGCACTGCAGATCTCTCCTGTTATTTGCAGACAAACAACTCAGCAGGATGGGTGTGTGCCTAGAAAGGTTCTGTGGGTTTTTCTAAGGACAAGGGTCACGCCTCCTTCCTTAGGACAGGCCTTGAGGTAGAAGCTGCTGTTATTTATTTTCAAAAATGGAGTCACATCAGTTTCTCAGTTACAGGTGAAAATAATAAAATTAAAGAAATATTATTATTATTTATTTTTAAAAAGGACAGTCTGGAACTGAAAGACACGCACTGCCCAGTGAAAAACCTCTATTCAATGGCCTGCACAACAAATAAAGAAAATAAAGAACCAGACCAAGGATCAATATCATGAAGCCATGGAAACAGCAGAAATAAAAAGAGGATCCTAAAATTTCCAGAGGAAAAAGAAAAAGGGCTAGGTGTGATATGAAGAGCCAGGAAACAGAATAGGATATCTTAGCATCTCTATTGTTTGCTGAAGGCAACAAAACAATTCTGTAGGAAAAGAATTCTTAACTTAGATTTTTAAAATTTCTAGCCACATTAGCCAAAAAAAAAAAAAAAGGTGAAGGGTACACTAAAGATATTTTCAGACATGCAAAGACTTAAAAATACATATCTCATATTATATATCTGCATTGCTCATATACTTAGGAAATTGCAGGGGCATATGCTCCAGGAGATGAGAGAGTATCCCCCAAGGAGAAAGACACAGGGTCCAGTGTAACAGCTGAGTCCTTGCTTCCCCGAATGCTGAAGTATAACGCCAGGGAAGCATGCCAGGGCAAGTGAAGAGCGGAAAGTGGGGGGCTTTATTAAAGGACAGCAGAAAGGACACCCCCAACCCCCTAGGAACAAGGGGACCTGAAAGGTGGAATCCTTTCCAGAGGAGGTCTTTCCTCTTTTATATCTAAGGTTTTCTTTTGTCCTCCCACATTCCTGTCCTTTATTTCCCTCTGTCCTCCGTGTGATGGGGGATGAAGGTGGGGATGCCAAAAGGTGGGAAACAGGTGGACCTATGGGGCAGGGAGGAGTGATCTGGGCAGGAAGGGCCTAGGGTGGTTTGATTAACATCTCCCTGTTTTGCTGGGAGCTGCTTTATTAACAGTTCTTTAGGACAGAATTTCCCAGGTGTCCTTCTGGTTTCCTGGGCTCAGATCAAACTCCATTTTCTTTATTGGACTCCATTTTCTTTATTGGACTCCATTTTCTTTATTGGACTCGATATTAGACCCGATTTACCTATCTACACTAACTACCCATCTTTAAATCTGGCTTCACCAGGACCTGGTGGATTTGAACATGACAGACATCTGGGATGAGAGTTGTGCCATAGAGGTTTATCTATGATATTGCCCCACAAAAATAGTTGAAAAATTACATAAACAAATGAAAGCAATTGGGGGGAGGGTGGAATTAGTGTATTCTCTAAACAATACTGTATTCACCAAACAATTCCCTCATTATTTAATTTCTATACAGAATAATGTAAAAAAAATGCACTAAGGATTGTCTTTGTATAAGAAATTCCTCCCCAACAGTCATCCCTAATCTCTTTACATTAAACTTCCCATTTTGGGGGCTGGGGATATAGTTTAGTGGTAAAATATGTGCTTGAAATGCATTAGGCCTTGGGTTTGACCCCAGGAATAGAAAAAGAAGGAAAAGGAAGAGGAGGAGGAGAAAGGATGAAAGACAACTATGGAAAAAATCAAGTCCCATTCTTCAAAAATAGCAAGACAAGGTGGGTGTATGGCACAGGCCTGTAATCCCAGGTGCTAGGCATGCTGAGGCAGGAGTATTGCCCCTGGGTTCAATCCCTGGTACCAAAAAAACAAAACAAAACAAACAAAAACCCCCCCCCACACACACAAAAAAAAAAAAAAAAACAAAAACAAAAACGGAAGACAAGAACATTATTTACTACCTGCTATGAATGGCTTTATGTTAAGTACCTTTCAGAAACCAGAGGAGTATGTTCAATGCAATGCAGATGATCATGTTTAAAAAAAAATCATTCAGATATGAGAATTTTATAGGGAGCCATAACATTTCTATATACAAAATCATGTAACAGTGAGCATTTCCAAAGTCTGAATGTCCTCTCCATAGTTCAAGTTTGCCACTCATTGTTAAAATATCCTTATATTGAAGCAAGTATTGTTTCTCAAAAGTGTTTGCCAAGAAATTTTCTCTTACAGCTACTCATTATAATAAAAATTATCAACTTGGAACTCTAATCTTTTTTAAAAAACATTTTTCTAGTTTTATTTTATTTTATTTATTTTATGTGGTGCTGAGGATCGAACCCAGTGCCTCAAGAGTGCAAGGCGACTGCTCTGAGCCCCAGCCCCAGCCCCGAAACTCTAATCTTTTTGACAAAAATATTAAATGACTATTTTAAAACTTCATATTGTGGAAAAAATTAAGCTTTCACAAAAATAGAGCAAACGTATAAAAGACACTGTCCATCACATAACTTCAAAAATTTTTGTCTTATCTCTAACAGTTCTTTATATTCAAGTATTTTAAAGTGAATCCCAGAAACCATGTAATCTATCTATAAAGACTTAAGTATTATATGTAATGAATAAATATTAAGATAATCACAACATCCACCATAGCTAACAAAGTTAATGAATTTCTTTTTGAATAATTAAAATCATTTTTTTAAAGATGATTTGTTGTATGGAAGTATAGTTCACATACAATTTAATTCTGGATGATTTGACAGCAGCTAATACTTACTGACGTCATTTAATCTTGAGAACATTCTTTTAAAGTAATCGTGGTCATGAACTTTATAATGACACTTTGGTCCCTGAGCACCATGGATATGACAATGGTGCCTAAGATTATAACAGCTAAGAAACTCCCATGGCCTAGTGATGTCACGGATGTGACGGGACACTTTTCCCCTTCAAATCCCTCTTCTCCCGGGGCCACACTGCAACCCCCATCGCTCCCAGTGAACTTCGGAGCGCAGCGATCTTGGTGCCAGGTTTCCAACCCGCTGCGAGGTTCCAGCGCAGACTTTCAGATCCCCAACCCTGTTGGCCCTAGTCCCAGGCTGCCGGCCTCGCCTGGCCTTTGCCCCCGTCGCCACCCTCACTGTGGCGGGGACTCTGGGACGCACTCGGACCTCACCTGCTGCCAGCAGATGGGGACCGGGTAATCCAAAAGCCGCAGGTCGGCGCGACGCGGAGCTGGAGCGCTCAGGAGCTGGAGTAGGAGCAGCAGCAGCCCCAGCCAGGACCCCGGAGCGACGCGCGGCCGGCGAAGCGGATCGCCCATGGCCCTGGCACAGTGGCCGGGGATCCGAGGCGACAAGTGGGGAACGGCTCCTCTCCCTGCCACGGAGCGGCCTAAGTCCAGGGTACTCCGCCAGCTTCCGGCTTCCAGCAAGGTCCAGGGGTTGTTGGGGAGCAGTCTCTCCCTTGGCTCCGCCTTCCCGCGTCTCCCAGGTGCACCCCATCCGAGTCCACCGCACCCACTTGCAGCAAGAGCCCCGCTGCCCCGCCTGCAGTGCCAAGTCGGCAGAGCAAGCGAGGGAGCGGTCGTTTGCTCTCCAGCCTTGGCTGGCTCCCAGAAGTAATCTCTGTCAATTGTTCAAAGTGGATTTTAATCCTCCCGCTACCCCTCTGCTGTCGCTCTGGTCCAGACTTCCTTCTCTAGTCACTTCCCAACTCGGGGAATCAGGGAAGTCCGTTTTCTTAACACCCGTCCCTTTTCGTCCTTCCCCTCCCCACTCTATTTTCTCACTCTACAGTATCAAGTTTTTCTTTCTCTTTCAAAAGTCTGGAAGGAACAACTCTAGGATGGGGAAGGAGGAAGGAGCAGTCTTTTCCTAGCCTGCTGGAAGTCAGGTTCCTAATCTCCTACCCCTGTGCCCTCACAGCAGTCAAGTGTGTTGCATATTGTCAATCAGGACTGTCCGTCAGCTAATTACATCTACAGGGGCTACTCTGCAGAAGAAGGGATCTGTCCACAATAAATACACCATAAATTGAAAACGTCCTAAACGAAATGCATTTAATACACCTAGCCTACTGAACATCTTGGTTGTTCACTCACTGTTCACCTTTGAAATCAGGTGCCTGACAGGGGAGCTGGCCTGCTGGTGGCTCAGCATCCGATTTCCAATCACATATCACTAGCCTGGCAAAGGTCAAAACTCCAAATCCAAAGTACAGTTTCCACTGAATGCAAATCGCTTTTGCACCATTCTAAAGGTGAAAAACCATAAGCCATGAGTCAAACCATCCTAAATGACAACCCATCTGTAATTAGTGTCCATTTCTCAGCATCCATTCCCCACCACATGTATCATTGCATCCTCTCCTCTGGACCCTTTAAGACCCTCTAAGCAGGCCACTGTTTTTCCCTCCCCTTGGTTCCTGCCACTCCCTCAAGTCCTTCTTACTTCCTGCCTACTCCTCTCCTGTTTCAGCCTCCATGCTCTGGTCACACTTGTCCTCACACAACTGCACTTTTTATCCTTTTCCTCTATCCTAGTCCCACTAGTGTCCTCATTTACTTCCTCACCAAGTCTGAACGCCACTGTCTGGCCTTTGGTGCCCACAGAATCTAGACTCACTTAACTTTCCCCTGCATTTTCTACCTACCTGGATAGGAGCTTCCACCCTGGGGCCGTGGCTTTTCTCACTGTCCAAAGCATCCTCACTCTTTCCTGGCTGCTGGTAGACCCCTTGGCAGGATCCCAGTGAGCTCTGCCTGCAGGACAGGACCCACTGATTGAACAGTTCAGCCAGTCATTGGCCTTAATATATTTTGCTTATTTCTAAAAGAATTTTGGTAGGCAGGCACTGTACCATTGAGCCACATCCTTAGTCCCTCTGAAAGAATTTTGAAAAACTGCATCCTTTTATACATTTTTAATAGGACAGAAAAAAAAATTCACCCTAAGTGTAATCAGATGTCGAGGAAGTGTTATGAAAAACTTGACATTTGTGGTGGGCATCCTAGATGGCTCCTGAAAGTTCTACCTCCCTATATTCACCCCCTTTTGTAATTGCTCTCCCCTTGGGGGGTAACAGATCATAGTGATTTGGTTCTAACAATAGAATATAAGTAGGATAAGGCACTGTCACTTAAAAAAATTAGGTTACAGAAACACCATGATTTTGTGTTGCTCGGCCTCTTTCTCCCAGGCAAGCCAGGCTGGGAGACACTCAAGTAGTGGGAATTAAGAGAGCCTCTGGCCCCAGCCAGTGGGGAGTTGAACCCCTCATTAATTTTAATTGGTTTCCCAGGTGATTCTAATCACAGCCTGATTTTGAACCACTGTCCTGATTGCCATAAGTGCCGCACTGGTCACAGGTCATGGTGCTGCTTTGTGATGTGGCTACTGGGTTGTATCCAGTAGAAGGCTTCATCATTGAAGACAAAGTCCAATTTCAGAGATTTTAAAGTCTAAAACATGTTTCTGACTGGATGAAATAGAAACTTGCCTACAAGATGGATCCCCTCCAATGGCCTGGGTTCTGGCTTCCTCAGCTCTGTGCTCCTCTCAGCCAATTGTGTATTGACAGGCCACTGAGTTGATTGCATGTTCTCTGGACTCTTTTCCCTGACAAAGAGCCTCATCATGAGGATAGATACTAAAAAAAGACAGAAAAAAGAAAAAATGATTTTCTTTTTCTTTTTCTTTCTTTCTTTTTTTGTAGATTCATTGACTAGTAGACTAGTATCAGGAGTCAGTCAGATAAGAATTGGAGAATTTGGTGGTATCTTTGGCTATGGGAAGTGAGAAATGACCACAGATCCCATTGCTGGGCAGCAAGAGTGGATGGGACATCTATCCCCATGAGGAAAACCTGTTAGACCAGGACGCAAGAAAAGACCACTGACTTCAATTAAAATCAAATTAAAGCAAGCTTATTATTTCAACCAGCCGGGCTGCCTCTCCCACCAAAAACCATGGGAACAAAACAGCCCTGCAGCTTTCTTGCAGCCCTGCTCTATAGCCCAGAAAGTTACACAAAGGGGGGGTTACAGATAACAAAACTCTGAGGAGCATAACACAGAGGCTAGTTTATGTTTTTTCTGGCCCGGACATCAGAATTTATGAAGGTCATTAGAGCCTTGGAGAGGGTCATTATCTGGCCAGGGAAGGCCAAAATTGATGAGGCATCACTAAAGTTTCAGAGAGGGTTGCTATCTGGCCAGAGCTCCAGGCATGGGTGAGTTCAAGGCACGGGCAGGCATTCCAAGCAGGTTCAGAATTTGCAGTAATTTATGGTAAAGCCAAAATTATCTGTTCATGGCTTTGTGGCGAGATGGCTCCCAATTTTAAGAAAAGATCAGGTTGGGTCTATCATACCCCCCTTTTCTTATGTGTCCCTTTCAAATCTTTGATAGGGTGGGGGAAAAGCACTGAGGGAATTTTAATCCCTCAGGTAACAGTCTCCAACTTTTTTTGAAGTCACCCAAATCTGGTCTCCCTGATTTGACCTGACTTAATTAATTATTTATATTGACTGTCTATTTATTTTTGGCTCCATTATTGTAAGAAGAGGGGAGTTGCTTGTTTTGGCTTCTTCTGAGCTGAGAGGGGGTGAGGGATGTGAGTTTCCTTTTAGAAGTCAGTTCAGTTTGAAGTCTGGTTGGGGAAGAACAGGTTATAAAGTCATCTGGGGATGGGTGCTTCTATGAGAGAAAAAAATCCATGAGTACTGAATAAATGTTGCAGCAGCTGGAACTTGTCACTGTATAATAGAAGTCCTCTCACCAGGAGGTGTGAGGGCTGAGAAGTTAATATATATGTATATATATTTACCAGGAGAAGCTGTCTCCATAATAAGGCCAGAGTGGACAAAGCCTTTATATAGAAATGTAAATCTTTAACATTTTTAAAGTTATCAGGAATGTAAACACAACATTTTTTAGTGTTACAGATGTCCTTCCCCATAAGATACAGTTTAATAATTTAATGTCATCTAATCTTGAAAATCCTTTTACTAGTATGACCTCTGTGTCTAATAAAGAAACCTTTAATTCTGTTATTCAGGGCTGGATAATCATACTAGCAAACACCAAGCCTACCTGTGTAAGTTAGGAATATCTGTAGGCCTTCAACTAAAAAACTACTCTGGCAGTTCCTCTTGATAATCTATTTTTATAGTTATCAGGCATTTCTGTCTGAGAATCCTTCTTTGTAGCCTCCAGTCTTACTTATTTTGGGGGGCTAACATAAGGTATATATCTTAAATAATAATAATAATAATTATTATTATTATTTAAAATGCCCAGGAATGGCTGTGTTTTGGTTTTAACTGTCTTTGCTAAGTGTTTAAGATGAAGCAGTCAAACTGACTTTTGTTTTTATCTATTGTTAATAGTCAGCTGAGTTTTTATGGGAGTCATTCCTGGGGAAACTTGAGAGCAGCTTCTCAGTTCTGCTAGTGCCATTTGCGCTAGGATGAGTCCAGGTCTTGCTTGACCATGTGGCTTCCCTCGGAAACATCAGGGATGTCTCACTTCTCTGATGACCCTCCTCTTCATAGCAAATGCACTGATTAGCTTTCTGTTCTCCAGTGGTCTCATTAATCTCCCTGATCGGGAGGTTATGTGGCCCAGAGTTGCAAAGCTCTTTAGAGAAGTCCCCTGTTCCCCGGATTCAGACTGACTCAGAGGGCAAGAGCCAAATATTGGTTTTTCTGGCCCTTTTAATTTAACTTTAATTTGATAACTTAAACATCCATCAAATAAAATTTAACAGCCTTATATTAAGAGTACTGGGCTTTAGTGTCTAAAACTTTACAATTATTTATTTATTTTTATTAATTGGGTCTGTGTTTTCCTATAGGTGATGGCTTATTATCTTAAATTAACCCAAGTTGTGTTCTTAAAGCAACACCTCTGCAAAACACTAACAGGGAATCTTTAGATCATTTATAAGGAAATTAAAAAATAAAATTATCAAGAGTAAAAACATATTTAGTTCATATAATAGCTACCCTGAATTTTGGCTGAGTTATACATTATATCCCCTGTTTGAGATCCTAGTAATCTTGACAGAAACACAACTTTTGAACATAACTTTAAATGAACTAAAATCTGGCCTACTGCTTTCATAGTCATTCTCACATGTAGTAAGATGGGACACAGAGCCTATTCTCAGGTGAGGCAGGGCTCTTCATAAATCTTAAGTGTTCTAGTTCTAAAGCTGATCTTTGTCTTTTAAATATCATTTTACAAAGTTTACATAAATTGTTTGAGGTCACATGGATATTAGATAACACCATATGATATCATATTTAAAACATGAATTAAAGAAAAGCTGAAAGTTTTTAACCTTTTGTGGAAAGGAGCAAAATACTTTGTGCTTTATAATATTAACCTTTACACAGATTAGGCTCTTATTGACTTAAAAATACATTTAAATTGTTCCCCAATGTAAAAAGTAACACAAAACTTTACATATCTTATTGGTAACAGGTAAAAAAATTCCCAATATGTTTTTTTAAGCTTAAAATTACCATACAACTTTAGAACACCAGCTTGATATAATGCTCTTTTTTTTTTTAAAGATAGAGTGAGAGAGGGAGAGAGAGAGAGAGAGAGAGAGAATTTTTAATATTTATTTTTTAGTTCTCGGTGGACACAACATCTTTGTTGGTATGTGGTGCTGAGAATCGAACCCGGGCCGCACGCATGCCAGGCGAGCGCGCTACCGCTTGAGCCACATCCCCAGCCCGATATAATGCTCTTTTAAAGCTTCTCCCTTACACACTTGTATACCTGGAAGATATGAGCACATTAATACATCACAATTACATTGATGTTTTTATATTAGCCAAGTTTAGCTTTTAAAGAAATGACAGTACAATCAATAATAATAAAAATAAAAATAATAAATAAAAATAAAAATAATAAATAAAAATAAAAATAATAAATAAAAATAAAAATAATAAATAAAAATAAAAATAAAAATAATAATGCTCTAAAATAACAGTTCTTATTTAACCAGTTGTTTAATTTTTATGGTTACTTGCTCTAGAAAAAAAGAAATAAAACTTAATAAACACAATGTTATGGGTAAACTTATGTTTTAAGAAATCTTTGTCTTTTTAACACATGACTGATTGTTAAAAGAAACTTATACAGACCTTAGTATATCAATCAGATATCTAACAAAAGTACTCATGAATTAGTAATCCCATACCAAATTTACTTTACTTATTTTATCAAAATAATAGACAAGTGTATTGAACAGTGTTAGCAATTTTTTCCCTGTTTAAGGAAAGTCCTAAAACCAAGGCATATTAGACATTTTATAGACATTAATATTTTATTAGTTTTTTTGAACACCTAGAAAAACTTGTAAGCTTAAATTTAAATACATTTATTTTTATCCGTTTATCCAATTTAAATTGAACCATTTAAATCACGTGAATTAAAGATCTTTGGATCCATTTTTTAAAAATTCTATGAGCACTCCTTATATCTGTTAATTTGTATATCATATATATGATATACGTACATATGCACATATAGACATACAACACATAATACAAGTGTGCACACATAACACAATAGTAAAGGCCTTGTAGC
Source organism: Spermophilus citellus (assembly GCF_964194105.1). Taxonomy (NCBI): domain Eukaryota; kingdom Metazoa; phylum Chordata; class Mammalia; order Rodentia; family Sciuridae; genus Spermophilus; species Spermophilus citellus. The sequence goes on along the minus strand of NC_138197.1, from coordinate 27,630,257 downwards.
TTTCGCAGGTGAAATCTCCATTGCAATGTTTTAAAAACTCCACAGTTGATCAAAAATAGAATTGATCAGAAAAACATTAACCTAGGTCTGTAGGATCAAAATCATGAGCTCAAAAAATATAGAATCTAAGAAAAAGCAAGAGTCCTAGAAAAAATGACCAGCCAGTAATTAGTAAATACCATATAATTTACTTTTTGGTTTAGTCTTGTTTGAGTTCAGGTAAAAGATACCTTTACTCTTTTTTTCCTTGGGCTTCAGATCAGTCTCCTACTGAGCTCACAGGCTTCTTCTGTTTGCATTTCAAGTAAGTCCTGGCTGAGGTCAGAAAGGAGCAGGGGAAAATGCTATTCTGAACAGAAACCTCATGTCAAAGGCATTTTAACCATAAGTCATGATTTTCAGGTTTGGATGTTGAAAATTATGATACAAGTTTAAGATACAATTTACAAAATTTCATATCTTTACATCTTGTTTTGCCAAAGGAAAAAATTTTTCCTGGGGCTGGGGATGTGGCTCAAGTGGTAGCGCACTTGCCTTGCATGCATGCAGCCTGGGTTCAATCCTCAGCACCACATACAAACAAAGATATTGTGTCTGCCGAAAACTAAAAAAATTAAATATTAAAATTCTCTCTCTCTCTCTCTCTCTCTCTCTTTCTCTTAAAAAAAATTCCTACACTAGAAAAGCTTGCTCTTACACAACTGAAAATAGGATCTTACTTGATAGTATAAAACCTATCATCAGAAGAAATACCTTCAGGATCATTAGGCCACTTCCTTTGTTCTGAAGTTCCTAAAGTAGTATTAAGTTACATTAAATCACCTAAATATTTTTCAAAAGAGAACCACACACTACCATCTATATCCAAAATTAAGCTTTAAAATTTCCAAGACTGTTGCTATTCAACGTCATTTTAATAAGGCAGACCAACCCCCAATTCAACACTTTACTTTCCCCAAGCCCTACACGCTGAGGGGAACAGATACCATACTATGATTTACTATCCTTGTCCAAATTAATGCACTGATACATATAGTGACATTTTCCCAGGCTACCCAATTCAAAAATGGTGAAAAAACTGAATGATTGGAGTTATTTGCCAACTTGGAAGTAAAGTTATTTAGTTTTCCATCCTAGATATATAAGTTCTGTGGCATGAATTATCTGAAATCATAAACTAAACAATTACCTACACCCAACTTTTAACTGCAAGATTGTGCAATGCTTCAAAAACCTATTCAGATACCAGATTATTATAATAAAACACCATCTTTTAGACATACATTCAGCCAAGATCACCCCCAAGAAACAATTTATAATATCAACACATTATTGCCCATGTCTTAAAGGACCAGAAACAGATATAAAAATTTAATAAAAATTTCAATTTAATAAAAAGAAATACAACAATAGACAGACAGAAAGGAGCTCCAAACTATGGCTGACAGACGGGAACCTTTAAAACAGAGCAGATAAGAGAAAAAATTCCCAGGTTTCTAACTCCCATTCGACTCCTATACCAGTGGCACCATAGATGTCCCCACGAGTGGACCAGATGTTTTCACAGAGGGGCAATCCGAAATGTAAAATCAAGGGTCTTGGTGGTGACTTTACTGCATTTAGTGTCCCCTTTTTCTTTTTCTCTTTTTTAAGTAGACAGAGGTGGCATAATCCCTACAGTGCAGGGAAGGAAATCGGGAGTTCCCCGAAGCAAAAGGGCTTCAGCAGCTGCTGGGAGTCCCTCATCCCTCCTTTACTTACAGGATTATATCCTCTGGTTCGGTTCCACCCCAGGCACGCTCCATATCTCTAACATTTCAGTAGTCAACTCTCAAAAAGTTCCTGGGGGCTCCTTTAGAGTTTTCCCCTGAGGTGTCAAAATTTGTAACTGAAAGTTCAGTTCCTGACCTTGAAGCCAATTAACGCCAATTTAATAATGGATAGGGTTTTGAGAAAAAGAAAAAGGGAGGTTTATTGCTTTGCTAACAAAGGAGAAACACAGGGGACTCCTCCCCAAAGGTTGTGACTCTCTAGATCTGGAGGGACAAGGGGTTTTAAAGGAATTTCACTTGTTAATCTGGGAGATATTCAGTTCTTAGATCCCCAGCAGGCATTTCCCTCTGCAATGGGTGTGCTCCAGCAGCCAGCTAGGGGCTTCTCTCATCCTGTTTAACAAAGGGGGGTAAAGTTCATCCCAGTTTCTTAAAACACAGTTCAAACAGGTGTTAGGCTTACTTGCTTTATTACCCATTTTCATGTCCAATTTCCTTAAGTTTTTACCATAGAAGTCACACAACAAAAGGCAGGAAAAAAACACATATAGAACACAGAAAACAGAAACACAGCACTGAAACTGGAAAACAGAGGAGCAATGCAATGTCTTGCTAAAGCTCCCGTCGGCACCTCTCTACCCTTCCAGAGGAATTCCCTACAGAACGGTACAGAGGACAGAATGATATCTCGTTACTGTCCCGGACAGGAGTATATGTGAGCCTCGCCAGGCCACCTCTCTGTCTTCAGAAGAGATCTCTCTTAACCGAATACCAGGTGTTATAAAGGCACCACTTACCTATGGAGGCCTCCTCCACCAGATGCTTGCTAATTGTTTTAGTGCGGCAGTTCACTGCAGTACAGTACTCTGGGAATTGAAGGCTCACTCTGAGGCCTTGGAACGTCTCAAGGTGCACACCCTCTAGAGTGGCTCTCCAGCCCGGAGCCCTGGAGCAAAGGCCGGCTTTAGAATTTCTAGCAGTCTGGTCTTGTGGCCTGGTCTGGCAGGGTCATCTCGGTGGGGTCTCCAAAATGTTAGACCAGGACACAGGAAAAGACCACTGACTCCAATTAAAATCAAATTAAAGCAAGCTTATTATTTTGACCTGCCAGGCTGCCTCTCCCACCAAAAACCATGGGAACAAGACAGCCCTGCGGCTTTCTTGCAGCCCAGCTCTATAGCCCAGAAAGTTACACAAAGGGGGGTTACAGATAACAGAACTCTGAGGAGCATAACACAGAGGCTAGTTTACATTTTTGCTGGCCCGGACATCAGAATTTATGAAGGTCATTAGAGCCTCAGAGAGGGTTGTTATCTTTCCAGGGAAGGCCAAGATTAATGAGGCATCACTAAAGTTTCAGAGAGGGCTGCTATCTGGTCAGAGAGCCAGGCATGGGTGAGTTCAAGGCTCAGGCAGGCATTCCAAGCAAGTTCAGAATTTGCAGTAATTTATAGTAAATCCGAAATTATCTGTTCATGTCTTTGTGGTGAGATGGCTCCCGATTTTAAGAGAAAATCAGGCTGGGTCTATCAAACCAAACTAGGAATTAGTGTCTGATTGATTACATTCATCTCTCCATTACCTGAAATCACGTCATGTATTTGATCTGTTCCTCTGTGTGTATAATCTCAACAAAGGAGATTATGAAGGAGTCACTTTCTATCATATTCCCAGTTCCTGAAAAAGCACCTGTCTCATAGCCGATGATCAATATGTTTTAAGTAAACTATTGAATATATGTGTCACCTGAGATTTACTAAAGCTCAAGAGGATTTTTGCATGTGGAAATCTTTCTTATAATAACTGGTGTTATTATTTGCTTGAGTTGCAGAATTTAAACCCTATTTTCTCATAAACCTTTAAATTCAACTTATAAAGCTCCCTAGTTAATTTATTAATCTAACAGTAATTTTTACTTGTTCTTTGATTCATGTGCTGTGAACTTCATAGATGTAACAGATTAAATTCATGTTACTTTGCAGTGCCGGGGATGGAACCCAGTGGTTTGCTCATGCTAGGCAAGCACTTTACCACTGAGCTACATTGCCAGCCCTAAATCCTCTTTAAATATTTAACAGTACTTAAAAATTGACTTAACTTCCTCAGACATTTCAAACAACATCATCAATTTTATTTGTGTGCTTCTTTTTAAAAAATTTCAAATGTTGACAGGTAGACTTAAAAATTTAATAAGTGAGATATTTCTAAGCGCCGGGCACGGTGGTGCACACTTGTAATCCCAGCGGCTTGGGAGGCTGGGGCAGGAGGTTGGCGAGTTCAAAGGCAGACTTACAACTTAGTAAGACCTTAAGCAACTTAACAAAACCCTGTCCTTAAATAAAATATTTTTTAAAAGGGCTGGGTTTGTAGCTCAGTGGCTAAGTGCCACTGGGTTCAATCACCAGTATATATATATATGCTGTAATTTTATTCTATTTTAATGCTGAGTAATATTCCATTGTGTATATATATCACAGTTTCTTTATTCATTAATCTTTCAAAGGGCATATGGTTGGTTCCACAGTTTAACTATTATGAATTGAGCTATTACACTGATGTGGCTGTGTTACTATAGTATGCTGTGTTAAGTCCTTTGGGTATAGACCGAGGAGTGAAGTAGCTGGGTCAAATGGTGGTTCCATTCCAAGTTTTCTGAGGAATCTCCATACTGCTTTCCAGAGTGATTGTACCAACTTGCAGCCCCCACCAGCAAGGTGTAGTGTGCTTTTTCCCCCACACCCTCACCAACACTTATTGTTGTTTGTATTCTTGATAACTGTCATTCTAACTGGCATGAGATAAAATCTTAGAGTAGATTTTTAAAATTTGCCTTAATTAGTTATACATGACAATACATTGCCTTTGATATATATCATACATTTGAATCAGATGGGATATATATTTCTAAGCATTTAAACAATACTTGAAAATCTATAGTTCAATTACAAACTGCAATTGGTTATTGAAATAATGGCCACCAATTTTATCATACTTGCTTCAGTAATCCTCTCTCACATTCACTCTGGGCTTGGACATTGAAATTGTTCTGGCCAATGGGGGTTTTCTTGGGCTTGATCTGTCCCTATAGTGATTGGTGGAATGACATAAATATTGGATTCAGAAAAGGGCCAAGTAACTCTCTCTATTTGTCTTCAGCAAATCTGGATAAAAGTGATTTCTGATCCCTTTTTAGCACAAGGGTGGGAGTAAGGTCTTGTGGGTGCAAGAGAAAGTACTTTAGAGAAGATTTTGTGGTTGGTCATTGCTAGGGGCCATGTCCTTTATAGCCATTGAGTTTGAAATTTGCTGCAACTTCCATTTAGATCTGCCTCTACTTCCACTTTCCTGCCTTTCACCACTCAGGACAAAGGAGTTGTTTGAAATGTTTCTAAAGGTCAGCAGCATGGAGTGGCCTTCATATAAAAAAGCCAAAATTTTTCAGTACTGATGTTGAACCTAGGGGGAGCTATATCCCCAGCCCTTTTTATTTTGAGACAGGGTCTTACTAAGTTGCCCAGATTGATCTTGAACTTGGGAACCTCCTACCTCAGTCTCCCTTTTTGCTGGTTTTATAGGTATGTGCCACCACACCCATCAAAAGTTATACTTTTAAAAGATAAAAGTTCTCAATGAGTTTCTAACACAGTTCCACTTCATCCAATCCTTAGTCATTGCTCTCATATGCAAATATTTTTAAAGTATTTTCTTCATAACATACCTAATTAAATCCAATACAACATTCTCCATGCAATTTACTAGGAGTGAGAGCTCCAGGGTGCCAAACATATGGTCACCTTTGATGTAACAGTCATATTTTTAGTCTCCCCTATGGTGAGGCTGCTGCCACATTCTGTAATTGATTAGCTTTTGGTGCAAATCATCCTTGCTGGCAACCTAATTCTGGGTTCACAAAATCTGACTACTCCAATAACTCGAAACAATGACAAAGAAAGCGTGCAACCACACAGAATTACCTTTTCAATAATAAGGAGACGACTCAGTGACCTTAAGGGTCCTTGGAAAAAGAGCAAGGAGGAGCTCCTGCTGAACCCTTTTACTAGGGAGAAGTCATTCAAGTGAGGCAAGGGGTAGGATCACAAAGAAATAGATGAGTGTAGCCCAACTCTTGCAGGTGACGCCTACACCTGAAGACGCGCCTGGCTTTCCGAGCTGGGACAATGCCCCAAGTCACTATGAAATGTAGTGATTGGTCAGAGCCTCCTGCTTCAGGACTGGATGTCATGGTCATTCAGAGCAGCTTCTCACAAGCTTTGATTTGGGGAAGGCAAATAAACAGATATACGGGGATTTCTTGCTTAAACCACTTGCTGTAGCACAGGAACATTCCAGAATTCTGACCATCAGAAATGTGGCTGAGGGACATCAGCATCATTTTTTTCAAAGGTATATTCTTAGCAGATATAGAAATTACTACTTTTTTAAAAATTTCTAAGAGGAATTAAAGCCAGGGAGAGCTATTTAAAAAGGCGATGAAGGGGCTGGGGTTGTGGCTGGGGTTGTGTAGAGCACTTGCCTAGCATGTGTGAGATCCTGGGTTCGAACCTCAGCACTGCATGTAAATAAATAAATAAATAATAAAATAAAGATCCATTGATGACTAATTTAAAAAAAAATGTGGCTTGTTAAGCCAAAGCCCTTAGACAGGCTCTCGGATCTTTGTAAACACTGGGAAATAATTTTCAAAATGTTTGTGTGGATGTGCTTCCTTCTGGAAAGAGAGTTCAAAAATTTCATCAGCTTCTTGAAAGAGTTTTGTCATTAATGAAGCAAAACAAAGCCACCACCATCACCATTGTGACATAACCACAATACTGACTTAGTCTACCCTTTTCACTTACTGGTAAGTAAACCAGTCACTGATAGAGCAAACTACTTGTCTGAATTTCACAGTTACTCAGAGACAGGGCCCAGAGCAGAGAGTAAGCAAGTCAGGTGGTGTGCTTGGTGAAGAAGGAGAAGCTCCTAATTCTTAGGCTGGGGTACTTCCTGTTACACGAACCCAGGACAGGGAATCACTGCATCCAGGAATAATGATTATGTGTGTGTTTATCTTTTTTCTTCTTTTTAAGGAAGAGAGGAGATGGATGTAGAGATAGAAATAACTTTGGGGAAGTTGGAGCAAGATGTGATAAGGGACTCAGAGGCTTTAGAAGCCATTCTGTTTGTGGGAGGGAGAAAGAGCAACATGGCGAGGGGAATCCAACTGTGTGAAAGTGCTGTCGACATGCTAGAGAATGGTGGTCATGAGAAAGAAGAAAAGTATACAAACTTTTGAAGACTCCATGTATATATGCCAAAGTATACTCTACTGTCATGTAAATCTAAAAAGAACAAATAAAAATTCAAACCAAATTGCAGAATATCTCCCAGTCAAGATCCCCTGAGGCTCCCCCCAACCCTCCCACCCCATCCTTCACTAGGGATGGAACCCAGGGCTTCAGGCTGCTGGTCCAGCGCTCTCCCACTGACCCCACTCAGCCCTCATCAGGCTTTTCACAGGACTTGACCAGCTGATTCTAAAAGCCTATGGAGTAAGCATGTAGAGTCTGAGGTCCTGACGCAGGTAGATGAACGTGACTTCCCATGGTTCTCTCTGGTCCTGATGTGACATGGCCTCAGGAAGCCAAGTCTGCATGCCCAACACGGCGGCCAGCTATGTTCTAGGAAGGCTGGTGGTCGTGGAGTTGGAGAGAAGTGGAGAGCTGATTATGGATAAGAATTGGTGATGGATTGGCTGAGATGAGCATTGGCAAGATGGAGAAGATGGTGCCAAGATTTACAAGGACCAACAGCACCACAGATAACCAACAACTGGAAGACTAGAGACATTTGAAACTGAGAATCCAAGAGTAAACCTTCAGCCAAAATAAAAATGGATAAATGAGAAGCTGCAGTGGGAACGTTGCTCCTCATCATGAAGCTGAACCCAGGGGATGGCAAAAGCGAAATACAGGGTCAATGCTTGACTGTCAAAAAGCTTCTATATGCTAGGGTCCTGTTAAGGCCTGAAGGGAATAAAGCATATGGAGTGTCCCTGGAGACTTGGGTCACCTCACCTGGCATCCTTCAATCAATTTCAGATCAACTAAGGTTGAATTTGGGTCTTGAATTTGGGTTTATAAAATGGGGTGTGAACATTATTTTTAGTCTTCGTTTTCTTAATGATGGTAAGCATCTTTTCATGTGATTGCTTGCCATCTGTGAAAATTTTTTTGATTAAGACTATGTTGCAAATATTTAACTCATTTTAAAAATTGAATAATTGCTTTTCTTATTAAATTTTTAGAAATTGAGGTACAATTTTTTTTTTAAAAAAAGTATATGGGAACTCAAAGGAACTAAAATATCCAAAGTCTTCTTGGAAAAGAAGAAACAAAGTGAGAAATTATTGGACTTTAATACTTATTCTGAAACTATAGGAATAAAAACCATTCTGGGTGTCTTGAGACAGGGATTTAGAATAAAGAGAGAGAAATAACTAAATCTTAAAACACCCACAAGTCATTGATATGTAGGAAGCACAATTATATAAATCTTCAGCAATAGGCCCTTGGATGAGCCCTTGTAAAATGAGGGGAAAACACAATCGCTGGGACAACTGGCACACACTTGTGTAGCTCCACCCTGGATCTACCTCCAGTCTGGCTCCTAATACAGCCCTTCTATAAATACGGGACCCCAAGCCCAAGTTAGGGCTGCTTCTCCCTCTTGAGACAGCCAGCATTCTCCCTTGAATATTTAACTACCTTTCTAAAGAAGCCTGTCTATGCCTTTGTCTGGCTCATAATGAAATTCTTTTCTTTTCTTTTCTTTTCTTTTTTTAAATATTTATTTATTTATTTTTCAGCAGACACAACATCTTTGTTTGTATGTGGTGCTGAGGATCCAACCCGGGCCGCACGCATGCCAGGCGAGCGCTCTACCGCTTGAGCCACATCCCCAGCCCCTGAAATTCTTTTCTATCACGTATTCCAACAACCCCACTGGTCTTGAGTGGAGAACCCCCTCTCTTCTGAGAATGCCTTGGATCCTTCTCTGGAGACACTTCATGACAGTACTGACATGAGGACCAACAAATAAATTAATGGAATAGAAAGAGAGCCCCCAGAATAGAGGCACAGCATTGGCTGTTTTGTTCTTGACAATGTGACAAAGCAATGTAACAGTGGTTCACTTTATGCTTTGAATATATCCCTTCCTGCTCTAAAACGGACATGTTTTTTCCAACCTTCTCCTCCCTGACCTTCTCCTGCCTGATCTCTTCCATGATCCTCTTTCCTAATCTCTCCTTCCTAGTAGTGGCCACAGGTTTGAAACGGGGCTTGGGAGAGACAGTAAGGACCCACCCGTTGCATTGGTCGCCCGACAAAGGGAAACGAACTGTCGCCATTTGCAAGAGATACCACCATGGCAGAGAACTGACGTCACCAGACTGCGGCAGAGGAGATAACTTCATTGAAACCTGCGTCTACAGGTGTGTAATTCCCTAGCCTTCCCTCTCCACACATCGGGGAAACCTTAAGGGCCCCTCCCAGCTCTCCCGTAAGGGCCCCTCCCAGCTCTCCTGTGAGCACGATAGCCAGCCCGAGGGAATCAGAGGTGGCGCAGGACTCGCGGCGCGGAACTACCGCTCCCACCAGTGCTGACAGCTGAGGTCTCTTGCACCAGCTACCGGAGGCGTGGCTACCGGAGGGCAAGTAAAATTCGCTGAGGATTCTCAGCCCCAAGCTCTACAAACTTAGGGTCTGAGGGAATGGCAAACTGGAAGAGTGTGCCCAGTCGTTCATGAAAACAGGGCTACCGGGAGCAGCAGACCTGGAGTGTAGCCAGTATTGTGGTGAGCGGCACCCGTGAGAGGGGCCTGGCTAGAGGAAAAGTGGGGAAGTGACTAGACACAAGAGGAGGCCCTAGGCACTCAGGATTGGAGACTCGCCCAGTCTGGGAGGAGCTGCTGCACAGTGATTGGTTCCCGCGTATTGACAGGAGAAACTTGGCCTGGTGGACACAGCGCCACCTACTGGAAGAGAAGTTAATCAAACTCTAAGACTGCATTTACTAGTTTTTTTTTTCTTTTTTTCTTTTCTCTTTTTTTTTTTTTTGATTTGGGTTTTTCTTTCATTTTCATTTTTCTTTCTTGTTGTTTTTTTAATTTTTTTTTACAATTTTTTTTTAATTTTTTCTTCTAATTTTAATTTTTTTATTATTTAAAAAATTTTTTTTTCTTTTTTCTTTCCTATTTTTTTTCTTCTTTTGTCTTTTCATTTCTTTTCAATTATCTTATCCCCCTTCCTTGAATTCTACCTGCTTACTCTCATTCTCATTAGTGACTTCTTCCTTTCCCTTCTAATACCTTTCCTCCCAAGCGTCTAATAAATTTATAGGAGTAAACAGTAACTCATCAGTCAAACTGAACAAGAAGTAACATGAGCAGCTTCAAAAAGCAAGGAAGAAAAGGAGTACAAACAATGCAGGACAGCCTAAATATTCAGGAGGACCTAGAGTCATCAGAAAAATGGTCATATAAAGAACTCAAGGAACACCTTAGACAGATGGAATGGAACCTTAAAGAGGATACGAGACAGCAAATTCAAGCAGCGAAAGAACACATTGAGAATGAATTACATAAACAGATAAAAGAAGAAGTTAAGCATCTTTATCAGGAGATAGAGATTATAAAAAATAATCAAACAATAATTCTAGAAATGAAGGAAACGATAAACCAAATTAAAAAATCAATTGAGAGTATCACTAACAGAGTGGAGCAAGTAGAAGCCAGAACGTCAGATAATGAAGACAAAATATATCATCTTGAAAAGAGTCTAGCCAACTCAGAATGGCTGGTAAAAAATCACGAGAAAAAAAAAATCTCTCCTTCCTAGGAGGATTCCACAGGATCCCTCTAAATCACCTCTTTAAAATCTCCATTTCCCTTGATGGGCAGAATCACAGACTCTGGGACAGGAGGCCTCTGTGTTTCTCCTTTGCTAGCAAAGTAATAAGACTTCTTTATCCTTTTTCTCAGAACCGTGTCCTGGTTATTGGATTGGCATCAAGGACGAGGACTGAGCTTTCGGTAAGGGATTGGCAACTGTGGCAGGACCTGAGAGCAGCTCCCAGGGCAGTTTTCTTGGGAAGGTCTAGCATGCAAAGCAATCCCCACTTCCATGCTGGGGACACAAAGTGGCTGGTGAGTTTGTGCCAACTGCTGGAGAAATTGGGAGATGATATGAGTTTGCCTCAGGTCAAACCAGAGGAGCTGTTTCTTGAGTAAAGGGAGGGACTGGGGGACTGTACCAGCAGACCCTGGAGCTCCTTTTGCTGCAGAGAGCTCCTGCCTCCTCTCCCTGAACTTCACAAGTTTCTCTGTTGGTCACTCTATTTTGAGAAAAAGAAAACTGAATGAGTAAAATCATGATACCCTTGCTAGCTGGTAAATTCCCTGGTGTGCACGCAGAGACCCCTCAATCCCACACATCTGGTTCCTCTTTGTGGAAACTTCTGGTCCCTCTTTGTGGAGACATCTGTGGTGCTGCTGGCATAGGATTGATGGTTAAATAGGACTTGAGAAACTAGGGAAACTAGGGAGTTTACTCCCTTCTCGACTGCTCTAGGTTCTCATCTGTTTGTTGGCCTTGGCATTCTCCTTCGTTCTCTCTCTCTGTTTTGTTTGTTTGTTTTGTTGTTGTTCTGTTACTGGGCCCTTTAAGACATGGGCGATACTGTATCATTTCCCAACAATGGCCCCTTGGGAAAGATCTTGGCTGACTGGGCCATGTATAGCTATAAGCCCAAGACTAAGCAAAAGATGGTGTTTCACTGTAACAGTCTGGCTGAAGTATGTTCTGGAAGGGGAAGAGAGGTGGCCACTGTCTGGGACTCTGAAATACCATAAAAGCTTGCTGTTGGAGCTGTTCTTCCAGAGGTCAGGAAAATGGGAAGAAATCCCATCTGTGCAGGCTTTTATGCAGCTACACAATCAGGAGTTTGAATGACCAAGGACTAGGTTGATGGTGCAGAGAAGGCATAGCGTCTAGTGTGTGACGACAGCAGATAGTTGAGGAGGAGCTGATAAACTTAAATATAGTGATTCCTAATTCCCACCTGGTTCCTGACCAAGCTGGCTGGTCTGGCACCAAACCTCTGGTCCCACTAGCTCTCTTAGTCCCATAGGGAGCCTTTCAGCTGAAGGAAGATGGGAGAAAGGGGTTCCCACTGTTGGCATCACAGGGCTGTAACACGGGGTCAGGGATGGTCTCCACTTCTAAAACCCACAAGACCCTCCTTTTGGCCAGGGAGCACCCATTGTCAGAGCAGGTCAATTCCCCTAAAGCAACACTCCCCCCGCATGAATGCACAGGGGCTACCAGGGGGCATTACTGGACTTACAGTCGCTTCTCAACCTCTGACTTGATGAATTGGAACCATCTCAATCCACAGACGATGGCTGAGTTATTTACTACCATTTTGGCCACTTGCAGCCCCACCTGGGTGGATACACAGACTGCTTAACATGTTACCCACTGCTGATGAGCACTGACTAGTGATAGATAAGGCAAGGGAAGACGCTCAGAGGCCCAAGATGAGGATCCCAATCAAGCCCTGCCCCAGCAGAAGCCATTCCTATGAGGGAGCCCAATTGGGACCTAAATGTGGTGGGAGATAGCACAATGATTAATCAGAAGTGTATTTGGTGGGACTTGGGAGGGGGGAGTACCCGAGTAAAAACATTTAAATAACATTCAGGAGTTAAACAAAAACATCAGTGAGGGCCCCTTGGAATTTTTAGTAAGAGTTTATCAGGCATAGAGGAAATACACAGATGCAGAAGCCCCTGCAAACCTTCGCATGGTCAATGACTTTCATTGAGCAAAGTGCCCCAGACATAAGGAGGAAACTTGGGCGGTTGGAAAGGGCCATTGTTATGAAACCCTCACAGCTGGTTGATATTGCCTTTAAGGTGAACAGTTCCTGAGAGGAACAGAAACAAAAGGCAGATGTGTTTTATTGGCAACACTTTCAAAGGGAACCTTAAGGAAATCAAAAGGAAGGGATAGAAATGGGCACCCTCCATTAAAGGAAAATCACTGTGCCTACTGTAAGGAGGAAGGACTTCAGAAAAAGAATTGCCCAAGGTAGCAAAGGTCCCCAGGACCACATCACTCCCCTGAAAAAGAAATGATCTCTTGAATTCAGGATTCAGGCAATGAATGATGGGACCTGGGACTCAAGGCCTTGTGGAGGCCTGCATACCAATAACCCCAGAGGAGCCACAGATACAATTACAGTGGGGACCCAACTGATTGACTTCCTGGTTGACACTGGTGCCAGTTATTCCATTTTAAATTCTAAATTGATCTCTTTAAGCAATAGCACCCTGGCAGTAGTTGGAGTGAGAGGCCAAGCTCAGCATCACCCGCTGCTCAAACCCCTTGAATGAAAACTGAGGAAGAAAAAAATTAAGGCACAGTGTTTTGTTTTGTTTTTGTATATGTCAGAATGTCCAACCCCTTTCCCAGGATGGGATCTGTTGTTCCCAGGATGGGATGCACAGATAACATTCTCACCCAAAAAAGCAACAAGTTCATTTGTAAATTCCCCCCAAATATACTCTGGTTCCAGCTTTTGCTTGCCAGCCAGGAAAGGAAAATGAATCCATTCCACTGGAAGTCAACAAAAAAGTGAATAAGACTGCATGGACTGGTGGGACCCCAGGAAGGGCCATCAATGTTACTCCAATCAAGATCTTCCTTAGGGGCTGGGGTTGTGGCTCAGTGTCGAACACTGGCCTAGCATGTGTGAGGCACTAGGCTGGACCTCAGCACCACATAAAAATAAATAAATAAAATAAAGGTATTGTGTCCATCTATAACTAATTTTTTTTTTTTTACAAAAAAGATCTTGCCTCAAGAAAAACCAGTACCCCCTTAGGAGAGAGGCACTAATAGGAATTCAGCCACTTCTAGATAAGGTTTTAAAATACACCTGTTACAAAACCTACCTGTTACAAAACCTCACACTGATGAGTACTGATTTGTGTAAGACTTGAGAGCTTTAAATAATATTATTGAGGACATTTACCCCACAGGACCCTGTTGACTATGATATCACCCTGATGGATTTAAAGGGTACGGTTTTTTTTTTTTTTTTTGTATTCTTCTGGAAAGGAAGTCCCATATTTGCTTTTGAATGGCAGGTCCCAAATACCAAAGTAACTATCAAGTATTTTTGGATTGTCCTACCTCAGGGATTTAAAAACTCTCCTATTCTGTTTAATGAGTGTTTAGCAAAAGACTTGTGAGGGTTTCAGCTGGATCAGGGAATCCTCTTACAATATGTGGATGGCCTGCTTTATAGCTCACCCAGACAATGAACATTGTCTTTCAAATTCTATTACTGCCCTGAATCACCTAGCCTCATGTGGATATAAGGTATTCACTAAACAGGCTCAGATTTGCAAGCAAGTCACTGATCTGGGATTTAAGATTAGCCAAGGAACCCAAAGTCTAATGTCAGAAAGCAGACAATTTTGGGTCGTAGGGAACCCAGGAACCAGAGGCAGTTACGTAGGTTTTGGGGAATGGCAGGTTTCTCCCATATCTGAATCCCTAAATTTGGAATAATTGCAAAACCCTTGTATGTGGCATTATAAGGGACAGATTTGGATCCCAGAATACCAAGCTGCTTTTGAGAAGTTAAAATAGCCTCATGACAGCCCCTGGCCTGGGCCTTCCTGATTTACAAAAAGGAATTCAGATCATGTACTTGAGAAACAAGGTATAGCCCTGGAAGTTCTCTTGCAGATGCTGGGAGATATACCACGACCAGTGGTCTATTTGCCAGACAGTTTGACCACACAGCCAAAGGGTGGCCCCCTGCCTGCAGGCAGTGGCTGCCACTTGTGATTTACTATAAAAGGCTGAAAAGTTCACTCTAGGACAACCATCACTGTTTGTCCCTTACTAAGTCTCGGTCCTACTAGAACAAAAGGGTGGTTTACCAGTCGACTGCTGGGAGGATGGGGAGACACTAGGCCTTCCTACTAGACAATCCCAATGTCAACCTTAAAGTCAAGTCCACGTTAAATCCAGCAACACAGTTGCCATTAGATGATAATTGGACCATACAACATAACTGCCTGGAAATCTTAGAAATTGTCTACTCTAGCAGATTGGACTTGTCTGATCAGCCTATCACAGAGCTGGGCCTCTTCACAGATGGGAGCAGCTTCATGGGCAATGACCAGCAAGTAGTTGGATATGTTGTGCTCACAGAACAACAGGTACTGGAAGCTAAGGCTTTACCACCAGGAACATCAGGCCAGAAAGCAGGGCTAATTGCCCTGACAAGAGCTCTCGGACTGTCAAAAGGAAAGAAGGCGAACATTTATACCCACTCTAAATAGACTTTTCAATAGTACAGGAACATAGGGCTATCTAGAAATAAAGAGGTCACCTCACCACTGAAAACAAGGACATTAAACATGCTTTTGAAACACTGGCATTAATATAGGCAGTGGCAAAGCAGTCAAACCAAAGCCGGTGGCAATCGTGCACTGTCCAGTCACCAGAAGATAGACACCCATGTGGCCAGGGGAAATCAAGTTGTCAATAAGACAGCCAAAGGGCTGCAAAAGTAAACCATTTATTTGGGCTGTGACACCTCAGTTTGAACTGGACCAACACAAGCCCTTTTATACCGAGGAGGATAAAACGTGGGCTAAAGAACTGGGTTTGGACTCCTGGGATAGTACTGCCAGACGGAGGTGAAATTCCTGTGGACTCATCCTCCTGCCTGACAGACTGGTCTGGCCCTTGGTGAGGCCCCTATATGAGAGTACACACTGTGGGAGGGATGTGTTGGTGAATTTCATAAAACCACATTTGCGAGGACCACACAGCCGAAAAACCATGTAGCAAGTGACTCAGAACTGTGTCTTATGAGACCATAACTATCCAAGACTGAAAGGCAGCCTACTGTAAGAGGAACACAACATGTGGGAACACAGCTTTTTGATGACTGGCAAATAGATTTGCCCAAATATCTCACACCACAGGAAACTTCAGATATTTTCCTGTACTGGGAGACTCCTTCTCCAGATGGGTAGAGGCATATCCTACCAGAACAGAAAAGTCTACAGAAATAACTAGACTTCTCTTGAAAGAGTTGATCCTGAAATATAGGCTCCCCTCCTCCATACAAAGTGACAACGAACCATCTTTCATTGCTAAAGTGACACAAGTAAGCAAAGTGTTGGATATCTGGTAGAAGCTACATGCATCCTGGAGACCCCAATCTACAGGAAAAACAGAACAAATCAACTATGCCTTAAGAAAAAATGGCTAAATCATGCCAAGACATCCACTTTCAGTGGGATAAGGTGTTGCCAATTGCTCTCCTCCAAATACAGGTGGCCCCCAGAAATAGGCTTAAATTCAGCCCCTTTGAAATAGTGTGTGGTAGACCCTTCCTGGCATCCTGGGGGAGAAGGGAAGATTTAGCTACAGAAGGAGAAACTTGACTAAGACAGTGTGTACAACAAATCAGTCAAATATTAACCACTCTGCATGAATATGCTTCCTTTCATGTTCCCTCCAAGTTTGCAATCACCTCTCCATCCCTTCCAGTCTGAGAACAAGGTGCTACTTAAAACTTGGAAAGAACAGGGACCAGAGCAACAACTGGGAGAGAAGTAAATAGGACATTATGAAATGCTTCTGATGACCCTCACATCCCTGAAACTTGCTGGAATAAAACCCTGGGTTCATCATACTAGAGTGAAAAAGTGTCCAAAAGATTTGCAGGAAGCCGCCTCCCCCACATGGACATCAGAACCTTAAGGGTACCTAAAATACTTGTTTAAGAAAACATAATGAGAGATATAATGATTTTACTAACTTTGTTGTTTATTCCTACTCCCTCCAGGACAACAGTTTGGCTACCTTGATTCAAGCAGTTGATTTCTGGATGTGCCTTCCAAGAGCCCGATCCTCTGTGAACCAGGGTGGCCTCTTTGTCCATTCAGTTATGAGCTTCACTGAGCTCCCAGATGGAGACTGGATGTCAACATGGGACCTCAGAGCTCTCACCATTATGTACGAGGTTTGAGTAATGCATTACCCACCTGAGACAGTCTTCAATGTGCCTTGTTTCACTCTTACAGCATCTAATACCCCTTACAAAGAATTCCAGAATATCTCGAAATGAGACCCCCTCCTGAGCCAGAACAACTACCTCTGAGTGCACAAAGTATTGTCCAATTTCCTGTGGAGAAAATGATAGCAGTAACTGATTACTCCTTCCCAGATCATTCTTGGATGGAACACACAGGATCTAAAGTTGGGGTTTATTTCCTCATTGGGTAATAATCCTTCTGGATTTCTGTAAAGAAACATTGGTCTTCATGTGTTTGTCTGTAAAATTAATGATTATCTGTGGGCTATGGAATGCCTCAGGAACTTCACAACTCCCACCCAGTATTTTCAGGAAAATTTAGTGACACCATTTTCAATCCATTCCTTAAATGAACCAGCTCACTGATTTAGCTTTCTAAAGCTTTGTACCTGACTGGCTAGGGACCTCCAGGGTGGAATTCCTGATGGCAATGAATATTTCTTGGTTAAACCTTATTGCCATGGTGGGGAGTTGGGACACACCATTGTATCCCCCAAAAGTCTAGAACTTTAATCACTGTGACCAATGAGACATCCTTGTCCCTCTCAAATTTACAAAGTTCTCTGGACTCCTTGACCAAAGTAGCTCTAGATAACTACATGACTTTAGGCTATCTGTTGGCCTGGCAAGGGGGGGGTTTGTGCTATAGCAGATACATCTTGCTGCATTTATATTAACATCTTCTCACAAGTGGAGACCAGTATTGAAAAAATCAGGCAATGAGCAACCTGCTACAACAGACCCTTGACCATCACACATCCCTTTCGGATGGGATGGGGATAAACCTAACTGATTCTCTAGCCTCTTCTTCTGGATACCAGGAGGGATCAAGTCTATTTTATAGGTCTTCCCTATCTCAGTCTGACTACCCTACTCATCATCGCCCTTTTGAATCTTTCTGTTTTCTTCTCTCTTGCTTTTCCTCCCTTTGCAAGTAGGCAACAAAAAACCAGAAGAGAGAATAGCAACAAGAAGTAAAAATCTTCCACTCTAAAGACCCCCCCTTCATTGCCCCTTTCAGCAGGAAGCAGGTTGGAGATGTCATAGCCCATTTTTCTGTAGAAATGGAAGCTCAAAATTGACAGTTCTTCTCAAGAATGTTCTGTCACATACGCCAAGAACCCTGCTGGTCCTGAGTGAGTTCTTTCTTTCTTCTGAAAAGTTCTCAGTGCTTCTCTGGAGACATCTCTTCTTCCTTGACAGCACTGGCATAAGGCTCAACAAACAAATTAATGTAATAGACAAGTCCTGGAATAGTCAGGGCACTGGCTGTTTGGTTCTTGACAATGTGACAAAGCAATGTAACAGTGTTTCACTTTATGCTGTGAATCTATTCTTTCCTGCTCTGACATGTTTTCCCTTCCAACTGACCTTCTCCTCTCCTCCTGATCTTGGGAAAAGGATTCATCTAAATCACCTCTTTAAAAACCCCTTGTTCCCCCTGATTGGCAGAATCATAAACTCTGGGATAGGAATTCCCTGTGTTTCTCTTTTGCTAGCAAAACAATAAAACCTCTTTTTCCTTTTTCTTAAAACCTTGTTTTCATTATTGGAGAGACAACAAGAACCAAGCTCTCTGTAACAGCAATCCAACAGAGAAAGGAAGATCATTTTTAAGAAATGTGTTGGGGCCGGAGGGGTGGATCATTAGCAGAGTATGTGCTTAGCATGTGTGAAGCCTTGGGTTCAATCCCCAGAACTTAAAAAAAAAAAGTAAATGAGAAACAGGGCTGGAATGACTGGGTATCAATATAGAAAAGAATGTCTCTCTACCCCTACCTCACACCTTACACAAAAACTCATTCAAGAAGGATCATAGACATGAACATAAAAGCTAAAACAATAAAACCTCTAGAAGAAAACATAGGAAAATATCTTTGTGACTCAGGCACATAAAGGTTTCTTGGAAAAAGAAATCAATAAATTTTAAATTAAACTTCATGAAAACTAAAAACTTCTATTCATTGAACATATTTTTTAAAGAAAAAAAGATAAGACACAGGGAAAAATATTTTGTAAGACATACATTTGACAAATAACATATCTAGATTACATAAAGAACTTCTTAACTCAATATAAAAAAATACAGTAAATATGACTTCTTTCCTTCTTCCTTCCTTCTTGTTATCCTGGGGATGAACCCAGGGCCTCAGGAATGTTAGGCAAGCACTCTGCTACTGAGCTACATGCCTCTGGGTAAGGATCTTTTAATCTAGAACAGTTGCCTCACCCTTTTAAAAATTATGTTGAATATTCCACGTTGTTTTTTTGGTCCGACAGTTTCCTTGCAGTGCTTCTTAGCATTATGTTTGTTTATCCCCCATACTTTCTCCAACTGGAAGGGAGGTCTATAGCCTTGATTAGCAGTTAAACATTTTATGGCAAGAACACCTCCCAGCCTCCCAGTTGATATATATTTCAGATGATATCATGTGAAGAGGCCTCTAAGGTCAGATTGTTCCCACTATTATTTATTTAATTTATTTTTAAACATCTTTATTGTCCTCTTTTCTATGTCCACCCAGTCACACCGGCATTCAATCAGCCAGACCATCTCTGCTGACCATCTCTGGGTTCTGGGCTGTGATAATGACCCCTTGGATGCTCTTGAGGTCTGGACTTCCACAATGCATGGTTCCAGGAAATGCCGTCCGTATGGCCATCTGTGTGGATGGTGCCTTCTGTTGTCGTGCAGCACCCGGGACAAGCTCCTGCATGTGAGGTTGAGTTGAGCTTCCTTCCTCCCTTTCTCCCTTCTTTCTTCTCTACCTCTCTCCCTTCTTCCTGTCCCTTCTCTTGAGAATCCACTCTTGAGATCAAGCTTGTAATCACTGTGATTAGACCTGGCTCTCTGGTACATCTGGTCCTTCTGGAAGCACACCTGAAGTTCATTATTCTTTGCCTGCCCAGAGGGAGAAATCTTCCAGGCAAGGGTACCCAGAAACCAGTGTCTACTGCTTTTATACTGTTTAGGCTGATAAAGGCCAGGAACCCAGAACCTTCCATTTTGTACAACTCTCTAGAGAGTCTGCTGCTCAGTCAGCGCTGATGCGACTAAGCCACATCCAGCCTGGTGTAAGCCTCCCTCCCCCTCTCTAGACCCTGGGGCCACTCTCCAGACCCCGGGGACGTGTGGGTGTTCACAGTAAAAGCCTCCGTGGACCGGGTGATGGCTTGCTAGCCTACCTTTGTGGTTGTCTGAGGGTTTCCTCCAAGTGCCCCTTGGCATCATTTCTTCCAATCCCAGGCAGTTCATTGAGTGTTCCTAGCCAACCCCCACTGAGCGGGGCTCCCAGTTCATGCTCTTAGGGCTTCTGAGCTACCTGTGGAAGTCATTGCTCATCTCAGGACACTGTCACAGCAGGACTATCACCAGGAGTAACATGGCACCGGGATGCCAGGGTGAGCCTTCTCTCCCTTCCTGACACTCGGTCGTCAGGGCGATGTTTGATGGCGGTGGCTGAGGGGTTGCATTCTGCTCCCCTTGCAGCAATTTCACCATTGGATTGAAATGTGCATTGTCCTTGGACTTTCTCTGCCACCCACTCTACGTTCTCTGGATTCTCTGGAATTACCTGACTTTGCCTCGCTGCCCAGCCTTGGGTCACGTATTAGCTGGACATATATTTGGCTGGAGGCAAAAGAGACCAAATTAAAACAGGAGACTTGGTTTCTTTGTACAAGTTCAAATCCATATGAGGCTGTGCTCCATGAAGACATCAGCAGGCCAGGCTCCTGTCTTTTTATTCTACCATCCCTGGGCTAGTGTCCCTGTTGGCACGTGGGGATGGCATTTCAGCTGGTAGAGGGAGGAAAGGGAAAGTGAAAGGCGAGCCTTTGCCATTTAAGAGTACAGTCATCTCCCTTATCTGCAATTTCATTCTTCCAGGTTTCAGTTACCCGTGGTCAACTGTGGGCCAAAAATACTACATGGAAAATCCCAATTCATCAGTTTAACATAATTTTCAATAAAGTATATTATTATAATTGTTTAAGTTTATTAGAAGTTATTGTTGTTAATCTCTTGCTCTGCCTTATTTATTTATTTATTTTGTAGCAATAGAGATTGAACCCAGGGGCATTCTACTCTAAGCCACATCCCTACTCTCTTTCATTATTTATTTTGACCCAAGATCTTGTTAATTTGCTGAGGCTGGCCTCGAACTTGTAATCTTTCGGTCTCAGCCTCTTAAGTCCCTGGGATAATAGGAATGTTCCACCACACCCAGCTTATTCTGCCTAATTTTAAACTTCCTCATAGGTATATATGTCCAGGAAAATACATGGCACACACACGGTCAGTCCCATCTGAGATTTCAGGCATTCACTGGGGTTCTTGGAACATAAACTCTCAGATAAGGGGGGAGTACTTTATGACCGTGACCTAGAGGGTACACATGTCACATCTGCTCACATTCCATTGACCAGAATGCTGCAGCTTCTGTAGAGGCTGTGGAAGTGGCCTTATTCAGGGCAACCATGTGCCCAGCTAATGATTCTGGAAAAGGCAGGAAGGCCACCTCTGCCATAGGCCAGTTCCATGGTGTGGGGCCGAGCTCCCCTTCCACAGGGTTCATAGTCTCCCCTCGTTGCAAAACAACACTACGACCTCCCCCTGACAGTCTGGATGCTTCTCTTCCCACAAAGATTCTCCTTGACTGACCTCTAGCCAGGCCCCCTGAGCCCCTTCCCCACTGGGCCTCAGCCTTGGTCTATGAGGACTTGAAGGAGCACTAACATAGACTCTAAGAGCTCCAGGCCACATCCCTGGGATGCCCCGGGCAGGATCTAGTGAACCCCTGCTCAGTCCCTCCGTCTCCCTCATTCTCTCTTCACAGCCTCCAGACACCTCCGTGCAGGTCAAAGGTGGGTTCAGTTTGTGCTGGACTCCTCCCTGTTGCAATGGTGTCTCGCTGGTTAAAATCTGTCCTTATCAGTTTAGGGCCCAGCTTTGTTCCTTTTGACACCTCCCACCATCCTTTCCTGGGTGGGGCTGGATTTCAAGGTTTCCCCAAACCCTTCCTGAGGGAAGGTGAGTTTGAGATTATGGGATGCTGAAGACGGGACACAGAGCCCCGGCTTCACAGATTCCACAGTCGCTGCTGCGGAATGATGGAAAAAGAGCCGCATGGAGCAACAGCCACATCCGGCCCTTCCTGAACGGGCGCTGAGGTGAGGCTGAACTGACGCTGCCCTTTTACCTCCTCGTGGCTCTTGTCTTAGGTGGAATGTGTACCTTCTAGGTCACGGTCATTCCTCCTGTTTTAGGTGGAATGTGTGTCTCCTGGCTTAGGTGGGCTGGTGCTGTGGGTTTGCTCCTCTGGAAGTAGTCCACTCCTGCTGCCTCCTGCAGGTGGTATGGGGGAGGAAGTCCAGATTGTGTCCTGAGAAGGGCCAACCTGCACTTCAAGGAGGGGGGCTTGAGTTCCTTGATGGAAGCAGTAGCTGCAGTTTTCCACATGCCAAGACAGTGGTTGGCAAGGACCCACACTGTGACTTGAAAAGTTTCTCTCTGGGTTACCGTGTGCTGTTTGCATGCACACCCGTTGGTTCTGGCATACTGTCGCTCACACCTAATATACACCCGGGAGGCCCTCATGTTACCAGGGCTCAGATGAAAGTCACTGGGCCTCACTGGCTGGTGCATCCAGAATGTGTCCTGGCGCTGCTGCTGCCTCATCCCCAGAGCATGGGGACATGCCTTCAGTGTCCTGATTCCTTATAACCCCCAAGACCACCAGGTGAGATGATCCTACAGAGCATTTCTGAGGCTGGGAGGGCATCATTCTTAGGGGAAGACTTATATGGTCTTAAGTTTAGGGTACTGGTTAGCTCTTCACAGTGCCTGCCCCACAAAGAATGAAAATAGGTTCTTGGGTTTGGGAGGAAAAGGAGGGTGTTTCTGGGATGGCAATTCTATTTTTTTTTCAGTTTGAAGTCTGAGTTGGACATGTTGGCGCACATCTGTAATCTCAGCGTCTAGGAAGGCTGAGGCAGAAGGATCCTGAATTCAAAGCCAGCCTCAGCAACAATGAGGCGCTTAGCGACTCAGTGAGACCCTGTCTCTTAATAAAATACAAAATAGGGATGGGGATGTGGCTCAGTGTCAATCGCCACTGAGTTCAATCCCTAGTACCCCCCCCCCCCAAAACAAACAAACAAACAAACAAAACAAAACAAAACAAAAAACCCAAAAAACTGAAGTCTGAAAGTATGGGAGAGAGGGACTGGAGGTTTGAAGTGGTTGGAAAAGTTACAGATTCTGCTTATTGAATCTGCTGTCTATTCCAGATTCAGACTGTTGCGATATCTGGATCCAGGAGTGCAAGAAGGAAAACTAGGGTAAATCCAGGTGGGAACGTCACCAGAGTCACTCCCTGACTCGCTCCTCCAGAGCAGGCTCCTAAACCCCAGGAAAATCCCCTTAAGTAAACTAGAGGAGGCTGGATCTGCAGATTCTCCTCCCGCTGCTGTCTGAGCTTGGCGATTCCTAGAGCCCACAGACTGACAAGTGGCACAGCCAATGGGGCAGGCGCTGAGAGATTCCAAGGCAGGGAGCAGTTCGTGCGAAAGGCAGAGCTTTCCAGTTGAGGGCGAGGCCGCGCTTAGGAAAGGCTGGGGAGGGTGGTTCGGCCGGATCCAGTCCCGGAGAAGTTGGGCCTTGGAGTGAGATCCAAGGCTTGTACTCACTGTGAGTTTGATACATGGTATTGGGACTTTTGACTCTGTACAGCGACCTAACTGGCGTTTTCAGCCACAAAACTGTTGTTGAAAAAGAAAACAAAAATTGTTGGAACACCAACGATTTCTTTGTCCACGAGAGCGGGCAGGTGAGGGTGGAAGGATCCAGGGCGGCTGTTAGCCCTTCTTCCCTGTTGCGCCATGGACGAGAGCCATAACCGCGTAAAGCAGGAGAGGCCCACGTTCAGGCTGCTGAGTTGGACAATTCTGGTTTATAAGCTTGGCACCTGTGTTCACGCAACTACATGATTGAGTGAACTCAATTGACTTACTTGACCATTGTAAATTTCCACTCATCTGTAAAATAAGAATAATTAAGATTAACTAAGGACTGGATGTGATAATGAGCTCCTAATTATCAGTTTGTAGAAAAGTGCCTGACACGTAGTAAATGCCCAATAAAGGTATTGTGCCTGCCCTGTGCCCATTTACTTCTCTGGCACTTTTCTGTGCTTCTCCACTCTCCTTGGCAGGTAGATAGCCCTTCCCCACCAGCTCATTCTGAAGGCTGCCACTCATGGTTCCTGTGCATGGTCTGCTAATATATGAGTGATTCTTAGGGGGTAATTTTTAAATATTGCTGAGAGAATGTACCTAAGAAACTTTTTAGCCCTAATTGTGATCTTTTGTTCAATAAAAACAACATAAAAAAATCCATAACACAATCAGAAAACATAAGATGTTGACAAGGTTGTGGAGAAATAGGAACCCTGTACATGGTTAATGGGAATGTGAAATGGTGCAGCTACTATGGTAAGGGTATGGAAATTCCTCAAGAAATTAGATGTGGATTACTCTATTATGCAGAAATTTCATTTCTGGTTATATACTCCAAACAAAAACAGGGACTTGAACAGATTTTTGTACACTCATGTTCATAGCAGCTATATTCACATTAGGCAAAAGGTGAGAAAAACTCAAGTGTCCAGCAGCAGATGAATGGACGAGGAGAACGCCATCTGTGTATGCAGGGGAATGTTATTCAGCTCTTAAAGGTAATTCTGACCTATGCTCTAATGTGAACGAACCTTGAAGATATGCCAAGTGAATAGCTAGTCACAAAAGAAAAAATACTGTATAATTTCACTGCATGACGTACTAGAATAGTTTAATTTGACTACTAGAAACAGAGTGATGCTTTGTAGGGACTGAGAAAGGTGGGGTGGGGGATGAAAAGATGGTATGTAATGGAGATAGTTTTTATTTGAGAAGATGAAAAAGTTCTAGAGATGGATGGTGTAGATGATTACATATTTAATGCCACAAAATTGTACACTTGAAAAATGGTTCAAATGATTTTTACCATTTTACCACAATAAAAAAGCACCTATTTAAAGTACTCTAAGCCTCGCCTTTAATGACTGGGTCCTGTCAGATGTAAGAATATGTGTAAGAGAGGACAATTACCCAAGTTAAGCTAATGAGAACATTGCAAAGGCTTCTTCCCCTTCTATAGAGATGGTCTATCTAATCCACCAGCACAGGCTTGCCGTATCCAGGCAGTGCATAATGGCCAAAGTTGTTATTACTGTAGATGAAGAATGGTCATAGGTCCACTCTGAGGAGCTGCAGTCAGAAGTCGTGTGCACCATCAAGAAAGATGAGGGGATGTTCCACCTCTTTCCTCTTTACCATTAGGAAATTTCCTGGTAAAGATGTGAAGTGTAGACTGCCATAGGACACCTAGAACAGCCAGACACAGGGAGAATTTTAAAATTTGTCTGTTCCTTTCCTCCTTCATTTGTCACGTATAACTAGGTTCTTACTAAATGCAATTCTCTGGGCAGGCTAATGTGGATCTGCAAGTGTGAAGAAAGTTTAATTCCAGACTCTGAAGCTTGTCTCATAAGAAGAGGTGAGGTCTGCAGTTGTGATTTTAACAAGTTGGGCTGTGTGGAGGCCAGAGGTGGACAGACTTTACCGTAGGCTGCCACAGAGAGGCAGGAAGAACCACATCATGGGCCTGCACCTGCTGCTTGTCCAGGGTAGTTGTAGACTTGAACCTGAGAGCTGGGGAGGGATCTAAAACTTGAGCAGGGCTTAGAATCCCTGGCAACTGTTCTCACCTTCTGACCCTGTCTTCTCCTTGCTTTGCTTTCCTCCCTAGGGTGCTGTCAGAGTTCTGGTCTCAGATTCCATCGGTGCCCTGAGAGTCTGAGGACATGGCTGCAGTAGTGGTGGCTGGACTGATTCCAGTGTTATACTCTGTGGCTGCTGACAAATCTGGCTACTACATTGGGCGGCAGCTCTGGTTTGGCCTAATGGCCATGTATGGTGTGGTGGTGTATGTGGTCAACCTGCCCTGGACCCACATCCGGAAAGATTTCTGGTGCCATGGCAACATCACCTATTCATGTGTGATTGAGTGTTTTGAAACGAGTTTTAGTGAAGCTGTAGTGGGGACTTGGTACTTGTTTTATTTCATTTTCCTAACCCTCTTTTTCCTTTTGGAAATCTTTTTGGCTCAGATCCGTCATAAGCACTCCAGGGTGAAGTCTGTGGTGTCAGCTACAGAAGCAGAGGAGGGATCTCTGATGGGAATCCAGGAGGAGGTCACCTGTTCAAAGAAATCCACTGTGGACTTCCACCGGGAGAAGATGCTATTGCTGTTATACCTCCTTCACTTTCTCCTGCAGATCGGTGTCCAGTGTGTGTTTTTATATTTTCTCATGTACCGACACCTGCCCATGGTGATGAATAGCATCATATACTGTGGCTCGGAAGAATGTCCTGGCCCCTATCTCTGTCTGATCAGGGACATCTCAGACAAGCAGATGTCCATCTATACTCTGCTCACCTTGTCCTTGGCGATCATCTTTCTTTGCTTAGGTTTCTTTGTGTACAGCATTCACCATTACCTGCTGAAGGGCCTTTCCATTAACAAGCTTTGGATTGATTAACATTTGAGAAATAGTGCCCTTTCATGCAAAGCTATTCTTCCCTCCTCTAAATTTTATATTTGAGCCAGGGGCCCCTCCTGCTACATTTCTTGTTTTTTTCTCTTGTAAATAATAAACATTTGCTGTTCTTATTTCCTCTCTGTACATCCAGGCTGAGGCTGTCTAACTATGGGGTGGGTGGGTGGTATGCAATTGATAACATCACTGAGATCTTTAGTGTTTGTTATCTAATTGACTCTCACCCAAAGCCTGACAGTGAACTTGGGACTTCATTCTTCATCTTCTAATGGTGTTAGCTTTATTTATTGGTACTCTGGCCTCTCCAGTATTGTCTCTTCTCTAAAGGAAAATTCTTAGGTGGACTTGCAGGGTGAGTCCATGCTGAGGTCCCCCAAGCTCCTAGTGAGGGCTCAGTCCAGCCACCTTACACTGGTCTCCAGCAAGAACTTAATAAGTGTGGTTGATTTCTGTGGGAGGGAGTACAGGTGTGGCCAAGGTGGTATCAGGGTACCACGATTGTGCCTTCCTCCCAGACCTGGCCTGCCTATCTGGAGACACACCAGCTCAGCCCACAAGGGCGCTATTAACCATTTATAGGGGTTCCTGTTGTGTCCTATTGTTTGCAAGCACTGGGGGTTTGACCAGATGCAGCTAAAGCTCTCCTTATTTGGGGGAGGGCAAAGATGGGGACCAGAGTGAGGACTCTGCAGTATAGGTGTGGTTAGTCACCTCATCCTGTGATAAGTGAATCACCTCAAAATTTGATGACCTTTCTTTCCCTGAGACTTGGGTTCCCCAGAGGCTGAGTATGAGATGTGGAGCAGTTTCAAGAACTGGCCTTGCTGGTTACGCAAGTGACACATGTGGTGTTCCCATGTCACCTAGTTGAAGGTGGTTGGGATTCTCCTCTGGTGTGGTCATGGTCCTGAAGGCTGACTGTGGCATGCCAACCCCGAGATGGTCCCCAAGATGCCTCCTGGTATCTTTGTCTATGTGCAGGCAGGGATTGTGACTTGCTTGTAACCCAAACAATGTGATGAAGGATGTCACTCCTGTGATTATTAGGTAGCAGTTTCTCCGTTGATGACTGACAGAATAATCTGCCGGGTTCTGAGGGCCTATGGAGGGAGTCACAGGGCATGGAATGGCAGGCCCTGTAGGCTAAGAGCTCTGCCCACCAGCACCACTGACAGCCAGTAGGGAAATGGGGACCTTGGTCACACAACTGCAAAGGAACAGGCTTCTGACAAAAACTTTGAAGTGAATTCTTTGAAGTGCATTGTCCTCTGGATGAGAACATGCCCACTTGGGACTTGGTTTAACTTAGTGAGACCATAGGCAGAGGATCCATGCTTGGGTTCCTGACCCATGAAAACTTGACATGATATATGCATGTTGTTTTAAGCTTCTAAGTTTGTGGAAACTTCTTGTTCAGCAATAGAAAACTAACACATTGACTCCGGGACCCCCACATGGTCCAGGAGCCAAGGGAAACTGTGGTCTGGGCATTAAGCATCTGTGGAGAGGCTTTTCTTTCATCCCAACAATTCTCCTTCGCCTTCTCTGGCAGCTGACCCGGCCACACTGTCGGAGGCCTGAGCAAGTCTTAGCAGTGAGTGCCAGAGAGAGACCACTGCTGCTCCAGCCCCTTCCCCGGGTTAGAATGCTCCTTTGTAGGCCAGTCCCAGGGCAATGTTGACCATCCCGAAGAGAACCAGCCTGCTCTGCATTTGGGGTCAGCAAGGGGGACCTGAGGTCTCAGCACCATACAAACAAGTTATCTGCTAGATTCACCAACATTATCAGGCACAAGGCTCAGCAGCTGGAACTTCATAATGCCACCTTTAATGCTCATTCTGTGAAGGGCCTCTTCATGCACCAAGTCACCTGCATAACTGTGTGCAGGACCCTATGAGCCCCCTTTTTGAAACTCAGGTTTGCAGGAAGGCCAGCATTCTGTAGGAACCAGTGCACTTCTGGAGTTATGAGGAAGAGGGATTGCCTATCAGATCTGAAGGGTGTTTTGGGGTGAATCATAGCCAAGAGTTGCTGTATACCCAGGGCCTACAAAGAGTTGCTGGCAATAACTTGGGCTCAATGAGTACTTTTGGGGTGCAAGGAGTAGTACCACATACTGGTAGGATAATCTGTTGACAAATCCTGAAAAAATCAAGTCAAGGCAAAGGAGAAATGTTTACTGGACCCAGCTCCATTCTCCAGCACAGGTGGAGAAAGGGCAGATTTAGAGCTGAGAACCAATAAATTGATAATTGATAGCCTACCTTTTTGGCTACTCAGCTTTTATACAAATCCTTGTAAACATATTTGAGCTTCCAAACAACAATGAAACATGCTGCAGGTTACTTAGTACACATGACATAGCCCTCTTATTCTCCCCAAAAGGTGATAACCTAGTCCCCAAAGATATTATGTCCATTGGTGGCTATATTCAGTCTTTCAAGTTTAGCCATTCCTATTGAAATCTTTGTTAGCTAGTAACTATTGCAAAGTCCATCTTCAACCATTTATCAATAAAATAATAAAGGAAGAAAATAGTTACTATATAAACTACATGTGTACAAACACAAATCATGCAGAGCTCCCACATCCTTGTAATTAGTCATGAGGACATAAGGTCATAGTTGATCTCTTCTCTGCCTCAGTCTGAAGTTTAACTAGATGGAATTCTCATTCTGGTGGTGTGATTCAAGCCATCATTGTGGGGGGCCCAAATCCTCAAGTCTTGACTTTTTCTTTGGTTTATTTGCTGTAGTTTTCAATTAGCCTTTACTATTGTGCATGGAAAGCAGATGGGGTTCCAGATACAGTTCTCCTTGTCCCCCGCTGTGGTGCAACACAGTGATCAGTTGTAGATCAGTCACTGCTGCCAGTGGAGTAACCCCCTTCTGCCTGCTGATTTGATGGCATAGGAGCCCCAAGTGGCCAAGTGATGGTCTCAGCTTCCATACCCATTGAACCATTGTTGCATCCTTCAGTTCTCCCCTGGGAACTGTGACCTCCCAACCAGAGGAGTTTAAGATTGCTGAATGGGAAGGAAAAAGTTCTGCTAATGTTTTATTAGGTATAATACTGAGAGGAGCTTCTCTGTCTTTCACTCTTTTATTCCCAGAAAAAAATATTCTGACTATAATAAAAATATATTCAGCACCATAAGCGATCACTGACTCGGAGCACATGCTGCAGCCATAAGACAGACTCCATTCTTCCCAGGTGCTGTCTCACCGTCGACACTGTGACAGCGCTTTCAGTAAGCCAGCCACCACTGGCTTCTGGGCGAGGGGGATGGTGGTGAGATTCCACGGGCATGAGCTATTGCCACGCTTTCTTTGCTGTGAGTTTTTTTCCTTGATTAAACACGATTCTAGGAGAGAACCAGGATGGTGAATGGGACAGTTCAGAGTCCACTGACGGTGCTGGTAGAAGCATCGTAGGCTGTTTACCTTCAGAGAATGCATCTGCTCTAGGGAGGACAAATCTCTGTTCTCTCAATGGTAGAAAAGGTCCAATAAAATCACTTGCCATCAGCTGGCTGGCTGGTTTCCTGGGGGAAAGGCTCCATGTGGGCCTCAGTGTTGAAATCTTCTGTTGGCTGATGAGGCACTCAATGAGAGCAGTTCCGAGTTCAGTGGGGAGGCCCATATTGTGGGGCCCCTGAGTCGCCTCCATCCCCGCCACCATGGCCACTTTGTTCCCGGGTCCACTGAGCAATTACTGGGATGCCTGGGAGAAGAAGGTGACTTGCACAGAGTGTGTCATTTGTCCACTTGAGCATGCATGTGGGAAAATTGCTGTGCCAATTCTGAGAGGGGCCTCTATATCCTGCTCCTTCCAAATCCCTGATAGTCCATCCAGGCTGTCAACAACTGCTTGTGAGACATTTAAATCTTTACTTTGGATCATCTCTCAGTTCAGTTAAGTGAACAAATATCTGGGTTAAAATCCTGCCCACTTGAGGTTTTTGTTTCATCCCTTCCCTCTCCACCCAGAGGGTCATCCCTGACTGAGCCTCTTATGCTAAGGTGCCTACTTTTGTGTGGTCAGTATATCATGCCACCCTATCTGCCTCTAGTTCTTCAATCCTTCGGAAACTGGTCTTGAGGAATTCCCCATGAAGCCTTAGACCTCAATTGAAGGAGAAGACAATGTAGGAAATGTCAGTGTCCCAGGAATCAATGATTGGCTCACATAATTACATGTATCGCAGAGCTCCTGGAGCTCAGATTTTATCGACAGATTGCCACAGGGCACATCCAATCTGATGATGCACATAAGATGACAGAGTTCATGAGGGAAGCTCAGCCTGCGTGGCCACCTAACATCCTTTGACTGGATGTTTAATCTCTTGCAAGAGCCTGTAGCAAGCCAGATAGTGTTCTCAAAAGGAGAATAACCATCTGCAGGAAAGGATATGAATGTGTATTTGTGAAAATCTGAGAGGGTTACATAGTGATTATTCTACTGGTGCTTGACAGACGCCAAGCATTTTATTATTTTCCATAGGAACTTAGGAAATCATAGTATCAGTAGGAAAATAAGTGGAAGAGTAGCTTGTATCGCAGCCTGGATTTGCTATAGGGCTCTCCCTTACTCTAATCCTACTCAATTTAATAATGTCAGGTATTGTTTTTGAAAACAAAGTTTGGCATTTATTTATAAAATCAAACAACATTTGCTTGTTCATCAGTCTTGCTCTTAGATATTTAGTTTAGAGAAATGAATGTTTATGGTCACACAAAAGTCTTTACATGAAAGTTTATCCATAATTGCCCCAAACTATAAACAGCCAAATATCCTTTAGCTGGTATATTCAAACAAATCATAGTAGATCCATACGATAGAATCCTACTTAACAATAAAAAGAAATGAACTATTGCTGAATCTCAAATGTATTATACTAAGCTGAATGAGCCAGATTCCAAAAACAGCATCCCATATTATTCCATTTAGACATAGACATCCTTGAAAAGGTAAAACTTCAGGGTGAGAGAGCAGATCACTGGTTTACAGGGTGAAGGGTGGAAGAAGAATTTACTTCAAAGGGACTGAATTGAAAGAGTGTAGAGAAAAAAAAATGGAGGGAAATGGAACCATATTTTGGTCTTAATGGTTGTTCCATGACATTTGACAAAATGCACTGAATTGAATACCAAAAGGCATTGATTTGACCACATGTAAATTTTAGAATAAAAATTTTAAAGGAAAAAAATGTGGTCAGTGTCTATCAGAGTCTGAAGTAGAAGTTTTAAAATCTGGAACCACCTGGAATCTACTCCCAAAACAAAAAAACTATAATGTCAGTTTTATGGGCAACTTGGATAAAAGTCAAGATACATATTGCCTCCAAAATACAAAAGCAGGTTAACAACGATTAAGCCTCTTTGTGTGTGCATGTGTGTGTGTGTGTGTGTGTGTGTGTTAAATGTTGCAAAATGACTTTAACCATGAAGGGAATATCTCAATATTGTCCAGACCATTAGACATCAGAAATTTTACCAAGCCGGTGGGTTCCTTATTTTTGTGGTACTTATTTTTCACCACCTGGGTCTCACATGCCTTATTAGGACATCTAAATTATTTGTTACTTCCTTCTTATCATATTCAACCAGCAAAATGTTATAAATGTAGTAGACCATTGTGATAGTTTGTGAATTGTCAACATGAGTGGGATTTTTCTGGGCTATATTATGGTAGAGAGCAGGAGAGTTGATGGAGTCCTGAGACAAGGCTGTGAAAGTATACCAGTGGCTCTTCTAGGTAAAAGCAATGTACTTCTAGCTAGCTTTTACAAATTGGTGCACAGAGAGAGAGAAAATAAAAGCATTGGATAAGTTTGTTGATTTGCTCCAGTAAAGATACCACATCTGGGATGGCAGCTACAACCAACTGATGAAGTTTATAATAGCCTCCAGTCGTTCTCTAAGATACATTCAACTTTTTCCAAGGCCCCAACAGACATGTTAAATGGAAATGTGCTAGATATCACGTTTTGTATCTCTCAAGTTTTTGATGTTGACACGGATTTCTGCATTTCTTCTAGGGATATTTTATAGCATAATATCTTGGTAGAGGGTGGAAGTTCTAGGAGATTCCACTAGGCTCTCACTATCAAAATCACCCTTGTTATAGGGGTCTGAGAGCTAAGGTGAGGATTCTTTCAGTTTGTAAGTACATTTATTCCTGTTGTATGTTCAGGAACTGAGTTAATAACCACAGAATGAGTCTATAGACCAGCCAGGATGACTGGAAGTGGGATTGGGACTGACTCCATAAGCCCAGTAAGCCCCCTGCTTTGGTGGGAATCTGTGGTGTCTTGGATTCTTAAGAATTAGCATTAATTCAGAGCCAGGATCTAGTAATATCTTAGTAGTCCAAGTACTTCTTTTTTTCAGTACTTGAACACTTTCGTAATGACTACAGATCTCTTCAGGGAAGTCTTAGAGGAATATTTATTTTATATAATTTGGCAATACTGCACAGTCCTGCCCTTTCAACCAAGGGACTCTGAGTCTGTAAACTGACTTAGGTCTGGCTGCTGGGGAGAGGCCATAAGTCTTCGTTGCAGTAACTCAAAGCAGGTTTTGATCCACCAGACCTGTACATTTTTCGGTTATATAAATCAGTTTGGCAAACCTTTCCTGAAAAGGGGCAGATAGTTAATATTTTAAGCTTTGCACACCAGATGGTCTGTGTTGCAATTTCTCAACTTTCCTGTTGTCATAGGAAAGTAGCTGCAGACAATCTGTAAATAAATGGATATGGCTGTTTTCCAGTAAAATTTCATTTACAAAATAAGCAGAGGGCTGCATGTAGGTCATAGTTTTTGACTCCTTATACAGACCCAAAAATGTTGTAGTAGGCTCCCAATTTATTTTATTAATTCATGATCAGTTAACCACTATGTGATATCCATGTGGGCCAAGCAATCCATTTATCCACATGTTTCTGCTGATCTTGAAGGTAAACACTTTTTCTCAGGACACTCTATCTTGGCTGCTTTTTAGCCACTGTTACTCTAGGATTCCTTTAACCCTACTGCAATCACAATAGTGTCCCAAAGGTCATACCTACTTGCTAAAAGAGAATAGCCATAGAGTTTTGAAGTATGCAGGTGTTCCTTCTCTAATTTATTTTCAACATCTTAATGAAGGAGGGCCTTCTGATCCTTCTCAGAATGTGGTTGGGAGATAGGTATGCATTTGACATAGCAGGATTTCTGTCTGCCTAAGCCTTTGGATTTCTTCCTCCACACCATGCCATGGAAACCTGTCATCTCATCCCTGTTAAATGAAGGATGTTGCTGAGTCCAAATTTCAGCCAATGAGCCAACTGAGATCTTAGAACCACTTCCAACTGCACAAAGTATAATATGGCATGTGGAATCTGTCTTCAGTTCACCCATATGAATGAATCTGGTCTGACATGGTTATATTGCACTCTCCTTAGTCTAATTCCACATTTCCAAAGTTTTCTGCCCCCATCTGAATTATAAAAGTCTTGAAATGATTTTAGTGAATCAGCTATGTATTCCTGGGTCACACTATATTTGTGAGATACTGAGATTTGACCTATGTTTCAGGTCTAGTGCATGGTGGGTCTTGAGGAGAATGAGCATCTCTTTCCAGAAATTTGCCCAGATGAAGTTATCACAGGACTTTCAAGCAAAGAAAGGTTAGTCATGCCTGACTTCCACCATCAAGGGGTGCTCACAGTTGGACATTTGGGATTTTTCAATTTTATCCGAAGCCTACCAGATTTCCCAGTTTCCAGTTTCAGGGTCTCATTGTTTCTCAATCCCTCCCTGACATTCACATAAAAAACTTGTAAAGCCTGTGAATTTGGCTGCTGTTTTAATAAGTCGCTTGTAGAGTCAGATTATGTGTTTAATTTCCAGCAGTAGTTTCCTGGTGGTTATAAGAAATGAGATTACATTAGGCTGACACTGAAAGCATCTGTTTCTCAGATTGTGAGCTTGAGCTTGTCTTTTCCTTTTTAGAAGTCCTGCAATGTACTCAGAAAAGTTGATTCTACACCACAGTCCCTGTTACCATCACTACTGCCATAACAAAGTTCAGCAGCCATTTGTACTTGCCAAGGCATTTACTTTAGTTAGTGCTTTATCATGATCAACCACTGATGGCAGTTTAATTGATTGGAATGTCATGGTGTGTTATGAATAATTAGCATCTGGTTTCTCATTGACAAGGAACTTGACACTACCCTCCAACACAAACACATGACCAAACCCATTCCCAAATCCCATATCTGAGAGTCTGTCTCTATGATCACTCCTAGTACCAATTCTGTATTAGGATCCAGTCTGGAAACGGAAAACACACCAGTCATTTGAAGAGGAAAAATTTAACATAAATGGTTGTTAACTCATAAAATGTGATTAATTATCAAACCAAAAGTAGCAAATGCAAAAACCAGCTACTAACTCTGGGGCTGAGGGAGAGTAACTTAGAAAGAGACTGAGAACTTAGAAGAGCTCTTCCTACCACCCTTCTCAAGGCAGATTTAGACCTTCCTGAAGAAATGTGGCTGCCATAGGATCACGCAGCCTGAATTGGTAAAGAAACTTGTCAGAGGTGGTGACAGGAGTGGCCCAGTGGGTGGAAGAGAAAGGTGTTGGAAGGCACTGCAGGCTGGAGCTGGTCTCCAGGGGCTCCTGAGATGAGCATGACCAGCACTTTCACACACCACTCCTCTGCTACCTGCCTAAAAATCATGCACCTACCTTGGAGAAGAAGTCATTTTAATCTGCAATGGCCTTGAAGTGTCCCTTCTATACTCTCTGTTGACAAAGTTCCTGTTAACAATGAACTGGTAAAGGAGAAAGATTTATAGGGTCAAACTCTGGTATCCCAAAGCAATGGAAAGCAAGGGTTTAGAATTGAAAAGCAATAAATTGATAACTGTCATGAGTGAATAAATGTGTCAATTGAATGGATGATAAGAAGTCCACTGTAGCTGCAGTAAGGAATGAACAATGTGGGACAATGTGGGAAATGAAGTCTGAGAGGCTGAGAAGTAGACAGGGTCAGGTCACTCGGGGCATGATAGATCCAAGTGTGATGGGAACACAAGGAACAGTGTTTGCCTTCCCTCCCCCACTCCTGACCACACTGTCCTCCTTTTCTCCCTGGGGGCTGCCATTCCCCCTTTTCTTGGGAGATGTTATTTTCCATATCCTTCAACTTTTGCATATATTTGTTGACTATTGCACTTCTTCTTTTGAAAAGCGTTTGTTTAGGTCATTTGCTCAGTTATTTGCTCAATTATTAATTGGGTTGTTTTATGTTTTTGTTAACTACATTAGTTTTATAATCTGGATATTAATCCTTTGTTTGAAGAGAAGCTAGAAAAGATTTTCTCTCATTCTGTAATTTTTTAAAACATTTTTAATAGTTTCCCTTTCTGTGCAGAAGCTTACTAATTTGATGCCATCCCATTTATTAATTTTTGGTATTATTTTCTGAGCTTTAGGAGTCCTACAGAGAAAGTTGTTGCCTAGGCCTGTGTGCTGAAGTTTTGACCCTACGTTTTCTTCTAGGAGTTGCCTAGTTCCTGGCCAAATTCCTAGTTCTTTGATCCATTTTGAATTGCCTTTTTGTGCAGGGTGAGAGAAGTCTATTCCCCTTCTTCTACATACGAATAATCAGTTTTCCTAGCCCCTCTTGTGAAAAAGGTTAACCTTTCTCCAACATGTATTTTTGGCACCTTTATCAGAGATCTGATGACTGTAGATGTTCTTCTTCTATTCTGTTCTCTTGAGTTATGTGTCTACTTTTATGCCAGTACCATGCAATTTTGTTACTCTTTCTCTGTGGTATATTTTAAAGTCAGGTATGGCGATGTCTTTCAGCATTGCTTTTTTTTGGCTTAGAATGACTTTGGTTATTCTAGATATTTCATTCTTCTAAATGAATCTTAGGACTTTTTAAATTTCTAGTTCTGAGAAGAATGTCATTGAATTTAATGGAAATTAAATTAAATTTGTAGATTGCTTTTGGAGAGAGATATATTAATATCAATATATAATATATAATTATGTATATTTATATATAATCATATATCTATGTATATATATAAATTTTTTAAACAATATTAATTCTACCTGTG
Source organism: Spermophilus citellus (assembly GCF_964194105.1). Taxonomy (NCBI): domain Eukaryota; kingdom Metazoa; phylum Chordata; class Mammalia; order Rodentia; family Sciuridae; genus Spermophilus; species Spermophilus citellus. The sequence continues at coordinate 27,593,509 of NC_138197.1, read as the reverse complement.
AACATGGAGGTTCTTTCCATCTTTCTTCTGAGGTCTTGTTCATTTTCATTCTTTAGTGTCCTATAATTTTAACCAATTCCTTGATTAGATTTATCATTCAATTTTTGTTTTGCTTTATTTTTGTGAAGTTATTGTGAATGGGATTGTTTTCCTGATTTCTTTGTCAGCGGACTCACTTTTAGTGTATAGGGAAGCTATTGATTTTTGTACGTTTATCTTGTATTCTGTTACTTTGCTAAATTTGTTTATTAGCTCTAGCAATCTTCTGGAGGAGCTTTTTGCATCTTCTAGATAAAGGATTATATCATCTGCAAACAGTGAAAATTTGACTTCTTTCTTTCATATTTGTTTTCCTTCTATTTCTTTCTCTTGCCTAGTTTCTCTAGTTAGAATTTCTTGTACTAAATTGCATAGGAGTAGTGAAAGTGGATGTCCTTGTCTTGTTCCTGATTTTAGAGGAAATGATGTTAGTTTTCCCCCATTCAGTGTGATGCTGGTTTTGGGTTTGTCTTACATAAGCTTTCTGATGTTGAGGTAGGTTCCTTCTACCCTTAATTTTTTCAGTTTTTTTTTTATTATTAATGGGTGCTGAATTTTGTCAAAGGGCTTCTCTACATATATTGAGATGACTGTGATTTTTGTTTTTAAATCTATTTATGTGGTGAATCACATTTATTGATTTGTACATGTTAAACCATTCTTGCATCTTTGAAATAAGATCAACTTGATTATGGTGTTCAATCTTCTCAATATTTTGATGAACATGATATGCTAAATATTTTATTAAGGATCTTTGCATGTGTGTTCATACGGGATATTGGTCTGTAGTTTTCTTTCCTTGATATGTTCTTGTCTATTTATCAGCATCAGGGTGATACTGGCTTCACAGAATGAATTTGGGATTGCTCCTTTCCTTTCTATTTTATCACTGGTGTTAGCTCTTCTTTAAAGATATGGTAGATGGATTTGACTAAGACTCCATCTGGTCCTGGACTTAATTTTGTTACATGGCTTTTTATTAATACTTCAATCTCATTGATTGTTATTGACATGTTAGGTTTTCTATATCCTCTTGGTTCATTTCTGACAGGTCATGTGTGCCCATTTGTAGATGGTTTTCCAATTAATTGGAGTATAATTTTTCAAAATAGTCCCATATGACCCTCTGGAATTCTGTGATGTCTGCGGTGATATTTCCCTTTTTCATTTCTAATTTAAATAATTTAGGTCTTCTCTCAGAGTTAGGTTGCCTAAAGGTTTATCACTCTTTTTTAATATTTTCAAAGAATTCATTCTTTATTTCATGGATCTTTTGTATTTTTAAAATTCTCTATTTTATTAATTTTGTCTCTGATCTTAATAATTTCCTTCCCTTTACTGGTTTTCGAATTGATTTGTTCTTGTTTTTCTAAGGCCTTGAGATGTATCACTAGATTATTTATTTGGAATCCTTATATTTCTATTATGTAGGAACTCATGGCTATAAACTTACCTCTTAGAATGGCCTTTGTAGTGTCCCAGGTTCTGGTATGTTGTATCATATCCTATTTGTTTCTAAGAATATTTTAATTTCTCCCCTGATTTTTTCTGTCACCCATTTATCATTCATAAGTGTACTATATATCAACAATATGCTGTCTCCAAGAGGCTCACTTCATAGGCAAAGACATCTACAGACTGAACGTAAAATGATGGGAAAAATCATCACTCACATGGATCTTGTAAACAAGCAGGGGTTTCTATCTTCAGATAAAATGGACTTTGAGCCAAACTTAATCAGAAGGGACAAAGAAGGACATTTCATACTACTTAAGGGAATTATACATCAAGAAGACATAATATTGTGTTGGAACACTATGAAGGCAGTGATAAGAGGAAAGTTCATTACATTGAGCTCATTCATTAAAAGAATAGAAAGCCAACAAATAAAAAAAACCTAACATTTCATCCCAAAGTCCTAGAAAAAGAAGAACAAAGCAACATTAAAAGCAGTAGAAGATAGGAAATAATTAAAATCAGAGCTGAGGGCTGGAGTTGTGGCTCAATGGCAGAGTGCTTGCCTCGAACAAGCACTACCTTAAAAAAATAATAATAAAGATACTGTGTCCATGTATAACAAATTTTTTAAAATCAGAGCTGAAATCAATGAAATTGAAACAAAAGAAAAATTCAAAAAATTGACAAAACAAAAAGTTGGTTCTTTGAAAAAATAAATAAAATTGACAAACCTTTAGACAAGCTAGCAAAGATAAAGAAAATTCAAATTACTAAAATTCACAATGAAAAAGGAAATATTACAATGGACACTAGGAGATACAGATGATAACCAGAAACTATCTTAAAAGAATAGAATATACTCTATAAAATAGAAAATATTGAAGATATCAAAAAATTTCTAGAGACATATGAGCTACCCAAATTGAATCAGTAGGACATAAAATATTTAAACAGATCAGTTTCAAGCAATCAAATTGAAGACACCATCAAAAGCCTACCAATCATGAAAAGCTCAGGACCAGACAGATTCTCAGCTGAGTTCTACCAGACCTTCAAAGAAAAACACCAATCTTCCTCAAATTATTCTATGAAATAGAAAAGGAGGGAACCCTTCCAAACTCATTCTATGAAGCTAGTATCATCCTGATGCCCAAACCAGACAAAGACACATCAAGAAAATTCAGACCAATATTCCTGATAAATATAGATGCAAAAATTCTCAACAAAATACTGGTAAACTACATACAAAAACATATTAATAAGATAATGCACCATGATCAAGTGGGGTTCACCCAAGGGATATAAGGTTGGCTCAACATTTGGAAATCAATAAATATAATTCATCACATCAATAGACTTAAAGATAAGAATCACATGATTATCTCAACAGATCAATAAAAGCATTTGACAAAATACAGCATCCATTTATGTTCAAAACACTAGGGAAAAACTAGGGATAGTAGGAACAGACCTCAACATTGTAAAAGCTAAACTCAAGGCCAACATCATTCTAAATGGAGAAAAATTGAAAGCATTCCCTTCTAAAAACTGGAACAAGACACCACTTCTATTCAACATAGTCCTGGAATAATAATTCCTCTATACAGAGGAATTAGACCAAAAAAAAGCAATTAAAGGGATACAAATAGGAAAAGAAGAACTCAAACTATCTCCATTTGCTGATGAGATGATTCTATATTTAGAAGACCCCCCCCAAATTCCCCCAGAAAACTTCTAGAACTCATAAATGAATTAAGCAACATAGCAGGATATAAAATTAACACCTATAAGTCAATTGTCTTCCTGTACATTAGTGATGAATCCACTGAAAGAGAAATTAGGAAAATTATCCCATTCACAATAGCCTTGAAAAAAAACCTTAGGAATCAATCTAACAAAAGAGTGAAAGGCCTCTGCAATGAAAACTAAAGAAAGAAATTGAAGAAGACCTTAGAAGATGGAAAGATCTCTTATGTTCTTGGATAGGCAGAATTAATATTGTAAAAATGGCCACACTGCCAAAAGTGCTATACAGATTTAATGGATTCCTATTAAGATTCCAATGATGTTCTTCACTGAAATAGAAAAAGCAGTCATGAAATTTATTTGGAAAAATTAGAGATCCAGAATAGCCAAAGCAATCCTTAGTGAGAAAAACAAAGCAGGAGATATCACAATACCAGACCTTAAATTTTACTACAGAGCTACAGTAACAGAAATGACAAGGTATTGGCACCAAAACAGACATGAAGACCAATGGTACAGAATAGAAGACTCAGAGACAAACCCACATAAATACAGTCATCTCATACTAGACAAAGATGCCATAAACATACATTGGAGAAAAGACAGCCTCTTCAACAAATGGTGCTGGGAAAACTGGAAATACATATGTAACAAGATGAAATTAGGCCCTATCTCTCACCCTGGATAAAAATCTCAAAGTGGATCAAGGACCTAGGCATTAGACTAGAGACCCTGCACCTCTAGATGAAAAAGTAGGCCCAAATCTCCATCATGTCAGATTAGGAAATGCATTCCTCAACAAGACTCCAAAAGTGCAAGGAGTAAAATCAATAATCAAAAAAATGGGAACAATCCAAACTAAAAAGCTTCTTCTCAGCAAAGGAAACAATCAAATGTGATGAGAACACTAATCTCCAGGATACATATATATAAAGAACTCAAAAAACTTAACACCAAAAAAAAAATATCCAATGAATAAATGGGTAAAAGAACTGAAAAGACACTTCACAGAAGAAGAAATATGAATGGTCAACAAATATATGGAAAAATGTTCAACCATTACTAGCAATTAGAGAAATGCAAATTAAAACTACAGTCATATTTCATCTTACTCCAGTCAGAATGGTAATTTTCAAGACTTCAAATAACAATAAATGTTGCCAAGGATGTGGGGGAAAGGCACACTCATGCATTGCTGGTGGCACTCCACATTGGTGCAACCACTCTGGAAACCAGCATGGAGATTCCTCAGAAAACTTGCATTGGAACTGTCATTTGACCCAGTCACCCTACTCCTTGGCATATACCCAAAGGACTTAAAATCAGCATACTTAGTGACCTAGCCACATCAATGTTCATACATTTCAATTCACAATAGCTAAGCTATGGAACCAACCTAGGTGCCCTTCAACAGATGAATGGTTAAAGAAAATATGGTACATATACACAATGTAATATCATTCAGCCATAAAGAAGAATGAAATTATGGCATTTGCTGATAAATTGATGGAACTGGAGACTATTATGATAAGTGAAATAAGCCAATCCAAAAAAACCAAAGGCTGAATGTTCTCTCTGATAATTAGACGCTGACTCACAATAGGTAGTGGAGAGTGAGGAGTGGAGGCTCACTAGATTGGACAGGGAGAAGTGGGGGGACGGGAGGTAGGATGGGTTTGGGAAAGGCAGTAGAATGAATCTGACATAATTTTCTATGTTCATATATGAATAAATGACCATTGTTAACTCCACATCATGTACAACACAAGAATGGGAAATTATACTCCATGTATATATGATACATCAAAATACATACTACTGTCTTGTATAACTAAAAAAGAACAAATAAAAATACGCGTAGTGTTCAATCTCCATATATTTCACAGTTTCTGTAGTTTTTCTTGGTGTTGATTTTTCATTTTGTTTCATTATAATCTGATAAAATGCAAGGTATTATTCTGATTTTTTTATTTGCTCAGAATGCTTTGTGGATTAAAATATGAACTACTTTGGAGAAGTTTCCATGAATAGCTGAGAAAAAAATGACTTTTGCTTTTGTTGGATGAAATAGTCTATAGATGTTTGTTAAGTCCATTTGATTTATAATATTTTCTATGTCTCACGGAGTCTTTGCTGAGTGATCTGTCTGTTGGTAAGAGAGGTGTGTTATAATCACCCTGTTTTATTGTACTGGGATCTACCTGTGTATTTAATTCAAATAGTGTTTGCTTTATGTAATTAGGTACAATGACATCTGGGGCATGAATATTCACTATCATTACACCTTCTTGTTGATTTCTTCTCTTTACCAGTAAAAAGTGGTCTTTTTGTCTTCTGATTAATTTTGACTTGAAGTCTGCTTTGTTGGATATGAGAATACCCACTGCTGCTTGTTTTTAGGCTTAATTTGCATGAAATATAATTTTCCATCTTTTGTCTTTCAGTCCCTGGCTGTTTCTGACTGTAAGGTAAGTCTTTTGCAAGCAATGTATCAGGGGTCTTGTGTTTTAATCCATTCTGGTGGCCTCCCAGTGTGTGTGTGTGTGTGTGTGTGTGCACGCGCACGCACGTGTGTGTGTGTGTGTGTGTATGTGTGTGTGTTTCATACCAGGGATTGAACCCAGGGAGCATTTAACCTCTGAGTCACATCCCCAGTCCTTTATATTTTTTATTTTGAGTCAAAGTCTCAATAAAGTTGCTTAGGTCCTCTTTAAGTTGCTGAGTCTGGCTTTGAACTTGCAATCTTCCTGCCTCAGCCTCCCAGCTGCTGTCATTCATTACAGGCATGTGCCACCACACCTGGCAGCCTATGTATGTTTTTTTGTTTGTTTGGGTACCAGGAATTGAACTCAGGGGCACTTGGCCACTGAGCCACATCCCTGGCCCTATGTTGTATTTTATTTAGAAACAGAGTCTCACTCAGTTGATTAGTTCCTTGCTTTTGCTGAGGCTGGCTTTGAACTCTTAATCTTCCTGCCTCAGCCTCCCAAACCACTGGGATTATAGGCGTATACCACTGCACATAGCAGCCTATGTGTTTTAATTTGAGAATTGAAACCATCTGCATAATTATAGAGATTTTAAAAATTAATTCCTGCCATTTTGATATATTTTTGTGTTTTATTCCCATTTGCTTAGCTACTCTTTAAATGTGGTTTGTTTTGGATGCTCTGGATTTTGTTTTTTTACTTCTGTGTGTAGGGTTTAAGTATTTTCTGTAGTGCTGGCTTATTATTATTATTGGCAGCCAAGGATTGAACCCAGGGGTGCTTAACCACTGAGTCACATCCCCAGCCCTTTTTATTTTTTAAAGAGAAGCCCTACACAACTCATCAAGACCCTGTCTCAAAATAAAAATAAAAAAAATATATGAGACAGGGTCTTGCTGAGTTGTTTCGGGCTTCACTTAGTTGCTGAGGCTTTCTTTGCCTCCTGTTTTAGCCTCCTGAATCACTGGGATAATAGGCATGAACTGGTTGTAGTGAGTTATTTCAGTTTCTTCTTATCTTTGATTGTATTAATTTCTTCTTTAATTCTGAAGGATAGCTTTGCTCAATATAGCAGTCTTGGTTGTAGCTCTCTTCTTTCAGGGTCAGGATACATCATTCCAGGACTTCCTAGAGTATAGAGATCATACTGAAAAGTCAGAAGTAATTCTTATTGGCTTACCTCTAAATGTGACCTGATTTTTTTTCTCCTGAGTATTTTAAAATTCTGCATGTTAGGCATTTTAATTATAATGTGTCCTGGAGGGATACATTTTTAATCTTGTTTGTTTGTAGTTCTGAATGACTCCTATATCTGGATGTCCATCTCATTCTCAAGATTTGGAATTTTCAGGGGAGGGGGGTGTATTATTTCCCTAAAGAGTTTGTGCATGCAATTATCCTGCATTTTACAACCCTCTTCAATTCCAGTGACTCTTAAATTTGGTGTAGTGTATATTCTGGTCATGGTTACTTTTTCTCTTTAATGCTGTCTGAATATTCAAAGCTGTCTACTTTGTCTTCCAGATATGAAAAATTCTTCTGCATGTTCTATTCTATTAGAGAGTAGAACTGAACATTTTATTTGATTTACTGAGCCTTTTACTTTCAAGATTCTTTTTGGTTCTTCTTCAATTTCTCTGTCTTGTTATTGAATATCTCATTCATATTCTAGCCCTTAGTTCATTCAGTTGTTTTTCTGTGTTCTCTTGGAATTAATTGATTTTAAAAAATAGTCATTCTTTTGAATTCTTTATGTGGTATTTCATCCACTTCAGTGTCTTTGGAGTCAGTTGCTGGTGAATTATAAACTTTAGGAGGTTTCATGCTACCTTGTTTTTTTTTTAATTCTTATATTAGTTTTGAGATTTGTGCATATGTTGGGATGAATTTCTCTTTTATGTGGGCCTTTTGAGGGCATAGAATTCTGTTGGTAAAGTGTTCTGGGACATCAGGTTACCATGATTTTCTTCAACATATTTTCGAGTAGGTTTTGTATTATGGTTTCCCTGTTGGTTCTTTTGTGATGATTAGTAATATTTTCATACAGTGTGTGTGGTGTCAGAGCTTGAGGATTACAATTCCCCTATAGGTCTCATCAGAGTGGGGTCATTTTTGTAGATCAGGCAATTGTGCTGTATTCCGCAGAGTATCTGGGATAAATCTTCTGTGATTGATCTTATAGACTAAAAAACTCTGTTATGGCACTGGACTGGAGGCATAAGGAAGTGACCTAGAGTGAGACCTCTCATAGGTGTGCAGTCCATATTCTTTGTGTTATTTCTCTTCATTTGTTATGAAGCAGTGTCTATGAATGGGATCTGAGTATCCCCCACCTCACACCAGCCATTCCTACTTGTGGCCTGGTTTTCAGAGTAGCTTTTTTCCTACCCTATTCTTTTTATTAAAGTATAATTGAAGTTTGAGTGTAGTTAGTGTATGGAGTTGTGGGTAGAGCTCATTGGTTGGGTCTCTACCCTCTGAACTCACAATAACCCAGTGGATTCCCAGTACCTCACAGTAAAGAGGAAAACAAACAATAGCAACAAGAGCAGTCAACAATATCCAGCATTAAAACAAACACCTGTGTCTACTGTGTCATCTACAATACCACCACCAAAGCAGGAATGGAAAGGCCAGCAGTTGCCAGTACAACCACAATAATAAATAGCTGTGAACTAGATGTGGTAAAGTATGTTACAGCAGGTGTTGGCTATGCCACCCACAGTACTAATAACCGCAATGTGAATGGTTTAGTTTTAGAACTAAATAGTTCTAAAAGATGGTGAAAATATGGTTCATTAAGAGAGAAGGAAATGGGGTAGCAAGTAAAAGAATGTTCAAGATGTGAGCAGAGATAAAGAAGAAGAGATGCAGCAAGTGAGGGCTATAGAAGGAGGAGGAAAATATAAATAAAAGAAACAAAAAGAGAAGGGGGGGTGGGGGAGAGCTTAAGACAACACTTGTCTGGACGTCCCAGTCTGGGTCCCTCTCATCACTCCAAGGTTCTTGCCAAGGTTCTTGGGAATGGAAAGGGGTGTTTCAGGGACATTGCATTTTACTGTCCTCTTTTCTTTCAAGGATGACACATGGGAAGACAGATTCCTGGTACTGCCTAAAATTTGCCATCTTCCCAGCCTCCTCTGGAACAAAGTATTTTCTCACAGAGAACTCTTCTGGAAACTTTGAGTCAGTTCAAGTTATAAGAACAACAACAACAAAAATACCATGCATTTTGTAGCCTTCAAAGCCCTTCATACACTTTCTTATCTCCCTCCTCCTTTCTTCTTTCTGCATTCCTGGCCTCCGCCCTTCTTTCCTTCCTTCCTTCAAGCCAATTTAGTTTCCCCAGCTCTCCCTTTCCATGAACTATCCACTTCATTCCTCCTGTCCTGCCGACTTTTCAGTCTTTGGCCATTTTTCCATTAACCTTTCCACCACAGGGAGGAAGTGAACCGAGAGATTAATGCTGACATGAAGTGAGGTGTCATCCTTGGATTCAGGTGACCCAAGTGTGCTCCAGCCTTCCTTCCCTTTGGAGGATCTGAGACAAGTGAGATCAATTGAGATTTAGTATATTTCTGTGAACTCTAAGAATCAGGAATAAAGAAGGGATACAGGAGAGGGAAGGAAACAATTAAACCAAGGTAGACATTGTTAAGAAATTTATTTGCAATTCTTATTTTTTGTGTTTTTTTGTTTGTTTTTTAAATAACATCATTCCGTAGATAAAAATGCAATCTTACAGGAATATACAATAGCTTCTCACACAGAGATGACCCTGAAGCTCTTCTGGAAAGGTTTCCCCTTCTAGATCCCTGGCCTTGCTCAAGGGCGAGAAGGCGTAGCAGGCGAGACCTTTCACAACGGGATGGTCTGATTACAAACTGTACAGCAGTATTTACAACAGGCAGACTGTGAGGTCGTGGAGCCTGGAGGGGCAGGAGTGGGGGTGTGCAGGGGTGTGGGATGGTGACACGGGGGCCCTGTCCACCTCTTGGCACCCCTCTGAGAACAGGTATGATACAGATTGGGTTGGGGGCATGAAGGTGGTCCGAGCAGGAGGACATGAGGACAGGATGGACAGGCTTCACCTGGACTCTCTCACATGGAGGGAAGTTTTGCTCGGTAGCTCTGGCATGTTGAAATAAAACAGCAATGTTTTGAAAGTAATAGTCATTCCAGTGCGTCACCCACTGGGGATCTGTCACCCTCTATCTTGTGTGTTTTCACAGGTTGTTCCAGATGGTGACCATCAGATATGTCCAAACCTGGTTATTTCCTTGTCACCCATGGCCTGTCTCAGTGCAGAACCTCTGTCCCTGTATGTAATAGGAGAACAGCATGTGTTCTGGGAGGGGCAGGATGCAGATGGTGCATGGTCGGGTAGGGAAGCTGAGAGAAGGATTCCAAGTTGGGATGGTGGGATGAGCTGATGCAGGGCGGGTGGTGTGTGGAAGCAGGAAGTGCCCATAGCTTTTGACCTCTAAGAGGCCTTCTGAGGGAGCCCTTTGCACAGCTCTGTTAATTTAGAGACCATCTGTCCTTGATTCTCAAGTCCCCGGCCCAACTTGTGTAGTTTCTCCATGTTGGGAAGCCTCGGGGGAGGGCTTGGTACAGCATCTGGTGACTCATCCTCTTTTGTCCCTTTTATGCTCTATAGAAAGAGGATGGCTCCCTTCTCCTCTCCTGACAGTTCAGGAGACACTGCTTCAAGGGGGTCTGAAACCTGCACCCTCAGATGCTGTGGCAAGCGAACCCCTGCTTACCTGGTGCCTGCTCACCCTCCTCTTCCTTACCCTCCTGCATATAAACTTGAGGGCTCTAAGAATACCAGGCAGGAATTCTCCAGGCCCATGGAGCAACCAAGAACCATTTGGTCCATTTCTGCACTTCTTCACATAGAAATTACCTTCTCTTAAAACCTACACCCTCTCCCACCACAGCCTTCTCTGACCTTGAGGAAGTCCATGAGTGATATTTTAGTTGGAAGGTTGACATGAATGTCATGTTACCCATTCTGGAAGGTTCACACAAGCCAACCAAATTATTTAGATTCTGAGCATTGGGGTGCATGGGATGCTCCACAAAGGGGGGCAACACTGCAGGAGCCAGTACCTAATCTGAAGGGAGAGGATTTGGCTTTGGTTACATAATATGAAACTTTTCTCTAATTACCTGGCCTTTGTCCCGTGTTCCTTTTCGTTAGGGACTTTAGAGAATTTCCTGAGAAACCCCAGCTCTAACTCCTCTCGGGGTTGTACTACTCCACCATGCTGGGCACATCCAGCTGCCATCTCCACTTCCCTTCAGAGATGGATCAATAGGCTTTTCTGATACACCGGATTCCAGGTCTTTCCCAGCTCATGTGCTGTGGGTCAAACTCCCCGAGTCATTGTAGGAGAAAGTGTCGATTTTAGGAGTGGTAGTATTTCCTCAGTGCAGATAATTGATATTATTTATTCCATGATAATAATAGGTTCGGATGGCACTGTGTCACCCAAGGAAGTTGCTCTGGTTCTCTCTGGGTCCCCTCTACAGGGTCCTTGGCCTTCTGTGGAAAAGTCACTAATCAGAGGAGCTCAACCCCATGCTGGTGCCTTATGGTGTGTGTGTGTGTGTGTGTGTGTGTGTGTGTGTGTGTGTGAGAGAGAGAGAGAGAGAGAGAGATTCAAGTGTCTCCCCAACACTTGGAATCTGGTAGAAACCTGTTGACTTTTTGTGTTGGTATCTGATGCCACAAAACAATGTTTCGTTGGTTTGAAAAATAATTAATAAATAATACATAAGTTAAAACAGAAAACAGTGTAAAAATCTGCACAGGGACTCCTTTCAACTCTGTCTCTCACTAGGCAGAAGGGAAGAGGACAGCGGGAAGCTGGGGAGGAGGGGGGAACAGAGGACTTCTTAGGAAGGGGCAAAGGTGCACCGTCCCTCATCCCTGACACTCGTAGGTTACCCCCCCCCCCCTTCACAGCCTTCCTTTACATCACCTCTACAAGCAGCTGCTGGAGAACCCGGCCTTGGGTGGCTGAGATCAGGCTTCTCTGTCCCTTGACAGGAGCCTGTTTTCAGGCAATCACTGGCTAATGCAGGGGAGGGGCGTCTGGCAGGTGACCTGGCTTGGCAGGGAAGACAACACTGAGTTGGAATTGTATTTTTCTCATTTTCTGAAGTAGATCCTTGAGGCACCAGCCTCTCCATGGTACTGGTCATTATGGGTGGCTGAACTGAGCATTTCTTTCCATAAAATGGGAACAGACTCCTGGGGAGTCAACACCTGCTCTTCTCTTGCCTCGACTTCTGGTTATCCATGCTGACGTTTCTCTCAGAGCCAGGTCTTTAAAAAGCAGAATTGGCCTGGACTCTAACAGCAAGTTTTGACTCCCTGGGTTTTGAGCAGCTCTTCTGGAGGTCAGAGAACCCTTTCTTAGCTTCTTTGCTAAAGAGTTTCTAAATCCTAGACCATGAGATTTCAATTATTCTAGGTCCCCAAGGTCAGAGGTGACATTGTCCTCCTTTGGCAACATTTCCAATATGGGTTCATGAGGCTAAAACCCTGACCACCAGGGTTCTACACACACCTAACCTAAATCCTCTATTTCTCTGCCTCTGGGTGTAGTGGGGGGATCAACCCTCCCCATAGAACAGCCACCATCCCCTGCTGACTTCCAGTCTCCTCCTTCTCAGGGTGTTCTGATCCTCACAAGGACATGACTTTGCCACAGGAAGGTACACTCCAGCAGGTGCCCTCCTGCCTTCAGCTGGTCAGTCCTGGATGGAGAAGGGCTATGAGGAAGTGACAGGCACACGGAATTTGGAGCCAGGGAAAAAGAGGAAGGTAAATGACACAACCTTGCACCTGACCTTGATTATTCTAGTTAAAGGAAAGCCTGGGGTTAGGAAGCGGGAAGGGGGATATGCCTAGGAGCTGCTGAACCAAAGCAGAGGAAAGTTCACGAATCAGGCAGAAACCCAGGAAAAAGTCTCCCTCTTCTCAAGACCCAAAGAACTGTCTAGAATCAGGCAGAAAGGAGACAGCTGGCATTCTTTCTGCTTAATGTGTCTATGCAATAGTTTTCACATAATGAAAAACTATTGAAGATCAAGGTGTGGAAATAGAAGAGACGGAGCTAGTCAGAAGAAAAATGAAGCTTGCCAGATTTCAGAATGTAACTGCTCTCCTTCAAGTCCCTTGGGTCCTCAGTCACTGGATGCTTTTCTCCTGGCTCTCAGGGGCTGTCAGAAAGACTGCAGAAGAATCGGCATGGTGGAGAGTAGACACACTCAATCCGCTGTGGATGTGGCTCACTGGTTTCAAAGGGCTCCCTCTCCATTGTAAGTACTTCTCGCACCAGTCCATCATGGCGAAGAGCACCGCGTGCCAGTCTTACACTAAGCCAAGCTAAGAAACACTCGTTGCCCTGGAGAGGGAGTGCTCTTTTGCACCCCTTTCCTTCCTGGCACCAAAGGGTAAGGATGGCATGTTCCCAATGATGCCACTCTTTATTTTATTTTTATATTTTGGCAGTACTGGGGACTGAACCAATGGATGCTCTATCACTGAGCTACAACCCCTAGCCCCTGCCCTTTTTAGTGTTTATTTTTAGAGACCAGATCTCACGAACTGATTTGAGTTATGGAGGCTGGACTCTAACCTGGAATCTTCTTGCCTCAGCTTCCTGAGTTGCTAGGATTACAGGCCTATGCTACCATGCCTATCTCTGCTGATGCCATTCTGAGAAGATCATTCTAGTCTTCCTCCCTGTGTTGGCTATGGAGAAGGCAGACCATGGAGGTGAGGGTGAAGGACAGGGGAACTACACTGGTGTGTGTGTGTGTGTGTGTGTGTGTGTGTGTGTGTGTGTGTTGCTGGGGATTGAACCCAGAGCCTTGTGCATCAAGGCTGTGGAACCACATTGGGTAGGTCACAAGGAGCTGTCAGGAGCCCAGCCTGCAGCCCATGCCATTGCACAATGACACTTGGTGACAAAGGCTGGAAATTCAAAAGGAATAGAGAGGCAAAAGGAAAAGGTTGAGTGTGCATGTGTGCATGTAGGTGCATACCTGTGTAGGATCAATCAAAACTCTGAATTTCTATCTAGGGGCCAAATGTAAGCAAGAACCAGATATCAATTCAAAAGGGCTCCCCTCTCCATCATAACCACAATCTCAGAAATTTTGGGAAACTGGATAAAGAATGACACCTAATCTTAATTTCTAGAAGACCTTGTCAGTACTGAAAGGAACCATGAGTGTCTGGGTGGACTGGGAGTGGAAAGCCATGAAGAAGCAATGTTTCTAGACTCTGGTTAACTCAAGAGTATTGGGTGCATTTTTCCATGTTTTCATGAATCAGTTCGTGAGAGTGCAACTCATCTTCACCAAGGAATGTGCTGCCCCCTTCCTGCAATTTCTAACCAGCGGGTAAATTCTGAGTTAACTGTTGGTCTATTTTCTCCCAAACAGTCAACTATCACTTTTCAACTATCCTTGGTGTAATTGAAGGACACAGCACTAACAGGGTGATGCTCCAGGTAAGTGCCAAAGAGCATAAGAGATGCCCCCACAAAATCTATTTCCTCCTCCACTGTGAATTCCTGATGCTCTCTCCCTTGTTGGGGTCCCCCCTTCACTGCCACATAGTTAGAGTGGGTCTGGAGGGAATCCTGCTCTAGAGTGAGGAAAGGATGGAGTGAGTCTGACAGAAAGGGACTTCTGTAAGGATCAGGGATTCATTCACCCACTTTCTTCTCTCTAGCAGGGCTAGCTGCAATTGGGTAGACCAGTTGTCTGAAGGGAGGCTACCCACTCCCCACCCACTAGCTTGACCTTAATTTCATCTTCTGTCAGTGTAGGAGTTACTAAGGAATCCAAACCTTTGTGCTGTGGGAGTGACCAGAAAAGCCAGCCACCTCTTCCTAGGGGGATGCTGAAGCCTCACTGCACATCATGGGGAAGGCTGCTCTTGGACAAGTACTGAGTCAGAGAACCACAGCAGGGAGGAGAGAGTAAAGAAAGACCTGAATGAGAGGGTGTCCTGGCCTCCCAAAGCAAGATGTGGTGCACATATAGCTATCACAGGAGTTTGGAAGAATTGAGGGAAATGGAAGTGAACACAAGATATGCAAAACAGTCATGTCTGAACCTGTTTGTGGACAGCAGAGTAATGACTTATGCTGGGGATACTTTTGTGCATTGTACTAGTGAAAAGAAAAATCCTTCCCTTTCCCCCAACCACACATAGAAAAGCACTTGAGTTCAAAGGTAAAGCTTGTCACACTCCAAATACAAAATGATTTACTTTACATGCAGCAAAATATACAAGAAGTGAATTCAAAAACAAACTTAATTCATTATATTCGCTTGGCACAATTGCAATTCAGTTTTAAAAAAATATTTGAAAAATACTGAAACTGACCTGAATTCAAGTATAACGGTTTCTTCAACAGAAACATTATCAATGCAATAAAACATTACACGGAATATATCGAAGCAAAATGCCTTCTTGAGTTTTTTTTTCTTAAATTTCTGTGTTTTTTTAAATACAGTTCTAATGCCAACACGACTCACAATTGTATTTTTAAAATGAATATTATTGCATTGTTTTTGCATATCTTGTGGGACAGAAAATGCAAAGAGTTACTGATTCCCGTTTCAGAAGCAGAGACAGTGGTTTGTTTTTGCTTTCAAATGGCCCTAGATTCAGATCTCCCCACAGTTAAACCAGAAAGGGGAAACTCTGCACTCACCTGTGTGCATGGGCACACTGAGCGGGTGCATATACACACGTACAACATAGACACATGCACACAGACAACCACTACTCACACACACACGCCCAACACACACTCTCTCATACTTCCTCTCTCCTGCACCCACCAACACACCCAGCATAAGGAAACCAACCCCAATCGCCCGTTTGTGCAAGACCTATCAAGTGCATTGCCAATTACCTTTAAATTGTAAAACCAAATCAAACCAGAAAGAAAAATTGTTACTACCTAAGGAAATTATAACAAATTATGGGGCATACACGAAGGCTGGTAAAACTCTCTTACAGTGGCTATTGAACCCTCCCTCAATGGAAAAAGGAAATCTGCAACTGTTTAAGGAATACAGTAAAACCAAACCTGGTTTACAGATGCAAAAGTGAAAACAGTAAGGTGGGTGGCTACAAAACTTGTAAACGCTCCTCTTCCTTCCCTCCCCCTGGGAAAACAAAAATAAAATAAACCAGGAAAAAAAGAAAAAAGAAAAACTGCAACATGCTGTCAAGAAAAATGTCAAACCACAAAACAAAAGAGCGCTCAAAGGAAGCTCAGCACCACCTCCTTCAGTGAGAGCTGGTGGCCCCATCCCCGGGCAGCGCCAGCTGGGTCCTGTCCTGGCTCTCGCTGACTCTGGCCGGGCTCTGGTCTGCAGCTCGCGTGGCTTGTGCAGGCAAAAGGATCCTGTCGCGGCGAGCGGAGGTGGCCGGGGCTGCAGCCGCGGGACTCGGGGTGAAGCCGCCACTCTGCCCGCGTCCCGGGCCCTGCGCGCCTGTCCCCCAGGCTGCTGTCTCCTCCGCTCTTCCTCGTTCCTCTCCAGTAGGCTGGGCTCTTGCTGGAAGTCACACCCCTCTCCTTCTCCAAACGCACAGGGCCTGGCTCTATGGGGACAGTGAGGCTCCTACAGAATGTGTGCAAATGATTTTTTACAAGCGAAGTTGAAAGACACCCGTTTGCTCGAGGGTCCTTTCTGAGCGAGCCGCCGCAGGGCGCCTAGGTCCTCTCGGGCCCCGCAGGCAACGCCGGACCCGGCGCAGGGTTGACAGCGCAGGGCGGCGCGTGGGTCTTGCTCGCCGCCGAGATTCTTCTGCCCGCTTCTCGCCTGTCGCTCGGTGGACACACACTGCCTCGCGGCTTCTCCTCCCCCTGAAAAGCGGGCTCTCACACCACCCAGCTCTGCGTCTTGTCCCAACAGAAATGAATGAAGACGCTGTTCCGGTTAACTCCAGGTCACGAGAACAGTGAGGCACTTCTGAAACGAACCCATTAGGAACATTGAAACAAATAAAAAACCCGGCGTCTCCCAGCCCTGCGACTACAGGCTGCTGACGTAGACCCTGCTGTCCTGGAGCTCCTCCTCGCTCCGGCCTCGCCCCAGGGCGCGCGCACAGCTCCCGTCCTCCTCGCCGCCGGCCCTGTCCTGCCCCGGGTCCCTGCAGTTCACAAAAGGTAGTAGGGTGCCATTGGGGCTCTGCTGCGCGCCCCCACTGAGGATGCTGTCGGCCGCGTTCTCCATCTCCTCTATTGTCATGTCGCAGGCGTCCGCCAACTCCTGGGTCGTGACCTCGATGAACTTGGGATCTTGAGCAAACTGCCCCAGTCCTTCTGAAATCAAGACCTGCGGGGGAGAGATGGAGAGAACAATGTCACGGCCTCTTCAATGGCTCCCTCCGGATTTATTTCTCTCATTCCCTTAGGCGCTTTTCCTATGAAGGTTTTTTTAGCAAGCTGGTCTTCCTGGTCTCCTTTGATTTTGTTCCAGTATGTCAAAACTCCCCTAAAATGTGGTGCCAGGCAGAGGAGAGTGGAATTGAGATTCTCGTGCTAAAACAGTGACTCCCAATCCTGGTTGTATATTAGAATTATTAAAGAGCTTTGGAAAAATCAGTTTGTCATAGGTTTCCAGAGCTTTGCCAGAGCCTTTTTCTCCTGAGCCCTCAGGGCAGAGAACCAAGGATTTTGACCCTCTATGCACAAAAGCAGCCGGAGCTCATGTATGTGTTGTGAGTAGTCACAGCACATGGTGGGGCTGTAGTCACAGCACATGGTGGGGCTTTTCAGGGTTCACTGCCTGTAGCAGGACCCATCACTTATTGGTTTCTTATCGCCAAGCCTCAACAAAGCCAGCGGCATCCCATAATGATCTGCACTCTGGACCCTTTTGCAGGTCCCGAGAAGGAAGGTCTTTCTATTCAGAGACCTGACATCCAGTGATCCAGGAAAGAACCCGGTGTTTCTCCATGCCAAGACCCCTTGCTGCCCTTGGCTTCTCCCCACTCCCTGTTGGTGGTGCCACTTGGATTCACCTACCGCTTCTACCAGGCTGCTGGCACTGCCATGGAACTGCCTCCCTGGGGCCGCAGCCTGAGTGGGCACCGTGAGGGAGACGGGCCGGGCTCTCCTGATGGTGTTGCTGCCCCCACCGCAGGAGGTGGTCTCCTCAGACCAGGAACTACAGTGGATGGACGGGAAGCTGCTGTTGAGTTTTTCGATGGACTCGGCTCCTTCCAGCCTTAGGGTGGGGATGGGCTGTGGGGGCCAGGCTCGGGTACCAGGTGTGGCAGGGGGTGTGGCACATGGCCTGGGGAACGTGGTGGGGGAATGGCTTCTCTGGAGGAGAGGGCTCAGGCCCGCCACTGCCAATGCCTGTGGACACACAAAGAGCAGAGTTATTGGGAATGGTCAGGCCCTAAGCAGGGGAGGCCTCTGCCTTCTAAGCAGCTTTGCAACTGTTAATTTCCAATGTGTTCCACGTGTTGGAATCCACACTGCCACCATCTTTATCCATTGAATTCAACCTCTCTGAGACCTGGCATAAGTTTCAACAATTTCAAGACATATTTTATGAGCATCTCAATCTGAAGTAATGGCTTTTTTGTAGCTTTGGAAAGCTGCAATTGTGTTGAATCAAGATAGTCTACTATTTAGGCTGTTCCTGTCACCCCTTAGCTTTGAATTCTCTTGCTCTTGGTTTTCTCATCAGTAGAATAGGAATAATGATGATTGCATCATCTTGCATCATCTCCATCCATCTACCCGTGGGGTCAGTGTGAAGTTTAAGTGAAATAAGGGCTGAGAAGTACAGTGTCCATCCTAAAGAGCTAGACAAAACCAGAGTTGTTGCTTCAATTTTTACCATGACTCAGTTCGCTAACAGTGACCTCCCACTGTCTAGCTCAGGCTCTCTTTGAATTATTGTTTAAATCTTATACTGTGTTGTAACTGAATGATTGGTGTGTTTGCATCCTCTGTCCCCAGTGTTCACAAGTATCCCTAGGTCAGGGACCATAGCTTGCTCAACAGTGTCAGCGGCTTGGATGTGATGTGTTCATGGGAGAGCATGACACTCGGTGGTGGGAAAGTCCAGTTCTGAGAAGCAGAGAAGACAAGAACATAGGGTGGAGGTGACAGAAAGGCACAAAGAGGAGTCTACAAATAAAGAAAAAAAACTTGCCTACCAGCATGATGAAGGCAGACAGATGAAACCAAGTTCTAGAAATCATTTAAAATAGCACACACAGGGTCCCCACATCCTGCCACCCTCCCTTCCCCAGCTCACATGGTTCCCAGCCTAGGACTTCTGGGTCCCTGGAGACCTGAGGGAAGTATGAGGCGCTATATTACAGAATGCCCAGTGGAAAACATCCTTTTAAGGTAATGCCAAGGCTAAGTAAAACTATTGCTTTGAATTGAATAACTCAGCTGAGCCACACCTGTCATCGTATGTTGATTATAAGCTCTGATTGACAGTTGAATGCCTTTTGGGTACAAAAAAGTCATTTAGAGCAAAGGTCCAAGGTAAGGGAGTCTAGAATTAAAAAGGTAAACAGGTTGAGGGAAACTTGGGTTTAGATCCCACTTTCCCTGTAGGTGATGGACTGGCCTTGAAAGCTCTTCAAAAATTTTATAACTGGGAATATACTTGATACTGGTGCCCTGGATTGTGCCATCTCAGTTCAAGCCAGCCACGCCAAGAGTCATTTTATCTAGTGAATCTCCCTGGCTCTGTTCTCCTTGGATACCATTCCTACTCTTGACTGTGCTGTTGGCAGGTGCTTTGATTACTATCATTGGATGGATTTTTGTGCAGTCCACCTTACAGGTGTATTCAAATCCTAGGTATGACAACATCTGCCTGAGTGCATGTTGTATAAGCCAGTGTCTGAGGGTGGGAACTTGGTGGCACCATAAGGAGAAAGCTCAGGAGGGATCCGGCAGCTCCTGTGGATCTGTGATTACATGGGGCGTTCCTACTTACTAGGATTTTGGGGTCTCTTAACTCAGGCATGAAAGACCTTGCTGAGGCTCCTTTACCTGCAGAGGAGTGGGTGGCCCTACTTGGGAGTTGTTAGGGCCTGGGGTAGGATCCACCAGTGGTCTGAGACAGGGAAGGTTGATGTGTACCTTGAGGATTTTACCATCCTTCTAGGGACTGTCTGTCCTGCAAAGTGGTGGCCAGTGGCCTGTCCAAAATTTGTGGGTACCTGATGATGGACCAGATGCAAAGGTAGGACTGTCTTCTGAGAGATGTCTCCCCCTTGATTCTTCTGTCGCTTCAGACACTCTAGGTGGAAGGAGGCCCTTCGACCTGCAAAGGCAGTCAAAGAACCAGAATCAGGGCAGCAGAAGGGGACATTGGCCTGGAACAACTCTGCTCTCATTTGGATCTTGAATGCCTCCCAAAGGCCCACATGATGAAGGCTCAGTCCCCGTGTGACAGTATTGGGAGTTGGTAGAAACTTCAAGAGGTGGGGCCTAGTGAGAGGTTTTATGTCGTTGGTGGTATGTCCTGAAGGGGATTATAGGATGCCTGTCTCTTTTTCTTTCTCTCTTTCTTTTCTCAGGAAGGAGGTAAATGGTTTTGCCATGAGAGTCCACCATAATGTATGGCCTTACTCCAAACCCAAAAGCAATGGGGCCAGCTGTCCATGTGTCCTCTAAAACTGAGCCAACATAAGTTTTTCTTCTTTTTTGGTACCAGGGATTGAACTCAAGGGCACTTGACCACTGAGCCACATCCCCAGCCCCATTTTGCATTTTATTTAGAGACAGGGCCTCACTTTTGCTTAGTGCCTGGCTTTTGCTGAGTTTAGCTTTGAATCATGATCCTCCTGATTCAACCTCCTGAGCCACAGGGAATACAAGCATGCACTGCCATGTGCAGCTACTAATTTGATTGTCTCAGGTATTTTTTTTGCACCAAGAGAAAGCTGACCAACACAGAATCATGCCCAGGTAGCTGCAAGGAGTAGTGTCGGTGGCCCTGGATACACTCCTCTTCACCCCTTGCTTTATCTCTGAGACACATGGAGTAGCACATGTTTAAATCCCGTCCCCGCATGCTCTGCCTTTGGAATTCTGTCTTATGGCTTTGGAAATCTTCCCAGCTCACTGTATGGAGATTGCCTAAACCAGGCCAGAGCAGTTTCTTAATCATCCCTGGGTACCTGACAATGTCATCTTGGGGGTGACCACTGGCCTCATCTGGAGAGCAAGGTATGTCTTTACCTAGTGAGGCAGAGCGGAGGAAACCCCTCTTTGGAGATTGCCGGATGTCCCTCTTGTCCTCCTCTGGAGGCGTCAACTGTCGATTTTCATCATCCTGGTAGGAGAGCCTGGAATAGAACTCTTGGGGCTTGTTCCTGGAGGCTGAGCACTGCCACCCAGGGAGACAGCTGCCAACTTCACAAAGCAGTCTGCATTTTTCTTAGTGAAGGAACAACTGCACCCTTATGCTTCCACACAGGTTTAGGGAAGGGGCATCAGGGACTTGCCACCCTAAGAAATTCTGCCCCGCTCTCTGGCCTCACAGGCCTGCTTGCTGGAAATCCCAGCTCTTTATGCACAGCTGTCTATCTGATGAGCCCTGCCTTTTTTGTGTGTGTGTGGTACTGGGGATTATAGCTAGGACCTGGCATGTGCTTGGCCCGTGCTCCAGCACTGAGCTTCCTGCCCAGCTCTGAGTCTTGCATGTCTGATTTGAGGCAGTGGAATCACTGTTTGGTCAAAGGTGTTGAGAAAGCTAGAAAAAATTCTAGCCTCACAGGTTTCCTCAGGAGAGGTCTAGGCTCCAGTCTTTACATATGCTCATGCTATTGACCTTGGCTGTGCTCAGTGTTAGCCCAAACTTCTCCCTCACTCCCCACTTCCTCCCCACCCTGGCAACTTTTCATCTACTTTGGTCTGTTTTCTTTTTTTCCTAATGCTGATTGCAACCCACTGAAGTGATTTCACAATCCCTAGTGGGTCAGCCTGCAGTCAGATGAGCTCCCTGCCTCTGTCCCCGGTGCTTTCCCTAACATCTTTTTAAAAATAATTGATTTACTTCGTTAGTGAGTTTTGTGGTGCTGGAGACATGAACCAGGACCTTCCAGGTGTCGGGTCCCACGGAGCCTCCAGCACCTCTCATTTCTTGAGGGCAGAGGCTACACAGCCTTTGTTTTCTTTGACTCCAGCCCGCTCCTGTGAGCGACTGGGAACCCTCGTAGATGTACAGGGAAATTTGCTGAAGGAAAACCTCACGTTTTTAGGGCTCCAGACCTTTCTCTCATTCTCAGCTAGGTAAGTCCTCCTCCTCACATGTTCTTCTTATCCAAGTCATCCCACTCTTGCAGACAGAGCTCTGTCTGACTTATGTGTGGTACATACTGTGGTCACCCAGCCCCTGACCTTCTCTGAATGCCTGTACCTCTCAGCATTTGTACTACCCTGTGGGCAGTTAGTTACAAAATCTCCATGTTATTTCCCTCTTGTGAGATCCTCTGAGCTTCCTAACTAGTTGGTAAGATAGCCTTGAGTTCCAAGCTGTTTTTCATGGCCAGTAGAGCAGCCCGATGTACCAAGCACTTAGTAGGAGCCATAATGGATTAGAGAAATTACCTTTCCCGCTCTCTGGGATAATTGGTCATGTGTCCATTGGCATTCTCTAAAAGTCAATTTAGAGAATGAGACCTCTCAAGGAGTTTCTGATAATTTTTTTAAGGTTTTATACCCTTTGCCATTGAGTCACAAAGGCCTCTCACTCCCCACCCCAAATACGCTGAGGGGGACATGAAGGTATGGGGAGGTCATCTGATTAGGCAAGTCACTGTCTTGACCACTACTTCCATGTTCTCTGCACTCCTTATGTCCTTCTATTAACCAGGGAAAAGGGAGAGATCTTTGCTACTGTTCAACACCATTCCCTGGGCAAGTCCTGGGGCCCAGGATGCCACACAGGATGTCCTTATTTATTTTTGTTAATTATTATTTTAATTTGCACATGTTTACAGAGCATATATTTATGTGATAATTTTGACACACATATAGAATGTGTAATGATCAAATCAGGTCATTAACATTTCCTTCTCCTCAAACATTTAAAACTTTTTTCTTGCACATTTTTGTGGGGCCTGGTGTGATATTTCAGTACATGTGTACAGGTGTGCTGGTCAAATCAGGATAATTAACTTTTCATCTCCTTAGCATTACTCTGTCTGGAGCCTTCAAGTTCCTCTCTTTTAGTTATTCATAAGTGTATATTTAATCTATTCTAAAAGGGACGGACATTGCAACCTTCTAAAGGATCTAGATCTGCATTTTTAAAGCCTTGCTCCATACATCCAGCAAGGGCAAACTCAACAGCCCTAGATTTGCCAACAGTGCCCTCTTCTGGGTAGCTTTATTATAAGCAGTTTCATGAAACATTTGTTTAAATGTTAATATTTATATGTTGTGTTCTGAGTCTCACTAGAAAATATAGTTATGGCTGCTGGTTGCAGCTAAAAAGTTTAAGAAACAATGTTGAGAAGTTATCATGGAAGTATTTTATGTTGAGGAAAAGCCAAGATAAAGGGGATTGTGTGTGTGTGTGTGTGTGTGTGTGTGTGTGTGTGAGTGTGAGAGAGAGAGAGAGAGAGAGAGAGAGAGAGAGAGTGTGTGTGTGTGTGTGTGGGGGGGTATGCGGGGCTTCCCATTCCTCTACTGAGATGACAGATATTTTAGTAATGTGCCATCTCCTCCTCTCCCCAAGTCATGCCCATAAGAGAGATTTTGACGACCTGCCCCGCGTTCCCAGATCCTTCCCTCCACCCGGGGTGGCCTGGGCAGGAGATGCAGGGCTCACATCTCTGTGGAGAGGAGGCTGGGCTCGCTGCAGTACTCGGCCTCTTCGCTCATCTTCACGTCGTAGGTCTCCTCTCGGGACACGTCCTCCTGACACACCATGGCTATCTGGCTCTCCCGGGAGGAGCACCTATAGTGTCCAGAAGGGACCAAAGTATCAGGAACTGCCGCCGTCCTCCTCTGCCCCAGCAAGCGAGGTGTCACCCATGCACATGCATGCAGACATAACCACTGTGGCTTCTGTTTCCTGCACCTGCTGATGAAGGCTTTTAAAGAAGGCCCTGGGCTATACTATAGAGGGCAGGAGGGCCACTGTAGATAGTATGTCTCTGATTCTTAGCAAAAGCAATGCCAGAACTGTAGCTGCCCTTAGTCTTGAGCTGAGACATAAAGGACAAGGCCCAGAGCTGGAACTCTGGATAGGTTTACTCTTCACCTGGTTAAAGCTTAACACCTGCAGTTTTTTTTATCAACTGTCATGGGAAGAGAGACAACTGAAGTTTATAAGCACTTACCCTGTGCTAGGTAGGCACTGTGTGTGTGTTAAACTTCACTGATAGATACATCTGGGGGAGAAGAAAATCCCCTGATGTCTGCTCCACAGCTCCTCTCTAAAGGTGTCCTCTTGTTTAATATAGATCAAAATTTAATATGAAAATACTCTTAAAGGGAGGTAATTAAATTTACACTGGGATGCCAACGATGGACAAAAAGAGCCTTCTTCAGGAAGATAAGGTGCACAGGGGAGAATGTGGTACTCTGATTGAGTCCTTGAAGATTGTGGAGGAGGAGCTGGGATGCAGAAAAGGGAAAGGGCCATCAAGTCAGGCTTAGGAGGCCACTTAAACTTGATCTTCTATGCAAAGCCAGCCTTTCAGATCAGCACACAGATCTAGTGCTGGGCACATTGCCCTGAGCATAGAACGGGTCAGTATGTGTCTCCTGAGACTCGGGACTCGCCCAACACTGCTGTTGGGTGGTTAAAGCAGCCAGTCTTCCAGAGCATACAGTGGATTGGATGGATGGCCAATGCAACTTGCTTGGCATCAGATACTGGTAAGTGCCCAGACGATGGGGCCACGTGACTTTTTTTTTGTATTGGGGATCAAACCTAGGTGCACTTTACCACTGAGACACATCCCCAGCCTTTTTATTTTTTAAATTGAGACAGGGTCTCAATGAGTTGCTTAAGGCCTTGCTAAGTTGCTGAGGCTGGCCTTGAACTTGTGATCCTTCTGTCTCAGCAGCCCACCGTACGTGTGTACCACCACACCTGGCTGCATGGCCACTTGGAGATGGGTGTTATGAAGGGACAGGAAAACTAGTGGGCAAGTACGCTGCTCCTTGGGTGGAAGCAGCTTCAGGACATATGTCCAGAGGTTTAGCAAGAAATTCACATTTCTTGATTACTATGTGAGCTGGAGGGCAGGAAAAAAGGTGATTTGCCCAAAAACCTGGTATGCTGGGGATCTGTCCAGCCTCCTAGGGCCTCACTATACTACTCTGGAAGAGCAGCACAATCAAGGATGATGTGGCAAGAAGCAGAGGAGTGTCCTCTCCCACCCTGGCCTCGGGGAGCCTGGAGCTGCAGAGGGGAGCAGACAGCCCAGGCTGTACTTCTGGGGCCCAGAGCACAGAAGAGGCACCTACCGTCCCAGTATCTCATAGCAGTGTATCCTACAGCACAGGGCCAGGTGGGGAGAAAAGAGCAAGTCAGGAGGTGGGAGTCGCCCTTAAGACCTCCAGGAATGATCCTACCCTGGGGCAGATAGGTCAGTGCTACAGAAAAGGGCCACCTGCCACCAGAAAGCAAGATGGGGCTGATGAGGGGTTTTGAAGAAAAGACACCCTTCCTGTCTCAAGTGAGTGAAAGGCCAGGTTTGAGCCGAGGTTTGGGAAAGGGTAGAGGGGATGGTTTCTGTCACATAGCCCGGATTCACGTATCTCAGAGGATCACGGCCCAGTATGCATTCACTCAGGAAGGTTGAGAGGAGAGGGCTCTGTCAGAGGCCTGGCACCTTAGGACACAGCTGGCCCACGGGATGACGCTGGCTTATCCTGTGTGTGGCTGCCATGTTGAACCAAGAGCTCGATTTGGATGGCAGCCTGGCCCCTGCCTCTCTCGCAGGGTTCTGGGGCAGCAGCCTCTAACTGAGGCTTGAAGGTTGGGTGGTGGCCTGAGGGCCAAATTGTTCTCCACCCTGGTGTGGCCCAGGCTAGGGTGCAGGGTGCCCACCCTCCTGCTTACCTCCTGGAGTTGAGCTTCCAGGCAGCCTCCTGCACCCGGATGGCAGGAGACAAGGGGGGCCCATGGCCCTCCACGGTGCTGACTGTGCTGGGGTAGCCGCTGGGGCGGGGGAAGCGGCCTAGGGCGGTGTTGTTGGCATTGTTGATGTTGGCGTTGGAGCCGGTGGATGAGTAGCTGCTGGGGGTGAAAGTGGAGTCCACTAGTTTCTCATGGGAGGGCGATTCAGTGTCGCCTGGGTTGTTACCCGCCTTGTTGATGTGCAGCGGGCGCTGGGTGGTGAAGGTCTGTGGGAAGGCGCCCCGGCTGTCGCTTTGGTAGTAGTTGACATGGTTGACCAGCAGGCCCCCAGCCCTCTGTAGGCAAGACGGGAGAGTGGATGGAGGAAAAGACCCCTGACTGCCTCTCCTTCTTTGAGGGAGAAACCTTGGGCAGGCGGGGCAGAGAAGCACAGGCCGTGGGAACCTTGTCTGCCCGCTATAGGATCAAGTTTCCAGGGTCTTGGTGGGGTGGTTAACATGGCACCTGATGTCCCTGATGCCATTCAGTAGGTGATGAGAACGAGGATGACAGGAGGACATCCTAGGTGGGATGGGCTGATTTTAGCTCTACAGCCCAGGAGCTGGGCCCGGGGCTGGGGGACAGGTGCCACAGGGCCCTGTTCTACCATGGTTGGTAGCTTCCCCCTCGCTATAGAAGGAATTTTAGCCAAACTCCTTTGGGATGAGGCAGGTAGCTCAAATTAGTGATGAGAGCCCAATGCAAAAGTTGTGGTCTTCTGGCCCAGCCAGGTTTAATTGCCACTGATGGGTCAGCCTTGGTCTCTAGGAGAGTAGAGGGAGGCCTGGAGGGGACCCCAGGGACCCAGATAGCACATGCCCATCTCCACAGGGTAGCCACCACTGTCCTGGCCTCTGCCACCATGTGGGAACACAAGCACAATATGGCCAGGTCTTCTGACTTTTTTCCATGAAAAGACAGAAGCCCAGATTTTTACTTGGACGTGCCAGATGTTCAAGTATCGGCAAACAAAAGAGGTCAGCAGATCAGAGGTGGCCCACAGGCTACCACTCTGCAACTCCTACTGTAGAAGTTCCTCCCAGGAAACATTGCCGTTAGGAACATGTCTCCTCCCCAGTTCTCTGAGAGCCAAAGATGCTCAGAGCTGCCATCCTGAGAGGACTGATGTGGCAAAGAGTCCGGTTTGAAGAAGCCATCCTCTGCAGAATGAGGAGACAGCTGAGCGGAAGGGCTTGGAGCCACCACAGAGTTAAGCCTTTCTTCCTGGGTTTTCTTAGCAGAACCCCAGCCCACCCCTCTTTTGCTTCAAGATGAACTTGGTAGAGAAGAGTGTGACTCTCAGCACCTACCCTGAAGATGTCATCTTCGGAGGCAGCAGACACAGCCTCCTTCATGGCTTTGTCCAGCTCTTCCTCAGCAGTCAGATCTCCAGAGATGGCCCTTCGGATCTCAGGCCCGATGTCATGCAGTGTACGCAAGCCAGCCTGGAACCCAGAGGGACATGTGAGGACCCTGGTCCTTCTCTACCCAGCTTTGTAGTCAGCCATGACCCTAGTGCTCCTCCACCCAGCCACTCTACCCAGCAGGGGGCTTCTGAACCCGATGGGCTTCCCAGGGACCCCTATTGTCACCCTGGGGTGGAAGATTCCATTCATCCATCTGGGAGGAGTGAAGTCATGCTCAGAAGGCCACCAGTGATCAGGGGCTGTCTGAGCTCAGCAGAGTGCATGGGAATTCTGGGGTTGCCCGGAAAACAGGCAGGAGTGTGGAGGGTAGTGGGAGGGAAAGGGGTTTGTCACCCCCTCATATCTGCCTTCAGAAAGGATTAGTGCTTTCAGGAAGTTTT
This sequence comes from Spermophilus citellus, assembly GCF_964194105.1. NCBI lineage: Eukaryota > Metazoa > Chordata > Mammalia > Rodentia > Sciuridae > Spermophilus > Spermophilus citellus. The sequence continues at coordinate 27,565,795 of NC_138197.1, read as the reverse complement.
CTGCTCAGCCTCCTGGTGAGAGATCTGGGCCCTGCCCAGGGCCTGAGGAGGGCAACCAGGACCATCCTTGGGGTGTGGATCCTTCCTGCCAGACCCTTACCTGCAGTGACAGGGCGTTCCTCTGGGAGGGCTTTCCCACAAGCCCTTGCTCTTTACGCTTCTTGAATTTCCGGAAGTATTCTTGGATTAGGAAAGTGGCATAAAATTTGCCAACTGTAACCTCGTCATCTGAGACACACAGAGAGGAGAATTGAGGGGAAATGGAGATTCAGTTAAACTTCTTAATTTACTTTTTAGCATCCAAACTTTTACTTTTTCAATTTAATTTTTTTTGGCTTAAAAAGAGTAAAAACAAATAGAAAGGAATATGGTGAAAAGTCTCTCTCTTACCACATCCCCATCTGCTTAGTTATTTCCTTTTAGTAGCTAACCATTTTTATTAGCTTCTTAAATATTTTTATAGAAATTCTTCATGCAAATAAGCAAATATATTCTTATTCTTACTTAATATTATCCTCTCTCTCTCTCTCTCTCTCTCTCTCTCTTTCTTTTTTGGAGACAAGTTCTCACTACATTAAGACCAGGCTGACCTTGATTGAAATTCTGGGCTGAAACAATCTTTCTGCCTCAGCCTCCTGAGTAGCTGGGACTATCGATGCATACCACCACACCTGGGTGCTACATACAACTTTTTTTTTTTTTAAAGAGAGAGTGAGAGAGGGGAGAGAGAGAGAGAGAGAGAGAGAGAGAGAGAGAGAGAGAGAGAGAGAGAGAGTTTTTTTAATATTTATTTTTTTTTAGTTCTCGGCGGACACAACATCTTTGTTGGTATGTGGTGCTGAGGATCGAACCCGGGCCACACGCATGCCAGGCGAGCGCGCTACGGCTTGAGCCACATCCCCAGCCCCCAACTTTTTTTTTTTTAACAGAAAAGTAGCCTATACTACTTGTGATTGTCAAAATCACTTCCTACCTTGCTTTTATTTTTCCCCTTGATTTGACATTACTAACCCTTATTTGATTCCACCTATGGTTGAATGGCATCTCCTAAACACAAACAGTTCTGCTTCAAGATTGGAGGGAGGGGTTGTTGTGAGCAACACCTTCCTCTTATTGAAGTTTGGGTTCTTCTTCAAACCAGACAGATTGGGTTATCATACCATGTGTCCCTGCTGGGCTGGGTACCTGAGATCACACAGGATTAAATCAGTGTCTGTCTCGGGCATGAGCCAGATGGTAGGGAAGCCGTAAGTCCTGAAGGGAAATGTTTAATGCCCAGCAAGTCACCAGTTGCCCTATCTCCTGTGTTTTGTGATTGGGTTAAGTCTCTGGGCTTGTGGTGGCACACCTGCTCCTAGCTGTCCTGGAGAAGGGCCAACTCCATGACACTGATGGGCCTCCTTCTGGCAGGGCCTCATATCCACAGGGGAAGGGAACCTTGGTGATCTCTGTCTAGGGAAGTCAGAAGCACGTGTGAGGTCCTAGGCTCCCTCCGTCCCGGGCTCCTGCATCTGCTCTGGATGCACCATGCAACCTTGGCTAGGTAATTAGCTTAGAATGTTAGTTCCTTGAGCAAACTTCACAGAAATGTTATAAACATTAAATAATTAAGTCATGTAAGATATCAGATGGCATTTGACCTATTCAGGATTCTTAGCCCCAGTCTTGCTTTCCCTTTGGGAAGTGGTTTTCAACAGGGATTTCACTTCTTCAGGAAGCTTTGGAAATGTGTGGGTGCATGAGAGCAAATTTCATAATTGATTTTAACTTCTTGCAGAGTTGTGCCTGAGCATTTATGCATTAAAAGCATTTTCTTTTAATATACTTTATATTGGAGTTAAAGCCCTTATTAACACATGTAGGAAGGTTATGTTATCAACAATTTTCATTTGAGATCATAGTAGGAGCAATCTAAATTATCTGTTATAAACAGGGACTTTTGCTTGGTAGAGATGAGGAGAACTGTCCTAGGATGAATGAAATAAATTTCAAAGAGAGGAGGGATCTCAGGGCATTTTCTTCCAGGTTTCTAGAATAATCTAGAAAAATCAACTCAGTGGCTTACAGGGAAACCTACAGGTTGTGGGGTTCCCTTGGAGGTTCAACCAAATCTCTAAGCATCACATCTATGCCTGTCCCCATAATGCAAAATGCAGATTGCAGCAGATTTCCAACCTGACAGTCTATATCTGAGTTTGTGCAGGGCATTGCACTCCAGTCTCTGGGAGAAGGGTCTGGAGAAAGGAAGCTCCAGTGAGCCCAGTGGCCTCAAGACGTAAGTCTCAGGCTGCTGCCATGTTTCTAATGGTGCCAGAGCTGGAGTAGAGGAAGGCAGAGAAATCATGTGGGCTGGGCAGGTGGCTGAGATGTGGGCATCCAGGGCACTTACCACCTGCAGGAGGCACCACTTGGTCCAGCAGCTTCATGCTGGTCCTTTTCCAGATCTTCTTGATGATGGCCCGCAGCTCCTCATTGGCTTGCTCCAGGTTCCCTGAAGAAGAGGGTATGGGAGGCTGAAAATGATCATCGACCCCTTGTGGCACCCTCCCAGGAGATGGGTCTCTGAATAAGGAGGGAAGCCGCTGCTGGAGGCCTTGGCCCCACACACCGCCCTGACTCATCAGCTTCTCTTTCTTTCTCAGTGCTGCTTTTCTCCCCAGTCTTCCCATTTCCATTTCTATGTCCTTCCTCTTTCCATTTCCCTTTCTCTGTGTTTTCCTTCTTTCTTTCTTTCTTTCCTTCTGAGCCCTGTCCAGTGCCATTCCTTTTCCCCTCCTCCCCACCTGTCGCTCAGGCCAGCCTGTAGGGGCACTCAGAGATGAAGAGCCTGAACTGAGCTGCAGCCCCTCAACCCCCCAACCCCTGACAGCCTAGGCAAGCATACATCCCCAGCCTCCTTTCTCCCCTTTAATTTGAGACAGACTCTCACTAAGTTGCTTAGGACCTTGCTAAGTTGCCGAGGTAGGTCTCAAACTTATCATCTTCCTGCCCCAGCCTCCTGGGTGCCTGAGATTACAGGGGTAAGCCACAGGACACAGGCTTGACAGTGGTGGAAAAGGAAAGCTGAGACCTGTACCCATTAGAGGGAGGTGCTAGGCAGGATTCTAGATGCTATGCAAGATACCTGCCCGACCCTGCCACCATACACACGATGCATAACCCCTGGGCCTGAGGATAAGATGGATTTAACTCTTGCAATTAGATTACGTCATAGGGCACCTATGACTGTCGGCCAGGAAGAAGATCTCTGTGGGCCTGACCTAATCATATGAGCCCTTTAAAAATCCAGGGTTCTCACCAGCTGGGAGCAGAGAGAAAATGAGAGGGATGGACCCTGGCTGGACTAGAAGAGCACAGATACCCATGCTATGGAACGAACTGAGAGATTCTAGGAACTGAGAGTGGTTCCCAGCTGACAGCAAGCAGGCGAATGAGGATTACACACCCACAATGGCAGGAACTGAAAATGTTCAACAATGTGAATGAACTCAGAGGTGGTATCTTCTTCAGAGCCTCCAGAAGGGCGCACAGCCTGGTTAATATTCTGATTTTGGTCTCCCAAGACCCTGAGCAGAGAACCTAGCTACTCCATGCTGGACTTCTGACTCACAGAACTGTGAGCTAATAACTGGGTGTTTTTTTTTTATTTTTAAGTGTGTGGTAATTTGTTATCCAGGGTTAGGAAAGCAGTACAGGTGATGCATACTGCTGTTACATGGAGATGCTGTAGGCCGTCAAGGAGAGCTCTGGGGTCAGACTGCTTGCATTCAAACCCAGGTCTGAAGCCACCCAGGAGAGCAAGCAGATGTGGCCATGGAGAGGGAGTGAGGACTTCTGAGTTCTTCCTTAGAAGGTCAGATTCAAACAGTAGCTGAAGCCAGAGGACAACTTCTGGGCTTCTGTTGGAGGCCATCGATGAAGGAAGTCAGAGGTTTCTAATATACACAATCTGAGTCCCAATTAAAACAATGCTCAAATAAACTTCTGGACTGGGTTGAAGAGCATCCTCCCAAAATTCATGTCTACCTGGCTCCTTGGAATGTGGACTTAGCTGGAAAAAGGGTCCTCACAGATGTAACTAGTTAAGATGAGGTCATATAGGATAAGGGTGGGCCCTACGTCCAATATGCCTAGTATCCTTACACAAAGCAGAGAGGCACACAGGGACACACGGGGAAGGTCATGTGAAGAGGGAGATAAAGATGCAGTGACACAACTGTGAGCCCAGGAGAGCCAGTGTCACTAGCTTCCACCAGAAGCTTCAAGAGAAGCAGGCACAGCTCTTCCTAGTCTTTAGCTGGGACCCACCTGCCTGTACCTTACTTCTAAAAGATTTCTGGTTCCCTGAATTGTGAGGGAGTAAGTTCTTCTGTTTTAAGCCACCTGGTTTCTGATCATTTGTTACAGAAGACCCAGGAAACAAATACAGGTCTTCATTTATCGTCATAATGATCTATGTGCTGTGCAGCGTCACTGCCTGTTGCTTTGTATCATCAAAGTATTTTTAAGGCTTGCTACTGGAAAGAGTGCTGGTTCTCCAAAGTCAGTGTGAACTTCTCTCACTTCCTTCCACTCACAAAAGCCTGAAGGGCCAAGGCCGCTCTAAGTCTTCTCCTCACAAATTTATGTTTTCAGACCTTTCTTTCCTTTGTCTCCAAGTCTTGATTTTAACAAGTCTACGGAAAGCCTGGAGGATCACCCTCAAATGTAGGTACAGGTGCGTTGGTGGCTATTCTGAGATGTCTGTTTCAAAGATTTTCTTGAATTCTGGACTTGGCTAAAGTTCCCAGAGGCTGGCTTCTCCTCTTGTCTCTGGATAAGTCTGATTACAGCAAACTTGGTGCTACTGCTGGTGGCACTTTGTTGGGACCTGGTTTGCAGACAGTGCAGCTTCAACACTGCTCAATCAGTAATTTTTGTTTCTCTATGGAACCCAAACTTTCAGCCTTAGTTTACACCAAGTTTCCAGTAATACTGCATATTCCTTCCAGTAGTCAGTGTCTTCCTTTATGGGAAGAGAAAGCCCTTACCCTGAACATAAACGAAATAATAGACATGGTTGAAAATTTGGAAAGAACAGAATTAAAGGAAGAAGATTCTGTTACTCAGTGACATTCCATATTAATGTATTAACAACTTCCCTTCTGATTTTCTTCTGTTGTGCACAAACTTGTGCACTACATGTCTACCTAATTCGTTTTAGCTATAAATAGGCCTATTCATAGCCATTTTGGATTGAGTTATTGCATTGATACCAATGGCATGCTTTTTAGCCTTTGCTTTCTTTGTTCAGCAAGATTTGACCTGTGTTTAATTTTAAAAATTAGCTCATAATTTTGACAGGCATGTTGCTGGACAGGTTCTCATTTCCCTTCCTTTCAGAGGTTTTTCTGCTATTCTCTGGAAAGATTTAACGGAAAGAAGGCACCTCTCCTGGTGATGCACTGAACTAAATTCTCAGATGTCATCACCTTTATCTATTTTACAAATGAAGACAGAATAAAGAATCACATGCATGTTGGTGAGAGAGCTGAGATGCAGACACAAACCTCCCATCTCCCTCCTTACTGCCCCTTCTGTGGCACCAAAGGAAAACACTGGCTGGCAGCCCGGGCTCTTGGGTGAAGTGTAAGAAGGGGAAGAAAACACGCTGCTTGCCTCATGTGTATCTTCTCCTATTACTGCACCAGTGGGTGTCAGACTCCAGCTCACACATGAATCATCCACACAGCTGGTCCACAGTGCAGATTCCTGGCCCTAGTCACAGACACTCAGGTTTGGTAAATCCAAGCTGGTACCAGAATTCAGCTTTGACCAAGTCCCAAGAGCTAATCCTGTGGCTCATGGTCTTTTGACCACACTCTAAGAAGCACTGAATGGCTACAGGCTCTTGGAGAATAAGGGCATGTTTTGAGACACATTTTATACAGACTTTTGCAGAGTGGTTCAGAGATAGACAGCAGATGACCTAAACCAGGGTCACTGCTAGCCCACAGGGTGCCTCTGTGCAAACTAGAAGGGACCCACTGGAAGTGGCTTGTGTGTGTGTGGACCATAGGCTGAGGAGTGTAGCCCAGGTAGGACCTTAACCCCTACTGTCAAGGAGCTGATCACCTTGTGCCAGGTACAGCATGCACAATGGTATGCGATGACCTCCACCATAGTTACCACCTGTCATTATGTCCCCTTCCCAACATGAGTCCTTTTAATTTCAAAAGAGAATTGAGCATTTGAGAGACCCACCTGTAGCCAGTGCAAATCCCTTGAGGGCTCAGTCTTGCTTCAGGTAACACTCATCCCCTTTTGTATTTTGAACTATACCCTAGACATCAAGTCAACACCCAGAATAATTTCTAGACTTTAATGGAGAAGGAGAGCTCAAGATAAATAAACCGGAGGCCAAGAGGTCATTGAGAAACAAAGAAAACATGAGTGGGCAGGGCCTCCTTAAGACCCAGTGTTGTGATCTGGATGTGAGACAGTGCAAGAAGGTTCAGAGGACAAATGACAGGGTTAGGAAAGCCTTAACCCAATCAGTGAATTAATCCCCTGATGGGATTAGCTGGTTGGTGATTGAGGCAGGTAGGGTGTGGCTGGAGGAGGTGGGTCATGGGGGGTGTGTGCCTTTGTATGTGGCGAGTGGAGATCTCTCTCTGCTCTCTGATCACCCTGTGAGGAGCTTCCCTCCACCATACTCTTCTGTCATGTTGCTCGGCCTCACCTGGAGCCCTGAGGAATGCAGCCAGCTGCCTATGGACTGAGACCTCTGAAACTAGAAGCCCACAAATAAACTTTTCCTCCCTTACAATTGTTGTGGTCAGGATTTTTAATCACAGCAACTCAGAAAGCAGGTTATCATGTCTCGCTGCTCTGTGCCGTACTGGGTGGGAAGGTCCCCCAGCACTTTGCAGGCTGCTGAGCTCTTCTCTGGTTGGTTGGCTGGACCTTCCAAGTGGCTCTTCCAGTGGTCCATGGATGGTCCTTACCTTCTGTCTTGATCCTCAGGGCTGTCCTGACCAGGGCAAACAGGGTGGCATTGAACATGACTGTCCCATCGCTGTTCAGAGGCATGTTCATGGAGACCAGACGCTGAAGGGGAGAGGAGGCAAAGCCAGAGATTATGGTTCTCAAAGGCCCTACACAACCACCATGGTGGAAATGCTGGGAGGGTGCCTGGTGACTTGTGTGGGTGCTGCTGGGAGTGGGTGGGTGTGAAGCGTGGGTTGCCGCAATGTACTCAAAACCTTCTCTGGGGAGAATCTGGGCTTTGCTGTGAGAACTCTTGCCCTTCTCCACAGAGTAGGGGAGGGATGGAGTGTGTCCTTGACCTTCGCTTCCACAAAGGGATGTTAAGCCCACCCTCCCTGCTGTCCCGCCCAGTGCAGCTCAGCCTCGGGGTGTGCTTCTGCTGGCAATGAAGGGCAGCCGTGTGTGCACCAGGCACTGGGGGCAGCCTCCTGCCAGACAGCGTCCCAAACCCCAGGGAAGACAGGATGAGGGAGGGTCGCTTGGGGGAGGTGCAGAGCAGCCTCTTTCCCTGTGTTGAAAAATTCATCTCTACATGAAGCCGCGCCAGAGGCTGGCTGACTCCAGGTGGGGTGGTACGCCTCTTCCCTCTTTCCCACCTCCCAGATGTCCTTCCACGGCCCTGTGCTCTGTGAGGGGCTGCCAGCACACGAGGTCACTGTGAGAAAGAGCAGCAGCGTGTGGTCAAGGAGGCTGCTTCTCAGACCACATGGGGTCCTCCTGTTGACCTTGTGCCAGGAAGTGTTGTCGTTTCCTGAGACACTGGGTGTTTTTGAGTCTCACGGGCGTGTGAGTTGGAAAGCATAAAGCCCCGTGCTCAGACCTCCTAGTCCTGGAGGTTCCACGGGTACATTTCAGCTGCTAGGCACGTCCTTTTCCCATCGTGCCTCTACTTTACATTGATTTGGGCTTGTTATGGTTTGGATCTCAAATGCTCCCAAAGGCCCATGTGCTGAAGGAGGGTCACCAGTCTGTGGCACTACTGGGAAGTGGTGGAACTTTTAGGAGGTGGGACCTCGTGGAAGGAAGTTAGGTCATTGGGAGCATGCTCTTGAAGGGGCTATTGGGACCCCAGCCCCTTCCTGTCTCTTTGCTTCCTGACCACCATGGGGTGAATAGTTTTCCTCCACCATGGACTCCTGTCATGGTGTACTGGGCCACCACAGGCCCAGATCATCAAGGCCAAGGGACCATGGACTGAAACTGTGAGCCAATAATAATTTGGCTTTATAATAAATCTTTTCTCAGTTATTTTGTCACAGTGATGGGAAGCTAACAGAGTGCTCTTTATCTCTCATATTTTCTATAACTTGAATAAAACAAAGCAAAGCATAAGGCTCCATAATCTCTCTCTTCTCCATTTTCTATGAATGGATTATCCACAGACCTGACTCTGTCCACCATTTGGGTTTTTCCCCGATGCAGCTCTTTGGCCTCATTTTCCCCCAGCTCTTTCTCAGCTCATTATTATTCCAACAGGGAGTAAAAAGTGGTGAGAAAGGAGGTGGCATGGGAGGTGAAAGAAGAGGGGCAGGAGTGGGAGTGACATTCCTCAGCAATTACTGGGCTGCATGATTGGAGCTACAATGAGGCAAGAGAGGGGTCAGGGGCTGAGAATGATGCTCAATCTCAGGGTCAGGCAGAGGTGTGTCTAACAGAACTTAGTATTTTTACCTTTTTTAAAAAATATTTATTTTTTAGGTGTAAATGGACACACACAATGCCTTTATTTTTATGTGGTGCTGAGGATTGAACCCGGGTCCCGCCCGTGCTAGGCAAGCGCTCCACCGCTGAGCCACAATCCCAGCCCCAGTATTTTTATCTTATTTCTTAGACTCACTTATTTCATAGACTTGGTGACACTGCCACTTTTACCAGTGGCAGAATCTCTGTTTGGCAAAATTTTGAGTGTCTGAGTGATTTTTCATAAAATATTAGTGCTTTGCAGATCCCTGAAGTCAAGGCATGGCCTCTCTATTGGCCCTCCGGCTCCTGGGAAAGATCTGCACCCATCACTCCAAGCTGGAGGTCCTGCAGGAGGCCAGGTGCTCCAGCCTGCTGGGCAGACCAAGTCCTTAATTCAGACAGGACACGGGGCTCACTGGGACATGAGGCATTCAGCCTGTAGTTCCTTTACTGCATCTGAGAACTTAGATCTAGAGGGATCCTTACAATACAACCTGCCCAGACTCATTTCTTCAGACACATACATTATTATCTTTATTCCCTTAAGGATCTCTGGTCTGACCAAGGTCACAAGGTAAACAGGCATCTCGCCTCCCATATTTTCTCTTTCTCCCAACCCCCAGAACACAGGTTGCTTCTTACTTTGCAGGCCACACGATGAGGACACAGCTTCCCAAACCCCAGGGGGGGCTGAATACGCCGGAGGAGGGTCACCACATCTAGGTGTTTGATGCGACCCCTGCAAGAGGAAGGAGAGGAGGGGAAGATTGGTCAGGGTCATGGATTCTGTCTGCAGCCCAGGATTCATGTATCAGGGAGGTGGGGGTCTACCTATAGAGGGGTACTCTCCATACTGTGGCCTTTCTGGTTAAATAGGGCAGACTGCAGAATTGCATCGTAAACTCCCCCAAACAATACAAAAATCAATGTGCATATGTTAAGATTTTAATGGACAATTTTCTGTCTATGCTATGTGCCAGGTGGAAGGGATTTCAGTCGTGCAATTAAATTCCTCAGTATGCACTCACTGCTTCGGCACACTAACCATCTGACCAAAAGGTATTTATGGGGGCTGGGGATATAGCTCAGTTGATGGAGTGCTTTCCTTGCATGCACAAGGCCCTGAGTTCCATCCCCAGCACCAAAAAAAAAAAAAAAAAAAAAAAAAAGGAATTTATGGGATGTCATTCAAAGATGATCAACAGATGAGGGTATCCTTAGACCTGAGGTCAGGAATAGAGTCAAGAGCTTCCGAGCCCTAAATATCCTGAAGTGAGTACTTACTCGTTATTCCTGATGCTAGTATCTCCTGCCCTTCCATCAACTGACATGTTCTCAACTTGGTCAAAGGGTCTGGCCTCTTGCAGGCTTTTGACAGCTCAGTGTTTCCCACTAATCCACCCCGTGCTGACCCATCATGGACGTCTTCCACAGGATTTCCCTCAGGGAACTTACTTGGCCTCAGGGTCATACTCTGCCCAGATCCTCTTAAATTCATCCAGGTGGTGGGGACCCAGGATTGACCAGTCCCTTGTCAGGTAGTCAAAGTTGTCCATGATGACAGCTACAAAGAGGTTGATGATCTGCAGGGAACAGTAGGTACCGTGAGGGGCTTCACAAGGACTTTCTTACACACTTGCCACTTGAACCCACCTTGCCAGCTCAGGCGTGGCAGAAGCCAACATTTCTAAATACCAGCAATATGTCAGCATTTAAAATACCAGGCCCAAGAACTTGGGTCTCATGGACATGAGCATGACTCACTGCCCTGAGCATTGTGTGGGGTGACCCCTACCTGTGGGCTGGACAGCTTCCAGAGGGTGGCTTTATCTGCCACCTTTCTCTCACTCCTCATCAAGGTGCCAAAATGTGTAAGCTTCTGCTGAGCCTTAACACATCCCCTTTGTCCTCTGGGAATGTGAACAAAAAAGAGGATGGCCGAGTTTGCCTGGCCCAGTCTTCCTGATCTTCTCCCAGGGTGGCTGGACATTACAAAAACTTAGTGTCCCCAAGCCATCTTCTATGTAATGCCCTGACAGTAAGCTGCAGAGTCTAGGGGCTGCCCTGAGACTGTCCTAGTTTCCTGGGGCTATCAAGTCCCCCCAACTTACCAGGAAGGCACAGAGCATGTAAAAGCTGATGAAGTAGAAGACGGCGAAGCTGCTGCCACAGGGCGTCTCTCCCTCTGTGCTGTTACTGGGCTCGGATTCTGGGGCACACTTCTTGCCTGGCATGCAGGCCAGCATAATGTCCTGCCAGGCCTCCCCCGTGGCACACCTGGAGGAGAGGCAAGAGGCCCTAGCACCCATGTAGCCAATCTTATACATGCAATTGAAACTCTTTTGGCATCCTTCCCAGGAAACAAATGTGGTATTTATCACTCCCTGAGTGCTCAGATACGCTCACCAAATATGAAAACATTCAGCATCATTCTGAATGTTCTAAAGCTTTATACAAGGGAGTAACAAATTGTACCCTTTCTGCAAATTTGCTGTTTTTGTAATCCATGCAAAGTTTATGAGATTTAACCATTTGGATACATTTTAGCTCTAGTTTATTTTAATTGCAATACAGGAGTACATTTAATGACCATGCCATTGAAATAAAAAATCACCCTCCTGTTGAGAGACATCTAGGTTTTTCAATTAAAAATTTTTTTCTATTATAAATAACACTGTGAAGACCAGGCATGTCCACATCTCAGGCATCTGCCCAGGGGTGGGATTGCCAGATGAAGACACATGTGTTTTCATATTTACTAGGTGGTGCATGTTCTCCAGTGCAGACTCCTTTCACAGTGTAGGAGCAATGCCATTCTCCACAGACCCATCAGCTCTTAGTGGATTTTAAAGTGAGTTGCTCACATGACAGTGTGAAATGATACTTCATTGCTGTTTTTGTTTAGTTTTAACACCCCCAGTGGGTTGAGAAATTTAATTTCACCTTCTGTTGAATTGCATGTTCCTGTTTTTGCTTGTTGATTCATGAGTTATCTTCCTCTTCATTTGTTGGGTCCTTTAGGTGGTTTTTACGACCATCCTTTGTTATTCATATGCATTTCAAGTATCTTTTTTTTATTGGTTGTTCACAACATTACAAAGCTCTTGACATATCATATTTCATACATTAGATTGAAGTGGGTTATGAACCCCCAATTTTACCCCAAATGCAGATTGCAGAATCACGTCGGTTACACATCCACAATTTTACATAATGCCCTATTAGTAATTGTTGTATTCTGCTACCTTTCCTATCCCCTACTATCCCCCTCCCCTCCCCTCCCATCTTCTCTCTCTACCCCATCTACTGTAATTCATTTCTCTCCTTGTTTATTTTCCCATTCCCCTCACAACCTCTTATATGCAATTTTGTATAGCAATGAGGGTCTCCCTTCTTTTCAATGCAATTTCCCTTTTCTCTCCCTTTCCCTCCCATCTCATGTCTCTGTTTAAAGTTAATCTTTTCTTCCTGCTCTTCCTCCCTGCTCTGTTCATAGTTGCTCTCATTATATCAAAGAAGACATTTGGTATTTGTTTTTTAGGGATTGGCTAGCTTCACTAAGCATAATCTGCTCTAGTGCCATCCATTTCCCTGCAAATTCCATGATTTTGCCATTTTTTAGTGCTGCATAATATTCCATGGTGTATAAATGCCACATTTTTTTATCCATTCATCTATTGAAGGGCATCTGGGTTGGTTCCACAGTCTAGCTATTGTGAATTGTGCTGCTATGAACATCGATGTGGCAGTATTCCTGTAGCATGCTCTTTTAAGGTCTTCAGGGAATAGTCCGAGAAGGGCAATAGCAGGGTCAAATGGTGGTTCCATTCCCAGCTTTCCCAGGAATCTCCATACTGCTTTCCAAATTGGCCGCACCAATTTGCAGTCCCACCAGCAATGTACAAGTGTACCCTTTTCTCCACATCCTCGCCAGCACTTGTTGTTGTTTGACTTCATAGTGGCTGCCAATCTTACTGGAGTGAGATGGTATCTTAGGGTGGTTTTGATTTGCATTTCTCTGACTGCTAGAGATGGTGAGCATTTTTTCATGTACTTGTTGATTGATTGTATGTCCTCCTCTGAGAAGTATCTGTTCAGGTCCTTGGCCCATTTGTTGATTGGGTTATTTGTTATCTTATTGTCTAATTTTTTGAGTTCTTTGTATACTCTGGATATTAGGGCTCTATCTGAAGTGTGAGGAGTAAAAATTTGTTCCCAGGATGTAGGCTCCCTATTTACCTCTCTTATTGTTTCTCTTGCTGAGAAAAAACTTTTTAGTTTAAGTAAGTCCCATTTGTTGATTCTTGTTATTAACTCTTGTGCTATGGGTGTCCTATTAAGGAATTTGGAGCCCGACCCCACAATATGTAGATCGGAGCCAACTTTTTCTTCTATCAGACGCAGAGTCTCTGATTTGATATCAAGCTCCTTGATCCATTTTGAGTTAACTTTTGTGCATGGCGAGAGAAAGGGATTCAGTTTCATTTTGTTGCATATGGATTTCCAGTTTTCCCAACACCATTTGTTGAAGATGCTATCCTTCCTCCATTGCATGCTTTTAGCCCCTTTATCAAATATATGATAGTTGTAACTTTGTGGATTAGTCTCTGTGTCCTCTATTCTATACCATTGGTCCACCCGCCTGTTTTGGTACCAGTACCATGCTGTTTTTGTCACTATTGCTCTGTCATATAGTTTGAAATCTGATATTGCTATACCGCCTGATTCACACTTCCTGCTTAGAATTGCTTTTGCTATTCTGGGTCTTTTACAGACAAAAGAAATTAAAGGCATAAAAATAGGAAAAGAAGAACTTAAATTATCACTATTTGCGGACGACATGATTCTATATCTAGAAGACCCAAAAGGGTCTACAAAGAAACTACTAGAACTAATAAATGAATTCAGCAAAGTGGCAGGATATAAAATCAACACGCATAAATCAAAGGCATTTCTGTATATCAGCGACAAAACTTCTGAAACGGAAATGAGGAAAAACACTCCATTCACAATATCCTAAAAAAAAAATACAATACTTGGGAATCAACCTAACAAAAGAGGTGAACGATTTATACAATGAAAACTACAGAACCCTAAAGAGAGAAGTAGAAGAAGATCTTAGAAGATGGAAAAATATACCCTGCTCATGGATTGGCAGAACTAACATTATAAAAATGGCGATATTACCAAAAGTTCTCTATAGGTTTAATGCAATGCCAATCAAAATCCCAACGGCATTTCTTGTAGAAATAGATAAAGCAATCATTTCAAGTATCTTCCTCCAGCCTGTGACTGTCTCTAGGTTTTTTTTTAAATGGTATATTTTGGTAAATTTAAGTTTTTTATTTTAATGAGGTCAAATTTATAATTTTTTGCACTATGTTTGTGCTCTTTGCCTCTCATTTAATAAGTCCTTTCCTGTTCAAGGACATTAAGATATTCTCCTCAAGCTTCCAAAGTTTCATTTTTCACAATAACACATTAACCTGAATTTTACTTTGATATGAGGTAGGAATATGCTTTCATCTTTTTCTGCATAGATAACACTTTTCTTCATATGATTTGCCTACTGATTTGAAATAGCTCTTCTGATATAAATTCTATTTCCATAGACGTGTGAATCTTGTGCTAGTCTTTTCATTCTATTCCATAGGTTTACTTGCCAAGGAGCATCGGTACCATGTTGTCTTAATTATTATAGTTTATAGTGAACCTTGCTCTCTCATAGGGCATGAATTCCAGTTTCTTGTTTTTCATTTGTCTTGATTATTAACTTTCTTTTTCTATTCCTTAGACACATTAGAATCAGTTCATCAAGTTCTATGAATAGTTCTATTGAGAGTCTTGTGGAATTGCATTAAAATTTAGATTAAGGAATCTTGACAACTTTAGGATATAAGATCTTTCAGCCATGAACATGGCATCCATTTATGTAGTCCTTACTTAATGTCTTCAGTAAAATTTTATGATTTCCCCATATACATCCCTTGTTACATTATTTCTAGATACCTTCTTTATTTTGTTGCATATTTAAAATGGTGCAGTTTGCCAGTCATGTTCCTATAAACCAATAGTCCCAGTTACTTGGGAGTGAAGCAGGATGATCCCTTAAGCCTAGAATTTTGATGCTAGCTTAGGCAACATAGTGAGACCCAGCTCAAACAAACAAACAAACAAAAAGATGCAGTTTTAAATTATATTAGTTTGTTATAGTGTAGAATAACTGATTTTATATACAGATTTGCTGAACTTTCTTCCTGGTTTCAACAGTTTATCTGTAGTTTCTCTTGTACATTTTGAACTGGCAATTTTTTTTTGCTTTTTTGTTTCTTATCTGATTCTTAACTTTCAATTTATTTTTCTTATTGCAGTGGACAAAACTTGAAAAGAAATGAAGTTAAATAACCAATATAATGTTTATATTATATTGCATTGGACAAAACTTGCAAAGAAATGAAATTAAATCACCAATATAATGTTTATATTATATTGCATTGGACAAAACTTGCAATATAATATTCCAGATCAGATTCTGATTTGACAGGCAGAAAGAGTGATAGTATAGGGTCTTATCCATTATGTTTTCTGATTAGCTATTTCAAATACAATATAATGATTTTTCCTCTTTGTTAATTCCCCACTTTACTGATCCTATTCATTATTACAGAGATTTTTAATTATTTTGCTTGGATTTTCTACTTGGATTGGGCTGTCTTTTTTTGTTGTTGTTGTTTTCAAACATTGACAATTATGTCAACACATTTTCTCTTCTCTCTTCTCCTCTCCTCTTCCTGTTCTGGGGATTGAACCCAGTGAAGCACTCATACTGGGCAAGTACTCTATTGCTGAGCTACATCCCCAGTCCCATTCATATTTTCATTTTTATAACTTGTTTTTTTCTCCTTCTCTTATTAATATTAACTTTATGTTCATATTATAGGATGAGTGTAGAGGTTTGTTACCTCTTTCTAATCCTGAAAATTTTTATAATATAGGAATGGTCTATTCTTTTATAGTTTGTTAGAACTCACAAATAAAAATATCAAGGCTTGGGCCTTTTTGAAGGCTAAAATTTTGACGATTTTTTCAATTTTTATCATAGTTAATGCTATTTATTTATTTAGAGCATTCCAATGTTACAGTGGTACCAACCTACATCTTATATGAGATGTCTATACTTACATCAAATCTATATTGAATCTGTGACAAGCCAGAAAACTGTTTTATTTGTGGAAAACCTTTTAAATGTTTTCTAAGCTTGCATTTTTTTTCATTGATTATTGCTTTTATCAGTTAATGTTTTAATTTTTTTCTTAGCAGTTTTTATAATTTGTACTTCCTAGTATAACAGCATTGACTTTATATTTTTAAATATATTGACATAAATTTGCTCATAATATCCTCACCCCCTTTTTAAGGTCTAATCTTATTTGTTACATTTAGAAAATCTTGGTTTTGACTGGACTCAAACCTAGAGGTCGACGGTCTCAGAGAGTACAGCCTCTATCATTGGGCAGTCTGTTCCTGGCATTTTTCTTTGACCTCCTTCATTTTCTTGGCCCAATGTCTTGCATATTCTTTGGCCTCTTGCTTATTTTTCTTAGTATCCTGTTTCTTCAAGACAACATGGTGGTGGCTGTGTTGCAGCACAAGCAGAGGAACATGAGGCTAAATTGTGCGCACTTGGGTTCTAGGTTTCTTACATTCTTTGTTTAGGGCTTTGCTGTAGTCTCTAGATCTGGGATGTCCCCTGAAGGCACCTGGTTGAAAGTTTGGTCTCTAGTCTGTGGCTCTGTTTGGAGGTGGTGGAACCTTGAGGAGGTGGGGCCTAGGGGAGGGAGTGAAGTCACTGGGGTCATACACTGGAAGAAGATATAGGAAACCTATCCCCTTCCTCACTTTCTTTGCTTCTTGGTCTCCATGAGTTGGGCAACTCTGGTCCATCATGAGCTTTCTATAAGATGTTCTGTCTCACCACAGGCCCAAAGAAGTGAAGTTAAATAACCATAGACTGAAATCCCTGAAATCTTGGGCAAAAACAAACCTTTTCTCCTTTTTGTAAACCTTTATTTAATTTATTTATTTTTGTGTGATGCTAAGGATAGAACCCAGGGCCTCACTCATGCTCTACCACCGAGCTACAACCCCAAGCCCTTTTTCTCCTTATTTAGTGAATTTTCTCAGGCATTTTGGCACAGTGATGGAAATCTAACTAACACAGGTTTTTATAAACACACACACACACACACACACACACACATACACACACACACACACACACACAGTTCACCTTGGTTTATAACAGGAATAGCCCTTACTCAGTTGCAGGTGCACACAGCTGTGCTTCACAGGGAAACCTCAGTTTGTCATTCCAGCCACTGATTCAAACCACATAACTCTTCCGCCCTTTCCTCAGGGGGCCAGAAGCAATGTCTGTGGCCATTCACTTCTCATGAAAGGTACCAAGTTTACGTTCATGGTCTACTTTAATGAGTTTCTAACAGCGAGTGGCTGGAAAGATGTTCAGCATCTTCAAGTAGCTGATCACCTGAGGTGCCATTAAAAAAGCATACAATTATCTTATAATTCTAAAAATCATTTCTACATCCATAATTTATGTTGCTTTTTGTACGCCTAATATTGTTGTGCCTTTTTAAAAAAATATGGATTTGATAAAAGTCTTATTTATTGTTTTTTTCAATCATCTTTAGCATTTATTGATAAAATCTACTTTTGTTTTATATTTGGCTGATTTATGCTTTTATTTTTTATGATTGCATTTCTTCACATTTTGGTGGGGTTTTTTTTTTGCTATTTTTTAACCATCTATTAGTTTACTTATTATAATTTTAAAAATGAATAAATTTTACATTCTGAATTTTCCTTTGGTATTGATGGGTCATCTCATGTATGTCAGATACAACATTATCACTAATTTCTGAGCATCTGCAGTTTCAACTTCGAGTTATTTAGAAGAATGAATTAAAAATTTTAAGTGGAGAGGTTTCAGAAGGGCTACTGTTTTATGGTTAGTTTCTAATTTTGCTATATTGAGGTCAGAGAAGTTTTAGGATTTGTTAAATTCTGCTTTGTGAGTTAAGTTATGGCTAGTTTTCGTGAATGTTTCTAGGTGCTTATAAAGGATGTGTCTTTTGCCATTTACTGAATAGTAATTTATTAATCTGTTAACTGTGTTATTTGGCTTTGCTTTACCCTTTCTTCTACTTTGACCTGTCTGATCTGTCATTTTCTGTGACCTGCATTCAACTCCCCGTGTGTGTGTGTGTGTGTGTGTGTGTGTGTTTATTTTCTCCTTAGAGTTCTATCTCCATCTATGAGATACACTTCCAAAGTGTATGGTTAGGCTCCTGTCATGTGGGGGAATAATCTTGGCGGACTATTCCTTTACCAGTGCCAAATACCCGCTTTGTCTTATATGATGCCTTTCCCCTGGTACTGCAGTTGTCACATCAACACCGTAAGCACTGCTTTGCATGCCTTCTCTAGCCCTTTATTTTCATCCTCTCTCTCAGAAATAGGCTATGGCTAGAATTCTTTTTTTTTTTTTTTTTTTGGTACTGAGGATTGAACCCATGGTCACTTAACCACTGAGTCACATCCCCAGCCCTGGATTATTGATCTTTTAATGGAGCAATTTAACTCATTTAATTTTTAGTAATCATTAGTATCTTTGTTCTTATTATCTTTGTTCTGTCTTCTAATTTTTCCAATTTTATTTTATTTTATTTTATTTTGCTACAAAAGTAGCCCTTCCTTCATTTTCATAAATTGCTAAGGTTTTTTTGTCCATTTTTTTTCTATTTTGTGGCTTGGAATACACACATTCCATTTCCATTTTTCTAGTTGACCTTTCAATGTTTAATGTATGTATTTGTACACATTTTCCCCTTGGTTGCATAAAGAGTGACACAGTATCCACTTCTTCTCTTGGTACAAGAGAAGAATCTTGGCATAGTTTCATGTTTCTCAATTTACTATTATCTCACTTCCAAACTTTTTGAGATAATATGGGATTCTACTTCCAAATTGTTATTAAGATTTTGGACATTTCCTCTTAACAATTATTTTGGCTTGATCTCCAGTACTGCAAAAATCTTCATATAAATTTTAAAATCTCTATTTTTCTAAGTCATAACAGTAAGTATTACAACAGTTTCTTCACTCTTGATGTTGCTCATTGTCTTTTTAGATTCATTCTTCATTCTGTGGAAGTACACAACTGTATAATTACAATGAGGCAGGGTTATGTGAAAGAGTAAACTTTTGAGGTTCTTGTATTTTTGGAAATGTTTATTTTGAGTTGCTACTTGAATACTTATTAGATTGAATATAGAAGTCTAAATATAGGAATCTAACTAAGTACATTTTCCTTGTAATTTTGAACACATTATTCCATTAGCTTCTAGTGTGCATCTTTGTTGAAGAGAAGTCCAAGGCCAGTTGATGCTTTGCAAATCAATCTTTTTCCTCTTCAGCAACACCATTCACTGGAGAGCCTGTTCTTTCTCCATTGTGTGATCTTGGCACCTTTGTTGAAAATCAATTGACCATAATTGTTGGGTTTATTTCTGGGATCTCTGTCCTGTTCTATTTGTCAATTTTCCATTTGTCTGTTTCTATGCATCTTTTTTTATGTGTATGTTTTTAAACTACCAGGCTGTTTTGATTACTATAGTTTTTTAATGGATTTGAAGTCAGATAGTGTGATACCTCCAGGTGTGTGTGTGTGTGTGTGTGTGTGTGTGTGTTTCCCTCCAGATTGCTGTGGCTATTCAGGGTCATTGGTGGTTTCATAAACATTTTGTTTCTATTTCTGTGAAAAATGACATTGGCATTTTGGTAGGGATTGCACTGAATTTATAGATTGCATTGGGCAGTATGAACATTTTAACAATGTTAAATCTTTTAATCCATGCACATGGGATACCTTTCCATTAATTTGTGTTGCCAACTATTTTTTTCATCATTGTTTTGTAGTTTTCAGTATACAGATTTTTCATCTCCTTGGTTAAGTTTATTTTTATTTCTACATGCTATAGTGAATGGCATTGGTTTCTTAATTTTTTTTTACAGATAGTGTGCTGCTAGTGCAAAGAAATGCACTAATGATTTTTTGTGTGCTGATTTTGTAGCCTGAAATTTTACTGAATTTATTTATCAGTTCTAACAGTTTTTTTTTTAATTTTCATTTTTTTAGTTGTAGTTGGACACAATATCTTTATTTTATTTATTTATTTTTATATGGTGCTGAGGATTGAACCCAGGGCTTTGCACGTGCTAGGCAAGCACTCTACTGCTGAGACACAATTCCAGGCCACAGTTTTGTTTTTGTTTTCTTTCTTTTTGGTGTGGAATCTTTAGAGTTTTCTGTACAAGATCATGTTTAGCAAAGGGATAATTTCACTTCTTCCTTTCCTACTTGGATGTCTTTTATGGAGGTGCTAAGAGTGGGCACCCTTTCCTTGTTTCTGAGTATTGAGCATAATGTTAACCGTGGACTTTACATACATGGTATTTATTGTGTTGAGGTACCTTACTTCTATGCCTGATTGATTGAAAGGTTTTACTATGGAAGGAGGATGAATTTTGTCAAATGCTTTTTCAGCATTTATTAAGAGGATCATATAGTTTCCATCCTTCATTTTGTTAATGTGCTGTATCACATTATTGATCAGCATATGTTAAACCATCCCTGCATTCCAGGTTTAAATCCCACTTGATCATGGGGAATCATATTTTTAATGTACGGTTTAATTCAGTTGCTAGTATTTTGTTGAGGATTTTTGCATCGATGCTCACCAGGAGTATTGACTTGTAGTTTTGGTTTCTTGCAGCATCTTTTTCTCACTTTGATATCAGGCCTTGTGAAACTTCAATTTGTTGATGTTTTCCCACTTTTTAAGATTTTAAGATATTTTCTTTATTGTTGATATTCTAAAAGGTAATCATAATGTGTCTATTCTGCACTTAGAAGGCAATTTCAAACTGAAAGTTCATACTTTTATTTAAAATTTTAATTGATCACATTTCTTTATTTTACTATCTCCATTCCTTCTGGGTTTTTTGGTCTGGAATTTATATTTCAGAGAGAGGATTTTTCATTTCATATTTTCTTTTTGTCCTTTAGCTATCTAAGGAGAATTCCCTGGTTAATCTTTCAGTGCATCAATTCATTTTTCTGCTGTGTCCCCTCTGCTCTACATCCTACTTTAAAAAAATATTTCAACCACTGTATTTTTCTCTTTTTAGTACATACTTTACTCCCCTCCCCCTTCTTCCTGGAGATTTATCCCAGGGGTCACTTTACCTGTGAACTCTATCCCCAGTCCTTTTTATTTTATTTTTAATTTTTTTTGAGACAGGGTCTCATTAACTTGTTTAGGACCTCACTAAATTGATGAGGTTGTCTTTGAACTTGTGATCTTCCTGCTTCAGCATCCCAAGTCACTGGGATCATAAGCATGCACCACTGTGCCCAGCTCACTTTGCTCTTTTTTAATAAGGGCTGCTGTTGCTGCTGCTGCTGCTGCACTTCTTCTAATTAACAGATGGGTGATGTTCTCTAGTCTCTCTAAAGATATTAGTTATATTTATTATATTTACATTATATGTAAGATAATTATATTTATTCCTCATTCATCTGTGAATCAAGTGTGAGGCCTCTCTTTCTTGATGTTAGTTTCTCCCAAATACTTTGGGATTATTGTTGATTTCTCTTTGGGATGGAGACTCAGTTCATAGCTCTCTGGATGAAGTCCTCCTCCCAGGATCCTTCCTGGGGATCATGAAAGGGAGATAAGATGTGCTGCAGGTAGACTGGGCAGGTGGCTTCTTTTTGAGTTCCCTGAGGGGAGGAAGATGTTCTGTCTCTCCAAACTCCAAAGTCCAGGGATGAAATGTCAAGTGACAGTGCTTCCAGACTGCAAGAATTAGCAAATGATCCCCAGGAGAATAAGTCCCTGAGGAACCAGGGCTCCCGGACCAGGGCTTCCTGTGCCTTGCATCTGTTGACCCTGAGCTTAGAGACTCCCTGGGCTGCTCTCACTTCCCCATAGTCTCATCCTGTCTGGAGGTGTGTGGTCCTTGGCTCTTGTTCCTTTGACAGTTGAATCCAACCTGCTTTCTCCATTTAGGAATCCCTCAACATTTCTGGTTCACCTAAGGCACTCTTACATGCCAGTTTTTTTCCCCCTATCCTTAGCACTGTTACAAATTTATTCTCTAAAGAAATGTCTTCTGTCATCAAGGAAAGGAGGGGAGATGGGCCCAGGTGATCATTCTGAAATCTGTGTCCAACTCCATATTTAAATGTGGCACAGGCTTGAAGGCTGCTGTGGAGTGGCAGTTGACCTGTGTTCTGATAGTTTATAATCTAAGGGAGGTGGTGATGTCAGACTGCTATTTAGGGAGTCCACTAGTATGATATAATGCATTTTTGAGCAATTATGATACTTGGGTTTGGGGAATGGGTTCTGTGAGACATGGTAAAGGTGGGTTATCTGAGACCCTTGGGAAGGGGACTCCAGGGCTCACTACCTCTCCTAGTACCACATATAGAATAGATGAGCTAGCATAGACTTTAGAAGTCATCTGGTCCAGGGATTGTCATGACCTGGATGAGAAGAAGCAGGCTGCAGAACAGAGTCACTCAGGGGCACTGTGAGAAACGCTCCCTCCCCAGCATTCCAGAGGTGGTGGTCTTCCAGGAAGTGTAGAGGCTCAAGGCTGACTTCAGTGCGTATAAAAGTCAGTGCAGGTGGACATAACCACCTAACACAGCAGATGGCACACATGCTGGCATAGTGATCAAAACCTATATTTGTTTTATGGGGAAACTGAGGCTCAGAGATAGTAGATGTCCTGCTCAAGGTCACAAAGCCAGCATGCTGCAAACTTGACTTTGAACCTGTTCAGATCCCAAGCCAGGGTGCTTTCAATGTTTGACTTTGGTCTTATCATGGCTTTGGTGGTTACCAGCAGGTGTCAGTGTCCAGTAGTCCAGTACTCATGGACAACTCAGTGCTCAGGGAACGTTAATACAAACCACAATGAAGGGGGGGGGTAGTGAGGGGAGCACCCGCTCCATTCTTTCTCACCCTCCGAACTCACTTCACTCTTCTCTACACCCAGGCCACAGGTCATCATGCAGATGTGTATGTGTGCACCTGTGTCCTTGGACACCCACCTGAAGAGCAGCAGCACAGCTTGGGGGAAGGTCTGAAAATTGTTGTTCCGGTTGATCTCTGTGGTATCATTCAGGGCAATTTTTCCAAATACCTAGCAGAGGAAAGGAAGAGAAATTCAGTGACCTGTGAGAAGAGGACCCTAATTTCCGACACTTTTTTTTTCAATAGTCTCTTTAGGGGTCAAAGTAACTCAGAGATTGTCCAAACTATACCCCAGAGTCTCCTGATGTGACCTGGACAGCACCTGCAGCCCCGCCCCCCAGTCTTGGTCCCAATTATCCGTGGACACACGTAAGAAGAATTGTGCCCTTGGCCCTCAGCCAAGGTCCCCACAGCCAGCAGGAGCTGGGGCTGAGAGCAGTGGAGGCCGTGATCAGGACCTGCTGGGTGGGGACGCAGGGTCCACTGCCTTCCTTTGTTTGCCATTTTAGCTCCTATGTCCAAACACTCCCAATTTAGGTTATTGGATTTGGAGTGATATTGAATGGGTGATCTGGGGCTTGGACAAATTTAATTCATCCCTGAAATCAGAGGTTTCTTCTTTTTTATTTTATTTTATTTTTTTTCCCTGCCCCTTTAAAGCTATGCTTATCCTGGAAACTGGTCCCTTTTATTGGGTGTCAAGGGAGGGCTTTTCATCACAAAGGTTTGGACTACCAACCTTCAGGTCTTTCTGCACTGAGCAAGTGGGGAGCTTGCTTAAGCTTCTGGCCAGTGTGCAGTGCTGGGGAGGGGAAGGGCTGTCCAGTCTGACTTGGGGAACTCAGCCAGAGCCCTGAGGAGGCTGGAGAACCCTGGTTTGGGGAAGGAGAAGGAGTAGTGGGCATCTGGGAAGGGGAGGCCCTAGGAACTGCTGCGTGTTTGAGGAGGCACTACCTTCCCTGTTCTCCCTTCCCTCTCTCTTCTTCTTTCTCAGTCCTTAGCTTCTGAATGCCTCTGGGTGGAGGGGAATTCTCAGGCCCATCAGACATGGGCAAAGCAGGGGGGTGCAGATCAGAGCCTTCTTGCTGTTTCCAAGAAGGGTTTTTTTTTTTTTTTTTTCTGAGGCCAACTGCATAATTCTGAGTTTTTCCTTACCAGTTACAGAACCCAGGCCTGGGGCCCTGGTCAGGGAGTGAGGGTGGAGAGCTCTTCCTACCTGCATCCCAATGACTGCATAGATGAAGAACAGCATCACTATCAGAAGGGCCACGTAGGGCAGGGCCTGGAAGGAAGCATGGAGGACACCAATTAGGCCCCGGGAACAGGATCCCTTCCCAGGGAGCACTGTGTCCCCTTCTCTGCAGCCATCAGCTGCTGCCTGACTTTGGGCAGGGGGCACTTCCAAGAGCCCTACAGAAGAACTGGGCACCTGGAAGAGCCTGAGAAATGGGCATTGACTTCTCATTTTAGTCTTTTATTTGCTTTTTGTGGTGCTGGGGATGGAACCCAGGCAGGTGACGCTCTAGCACAGAGATCCACTCCGGCAGGCTGCAGCACGATGGATGCAGTGCCACACTACTGCAGTGAGCAGAGTCAGGGGGAGCTGAACCTCCTTCAACCGCGCAGAAATATTAGCACGAGGAAGGAGAGAGTGGTGGAGGATGCACTCCCCCCTGGCCATTGACACCTGGGGAGAGATGGAGGAGGTGGGCTGTGCCCCTCTTTATTCAGCTGACTTTTGCTCCACTAGTTGTGGGAGCAGGTTTTACTGTTGTGAAACTACTTTCCAGATACCAGAGCTTGGGCAAGTTACCGAACCTCTCTGAGCTGCAGTTTCCTCATCTGAGCGTGGGAACAACAATGGCCTCTGGGGGTTTGTGGCATTTAAATGACTTGAGGCTTAATGAGTGCTTAGTGCACTACCTCGCAGAGTCACATGCCAAACGTTTTATTCACTCAACATATTATCTGACAACTTAATTTTCCAGAGCCACAGCTGGGGAAAGCACCTTGGGCCTCCACACCAGTTCCTTTTGTGGGATCCCAGAGCCCAGCATGCTTGCTCCGAAGGAAATGCGTCGCCAGTGGCTGCACACCACCAGATGGCGCTGCGAGCTCACTCAATGCTTTTCCCATCCAGCTGCACTGGGCTCCTCATTCTTTATAGTCACCCCAGCCTGTTGTATGTTTCCAGCCCAGTGAAACATGGAGTGGGGGGCCAGTGCTGTATGGGCACTCATAGCTTTGGACCCCTGGGATCAGTAACCAGGTCAGCCCCCAGTCCTGCTTCCATGAGGGCTGACAATTCAAATCCCCAGAGAGCCGCCCCTCCCCCACCCGGGCAGGGCCGTGGCGGGAGCTGCAGCTCCTTGTAGGTGGGGAGTCAGCTTGGGCTTGGGCTGGAGGAGCACTGGCTCCCAGAGCGCAACCAGGCTGAGGCCTTGACTGCTGGTCCAGCCGATGGTCTCTGTCCCTGCCTGGAGGGGACTGCCTTTGGGAGGGGACTCCAAAGCAGGGAAGCAGGGGCCCTAGAGCATCTGTCCTCTGGCTCCAACCGCAGCAGGAGACATACCTGGCCCAGAGACCAACTCTATGCCCTATCTGAGGCCCGGACTGGCCAGGGCAGGGGACATGGAGGTTGTTCTTTAGAGATGATGATTCTCCAAGTCCTGGGGACTCTGAGAGTGGCACTTCCACAGGAGGAGAGAGGCCTGCCTTCTGCGCGGGGGCCAGGGGAGCAGTTAGGGGCTGCTGCCTCACCTCCAAGGAACCCCAGGGACCTAACTGCTTTGCTTCTCTTTAACTTCACACTTACATAACACCCCTCAGAGCTGCCAGGGTGACTGTGAGCCTGTTTTTACAGGTGGAAAACGATGGCTGAGAAAGGGAAATTAATTATGCAGTAGTCAGGCAATCCTGGGGCCCTATGAGGGGTCTGCTTTCCTGCAGTGGAGTGACACCAGGGTCCCTTAGGGTTTGGCTAGGACCACAACCAGGTAGGGTCAGCAGACTTGGCTGGGAGATTCCCAAACTGCAGGAATTTGAGGGGGCCAGAGTGGTTTCAGATGAGCTAGACCCATGTTTTTCTGATATGTTCCATCCCACATAACCCCTTTGTCCAGTAAATTCTTGAGGAGAAACACATAAATGAGAGGAGAGAGCAGAACCACCTCAGCCTCCCCTCTCCTCCCACCCTCTGTACCCTGCCTTCGGGGAAATGTGGGGCTCTGGGAGTTGACTTTTGAAAAACCACAGATCTAGTTTCATCCTCTCATCTCAGAAATGAGGAAAGCAAGGTGCCTGGTGGAATGTTGCCCTCACACACATGCTGAGCAGCAGAGGAAGGGCCAGCCCCAGGCCCCTTGCTTCCTGTGACAGCTCAGGTCCAGGGAGCTCCAGGGCTGGGGGCAGGGGAGCCCCAGCTCACTCCAGGATCCCAGAGGTTGTCTCCCACTGCATTGGGAAGGTGGCCTGGTTACCTGGAAGGATTTGATGAAGGTCCACAGCAGGGTCCGGATACCCTCCCCACGGCTCAGCAGCTTGACCAGGCGCATGACCCGGAAGAGGCGGAAGAAGGTGATGGAGATGCGGGAGTTCTCCTCTGCATTCTGGAAGCCATTGGCAATAGGAGGTGCAGTTAACACAGCAAGAGAGGGGTGGTACAGGAGGGGCGCTCTGAGAAACAGTCTTTGGCTGAGGGGAGGCAGGCTGGGTGGGTCAGCTGCACTGGACTCTTCCCTCAGGTCCTTGCTCCCTGGTCATGGGTGGGAGGCCAGTGTCCAGCTTTCTGGGTCAGTAGCCAGTCACGTGGTCTCTGCAGAGCCAGGCTGTGCCTAGGCCCTGAGACTGTGGTCCTGATACCCCACCCTCTCTCTTCCCCTTCATTCCTAGTTTGTGATGCTCTGCATGGAGCAACAGAAAGCTCCAGAGGAGCTACCATATACTTTGGAAACTAGGCCTAAAGCTGGCTGCCCTTGGAGTTCCTGGCTCTCCCTCTGTCTAGCTCAGCTGAGGGTCCTACACCCTGAGTGGGACCTGGCACTCTGTGAGGATGCTAGGTGGCAGCTGTCCCTTACGATTGCATTCAGGGGTTCTGACGGGTGGGGTGGGCTGCCCACTGAAGGGGTCTCAAGCCCTGGCTGCTCTGGACTCCAGCAGTTCTCTTGTGTCACCTCCCCCTGCTTCCCACAGCCCTTGCCCCTATGGCTACAGGGGAAGGGGCTGGGGAGTGCGGTGCTGCCGGTGCTGGGCGAGGGAGGGTCTGGCTTGCAGCACTTGCCTTCCTCGCAGGAAGGAAGCCGGTGGCCTTCTAACTCCCCTCTTCCCTGGGGCTTCTAGGAGGCTCCACCCTGTCCAGGCTGTGGAAGACCCTGGAAGGGATGAGGGCACAGAGGGGAGGTAGGGAGGTGTCACTTGCTGTGATCCCTGGAATGTCTGGGCCTTGCTCTCTGAGGACCAAGGGATCTGTTTAGGATGGATCATCTCCCTCCCTGGAGTCCTGGAGGGAAGGGGAAGAAGAGGGTCGGCATCGAGGCCAAGGCAAGCTGGAGTGGGCTTATGACTCTTGGGTTGCAGGGGACTCTGCTGGCTGAGGCTCACCTTCAGCTGTGGGACCTGGAGGAGCAGGAGACGGTGGGCACATGCCTGGCCAGGGCTCCAAAGACAGGACAGACAGCCCTGCTCCCTTCTGCCTCCAGACCCAAGAACAACAAGAACTGACCTCCCATCTTGAGCCCCCTGCCCACAGGAGCAGCAGGCTGTGCTGCAGAGCCTGGGGAGCTGGCACCTGGCCACCCCCAAGAGAGCCACTTCCCGCCTCCCAGAGCCAGTGCAGCTCACCCGGCCCTGCCAGCACCAGGAGAGAACCGGCCCTCGAGTTTCCTGTTACTGTTCCCGTTCCAGGTTCCCCTCAAGGAAGGAGGGGTCTCTGGCGGCCCACCCCACCCCCTCCTTTCCTCTTCCTGTATTTTACACTATTCCCCTGAAATGGCCCAAGCCTGTTTCCACTCCCTGAACAGCCCACTAGCCCGAAGCCCTTGAGGGCTCCTCAGGCCCGTCCACTCCTGACCTGGTGGGATGGCTTCAGGGACCACTCGTCTCCTACTCAGATCAGGAGACCCCTGAGGGAGCAGGGAAATTCAGAGGCAGATTTTACAGCTTGCCCATTTCACCTTGGAGTTCTGCATAGAAACCAAGCCAGAGGGTCTCTCCTGGCTTTTGGACCCTCCAGACAGGAGAAGAGTCAACATATTTCTTAGGTTCAAAATCAGAGCTGCCTCAGCTCCTCCTAGGGCTCCTGCTCCCTATAAGGCAGGGGGCAGACTGTGGTACTGGGGCCTGCCACGTGGGCTCCCTGAGGGCCTGGAGAGGGACCTTAGGCAGCAGTCCTTGTGCCGTCCCTGGGCCTGCCCCTGCCTGTTTACTTTGAGGTCTTTGATGGCCTCCTCCTCTATTTCTATCACCTGTGTATCTACTTGAAATTCTATTTTCCCTCCTTAGCAAGAGGTTTGTTCCCCCAGAGGAGCTCACAAAGGAGGCTTAGGGTTTTATAACCCAGCTGTCAGTTCCACTGTGTTCCAGAAAGGAGAAAAAGAAGAAAGAACAAGCTTAAGTGGGGGAACTTCAGCTGTGGGTGTCAAGAGTCTGAGAAGTTGGTGCCACTGGGACAGTTGGATCTGATGAATTAAAACAAAGCCACGCAGACCCCAAAGCCAAGCTTGCTGTTTGGATTCCACTGTGGCGTTCAGAGCCCGCCCCTGAGCTGCAGCTTCCCAATGGTGCTCTAGAAGAATAAGCACATTGCCAGGCGGCAGGACAATTTCCCGTAGTAAAGGGAGTGACAATGCCATGAGAAGGCAATCCAAGTGCTGTCCCCCTGAAGCCCCGTGAAGCAGGGAAAGATGTCCATGGCTCAGCCTTTCCCTGGCAGCCTTTGGCCAGGTCGTCATGGGCTACAGTGGGGTCACCACCAATCCACCCAACCTCGCCTCCGGTCTGCTGACTTTCGGGATCTGAGGAATCAACCCACTGGTCTTTCTAAAAACTCACACTTAGTTCAGTTTGAAATGTGTGATGGCATCTTTTACAGGGCAGGGGGGGGGTTGTACAGGGACACTTCAAGGTCACATTGAGAGGCATCTCTACCACTTTAGCCAAAGGGGGTCATGGACTCCTACATTAGGAATGGTCCAATTGACAGAGTTTGTTTTTCTGCATCCACTTTGCTGCAGAAAAGTGGGTTTAGCCCGACTGAAATGAACGTCAGGAATTTAGAAGATGAGAGGGGCACCAGGGTTGGAGTGACTAGAAGTTCAACTGCCCTCTTAGGAACAAATGCCAGCATAAAGCTTCTGCAGCGGCCTTCCACTCAGAGCCGAGGGAGGCTGGTAGTCACGGACATGGATAGCAGGAACTCATCCTCCTCCTCTCAGCTTCTTGGCTAGACCCCTCTCTCTTCCCCTCTTCCTGGAATCCTATGGCGGCTCTCGCAGGTGGTCTCTGCAAATTTCCCATGTCAGATTAAGCTTAGTCTCAGTCCTCGGGATGTTTAACAGGAAATGGTCCGTGGGTCCAATTCTCTCCCAGTGACTCATTAGATAGACAAGATCACAGGGAATTACCACCCAAAGGAGCTGGGGGAGGCAGAACACCGTTACGCGTGCAGCCTTTTTACAGTTCACACGAGCACAGGCAGAGCAAGGCACACGACGGACACGTGGTTACATGCAAGGGAGCCAGGCTGGGCTCCTGAGACTCTGGAGGTTGGAGTGGGTAAGAGTGGGGGTGCTAGAGGGTTCACAGAAGCTGCGCACGTGGTCTGGAGGGTCGGTCTTACCATAGAGGGAGAGCATTGGGTATGTTCAGCTGGCTTTAAAGAAAGGCAGACAGAGATAAGCTGTAATGAGTCTCCAACGAAGATGCCCGGTATTCTAGGTCTTGGCTAACACAGGAGAGACACAGTGGCAGGAGAGGGCACAAGGAAACAAGTGAAAGAAATACAAAAGCGTGGGCCTGGCAGGCTCAGGGACACCACCATGCTTGTGTCTGTGCATTGCTGGGCCTCACGTCTAACAGGGCCCCACAAGGCTTTCGTCTCTGGCCATGAACTGAGTAACTCACACCCATGATGAGCAGATCGGTCTTCTGGACTTTGAGAATGGAGGTTGGTTTTGTTTTCGGTCAGCCTGGTATTCTAAGACCACCTCCAACGACTTCCACCTGCCTCTCTGCACTTCAGCTCCCGCCAGGCAGTGAAGGCAGCACCTGCTCGTACCCTGTGCCTGTCCTGCCCACCCCAGGTAAGCAAAGGGGCTCTTAGCCTTAGGGGAAGACTGGATTCTAGTTATCATGAAGGAAGATCCAGGAGGTGGCCCTCAGCCCTCTCCCCAGAAGGGGCTGGTTCTCAAGGCAGCGGCTCAGGCAGGACCCGGCCTTGCTTGGCTGTAGGTCCATAGGTGTGCAGAACCTTGGCCACTGGCATGAAATAATAAGTGTAGACTTGCTTGTTCACCTTGAAAGACCTGCACATAATTTAGGACATTATTATTAACACCCCAGGAAGCTGGGCTCTTGGGTCTGACTGCTTCCGCATTGGGCAGAAACTCAGGTGCACATCCCAGGCCCGTCCTCTTCCAGGTTCCCTGTGCCTGTCTCTGGGAAGATGACCATGCTTTTTGGATCCAGCACATAGAGCTCAGCCTCTTCTGATCACAACGGTCTGAGCTCTAACTCTTTCTACAAAATCTTCAGTCTGCTCTCCATCCCCCACTCTCAGTTGGTTTCCCTTGTATTTCTGTTTTAAAGGTACAAATGAGGAAAATGTATAACAGAATTTTTGAAGGATAGAAATGTGCATAAGTAGACATTTGCTTGCAGCCTGAAAATACTTCCTTGGTAACAGATTTCTCAGCAAATTCTTTTTTTAAAAATTTCTCATAGAAAGTTGGTAAGATGTCCTTTTGTAGGGAATGGTGATGATATAAGGTGAGGTTAGGGAAGAGGAGGCAAGGGACACTTCTCTAGTCATTTATAGAACACATTCTAAACCTCAGCTTCTGTTTTGTGAGGATTACCAGCTGCTGCGTCAGTCCTCATACCTGGAAGGAGTGGAATCACTAGGATTTGGCTAGAGGGCTGATATTGGACATGGTGACAGATGGGCAGACAGACACACACACATACATATGCACTCATACAATAGAAATTTCTTGCAAAGCACCCAACTCCCTTTTCCTTAGGTGTGTGACAGATGATGTTCAGGTCTAGGTATCTTCTGGCATCTTCCTGAGCCGCAGGCTGGTCTACTGAGTGTTCCCTGTGTTGATGGCTGAGGAGTTCTATGTTTCTGGGATCCAGTGGGATGGGAACTGGGAGGGCAGAGGGAGGGATTCTGCACTACCTATAATGCCAGGGGGTAAGGCAGAGTTCCCAGGAGGTGTGGGCTCTGCTTCCTCTTAGATCCACCTGAAAACCAACACAGCTGCCCATTACTGCCAAGAACCTGGGCAATTCCTTCCTGAATAGGATTAAAATGGAGACAATTCATAACCCTTCTGCTTAACCTGGCCCACTGAGCCACTAAAACACAACACAAAACAAAACTTTCTTTAACCTCTTAAACATTCAGAATTCTTAATTTTTTTTAACCTTTCATCTTGCCATTTTTTCTCCTGTTGCTTTTTATTTAGGCCTTTATGGTTCCAATTAAGAGCTCATATATTTGAATCATTTTATTTCAAGATTTAAACTTTAGGTGTAATCACCTTGGTTATGGTCTGTTATATTAATAAGTACTAGTTTGATAATCCTTACGAGTGTCTCTGTAATAGCAGATAAGAAGAGTCGGGAGGAGCTTTGGGTAGCTGAGAGGAAGGCTCTTGATCTCTCTGTTGCCTTCTGCAGCCTAAGTAATGACAACTTTCCAAAGAGCCTCACTTCGGAAGAGTCTAGAAACTCATGAATTAACATTAAAGCCAGGCCGTTCAGAGGACTTTTGACTTGCTGGAGCTGTGTTGCCTTTAACATCTCACACAAACTTTTTACAAGATCCCTGGTCTCAAAAATAAAGAGCCATTCGTAGTCACTCAGAAAGCAATCACTGAGTTCTATGTGGGAACAGTGAAGAAGCCTAAGACAGCCCTTGTCCTCCGAGAACTCCCATCTGCTCATACCCAGGCAGCCAGGTAGGACACTTCCTAGATGATCCTACAGTCATTTGAATCTTTGGTGACTGCCCAGCTGCAAGTGGAGTTCCTTGGTGAGCTGAAGGGGACCTTGGACTCACTGGCCCTGGGCATTTGTGAGTCCCAAGCTTGACCCCGAGACGTGTTTTCACTGTTTGCCACTGTCTTCGTGAGCACCTGGTACCATGCTCTGAGAAGCTACCTGGCAGGAGTTCTGCTTTGGAATCTACTTTCACCTCACTCTACAGCCTGGAATTCTTGTGCATCAGTCTCTAACCCCCTCCCAGATTTCCTCTCCGTTCTTATGAGTCAGTTTATAGTTTCTCTGTCAGTGGTCTTCCTAGGGAAAAAAGGGGTGGTAAGATTCCCAAATACTTGCCTCATATGCTTGCAGACCCTTCCAGCATCCCCTTTCTACCAGGAGCCAACAGAACTGTTTTCCCAGCCTAAACATTCTGGCTGATTTTAATATGGCACTGTCTCCACTAATGGAAGGCAAGCAATAAAGTTCTGAGCAGCCAATTTGTTCAGCTTTGTTTTCCAATGATCTGGTAATTTAGGATTTCAAGATATTGGGGCAATTAACTTAATCTGTTCATGCAATCTATATAAATGGAATGAGATGATTCTTTCATAGCGGAGTCCGAGGTGGGGCATTTTCAGAGTCCCCATGAGTGGTTCCAGGCTCAGGGCAAACAGAAAGCAAAAGCCATTACCACATTTTAATATCCTCATGCCAACTGCCTTGGTTTGGTGTAACTGGCAGCGGTGATGGAATGGCCCTGGGTTGCTCACGGGAGATCTTCCCTGGAAAAACTTTTCTGAATTGAGTTCAGGGTCATATTAGAAGCATCACCTCAGTAGATGAAGTCTTTGTTTCTGGAATTATCCACTGTTCCTTGTCACTGGGCACAAGCTCTAGACCTCACCGTGGAGGCTGAGGGATAAAGCCCGGGGAATGCCAGAGGCCAGGGAGACAGATTCTCCTAGATGGAGGGGATTTTCCCAGGAGGATGGTGTGAAGATCCATGGAATTGTTTCTCAGTTGTCACATCACACCCTCTGGAGAGTTAAAAGGTAGTTGAAAAGTAGCTTTTCATCATATAAAAAAGTTTTAAAAATATTTTTAAAGCATAGCCAGGTGGTAAAGGATTACTAGGAATTCAGGGTGGGGCAGCAGGTAGGTAGGCTAGAATATCCAACCAAGTTGTCTTCCAGGACATCCTCTTGAGATCAGGGGCTAGAGAGCATTTTGAAGGGGTCATGGGTCACGGCTACGCTGCCTTTGTTGTGTTGACTTTGAAAAGGGGCAGACGATCCTCTGACGCCCTCTAGGAAAGATTGGCTCTTGGCCTGGCAGAGGATGCCCCATCCGGAGGGCTGCCATTGAGAAGCAATGGCCATGATACCAGGGTCACTGAGATTCCATGTCACACTGAAACAGGGTCAGTGCAATGTCATGGGGATACATGAATCTTTTACTGGCTGCTCTGCCACAGGAACACTTGATAGATTTTCAAATCTCTGATATAAATTCCACTCCAAGCCACCTGAAGTTCTGGGTCCAACTGATAGCCCCCTGTCCCTGCTCAAGCTCTGCTTCTCTGTCTGCTCTCTCATCTCTGTTTGATCTGTAAGACAGCTGGTTCTGTCGGGACAGTGTCATGGTGTGGCCAAAGACTGAGGGATTGGTGTTTTGTTGCTGAGAACTGGAGGTCACCTAGGGCATGCTGTACACAGAGAACTGAGAATGGCAGGAGTCATGAGTTTCTAGAGACACTAGACACCAAATTCATGGCCAGGAGCCAGGATGTGCAGGTCAAGGGTAGGTGGGCTTCTTAGTTATCTTTTTGTCTCCTTTTCCACCAGGAGAAGAGGTTACTTGTCATGAGAGATGCAAGTTTCAGTAAGCACAAGTCAACTGGGATGTACGGAAGCTGAGGGTAGGTGTCAATGGCTTCCAGATTTAAGAGCAAATGAAGGAAATATGGCTACCTGAAAGCAGTTTTGCTGCAGAATTCCTGTTTTGTTCTGGTGTGAATGGAGAGATGGAAATGGATCCTTGGAGGAGGAGTGCTGGGCAGAGGAATATGAGGGAAAAGGACTGGTGGGAAAGGGCAGAGAGCAAGTAAGGACAAAGCCTAGAGGGGAGAGAGGGGAGTGGAAGAGCAGCCCCCACCCTGCTCCCATGGCCAGTCCACGAAACCCATTGGCTTCCACCTCTCTCTCCAGAGTGGAATTTCAGTGAAAAGGGCCCTTTTTGTGTTTTTGTGGTGACTGCATGCAGCTGCACTAGTCCTTCAGGTACAGAGCATGGGGATTGCTGGTTCTAGGTTCTCCCTGTCTTTTCATGCTGAACTAAGGAAGGGGGACAGTTTGACTAGCTTGTGCTATTAGCTGTACAGTGGCCAGTTTAGGTGACTGGAGGTGGCTTAAACCAGGAATCACTCTGTTATTCATCTGCAACCTGATGGCTCCCCGGGTGCTAGGACCTGCTAGAAATACACACCAAACAAAAAGGATTACAAAATGGCCAGGGTGGTTTAGTCTCGCCCTGAGAAGGACAGCCAATATCCAGTCATTCAAACAAACAGTCCCAAGAAGAATGAATGAATGGAATCAGCTGTCAGCAGTGTTACCAGTGTCAAAGAATGAGAGAGAGAGGGAGGAAGACAGAGATGGGGGGGGGGAGAGAGAGAGGAAGGAGGAGGAGGAGGAGAAGGGGGTGTAGGGGGAGAGGAAGAAGAAGGAGAAAGTAGCAGGGAAGGAGAGAGATCAGAAGGATAGAGAAGAAAGGGAGAGAAATAGAAGTACAGCAGAAAGGTAGGGAGACACAGAATCAATAAGGACAGGTGATTGTCAGGTTTGGAACATTCACTATGAGGGTAGATTAGGGTGTCCACAGAAGTGGCTACACTTTCGAAGGTGCTGTGGGCATTTCTGAGCCTGTCCGTGGTGCAACTCTCCTTACTACTACCTCATGGAGTCTTCTAGGTCCTTTTGCTTTAGAGGGTTCTGGCAAGTGCACCAGCAATAGTGTGCTGAGCCTCTAAGAACTAAATGACAGGCATTGGTGAGGCAAGACGGCTGCCTGGCCCCACCAAGGGTGTGTGTGTGTGACAGCCTCCTCCACTCTTCTATTTTTGTAGAAAAGAGAGTATAGAGAATAGGGAAGGAAAGGAAATCAGAATGGAATAACAAGTGAAGGGGTCTTGAGCAGAAGGCAGAGGGCAAAGGGAGCAATGGGCAAGTCACACCTGTGTCCGGACACTCAGGCCACCTAACATAGTTGAAATAAGAACCTCATCAGGATGTCCATAAAAAAAAAAAAAAAAGGGTCCCAGGAACCTTTCAGGTCAAGCCTGCAGGATACTTCTCAAAACAACAGCTGTGGGGAAAACTTCCTGTACCAGGCCACTTTATCAGGGCTGTCTCTCTGTCCTCCTATTGTGTATGACCTTGAGACTTAGGGGCTTTTGGTTTTCCATTTCCAACCGGACCACTGATGGTGAGATGCATTGTCTCATTTCTAGCCCAGAGTGTAGCTCTGCTAGATCCATTAAGGGCCAGCTCTCTTTCTATGCAGAATAGAAAACTGCCTTTATGGAACCCCCAGAAGGGTGGAGGATGGAGAAATACTCCAACAAAAATATCCTACCCACTCTAGTGTCGCATTGCTGGTCTCATCTTCCTTAGATGTGCTAACTACTCAATCTACAGGTCAAGCAGGATTTTCATCTCTTTAAAGGTAAAATTATTTTTGGAAGCATGGCTTATCAAGTCACTACCACCTCAGTTGAATTAAGTACCACTTAGTATGAATTAGTGCACTGGAATCACTTCCTTTTAAAGCAAAACACCTTGGTGGCATTTGTCTGTTGGAGGGGCCATGGGTGGTGCTGAAAGTGGCAGGAAGTTGGAAGGAAGCCTTGAGGGCAACAGAAGGAGAGATCCAGACAAGGAGATAGAGAGAGATGGGTCACCCTACCCAGCTGTCCTGAGATCACCAATTTATACTTAATCCAGAACTAGCTCAGACCACACCAGCCACAGCCATCTAGACAATGTATGGCAACAGCACCATCTGAGCCTTCTACTAAACACAGAATTAGGAGTCAGGTTCAGGTTCTAGTCTGGCCTTGCTATGAAGACAAGCAAGTTATTTCCTGCTTCTAGATTTGCATGCTTATCTATAAAATATTTCCCAGGCTCTAGCACACAGTAGGCTTTCAATGCACAGTTGAGGAATACATGAATCGGTATGGTTTGGTCTAGATCTAGGCCTCCAAAGTTGCTTCCACCCCACAATAGGATGAGTCCACTTTCTGACAATCTTTGCCACCTTTGGTCCTCGTGACAGGTCTGGGGAGCACTGCTCAGCCTTGACTTCCTCATGCCTGTTCTGACCCCTTCTCTGCTCTGACAGGGACAGGGAGGGGTGATTTGGGCCACAGGCAGGCTCAGAGATAGGAGGGCCAGGTGCATGGGGGTTGGAGGATTGGAGGATGGGTGAGAGGCTGGAGTCGTGAAGACTGAGTCCCCTGACTCAGTCCTGAGGGGGTGGACGTGCAGCTGGAGGCAATTCTGACTCAGAGCCACTGCTTTTCTCCATCATTGCAGGACTTAAAACCAGGGCAGGAGCCAACTTGCTCTATGATTTTTATGGGGAGCCAGTTAGGACAACTAATTGTGCCTGCTGGTGCATGGTAGAAGATGCCGAGGTGGAAAGGGGTCAGGAATGAGGGGAAGGGAGATTTGGGGCCAGCACCTGACATGTCTATCCCTGGACATTTCCTGCAGCAGAGCCCAGTGTGCCCCTGCCTCGTTACTGTCCCCTCCATGTTCTCCCTCTTCCCATTGTCATTCCCAAGCTGAAGGTATCAACCAGGCAAGGGGAGTCCATGCTTCCTCTTCCCTGGTCTCCTGGGCCCTATGGGTCAGGCACATGGATGCTGGGGTCAGAGTGCTTTCTGTTTGAGCCTTCCAAGGGCATTGATCTTCCTTAGTTCAGTATCAGCAGCATCAACAGGCACAGAGAAGTTAAGACAAGCACTCTGCCTAAGTCAGATTGTTGGAGGACATCGATGACAACCTCTGAGTAGCGGGAGCCAATGACGCCTACCCCTTGGTAATGCTATGCTTAGGCCAGCCAGTTGGCTCAGGGATTCAGTCAATGGGCTCCGTGGAGATGCAAGAGTCAATTCTCTGACAGAAATGGCTTTGAACCCCATCAGCTAATGGCTTTGTCACCCATTAGCTGTATGATTTGGGGCAGATAGCTCACCCTGTCTGTGCCTTGATTCCTTGTGCAGAGGGTCAGTCAGTCCCCTGAGGATTTAATCCCATCTCGTGTGTAATGTCCTTGGCATGATGCCTGATCTGAGCTCTCTGATCAGAGACTAGTTCTCAGGTTCCCTTTCTCCTCTTCTCCTTCTCCTCTTCCTTCTAATCAGCTGAAGTCACAATACCATAATTATTAAGCTTTATTTTCCCGTTCTGGTCACTTCCATGGCCCAACACCTTGCACTTAAGTAAATCCTTCAGGGTTTCCTCTTTTGGATTTTCCCAGAAGCTCCCCAGAGGCAGTGTTCCTTCCCCTCACACCGTCTCTCTGCCTGCTGCACTCCCCATAGTACTTTCCTGCCCTTCTCTCTACAACCCCCACGTGAGCCACACCAAAGCCAAGGGAGCCAGGTCCCTAAAGGTGCTGGAGCTCTAGGAAAGGATAAAGGAGATACCCACCTCAAGTACTTAGACTAGAGGGTTGGAGTTGCAAGAGGCTCTCACCTTCCCCAACCCCCCAATCCCCCATGTTCAAGGAAACCAAAGCCCAGAGAATGGGGTAAATTACCCTGTCACCTGGCTTCACAGAGCCCAGCCTGGAAACAAAACAGGGTGTCTTAATTTTCAATTTGAGAATATTTTGCTATATCCATAAGGCAAGAATTCAGGATTCTTAGCACTTTCTATTGTATAAAGTGCTTTAAAAGGCAGAATGAAGAGTGTTTGGAAAGGCTGCTGGCCCAAGCCCCCAATCTGATTGCAATCTGGGATACATGGGAGCAGTTTTTGATGCTCCAAGTCCATGAGAAATAGCTCTGGATTCTCCTTCTGGGATATATGATTTCAGACCCAAGAAATCAAGAAGAGCAGAGGCTTCATTGGAGTGGTGTGAAATTGCCCTGCACCTCAGGGTTCAGAGAGGAAACACAGCTCAGGTTTAGAACAAGGCGATGCATCTGAGAGAAGGGCAGTGGCCCGGGTCTTAGACACTAAAGTACAATTTAGTCTAACTAGATGAGGGGGCCACTTAGGGGGGTGCTCTGGTGACATCCAGCCATCGTTTAGAGGACCTAACTCGGAATTTTCAGAGTGAATAGAAATTTAATCATGAAGTGGCTCTGAGCACTTCACCTCAGAGGGTCCGTACCTCTCCAGGCTGGAGGCCCCTGGTTCAGCTCTCTTTGTGCCTCTCTCTGTCTTTCCTCCATCCCTTGGCGCCCTCCTCCAGTGCCATGGCACGATGCCATCTATTTGTGAATGATTCTATGCTGGGACCTCAGGTTGGTGAGTCCAGCTGTGTTCCTGATGTCTCACTCTGACAGACATGCCCAAGCTGAGCTCTGCTCTGCCTGATCCAAATGTGCTCCACCTCCAGTCCTCCCCAGCTCAAACCAACTCCATCCTTCTGCTGCTCTGCCAAAACCACACAGTCATCCTGAGTGCTTGTCCTCCTACACCCACATCCAGTGTGTCAGGAAACACTGTTAGTTCTACTTCCAAAACAGATCCAGAGTCTGACCATGTGCTTCATTGCTGCCTCATGGTCCCAATCCCCCACCTGGATTACTGACTGTATCTGCCTTCTAAATGCTCTTCTGACTTCCACCTTGACTCTTATGGATAGCTGGACAGTCCTTTAAATAACGGAGTCAGATCATATGAGACCTCTGCTCACAGCCACCAGGATGTGCCCTTCTTGCTCTGAGTAACAGCCCACACCTGGCCCCTCTCACCTCTGTGGTCCCTGCTCCTCCCCTCCTCCACACTGGCTTACTCCTGCATGGAAGCTCTTCTCCCAGATATGGATAACGCCTCACATCCTTCCCGTCTTTGCTGTGTTCAGGTGCCACCTCCTTAGGAAAGTCCATCTTATTTAAAGCATCACTTGCCTCCACTGCTCCCTAACATCCCTTGCCCCCTTACCTGGTGCTGTGCTTCCCCCCCAAAGCACTCCAACATCTTCAAATATACTGTTGACCTCCTCGTTTTCTGTACTTACTGTTCCTTGTCTATTTAGTCCCCTCTAGAAAGCCCGAGGGCTTTTTTGTTTTGGCCACCCATGTATCCCAGGTGCTTAATACAGTGCATGACACGTGGAAAGTGGGACTATAAATGCTGTGGAATGAATGACTGATTGATGGTTCTCAGAATTGGTGGGAAATCCATTTTCTGGGGTGGGAGGGGGCACCATAGCCTGGCAAAGGCAAGGAAGAAAAAAGAGATGGGTTCCAGTGTAGGAAATATTTGGAGAGATATTGGGATAAATGAGGCATCTGGTGAGGGAAATGAGAATCGATTCCTGAGGCTTAAAGGAATTAGAGATGATGGGTCACAGGTGAAAAACTCTCATGGATTCCCCTGAAATTCAAGTGTGGATTACCTGCAAATAGAACACAAGCCTGATCATCCATGTCTTGTGATGACTGTATGTCTAGAAAAATCTGGGAAGGCCTGGAGCAGAACCCAGGGATGCAGGAATTTCTAAAGAATCCTGTGGGACTGGGAAGAAGATCCTAGAGCTGTCTGCTAACAATCTGGAGCAGAAGGATGTGGGTGGAGGGAGCTACCTCCAAGACCAAGAACTATTGTTCACATAACTTGCCGTCAATGCTGGCTGTCGTCTGAGGGCAGGGTTACACAGAACTGTGCTTCTGGCATGGGCCTATTGAAGCCTGTGCTTGCTGTCATTGGGTTGTTCGTATTGGTTGTTGCCGTGAGTCTCATCACATCTGGGGAACGAGTGTGCTGACAATGTCTGTGGGCTATAAGTTACAGTTAGACTAGGGAGATGGTCTTGGATAGAGACCAGGTCCTCCAAGTTATCCCAGCAGGGGTTTTAGAGAGAATGTCATTGGCTTGAGTGCCACATTTGCCTAACCTTTCACAGCACTTTTACATAGAGCTTTTAAATAGATGCTCTTATGTGAGCTTCAAAAGCCACTGCTGTAAATGTCATATTCTTTTGACAGATGGGGAAGTTAAGTCTTAGGGCATTTTGGT
The DNA here is from genome assembly GCF_964194105.1 of Spermophilus citellus. Classification (NCBI taxonomy): domain Eukaryota; kingdom Metazoa; phylum Chordata; class Mammalia; order Rodentia; family Sciuridae; genus Spermophilus; species Spermophilus citellus. The sequence continues at coordinate 27,525,489 of NC_138197.1, read as the reverse complement.
AACCAAAGAAGCAAGACTCAAAAAATTGCCAGTTTTCTGACTTCAAGCCCAGCCCTTACTTTTCCCCACCACCCTTGGGTGATGTTATATTTGTTCTTTCTGTTCAAAGACATTATTGGTGTGGGAGAAGGGAGAAAGTAGCCCAGAAACAAGTGTTGTGTTTTGGACACCCTCTCTGGCTCTCTATCACTGCTGCCATCTCCTCATGGACGATCCTTCAGTGTGACTTTATGAACACCCAAGGTCCTCAACAAAGGAGAGAGCAGAGCATGACACTGTGGGACGGAGGGAGGCTGGGGGCAGAGAGAGGTGCACAAGGCAGCTAAGAAGTTACTTCTTATTTAGAAAAAGACTTCTTTATGGTTATTTAAAATATAAATTATAGAAAGTAGAATTTGAATAAGTTCTGGCAGGTGTGAGGACTCCAGGGGGGGATGTGTGAGATTTGTATGTTTATAAAAAGATACCATGAGTGAAGAGATAGAGGGACTGGCCTAGGCCAAGGTGAACTGGTCACACAGAAGAGGCCTGGATTCCAGCTCTGGGACAGTGAAGAGACTAAATTTCTCCATCGTGACCTTTAGCATCAGCAACTTAGGGATGAGTTTTTTTTTTGCCTGACATGTTCACAGGGTAGTTAAGAATTAAATGAGATAAAGGCAAAAGTGAATTGTAAATAGAAAACCACTGAACAAATGGAAGGATCTGCTTGATGGTTTCAGGCTCCTCCCTCTTCCTTCCCCTACCTCCCTACTCCCCCAGGATAGCCACTTTTCCTACAGAAATTTGATATCCTAGGACATATATATGTGTACATACACACACACATGCACACACACATTTACCTTTTGTTTTTCTTTTGAAAGCATGAATATTTTGAGATAGCATGGCAGGTTGATGCTATATATTTTATCAGTATTTTACTCCACAAAGGAGCCCCTGGGACTGCAATGGGTCCTCTTTGCCATTGTGGGAAGCAGCTTGCTGTCCTCCTTGTAATTTCCTGTCATGGGGCTCTGAGCCCCTGTGCATAGACTTTCTTTCCTGTTACCATTCCCGTGGTGCCCCCAGTGCCAAGTACTGCATGGCACAAGCTTTGGCCTTTAAGCCTTATGGTCTGGAATAGCACTAGGGAACACCTCAGGGCTCATCAAGCCTGCAAAACTGGGAGTCCACTCAGGAAGGGAGGAGGCTAGCAGCATTTGCAGGAAGCCTGTTTTTTTTTTATGATCTGAAGTGTTACCAGAAGAAGTCAAGGTAAAGTGTACACAAACACGTGCACGCGTGCACACATACATGCACACACGCATGATAAAGACAGTCTACAGTTCTTGGAGATAAAGGGGCATTCAAATCTGGAGCAATAGGGTGAGCAGGGAAGGGGCCAGGGGATATGGGAGAGGATGTATGGAAGGGTAACAGCCTCCTTCCAAGTCTGGCTGGAAGGGAGCAGACAGAGACTTCTAATCTGGGAGAATCAAACCAATAAAATGACACATCAATTCAACTGTTTGGGAGAGGGTAAGGATGCACAGGGGATGGGGGACTGGGGGGATAGAGTTTCAAACATCTTACATTAAAACTCTAAAGTGTCTGCTCTGTGCTATTATTCAATGGTTCAATGCATCAAAGTTTTATGCAAACATTATCAAGTCTCTTAATTAAGGAA